>NC_056429.1:26380577-27018077 GCF_018296145.1 Oncorhynchus tshawytscha | reverse complement strand
CAGGTCAGTAAATAGTAGAAGAAATAAGAGCAGCACTGATCTTTGTTTTCTATTCCCCTGGGTTGTTACCTTGCTGCTGACCTCCATCTGACGGTGGTTCATCTGTTCAGTGCAACAGACAGTGTGTTTGTGTTAAAGTGGTAATGATGTTACATTGTTTGAATTCAGGAGCAATAATTCATCTTCAAAACACAGCAAGCAAGGTTATTGTCCACAACCAGTGATACATGCATACGCACCCACACACCAGGCAGCAGGCCACACACACTCTCACTCTGCATAACGTTATACTGTACAGCATGAGCCTGAATAAAGATACAAGTTGAAGTCCCATACTGCTACTTCAGGCTCCATGCTGCTCACTATAATAGGAAAACAAGAGTTCCATTTAAAAGCATTTGGAACTCACATTCAGCTTGCTAGAAGATTGATAACCACATACCACTTCTAGGTCTCTCAGATGACCTTGATCCCTAACCTCTGACCCCTAACCTGAAGTCTGACCCCAAGCTTAAACTTGAGACTACAGTCAAAGTCCCAACGAGCACATCATGGTCCAATGGTAAATTAGAAAGGGTAATTTCCTTTCTCAAAGTCAATCAACATTGGACGTGTGATTGACCATCAATGGTTGAAGTGGGTCAGTACTGACTGCAATGGAGAATGGGAACCTCAAATATTCAAATGCCTCAGTACCGGCACTAAAACAGGAAACAGGACCTCTGTTACCTATGTTAAAAGACAATTAAAGTGAGCAACTCTGATGCCAGGTATTGAACCTGGGACATCTGAGATAGTAGCCTACTGTACAGTATTCTAAAAGCTAAATAAGTGTGTATGCTGCAGAGTAGAGTAATGTCAATACTGCTGAGTCTACACTGAGGCACCTATGACTCAGGATCACACACACACACACACAAACACACACACACACACACCCATGCATGCACACAACTCAGTTTTAGCAGTTTTAGATGGTTACACACACTCTCCTTCCATTACTATGTGTGTGACCTTGGCAGAGTGAGCAGTGCCAGTCACAGGAGTGTGGGGAGAGAAGCAACTGAGGACCAGACCAACTGAACCCACACTCAATGAGCACTGAGACTGCTCAGCCAGGTCACCCATGATACAAGTCAGTATTCGACATCCATAATATTTTTGTTTTAAACCTATCCCTAAAAATGTGGGGTTAATGCCTAAACTTAACCTTAAACACTTGGAAACTTCAAAATTCAAAACATGGATGAATGTCTAATTCTAACGTGAGACTGGGAGGGGCTTCTATCCAGACTCAATATCACACACAGCAGACCTAAATACAAGACTATTTCCATTTCACTGGAGTGCTGGAGAAATTACATTCCTAAAACATAACCAAACATCTCTCTCTCTCTCTCACCCATTGCTCTCTCTCCCTTCCCTCCCTCTCCCTTCCGTCTCTCTCTCCCTTCGCTCTCTCTCTCTCCCTTCGCTCTCTCTCTTTCCCTTCGCTCTCTCTCCCTTCCCTCTCTCTTTACCTTCCCTCCCTCTCCCTTCCGTCTCTCTCTCCCTTCGCTCTCTCACTTTCCCTTCGCTCTCTCTCTCCCTTCCTCCTCTTTCCTCTTGACTCAGATAAAGCAGCAATGAAATCAGATAATAGTGAGTCCCACCACTTCATAGCGTACTCAAGTACCACGCACACACGTACACACACACACGTACACACACACACACACACACACACACACACACACACACACACACACACACACACACACACACACACACACACACACACACACACACACACACACACACACACACAAAGAGCTGGTATTGGTTGTGAAGTGTTAACATGGAGGGCAGACTCCTAGTCACCCATTAATTGTAACTAGAGCTATTTATAACACACTAATTATGACAGTGCATGCGGGTGTGTGTGTGTGTACCATGTTAGTGTACATATGGTAATCCTACAGATGAGGAGGAGGCTACTTGTGTCTTTTATAATTTTAATCTTTCCTCCCAACCTCATAGATGCAGAACAAATAGCTTAGAATAATGTGTGGATGTGTGTGTGACAGTGGAGGTTGCGGGGAGGACGGCTCTTAATAATGGCTGGAATGGAGCCGATCGGATAGCATGAATCCATGTGTTTGATGTATTTGATGACATTCCACTTACTCCGCTCCAGCCATTACCACAAGCCCGTCCTCCCCAATTAAGGTGCCACCAACCTCCTGTGGTGTGTGAGTAGCTGTACTATGTGCTTGTGCATATGTGTGCATGTGCGTGTGCGTGCGCGTGTGTGTGTGTGTGTATGTGTGTGTGTATGTGTGTGTGTGTGTGTGTGTGTGTGTGTGTGTGTGTGTGTGTGTGTGTGTGTGTGTGTGTGTGTGTGTGTGTGTGTGTGTGTGTGAGGCAGGTAGAGCCTCCTCATTTCCCTTCACCAGATAGAGATACACTGGGGTCCGAAATGATTGACACCCTTGATAAAGATGAGCAAAATTGACTGTATAGTTAACACACTGAGATACAGTATATTGTACGCTCAAAAAAAGAGGAAATTATATTATTTATACTAATACAATTGCTCAGAAAATGAGATTTTGTTTAACAAGTAATCTTTTTTTCTCAAAAAGGTAGGGGTCAGAATTATTGACACACCTCTTTTCAATTTCTTTCAATACCTCAACTGGCTTTCGAGGATAACGGCACTGAACCTTTTTTTAAATAACACATAGGGAAGGATCTTAGATCATTCTGTCACGTTCTGACCTTTATTCCTTTGTTTTGTCTTTATTTAGTATGGTCAGGGCGTGAGTTGGGGTGGGCAGTCTATGTTAGTTTTTCTATATTTTCTATTTCTGTGTTTGGCCTGATATGGTTCTCAATCAGAGGCAGCTGTCTATCCTTGTCCCTGATTGAGAACCATATTTAGGTAGCCTGTTTTCCTTTGTGTACGGTGGGTGGTTATTTTCAGTCTTTGTGTGTCTGCACCAGATAGAACTGTTTCGCTTGTCACTTTGTTGTTTTGTATTTTTGAAGTGTTCAGTTTCTTGTTAAAAAGATGAACACTAACCACGCTGCGCTTTGGTCCTCTCCTTCTTCCATCTCTGAATGCCGTTACACATTCCTCCATGCAGAATCCTTCCAGATCCTTCATATCCTTTGTCTGCGCTTAAGTTGTTAATATGTATGTCATTACCTTTTTTATTATTATTTCTATTGTTTTATTTCACTTGGACCCCACACCCCCTCGATGGTCATTTAGTCTGCCTACTGCTCCCCCTGTGCCCCCCCCATCCCCTCAACGGACATGGACATGTATTTTACTCATCACTGCTACAGTTTTTATTATGTATATAGTGCTATTTCGATTGTTGTTTTTTATGACCATTTTCATTGTTTTATGTCACTTAATCCTGCATGTTGGACCTCAGAGCCTAAGATTTTCACTGTACCCTGAAATCACAACTGCAACCCCTAAAATGTGACTATTAATCTGAAGGGAAAAAACATGAAAATATAACTCTTTGCCACGCACACCACTGCTGGGAACGTGTGTGTGTGTGTGTATGTGCTACTGCATGTGTGTGAGAGATCCACTGATGTGGTTATGCTCTTGACTGCTAATTCTGAGAAAGGGGGCTTTTGCCCTCCAAACAAATAAGCACTGGCTGTAAAATTTTAAAATCTGATTTAAGTGAGTACCAGCCTCTTTTTTTCATTATATTTCAAGAACTGGTTTTGTTTGGTAAAAAAATCTGTATTTCTCTTTAGCTGTACAGATAGAGAGAGAGAGAGAGAGAGAGAGAGAGATGTTGACTAAGAATTGTTGACCTTTTTTCATCTCATCGACTAGGCTGAATATTTCCTTCACACACACACACACACACACACACACACACAGCTTCACTCTCTCTCCTCTCCAATATGGTATTAGATCACTATCATCATCACTGCCCCAATCCTTTCCTGGTAGTCCCGCCTTCGTCCGGCAAAGGATGAGGAGAGAGTGAAGGTCAGATAGCAACAGCTCTTTCTCTCACTCCCTTGTTCGTTCTCTCAATTTGTCTTAATCACTTTCTCCGTCTCATTTTCACTCTCATCTCTCTTTCTCCAGAACGGTTTTCTGTCTTATTGTTAATCTCATTCTCTCTCTCTCCTGCCTCTTTCTCTCTGTTTTCCAGTTTCTCAAGCAGCTGAAAGAGGCAGCCAGTGGATCTGGATCAAACGGAAGGACCCTTGCTGGGCTATAACTTCATGACCCCCACCCCCACCTGAGAACCAAATTCAGATCCCTCCAACTTGAGGAGGGCATATGAGGTATGCGGTCAGCTGTAGGGCTGGCTCAGGGAAGAGGACGCCCCTGCCTTGCATAGTCCCGTGGGACATCTTAATTGGGCATGGGACACAAGCTAAGGCTTGATCACCCTTTAGCTGGCCACCTTTGATGAGGGTGTTTAGTGATTAAAGGCCGAAACACCCACTGATTCGAAGGCACACTACTGAGGATGTGTCCCAAAATTGACATCTTAACCCAGTCTAAGAAATAAACCTCCCATGCCACTCTGTCAACATCACGGCGAATCTCATGTGAGTGCATTCCATCTATTGGCACAATGGACAGTTTTTAACATCTCGTCCAGTGTTTTATGATTCTATGTAATGATCTTTCTCTGTCCCCGATTCTCACTCACATTCGGTCTGTCTATCTTACTCTCATTTCGCTTGTTGTCGCTCACACCCATGCCTCTGTCTCCGGGACAGATCGCAATTTACTGGGGGGGAGGGTTGGTCCAAAATAAAACTAGCTCTCAAAGTCTCACGTCAGAATTAAACGTTCGTTCATGTTTCTCAAACATCAAATTTCGAAGTTGTTGCAAATGTTACATTTCGAAGTGTTTAAGGTTAAGTTTAGGCATTAGCTCCACATTTGAAAGGTTAAGGTTAAGTTTAGAAATTATCTCTGAAATCTTAAGATTAGACATTAACTCCGAATGGTTAAGGTAAGGGATAGGCTTAAAACCAAACTCTCAAAAATAAATGTATTTTGGAATTAGAGGCAGATGGCCGGTTTCCATGTCATATCCCAACATCCTCAGACATGGATGGACGTCGAATACTGACTTGTATTACAGGTAACCTGGCTGCCAAAATAGGGGAGGGTTGCCAAACTTTTGGGAAGAGTTGTGTGTTTTTTTTTATTGGGCACAGGAGAGGGTACTGTGTTTTCCCCCTGGTTAACATTCTCTCTTTTTCAGGTTTTACTATATAATGTCTTCCATCCAAGCCAAATTTCCTCATCTGCTTGCATGCGCCTCCCCTGTATCAAGGTGTTTTGGTACTTCCCTTATGCACTACGCTTTTCCATGCGCTAACTTTTACTATACCACAGGTCAGGATAGTCTACCAGTCTAACAGTCTATCCTGCCCTCAATCCACCCTTCATTGTGACAATAGTGGTAGGTGTATTGTTTGCCCAAATCTGCAATAGGCTAACTAGCAATCATACCACACATAAAAACAAAAGCTGCATCAAGCTTTAATATGAATCGACAAGAACAGATAGGAATAGCTGATAGGCAGCGGAGAGGCCAGGTGAATCATTGCGCATGAAAGGACAGTGATGACATGATGACACACAGATAAAAAATCTCCCCTGTTGATCTTGTTTAGGGACAATACAGTTATCCTACCTAGACTAACCTCCAACACCACAATGCAATGAGTAATTGCATTATTGTTTTCAAGTAAGTACAACATTGTATTCCAGGCTACAGTGAAAATGTCTTGCTTTTCCTGGGACTCCAAGAGCTAAGGAACATTTTTTAAAGGTGAGAGGTCAGCAGAGCGCAGGTGCGTATTGTGCAAGAGACAGAGGCTAACAATTAGAAGCTTATATATAGACCATCATTCATTAGCTAAATATAAGGCTAATGACTGCAATGAATTTATTACCTGAAATTATTACCTGAAAGAGGTAGGCTAGGATATCTATGTACACACACACTAAAATGCAAATTAATTACTTAAAAATCTTACAATGTGATTTTCTGGATTTTTGTTTTAGATTCCATCTCTCACAGTTGAAGTGTACCTATGATAAAAATGACAGACCTCTACATGCTTTGTAATTAGGAAAATCTGCAAAATCGGCAGTGTATCAAATACTTCTTCCCCCCACTGTATATACACTGCGTATACAAAACATTAAGAGACAGGTAAAATAAATATTTTTAAACCTTAAGACAATTGAGACATGAATTGTGTATGTGTGCCATTCATAGGGTGAATGGGCAAGACAACATATTTAAATGCCTTTGAACGGGGTATGGTAGTAGGTGCTAGGTGCACCGGTTTGTGTCAAGAACTGCAATGCTGCTGGGTTTTTCACGCTCAACAGTTTCCAGTCTATATCAAGAATGGTCCACCACCGAAAGGACGAACTTGACACAACTGTGGGAAGCATTGGAATGCTTTCGACACCTTGTAGAGTCCATGCCTTGTAGAGTCCATGTATATATACATATATACTCAGTACCAGTAACAAGTTTGGACACACCTATCATTCAAGGGTTTTTCTTTATTTTTACTATTTTCTACATTGTAGAATAATAGTGAAGACATCAAAACTATGAAATAACACATATGGAATCACAAAATGTATTTTATATTTGAGATTCTTCAAAGTAGCCACCCTTTGCCTTGATGACAGCTTTGTACACTCTTGGCATTCTCTCAACCAGCATCACCTGGAATGCTTTTCCAACAGTCTCGAAGGAGTTCCCACATATGCTCAGCACTTGGCTTTTCCTTCACTCTGCGGTCCGACTCATCCCAAACTATGAGGTCTGGGGATTGTGGAGGCCAGGTCATCTGATGCAGCACTCCATCACTCTCCTTCTTGGTAAAATAGCCCTTACACAGCCTAGAGGTGTGTTGGGTCATTGTCCTGTTGAAAAACAAATGATAGTCCCACCATGCCCAAACCAGATGGGATGGCGTATCGCTGCAAAATGCTGTGGTAGACATGCTGGTTAAGTGTGCCGTGAATTCTAAATAAATCCCAGACAGTGTCACCAGCAAAGCACCCCCACAACATAACACCTCCTCCTCCATGCTTTATGGTGGGAAATACACATGCAGATATCATCCGTTACTGAAGGCCAGCATCCCAGTGTTATGTATGTTATTTCATAGTTGTGATGTCTTCACTATTATTCTACAATGTAGAATATAGTAAACATGAATAAAAACCCTTGAATGAGTAAGTGTTCTAAAACTTTTGACCGGAAGTGTATATATATACATATATGCGTATGTATATACGCAGTTGTAGATATATACATTGTATATATCTACAACTTGATTAGAGTTCACCTGTGGTAAATTCGATTATTGGGCATGATTTGTAAAGGCACACACCTGTCTATATAAGTTCCGACAGTTGACAGTGCATGTCAGAGCAAAAATCAAGCCATGAGGTCAAAGGAATTGCCTGTAGAGCCCTGAGACAGGATTGTGTCGAGGCACAGATCTGGAGAAGGGTACCAAAAAAATTATGCAGCTTTGAAGGTCCCCAAGAACACAGTGGCCTCCATCATTCTTAAATGGAAGAAGTTTGATTCTTCCTTGGAGCTGACCAAGATTCTTCCTAGAGCTGACAGCTCGGCCAAACTGAGCAATCGGGGGAGAAGGGCCTTGGTCAGGGAGGTGGCCACTCTGAAAGAGCTCCAAAGTTCCTCTGTGGAGATGGGAGAACCTTCCAGAAGGACAAACATTTCTGCAGCACTCCACCGATAAGGCCTTTATGGTAGTGGTGAGACAGAAGCCACTCCTCAGTAAAAGGCACATAACAGCCCACTTGGACTCTCAGACCATGAGAAACAAGATTCTCTGGTCTAATGAAACCAAGAGGGAACTATTTGGCCTGAATGCCAAGCGTCATGTCTGGAGGAAACCATCCCTATGGTGAAGCATGGTAGTGGCACCATCATGCTGTGGGGATGTTTTTCAGCTGCAGGGACTGGGAGACTAGTTAGGATTGGGGGAAAGATGAAAGGAGCAAAGTACAGGTCCAAAAGGCTCCTTAACAGGTTATACCCTCAAGGCCTTATACCCTCAGGTTATACCATCCGGCCTCTCGGTCACCAGGCTGCTCGTTATGGCGCACACCTGTCACCGTTGTTACACGCACCTGCAGCTCATCACTCATCTGGACTCCATCACTTCCTTGATTACCCGCCCTATATATGTCACTCCCTTTGGTTCCTTCCACAGGCATCATTGTTTCTTGTTTCCTGTCTGTGCGTTGTTCGTGTTTCTTGTTTTGTATTAGGTTTCATTTATTTAATAAAACACTCACTCCCTGAACTTGCTTCCCGACTCTCAGCGCACATCGTTACAGTATAGTATAATAGTTGTTCTGGGAGTCATTGACTGCGGATCATAATGAATGGATTTAGGAGTTTGAGGGATATATCTGGGCAACAGAAAACTCCTGTCCTTATTTTCCCTACAACCTCTCTTTCTCTCTCTCTCTTTCACAAAGTTTCTCACTCTTTTTTTCTCTCTCTCTTTGTTTCTCTCTCTCTCTGTCTCTCTCTTATGCTCTCTCTCTTTATTTATTTATCTCTATCTTTGTCACATGTACACCCCCCCTCGTCCCAGTCTCTCTTTGTTTATGAATATTTAACTATTGCCCAGTGCTCACCCTTCTATTTTGGTTCAGTGCCTGTAGGTCTGTGAGCTGGTCTGGGGAGCTGGGGAACTGGACTCCCTCCAGCCCCAACACAGCTCTCCCTCACCCTCACCCTTGACCCTCCAGCCCCAACTCCACCCAACAACCCCAACATCCAGGTCCCCAATACCAACCACGCAGCTCCAGGACGTCTTTCGCAGATTCCGCTATTACTCTTCAGAAGTTGCCTGTAATAAGGCTACACGAGGACTCGGCAACCTTTCTCATGTGGAATGACAATTTATCTTCAATTTCTACCGATCTTTTACCTGTTGTTTTTATTTCTTTACTTACTTATTGTTCACCTAATATCTTAAAAAAAAAAGAAATTGCACTGTTGGTTAGAGCCTGTAAGTAAGCATTTCACTGTAAGGTCTACACCTGTTGTATTCGGCGCACGTGACAAACAAACTTTGATTTGATTTGTTTTGATCTGTGTGACAGTTGTGTTTTTCATATGCATATTTTCATGAAACAGTTCAATTTAATTTAATTTAACGTCTTTGTATCTCAAAATTATTGTCATATGGTTAATCAAAGTTCTATCCAAATCCAAATTAAAATTATACAAATCTAAAAAGTAACTTCTATTGCCATTGCCAACTATGTAAAAATAGCCTAGAAAGCCAACAAATAAAAATATTCCATCCTGCAGGTAGAAAATATCCAGATAAAAATAAATATCCTATAAATCACATTGGCTACACATGGCCTGTCTGCATGAACTTGAAACATTGTATCAACTATTAACTTTGGGCCCAAAGCTTGTGCTGGCGAACTTGAAACGTTGAATAAAATATTCTGGCCCCTCAGATTTTCCTGCGCCAGTGAGCTCGGGACAGACACAGCTGTAGGCTATTTGCGCAAGGGATAAGAAGCAGTGCTTGACTTGGACAGGAGCTTGCCAGAGCTGAGTACCGGGACGTCAAAATTTCTACTGCTTGAGCTCCTGTTCCTCTTATAGAATATTAGTTCAAAAGTATTGTGGAGCTCCTGCACCTAAATAGACACAGTACCAGCATCCAAAATGAGTACCGGAACCTATTTCAATCTAAGTCAATCACTAATAAGCCTATTTTATGACATTTCCACTTGATCAGAACATGACATTTTTCCCTTTCACGCTGAGTTGTTATCAAAAGGGAGAGAGCTGGAAATGTTTTTCAAATGCATTGAGGAACTCAAATAGAAAGGAGGATCAAGACACTCTTTATATAATTAATTCAAATGCCTTTATTTGTATGGCATGTTCAATGGGGAAAAAAACTGTTGTGATTCTCAATGGATGTAAAAACAGACTTAGTTTGCATGAGAAACTCCACAGGTCATTATTGGTGGTGCATTTAAGCCAATCAGAAATACTTTCAGCTCCCCAAATGGGCACATTTATGCCTACATTTACAGACAGGCATGGTAGCCTATAGGCCTACTTCTTACTCAGCATTGACAGGAGCGCTCCAAACAAAAGACAATGACTAAATTGTCAGAATTTGTAAATGGAATTAAATTAACCAAAAGTTGTTTCTCACAAGTGTAGCTAAGGTTGTGCACTCCGCCAACAATGTGGAGGCTGAGCTTTAGTCAATGAACAGCATTCTTACATAGGTATTCCTCTTGGCCAGATGGGATAGGGCAGTGTGCAGTGTGATGGCGATTGCATCATCCATGGATCTATTGGGGCGGTATGCAAATTGCAGTGGTTTTAGGGCCTTGTAGCCATCCCGGAAGCGAGAGTAACAATGGTTGAGAGTTTTTGAAGTGTGAGTATTGCAGGCAATGTGTTGATAGAAATGTTAAAGCATTTTCCTCAGATTTGCTTTATTAAAGTCCTCAGCTACAATAAATGCGGCCACAAGATATGCGGTTTCCAGTTTGCGCAAAGTCCAGTGTAGGTCCTTGAGAGCTGTCGTGGTATCTGCTTGAGGGGGAATATACACGGCTCTGATGATGACCGAAGAAAATGATCTTTGAGGGTAATGCAATCGGCGTTTGATTGTGAGATATTCTAGGTTGGGTGAACAAAAGGACATGAGTTCCTGTACGTTACCACAATCACACAATGAGTAGTTAATCATGAAACATACACCTCTGCCTTTCTTCTTCCTGGAGAGTTCTTTATTCCTGTCTGCGCGATGTACTGAGAACCCCACTGGCTGTATGGACGGGGACAGTATATCCGGAGAGAGCCATGATTCCATAAACAGAGTATGTTACAGTCCCTGATGTCTCTCTGGACGGAGATCCTCGCCCTGAGCTCGTCTACTTTATTTTCCAGGGACTGAACATAAGCAAGTAATATACTCAGAAGCGGTGGATGGTTTGCACTCCTCCTGAATCGGACTCCACTCCAAATACCTCTTCTCCTCCAGCCGGCATCTTGGAGCAGCCTCTGGGATAAGTTCAATCATCTTGAGAGGTACGAACAAAGGATCCAATTTAGGAAAGTTGTATTTCTGGTAAAAAAGCTGGTGAGTTACCGCCTCTCTGATATCAAAAAGTCATTTCCGACTTTATGTAATAATGCAGGAGTAATAAAGGCCTTTTATATTATTATTATTATTTACCAGCACCCTCAGCACCCCTACTTCATGTGGCTATGGTCCCTCCTCTCACTACAGCATGCTATGTAATGGACCATAGCCACACTCTATAGCCACACTCTAAATGGGCTCTGAGTAATCATGTTAGAGCATGGGGAGCCCAGGTGGAACAAACACGCACGCATGCACGCACACACACACACACACACACAAACACACACTCAGAATAAGAGCTAACGCCACCATTAGTCATAACATGAGACCTCTTAAACAACGAGGACACACAGTCACGTACACCGACCCCTATCAAACACACACACACGGACACGCACACACACCCTCTCTTTCTCTCTCCCTCTTCTCCTGACCTAATTCCCTCTCTCCTGACTGTCACTCTGGTTACTGTACATGATATGGCTGCCATATCAATAGACACCCATGTCATCCCATACTACAGGAGGGAGAGAAGAAGGAGAAGGGAGAAATGATTCATTACAAAATGACTGTACAAAAATAAAGTCTCATCCCCTCTCTCTCTGCCATGGTGTCTGGTCTAGTTCAAAGTACCAGTGACTCCCTGTAACCAGGACCTGATGAAGGTGCATGGAGAGTGAGGGGTCAAATAAGGGTTGAGGCTCAACAGCCAGCTCACTGCTTTCCCCTCCACCTCTTCCTCTATGTTCTCCTCCTCCCCCTCTCCTCTCATCCCCCTCTCCCAAAGGTTCTCCTCCTCACGGTCTCATCAGCCGGAGACCCCTCACAGACTGACTCACACACGCGTACACATATACACATGCATACACACACACACACACACACACACACAAGCTAATCTTACAAAACTGTATGCAGTGTGAGGGTCTGGCCTGTTTAAAGACCATCACAGCACATGGCACTGAGACAAACACTGATACCGGCACTGAAAGAGAGAGAGAGAGAGAGAGAGAGAGAGAGAGAGAGAGAGAGAGAGAGAGAGATCAGGTACAGCTGGACGAATGAAGACAATCATTGGAAGAAGAACAATGAGAAAGGAGAAGTGGGTAGAGTGAGGTGGAGAGGAGAGGACCAATAGCACTGATACAGATAGAGAGGTCTGCTGACACTGACTGTGGACATAGTCAACACTGTACCCCTGGCCTCTCAGATGTACAGCCAGGCTTGAACCTGAAACCCTGACTTTCCACCTGTGCCAATAGGCACCCTCTTCATGAAGACTATTATGGTAGTTTCACATTGTAGATGCATGGTGGGATGCTCCACGGATCTGAGTGTCAGTAATTAGACTACTATCCTCTAGTGAGTAGGACTGTTATATATGTTCTACTCTCTTTAGTACATCTAAAACAGTAGGCTCCTATTTTGAGAGTAGGCTAACTGACTGACAGCAGAAGTGATGATGTCGTTGTAAGCTCCTCTCTGTCCTGCTCCTGGCGTAGATAGTGTGAAAAGTCATTAGACAAAGAATGAGTTTTGGGAGAGTTATTGGTGCGATGTGAAGGACAGGTGGAGGTTAGAGAGAGGGAGAGGGAGAGGGGGAGGGACTGGGGAGGAGAGGTTAGAGGGGAAAGGGCGTGAGGCGTGAGAGGAGAGGGAGAGAGAGAGAAGGAGGGAGAAAGGAGGAAGATATGAGAGGGGAGAGGTAGGGAGGGAGGGAGGGAGGGAGGGAGGGAGGGAGGGAGGGAGGGAGGGAGGGAGGGGAGGGAGGGAGGGAGGGAGGGAGGGAGGGAGGGAGGGAGGGAGGGAGGGAGGGAGGGAGGGAGGGAGGGAGGGAGGGAGGGATAAAGCAAAGGGGTGTTGAAGTCCTCTGATCATTGTGACTTTGAGGCCAATCCATTACCGTGGCCCCTGTGCTACTGTGACATTATTCAATGTGTGTGTGTGTGTGTGGGTGTGTGTGTGCGTGTGTTGTAATAACAGGGATGACGTGCCGTGCAGGGAGCAGAGAGCGGAGTGAGTCGTCCATCAGGGACTATTGACTGAGTGCCCACCATCAAATTAGCTAAATGAATTGATGTGACGATAAGCAGTGATAAGACCTTGGAGTGTCGCTGGGTGGCCTTCCCAGCAGAGGACAACTGCCTGTTTACTCGCCAGAATTGTACAATAACAAAACACATGGTGCTGGCCAACAGTCTAAGCTACAGGCCTAATAACTACACCACCTGAGTATTGGGACTGCACTTCCTCTGACCATCTGTCAAACATTATTGCTGCTGAATTAAAGACAGTGACAAAGTGAGATTTATAGAAGCACATGAGCAAGACACGGGCACAGGTCACCCATACGCTATAAACAAACAAACAAACAAACAAACAAAAAGAACAACTTGAATCCTGCTTTCTGTACCCATGGACAGTGGTCCACAGACACACACACACACAGAGCCCCCCAACTGCTCCATCCCCATTCTCACCTTGGAACTTGAATCCTTCTATCTGGACCCAGAGGCAGAGGTCCTCCGTCTCACAGTCACATCTCCAGGGGTTCCCGCTGAGCCCCAGGGAGCGCAGGGAGGGCAGGGCGATCAGAGAGCTGATGTTCAGCGTCGTCAGGTTGTTCCTGCTCACATCCAGCACCTGCAGAGCAATATTTTCTGAGAACGCGTCCGGGTGGATCTCATTTAGCCCCAGATTGTCTGTTAGCCGTAGCATCACGAGGCTGGACAATGGTCCAAAAGTCCGGTCCTCAAGCTGGGTTAGTGTATTGAAGGACAGGTCGAGATAGGCCAGCTTTCGGAGGTTCCCGAAGGTGGACTCGGAGATCTCCATCAGGGTGTTGTTGCTGACATCCAGGTAGACCAGATCAGACAGGTAGTTGAGTTGCAATGCTGGAAGTTCTCCGATGTGGTTGTTGGAGATGATGAGTTGGCGGGTGGCTAGAGGGAGGTCGTTGGGGAAGAGGGTGAGCTCCTGCCCAGCGCACTGGACCACCAGCTGGTCGTCACACACACACCTGTCTGGGCATCCTGCAGTGAGAGCCGGGTAAGGGGCAACCCCCATCACGAAGATAAAAAGAAAGAGTAGCCGGAGGGATTGGGAGCTTGGAGCAGGCAGGAGACGCATGATGAAGCCGCCCAGGGTGTCATGAACTCTGGCTGAGCAGGACCAGGAGGACACCCCAGGACCAGCGCTCCCCCCCGGGCATCCTGCATGGGGCTGCGGGACTGGGGGTGAGTCCAGGCGGCTACACTGGAGGACCGGCTCCCGCTGCTGCTTCTGTTGCTGTCTGGAGGGTTGGATCGTGCTTATATCCAGACTCTCTCTTCTTTCTCTCTCCAAAAGGCTATTGGTCACTCACTCACTCTAACGCACGCCACGCACGCCCACAAGAAGCCCGCGTTAATTCCGAAGGTGACCCTACTGACGGACGCTGGTCGCGTGGTGAGTGAGAATCGTTAAGGTTTATCGGGCTCAGATTCTCACAGAAGGAGAGAAGAGAGAGGAGAGACAGATGAAATAAAAGAGAGAGGCTCAGTCGCTCTTTTCTGTCATTGCCTCTGTATGTCATCATTGTCAGTTAGTTGTCGCCGTCAGAAAGCATTGTTTGTTTTTCCAAACTGCTGGATGGTGAAATGTATTATATTCCAGGACGAGATTCCTCACGGTTCTTATAAAAGAGATTTGTATGTACAAGTAAAGCGCCTGTTTTGAATGGAGATGTAGTAGCCTAATAATCACCGTCTGCCTTGCTATGTCTCTGGCTAATCCGTTATTTCAGAGTGGGACTGGAAGTGCGTGTGTCCTTTTCTGTCTTCTCGGCTGTTCTGCCTGCATGTGTTGTGTGTGCGCGCTGCCCTCTCCTCTGTCTCTCTCTCTCTTCCTCTTTTTTCTGCAGCTGTGTAGATAGAAATAGTGATGGGAGGGGGGCTGTGTGCCCCATGTGTGTGTGTGTGTGTGTGTGTGTGTGTGTGTGTGTGTGTGTGTGTGTGTGTGTGTGTGTGTGTGTGTGTGTGTGTGTGTGTGTGTGTGTGTATGTGTCAGGAGTCCGTTAGACCGTGTGTGTCACACAAGTTGACTCTGTTTGCCCCATAGTGACGTAACCAGGTGTTTCCTATTTCTGTCTCCTCATACAACTTGGTCTAAGTGCATTTCGTATTATTCTGTATGTAAATCTGTGACTTTACATCATAGGCCTATGATATGTTAGGTCACATTATGAATTGAATCGCAGTTGTGCAATATCATACGAATTAGAGGACGTATAGTATCACACATCTAATCCATTCATACAATAGCATACGAATTGGATGATGTAAATTCTCTTGGAGGATGTATAGTATAGACCAGGTTGCTTGTTGCATTGTAACAACAAAGTAGAATAATGGGGAGAATTTACGTTGGTTGTTTGGTAAACTGATTACAAAGGACATGATCATTTTAGATGAAAGGTTAAGGGAATTTATGTAGCAGATTAGGTGAATTGGGTTAAGTTTAGAAGAAGGGTTAGGCTAAGAGTTAGCTAAACTGCCACAGTTGTCCCTGACCTGACACGAACATGCAACTTTCAGATTGCTACATTGTCGCGGATGACGCACATTTAGTTTCTATCTAAAGTAACTAGACCATTAGTAAGTTAAATACGTAAACGATGTTAAGTATGACTCTGAAGCCAGGCTGCTTCATAAAACAGAGATGACAAGGTGTGTGTGTATCCAGAGGACAGGCGATCTGGCAGACCTGAGAGGGACCAGAGAGTCCAGTTACAGATTGTTCCACACACTGTGGAGGCGATACAGGATCTCTCTTGTGTGTGTTGTGTATGAGAGAGAGTGAGACCGCCTAGATTTGAACGTGGGTCTCCTGTGCATCACACTGTGTTAGTCTGCTGAGCTAAAGGTTTGGCATTAGCTCGGGGGGGGGTGAGAGAGAGCGAGGGAGAGCGAGAGAGGGGGAAGAGAGTGAGAGAGAGAGAGAGATGGAGGGAGAGGGAGAGCGAGAGAGAGAGAGCGAGAGCAAGAGAGAGAGAGAGAGAGAGAGAGAGAGAGAGAGAGAGAGAGAGACCGCCGTAGGCAGACCTGGCTCTCAAGAGAAGACAGGCAATGCACACTGCCCACAAATTGAGGTGGAAACTGAGCTGCACTTCCTACATTCCTGACAAATGTATTACTGTATTAGAGACACATATTTCCCTCAGATCACACAGACCCACAATAATGATAATATAATTGATAATATCACAGTGTGCAATCACAGCAGCAAGATTTGTGACCTGTTGATTCAAAAAAAGGCCAGACAGTGAAGAACAAACACCAGTGTAACCAACTCATATTTGTGTTTATTTATTTTCCCTTTTGTACTTTAATTATTTGCACATCATTACAACAATGTACAGTATATGGACATAATATGACATTTGAAATGTTATTATTTTGGAACTTTTGTGAGTGTAATGTTTACTGATAATTTTGTGTTGTTTATTTCACTTTTATTTATTTTCTATTTCACTTGCTTTGGCAATGTAAACATATGTGTCCCATACCAATAAAGCCCCTTGAACTGAAGTGAATTGAGAGAGAGAGAGAGAGAGAGAGAGAGAGAGAGAGAGAGAGACAAAGAGTGAGTGTGAGAAGAGACAAGAGAGACAAAGTGTGTGTGAGAAAGAGAGTGTGTCGCACCAGAATGAAAATATCTACTGGTTAAAAGGAGTCAATAATAATCCAGCCTCGCCGTGGCTGGCAGCTTCTGGGCCGTGCAACGATTTAGCAGGGCTTATCAGAGTGTGTGTGTGTTTGTGTTTTCTGTGTTATCAGCGCCCACACGCTGCTCCAGCTCTGTAGTAATTTCACTGGGGTGGCACGTGTGTCTGTCTGTCCCTCTGTCTGTGAATAATGTAGGCCTTTCTGCTACTGTACAATAAATGACCATAGGCATGCAGTGAGTTATGGAACACACAAACACACACACACACACACACACACACCTAGCATCCTGCAGTAATAGGACACCACCCTCTGGCATGTTAGTGGTAATATTATTATGATGGTGCTATATTCCTGATGGACAGTATCAACAGCAGGGGCATAATACAGTTACTGTATACTCAAATGCGCGCGCGCGCACACACACACACACACACACACACACACACACACACACACACACACACACACACACACACACACACACACACACACACACACACACACACACACACACACACACACACACACACACACACACACACACACACACACGCGTGGACCAACCCTCAACCATATCTAACAGACTGCAGTTGAATAGGCATGTGCATTAGTCACAACCCTAACATCCTAACTATAAACACTTACAGTATACCAATGATTCATGTGATTGTGTAACTCCTATAAAGGTATGGTAACAGTAATGCTGGGCCTCATTTCCCTTTCGATCGTCTAGTCCACCCACTACAGGCCTATAACCCTCTCTCTCTCACGCTCACTCTCTCATCTCTCTCTCTCTCTCTCCCTCTCTCTCTCGCTCTCTCTCTCTCCTCTCTCATCTTTCTCTCTCTCGCTCTCTCTCTCTCTCTCTCTCTCTCTCTCTCTCTCTCTCTCTCCCCTCTCTCTCTCTCGCTCTCTCTCTCTCCTCTCTCTCTCTCTCTCTCTCTCTCTCTCTCTCTCTCTCTCTCCTCTCTCATCCCTCCCTCCTCTCTCTCTCTCTCTGCTGGGAATAACCCAGGTTCAAACCTGTGTGTGTCTGTGTGTGTGTTATCTGTGTCATGTTGTAACGGTCCTGCTGTACGTATTCTCTACCAACTGCCAGTAGAACGAGGCGATCGGAATCATTCGTTTAACTTTCCTCCCTGGCTGCTCTCGACTGCTCAGCTTGCAGACAGGCGTGTGTCTGTGTGTGTGTGTTTGTCGGGTGTCGGGTGGTTTGGGCAGTGAGACGTCTTTACTATTTAATGGAGGTGAGGGCAGTGTCGTCTGTCACAGGGACAACGCTGGGTCTGGCCCCAGGCCTGAGGGTGGGTGTGTGGGTGAGTGTGTGTCTGTGTGCTTGTTTGTGTCTGGCTCCAGGCTTGAAGAGGTCCACTCCGCTGGCACCACTGATGGTGTGAGTCATAACTCACCATCTCTTTCGGTTACTGCTATCACCCTCTTTTTTTCTCCTTCTCTTGCTCTCTCTCTCTGGCTTTCGCTCAATCTCTTCATGGTTAGAAATATAGCATTCATTTTTTTCTGTGTCTTTCTTTGCTTGGTTATACTTATCTTTCTCTCTCCCTTTGTACTTTTAATTCTCTCCTTCTGTACATCTCTCTCTGCTTCCCTCTCCTTATCGCTCTCTCCCCTCTCTCTTCCTCCTCTATCTGTGAGCCTATAACTCTGTTTTCTCTGTGAGCGGATATCCATCTCCATCATTCTAATGTAATTGGAAAAGGAGCAACTGCGTCCATCACTCACACAGATTACTACACTATACATAAAACACCGCACTACAATCTTAGAAAAAAGGGTTCCAAAAGAATTATTCGGCTGTCTCCATAGCAGAACCCTTTTTTTCCCAGGTAGAACCCTTTTTGGTTTCAGGTAGAACCCTTTTAGGTTCCATATAGAACCTTCTGTGGAAATGGTTCTATAGGGCCTTCAGAAAGTGTTCATACCACTTGACTTATTCCACATTTTGTTGTGTTACAGCCTGATTTCGAAATGGATTAAATATTTTTTTTTCACCCATTTACACACGATACACCATAATGACATCACAATACCCCATTATGACATCACGATACACCATAATGACATCACAATACCCCATTATGACATCACGATACGCCATAATGACATCACAATACCCCATTATGACATCACAATACACCATAATGACATCACAATACCCCATTATGACATCCCAATACCCCATTATGACATCACGATACACCATAATGACATCACAATACCCCATTATGACACCACGATACACCATAATGACAAAGTGAAAACATATTGTTTTTTTGTATTGAAAAGGAAATACAGAAAAATCTAAAGTATTCACACCACTGAGTCAATACTTTCTAGAATCACCTTTTGCAGCGATTACAGCTGTGAGTCTCTAAGAGCTATCTACACCTGGATTGTGCAACATTTGCCGATTGTTATTTTCTAAATTCTTCAAGCTGTCAGATTGGTTGTTGATCATTGCTAGACAACAATTTTCAGGTCTTGTCGTAGATTTTCAAGTAGATTTAAGTCAAAACTGTAACTGGACTGCTCGGGAACATTCACTGTCTTTTTGTGATAGGCAACTCCAGTGTAGATTTGGCCTTGTGTTTATAGGTTATTGTCCTTCTGAAGGGGAATTCATCTTCCAGCGTCTGGTGGAAAGCAGACTGAACCAGGTTTTCCTCTAGGATTTTGCCTGTGCTTAGCTCCATTCCGTTTATTTTTTATCCTTTAAAACTCCTGTCTTTAATGATTATAAGCCTACTCATAACATGATGCAGCCACCAATATGCTTGAAAAAATGGAGATTGGTACTCACTTTGTATTCAGGACAAAAAGTGAATTGCGTTGCAATTTTTTTTGCAGTAGTGCTTAAGTGCCTTGTTTTTTCTGTACAGGCATCTTTTACCTCTGTCATTTAGGTTAGACGTGTGGAGTAGCTGCAATGTTGTTGATCCTTCCTCAGTTTACTTCTATCACAGCCATTCAACTCTATAACTGTTTTAAGGTAACCATTGGCCACATGGTGAAATCCCTGAGCGGATTCCTTCACCTCTCTAGCAACTGAGTTAGGAAGGACGCCTGTGTCTTTGTAGTGACTGGGTGTATTGATACACCATCCAAAGTGGAGTAAATAACTTCCCCATTCTCAAAAAGGTATTCACTGTCTGATTTGTGTATTTTTACCCATCTACCAATAGTGCATTGGAAAACCACCCTGGTCTTTGTGTTCAAATCTGTGTTTGAAATTCAATGCTCGACTGAGGGACCTTACAGATAATTGTGTGTGTGGGGTACAGAGATGAGGTAGTCACTCAAAAATCACGGTGAAAAATATTATTGCACACAGAGTGATTCCATGCAAATTATTATGTGACTTGTGAAGCCAAATGTTACTCCTGAACTTATTTAGGCTTTGGCATAACAAGGGGTGAATACCTATTGACTCCTGAACTTATTTAGGCTTGGCATAACAAGGGGTGAATACCTATTGACTCCTGAACTTATTTAGGCTTTGGCATAACAAGGGGTGAATACCTATTGACTCCTGAACTTATTTAGGCTTTGGCATAACAAGGGGTGAATACCTATTGACTCCTGAACTTATTTAGGCTTGGCATAACAAGGGGTGAATACCTATTGACTCCTGAACTTATTTAGGCTTGGCATAACAAGGGGTGAATACCTATTGACTCCTGAACTTATTTAGGCTTTGGCATAACAAGGGGTGAATACCTATTGACTCCTGAACTTATTTAGGCTTGGCATAACAAGGGGTGAATACCTATTGACTCCTGAACTTATTTAGGCTTGGCATAACAAGGGGTGAATACCTATTGACTCCTGAACTTATTTAGGCTTGGCATAACAAGGGGTGAATACTTATTGACTCCTGAACTTATTTAGGCTTGGCATAACAAGGGGTGAATACCTATTGACTCCTGAACTTATTTAGGCTTGGCATAACAAGGGGTGAATACCTATTGACTCAAGACATTTCAACATTTCATTTTTATTACATTTTCAAAATGTTGAAAAACATCATTCCACTCTGACATGATGGGGTACTGTGTGCAGTGACACAAACATCTGAATTTAATCAATTAAAATTCAGACTGTAACACAACAAACTGTGGGAAAAGTCAAGGGCTGTGAATACTTTCTGAAAGCACTGTACATGGAACCAAAAAGGTTCTACCTGGAACCAAAACGGGTTCTTCAAAGGGCTCTCCTATGGGGACAGCTGAAGAAACCTATTAGGTTCTAAAAATCACTTTTTTTCTGAGTGTATACACTGAAAAAAATGAAGCTTCTTAAATGGTTCTTCCTAATCTCTTACGGTTCCTTGGAGAACTCTTGCCCAATAAATAACTTTGTGGGGGGTTCTTGATGTGGCATCTGAGGTTCTTCAGAATTCTAAAAGGATTTTGCAATGTATGGAAGCCTGCAGATGTGTCCCTTTCATAGCACACAGCAAATTGGCCAGTGTTAACTAACTGGTGTTGATTTTTCTGTTTAACAAAAGTTAAATTAACACTGTAAAGAGTTCAAATTACCCCTCAGTGGTGTAAAATAACCCCAGTGTTGGTGTTAAAAACCAGAGATGAACCAAAACCACAATCATCAATATCATATTTCCCAGCATGCTCTATTGCAGGTTGCTTTTTAGAATTGTTTGTATCTACAGAATACACCTACTCATTGCAGGGTTTTTCTTTATTTTTGCTATTTTCTACATTGTAGAATAATAGTGAAGACATCAAACTATGAAATAACACATATGGAATCATGTGGTAACCAAACAAGTGTTAAACAAATCAAAATATATTTCACACTTGAGATTCTTCAAAGTAGCCACTCTTTGCCTTGATGACAGCTTTGCACACTCTTGACCTTCACTCAACCAGCTTTAACCAGCTTCAAATTCACTTGAAAGGCACCTTGGTAAATATGCAAATACGGCTTAAAACCATACAGCGGGGCTATTCAATTACAGTCCTGGAGGTTAGAAACATTTCTAAAATGGTTAGGCCCCTATAGAAGACATAGAATCAAAACTTTGGACACTTTACTGTAATTCAGCAACACTTCAATTTGGTGTAAAAAAATATGAATAATAATGTGGAGGGCAGTCCTTTCACATTTGAGTCATTTAGCAGGCAGTCTTTTCCAGAGTGCCTTACAGTCGTGAATGCATACATTTTCATACTTTTTTGTAGTGACCTCCCTTGGGAAGCAAACCAGCCACCCTGGCGTTGCAAGCGCCATGCTCTACCAACTGAGCCACACTGGAGCTTAGCCCAGTTGAGTGTGTTTGTGTGTGTTTCACATGTCATTAGAGCGTGCTAATCTAGTGCTCCCTGTTCAGTTTGGTGGAGTTAATGTGCTCACATAACGCCAGCCCCCCAGCCCTATACACACACACACACACACACACACACACACACACACACACACACACACACACACACACACACACACACACACACACACACACACACACACACACACACACACACACACACACTGACCCCCACATGCACCCACACAACAGGCTTGCATATTGTCAATGCTAACTTAGCTTTACTAACAAACACACCAACACACACATACTATACTAAACCCCTTTCTATCACACACACTCTCGCTAACACACCTGCATCCTGAAGGTGCGAGTAAAAGATGACTCCCATTCCCATAGATATACACACACACACACACACACACACACACACACACACACACACACACACACACACACACACACACACACAGGGCAGGCAGGCACCACTGTTGTTTTATTTGCTCTAAGGTTGAGGTTGTAAGCAAACAGATGAACCAGCCCAGAGATCAGATGAGTAAAGAACATCTCTGCCTGAAGACATTTTCTATTTATATTTATGGACAACCAGATGAGCAATGACATACATACACTAAACATACAGCACAACATAAGGGTGTACGCGTGTAGATATTCTATGTGTGTAGATATTCTATGCGTGTAGATATTCTGTGTGTATGTGTGTGTGTGTGTGTGTGTGTGTGTGTGTTAAGTGTGTGTGTGTGGAGTCACAGTCTCATGTGTCTCATATGAAAGGTCAGGCATGAGGGTCAGTAATACTGTGGAGAGAGGGAGAGAGAGAGAGAGAGTTGCCCTGAGCAGAGCAGTGACATCCCCCTGACAGATAGGCCATTCACCATCTGAATCAGACCCAACATCATGCCCTCTCACTAGGCCTCCCTCCCTACTCCAGCCCCAGGCTTTGGTTGACTGGAGGCCCTCTACAGCAGCATACAGAGAGTCCCTCCCCCACAACCACAATCTCTGCCCTGGCTACCCTGGCTGGAAATCTCTCCCCTAGGGGGGGCTAGGGCCTGGGGAGAGGGGGGAGAGATAGAGGAGGGAGAGAGGGGTGAGGAAGGAGATGAGGGAAAGGAAGAAAAATAAGAAGAAATGGGTGAAGAGAGGGGTGAGGATGTGTTTGTCTCCCCTCTGAGTACTGCAGTCTGTCCCTGGCATTGGGGACAATAGAGGAAATAGACCTGTCCAACTGGGGAAGCCACAGCCAATAGCAGGACGAGACAGTGTGGACACAGGAAGTGTCTACAGTCTAGAGGATATGATGACTCATCAGAGAGAGGCTGACAACACAGAGTACAGCGCCCTTCTAGCCAGCCCTCTGATACTACACTGACACCTACAGGATGGGAGGGGAACAGCAACACTGGGCAATTGCTAGCGACAATCCTCTGTTGTGTGTGTGTGAGCGGCTGGGGTCTATGCGGTGTGTGTGAGTGGAGGTTTGTGTGTGAGCGAGGGTGAGAGCTTCTAAGAGATGAGATGGTTGTTTGTGCCACCCGTTGTGTGAGTGGATTCCTATGGGAGATGTGTGTGTTCCTGCTGGAGAGATGTGTGTTTGTGTGGGGGATTTGTGTGTCTCTGCGGTGCGCGTGTATGTTCCTGCCATGAGTGTGTGTGTCCCAGATTGGTTTTCGGCAGAGAGGGCAGTGTATCTGTCCTGATGTAGCCAGGCTAGGGTGCAGCAGGCAGGGCCAGCAGAAGGTGTGACCGCATGGTAGTATGGAGGGAGGGTGGAGACAACTGTCAAACTCACTGAAACACACAGGACACACCTCCTCTTCCTCCTCATCTTCTTCCTCCTCTTCTTCCTCTTCCTCCTCTACCTCTTCCTCTCTCTGACATAGAATTTTGTCTTTGCTGTGTGATATCATTCCTGTCACCTTGAGGCTGATCTGAGGTCAGATTTCAGAGCCTGTCTGTGTCTCTGCAGGTCAGTCTCTGTCTTAAGGTCACTGACCAAGGATGAGTGTGTCACGCTATCTCAGGTTTCCCGCCCGTGGCTTGTGTGCGCCGTGTCCTGTTAACGTGTAGCGTGTTGTCTGTCTGTCAGCAGGGCTGGTGTGTCCTGCCTATGTCAGACAGAGGACATTAAGATCAGTGTCACAGAAACACACACACACACAGAAGGAAACGAACACACACACATAGACGTACGCACGCACAGACACACACACAAATGAGTAAACGCACACACACATAGACGTATGCATGCACGCACAGACACAAACACAACAAACGCGCTCAAAGACGTATGCACACACATCAAATGTCAGTCTCAGTTTTCCCTTCAGATGCACATTACACACACACAGAAGTTCACTAGGACAAAAGAGAAGAAATACACACCGAACCCAACGCCAGCCCAAACCAATGATCCTCCTCAGATTCACTGAAGATTTCCACTGGGTAACCCTGCAGGGAGAGTTAAGTACACATGCGCGTACAATCACACACTTTCTGCAGTACTCACTCAAGTCCAGAGCTCGACAGACAGTGGTTTGTGTCTGTGTGTGTGGTCAGAGGCTTGGGATTGACCAGTAGGGTGTGAGATTCAACACTCAGCTTCAACTCCTAAAAACAGCCACTTCACTCATCCACCATGACCAAGACTCTCAGTGCTTTAAACACACATCACAACACACTTCATAAATTACACACAAAGCAATTATAATGACTGAATGACCAAAAAATAACATTAATGACATACAGAAAAGTAATAGAGTGAATTTAAAGTAACATAATGACAAAAAAGAAATGTCATGAATATAATGCAGAAGGTCAGGTAGGGAAGCAACGAGGATACATCTGCCTGCAGACCCTAATTATCCAAATGTAGCATGCATCGGTCAGGAAATCAATTCAAACATTTTGAATTGCTGATTCACTAAAATGTTTTGCTCATGTAAGTTTCTTTCTACTTCCCAAAAATACCTCATATTTTGTGACAGCTGATGTGTCCTCCCTACTTCAGTGTCGAACTAAGCATGTAACTGTTGATAGTTATTTTGCATGCTGAACAACCTCAGGGAATATCAGTAGCCTTGTCAAACTGCTTTGCGCGCTGACCAACGCAGGTCGGTGGCCTGTTCTGGAACTTGCATGGTAAGATTACGCTTTATTAGTTCAGTGACAACCTAAGTCATTTGCTAGGTTATTTTTATTTATGACTATGCGATGTTGAAAATAGTTTTTTACCGGAAATTAAAGTAAACTCCCGGAGACAACTAGTTGTCCCCACGTGGCAAAAAGTGGTTCAATCAAAATTATTAAATCATTTAAAAAAATATCAAATTTACGAAATGACATCTGTGCCCAGTGGGTCTCATCTGGCTATTGGCTACAGTTGAAGTCAGAAGTTTACATACACCTTAGCCAAATACATTTAAACTCAGTTTTTCACAATTCCTGACATTTAATCCTAGTACAAAATCCCTGTTTTAGGTCAGTTAGGATCACCACTTTATTTTAAGAATGTGAAATGTCAGAATAATAGTAGAGAGAATGATTTATTTCAGCTTTTATTTCTTTCATAACATTCCCAGTGGGTCAGAAGTTTACATACACTCAATTAGTATTTGTAGCGTTGCCTTTAAATTATTTAACTTGGGTCAAATGTTTCAGATAGCCTTCCACAGCCTTTCAGTTCTGCCCACAAGTGTTCTATAGGGGGGAGGTCAGGGCTTTGTGATGGCCACTCCAATACCTTGACTTTGTTGTCCTTGAGCCATTTTGCCACAACTTTGGAAGTATGCTTGGGGTCATTGTCCATTTGGAAGACCCATTTGCAACCAAGCTTTAACTTCCTGACTGATGTCTTGAGATGTTGCTTCAATAGATCCACATAATTTTCTTTCCTCATGATGCCATCTATTTTGTGACGTGCACCAGTCCCTCCTGAAGCAAAGCACCCCCACAACATGATGCTGCCACCCCCATGCTTCACGGCTGAGATGGTGTTCTTCGGCTTGCAAGCCTCCCCCTTTATCCTCCAAACATAACGATGGTCATTATGGGCAAACAGTTCTATTTTTGTTTCATCAGACCAGAGGACATTTCTCCAAAACGTACAATCTTTGTCCCCATGTGCAGTTGCAAACCATAGTCTGGCTATTTTATGGCAGTTTTGGAGCAGTGGTTTCTTCCTTGCCGAGTGGCCTTTCAGGTTATGTCGATATAGGACTTGTTTTACTGTGGATATAGATACTTTTGTACCTGTTTCCTCCAGCATCTTCACAAGGTCCTTTGCTGTTGTTCTGGAATTGATTTGCACTTTTCACACTAAAGTACATTCATCTCTAGGAGACAGAACGTGTCTCCTTCCTGAGAGGTATGACGACTGTGTGGTCCCATGGTGTTTATACTTGCGCACTATTGTTTGTACAGGTGAACGTGGTACCTTCAGGCATTTGGAAATTGCTCCCAAGGATGAACCAGACTTGTGGAGGTCTACAAAAAAAATGTTTAGGTCTTGGCTGATTTGTTTTGATTTTCCCATGATGTCAAGCAGAGGCACTGAGTTTGAAGGTGGGCCTTGAAATACATCTACAGGTACACCTCCAATTGACTCAAATTATGTCAATTAGCCTATCAGAGGCTTCTACAGCCATGACATAATTTTATGGAATTTTCCAAGCTGTTTAAAGGCGCAGTCAACTTAATGTATGTAAACTTCTGACCCACTGGAATTGTGATACAATGAATTATAAGTAATCTGTCTGTAAACAATTGTTGGAAAAATGACTTGTGTCATGCTCAAAGTAGATGTCCTAACCGACTTGCCAAAACTATAGTTTGTTAACAAGATATTTGTGGAGGTTGAAAAATGAGTTTTAATGACTCCAACCTAAGTGTATGTAAACCTCCGACTTCAACTGTACCTACTGAACGGGGCTTACAATCTATTTTATTTAGATTGTTCAGGTTCACCATTGGCAAAAGTTTTGGTAGTTTTTAAGTATGCAGGGTAAAGTTGATCATTTCATGGCGAGGACATCAATCATTTTGTGAGGCGCACTTTACTGTGTGTCTTATTTTATTCAGACATTTATACAGAACAATAAAGCATGTTATGATTGCGCAACAAAGACAAAGGAGGCCCATTTATTAGAAGTTGTTTTTTACTCGTGTTCTGTGTAAACAGGGCCTGGTTAGATGGCTACCTAGATCAGGTGCACTGTATTTAGGTAGGTTTTGTGATTTTGTCAGTGCATACTTTTACATGTTTTTATGTTTACATAAGTAAAATGCAGGTCAACAGAGAAAAGAATTACAAAACATAGTCTGTTGTGGCCTAGGGACTACACTTTAAGTACATTTCTTCAATGGACATGAATTAGGAAGGTTACACATGTCTTGTGTTTGTGGTCTGAGGTAGGCTATGTTGTACTGTAATTGTGTGTGCATCAATAACCTCCGTTTGTCTGAATGCCATCCTAGACTATAACAGACACAATTCCGCACTTGCGCATGTCCTTCATCCAGTAGTCATTCACAGTTCTCTTCTTACGACCAACAGTCTGCAGAACCAGCAGCAGCACTTTTTCTTCTCCTTCTCCTTTTTCCTCTTTTCCTCCTCCATCATTGCCCTCCAAACAGAGCTGCTAAGGGGGAGAAACAGCAGGGAGCTATCTTTTTATTTTATTTTTGTAACCTTTTATCACTGAAGCTGCAGATCAGTACAGGACAGGAAAGACACCATCCAAATGTTCTGATACTATCAATCAATCAAATGTATTTATAAAGCCCTTTTTTTTTTACATCAGCTGATGTCACAAAGTGCTATACAGAAACCCAGCCTATAACCCCAAACAGCAAGCAATGCAGATGTAGAAGCACGGTGGCTAGGAAAAACACCCTAGAAAGGCAGGAACCTAGGAAGAAACCAAGAGAGGAACCAGGCTCTGAGGAGTGGCCAGTCCTCTTCTGGCTGTGCTGGGTGGAGATTATAACAGTACATGGCCAAGATGTTCAAACGTTCATAGATGACCAGCAGGGTCAAATAATAATAATCACAATGGTTGTAGAGGGTGGAACAGGTCAGCACCTCAGGAGTCAATGTCAGTTAGCTTTTCATAGCCGAACATTCCGCGTTAGAGACAGCAGGTGCGGTAGAGAGAGAGAGTTGAAAACAGCAGGTCCGGGACAAGGTAACACGTCCGGTGAATAGGTCAGGGTTTCATAGTCGCAGGCAGAACAGTTGAAACCGGAGCAGCAGCACGACCAGGCGGACTGGGGACAGCAAGGAGTCAACAGGCCAAGTAGTCCTAAGGCATGGTCCCAAGCCTCAGTTCCTCTTGGAGGGGAGGGAGAGATAATTAGAGGGAGCATACTTAAATTCACAAAGGACACAGGATAAGACAGGAGAAATACTCCAGATATAACAGACCCTAGCCGCCCGAAACATAAACTATTGCAGCATAAATACTGGAGGCTGAGACAAGAGGGGTCAGGAAACACCGTGGCCACGTCCGACGATACCCCCAGACAGAGCCAAACAGGCCGGATATAACCCCACCCACTTTGCCAAAGCACAGCCCCCACACCACTAGAGGCATATCTTCAAACCACCTACTTACTATCCTGTATATTAATTATATACATTGCCTCAGAAACTATTCATACCCATTGACTTAATCCACATTTATGTTGTGTTACAGACGGAATTTCAAATGTATTAAATAAATAAAAACTTCTCCCTCATCAACACACAATACCCCATAATGACAAAGTGAAAACATGTTTTTACACATTTTTGCTAATTTAAACAACATTATATACAGAAATATCTAATTTACATAAGTATTCACACCCATGAGTCAATACATGTTAGAATCACCTTTGCAGTGATTACAGCTGTGAGTCTTTCTGGGTAAGTCACTAAGAGCTTTGCACACTTGGATTGTACAATATTTGCCAATTATTATTTGAAAAATTCTTCAAGCTCTGTCAAATTGGTTGTTGATCATTGCTAGAAAACCATTTAAGTCTTGCCATAGATTTTCAAGCAGACAGATCAAGCAGAAGTCAAAACTGTAATACGGTCACTCAGGAACATTCACTGTCTTCTTGGTAAGCAAGTCCAGTATAGATTTGGCCTTGTGTTTTAGGTTATCGTCCTGATGAAAGGTAAATTCCTCTCCCAGTGTCTGGTGTAAAGCAGACTGATCCAGGTTTTCCTCTAGTATTTTGCCTGTGCTTAGCAAAATTTGGTTGATATTTTATCCTGAAAAACTCCCCAGTCCTTAATGATTACAAACATACCCATAACATGATGCAGCCACCACTATTCTTGAAAATATGGGGAGTGGCATTCAGTAATGTGCTGTATTGTACTTGTCCCAGACATAACACTGTATTCTGAACAAAAAGTGAATTGGTTTGCCACAGTCACAGACCAGCAGGGACCCGATTCCCAGTGCTCTCACCAGCACTGGTTTTGGGCCTAACACCTGCTCAAAGTTGTTGATGACAGCCTTGGCCACCTTGTAGGCATTAAAATTATCTTTGGATCACCAGGAGACCAGTAAACAACCAGAAAAGCTATTATGGTGGAGAAATTACAAGATTATGTTATAATTCTGTTATTGCATCAAATGGTTGTTTTATGTAACAGAATAAGGGGTTGTTAGAATGCTCATCTGTGTGTGTTCTATTGAAGATGGGCCTCTGGAAGATTTACGATGTCTTTGGGTGATACTGCATTCCAGAGCATGAGTTAATGTTTCTGTTCTATAAGGTACCAGGGATGACCCCAGGGCCAGACCCTGGTCTCTACACAATGAGATACTGTCTGTTGTGATTTATAAGTATCTTTCATACTAGTCCTAACCTTGTGACCCATTCATAACATCTGTTGTTTGTCATGTAGACTGAAGGGGGTGTATCTTGGCTATAAAAGACCTTTGTACTTTTGTCTCAGGGCTCTCAACGAATCATCTGATAGTGACTCGTCGAACAGCCATCATTAACACAGAGCACTCAATCAATTCACTTCATATGTGTGTGTTGTATTGACCTGCTCCCTTATAAGTTTTAAAAAAATAGTTTAAGTATAACTGTGACTTGTGTGATAAGTTTGTCTCTCCTCATTTGATAGTAAAGAAATTAACCACCACACTTTCTGTACAGAAAACTGGACAAAAAATCAGATAGAAAGCTGAAATAAGAGCTATATAATCGACCAATGCAAGCAACACCAGTGGTGGAAATAGCAGTCTGAATGCAAAATGCATTTTGAACACAAAATAGCCATTCCAATTTTTTATGGAATGACATGTGTGATATTGTGATGTCACCGTTAGATGGGACTTGTTGACAAGAATAACCACTCTGTATTCTATGCATTCTAAAACAGAAGGGTCTTCATGCCACAGGCTTGAAGCATCATAGTCGAGTGGCTAAGCTGCCAAATTTGACAAAATGTTTCACTTTGTGATAAAAGCACCAATTTGGTACAAAGGTAGATTTCTGTACCCTGAAAAGATTTACATATGGAGTCACCTCAGATTTGTCCCCTTGGGAGGCATTTTTCAAAATGGCCCCCGACAAACACTATTTTATAATTCAGAAGAACTGCTTTCAGGTAAAGACACCAAATTAGTTGCAGTAGAGCTAGATTTAGTTTTCTAGATAAACTTACCAAATTTCGCACAGAGTTAGATTTATTTATGATAGGGGGCCAACACAGATTTTGAAAAGGAGCCAACACAGATTTGGCCCCTGGGGACAATGGCAGCCATCTTTGAAAATGACCATCTGTTTGTGACTGGACCTATATACTGTGTGTAACTGTTAAACCGTTTGGTTTAAAGGATATCCAGGCCAAGGTCATGACTTTTAAAAGTCAAAGAAGTGTAGGCCATGACTTTTTGTAGATAATTGTAGATTAAAGGTTTGTAAAATAGTGGTATAGTCTGCAGCTATTTAGCAAGATGGCTGCCATGGCTCCCAGGGGCCAAATCTGTGTTGACTCCATATCTAACTCCTTTCAGGGTACATACAACTACTTCGGTGCCAAATTTGGTGGGGTTATGTCAAAAATGTCCTTCAGAACAGTAACATTGTATTTACCGACAGTGGTCACTTTGTAAGATGGCTGCCACGGCTCCCAGGGTCCAATTGTATGGTGGCTCCATATCTAAATGTTTTCAGGCTACATATATCTACCTCAGTGTCAAATTTGGTGTGATTGTCTCAAAAAAGTCCGTCTGAACAGATAACTAGCACTACCGTCGGCAGCCATGGCCTCTGTAACAGGTTAAAGGAAATATTCATAGCCTGTTATACATTAAAAAGTATTAGTAAGTTCATAGTATGTGAGGATCTTAAAACATCTAAGGTTAAGAAGATGCATTCAGTATTAGTTGATAGAGATTGATAACATTCATATAATTGTGTTAAAGTTAAAATCTGTCAAAGGGTACGAATTGTGAGAGTAATGTGTAAACGTTATATTGATTACTTTATTTTGAATTATTTATTTTTAATCCTCCTCTTTTAAATTTTATATGGACCGCCCGCTTTTCACGATCCCCAGGATAGGTTCAAGAGGTTGAGGGTGAATTGTGAGAGTAATGTGCCAAAATTTTGTGGTGCCTAAAAGTGTTCATCTGTCATCTACGAAATGCTCTTAATCTATGAGCCGGAGATCGATTGCTCTGGTCTCCACCCATATTCCTGGGGAAAATCGCGGTCTTTTCTCATTGAACTAAACGTTGAATTGAGAATACAACACCGTATCACCCTCATGATTATTTCTCCCCTGTTTTCAGGTACTTTATTGATGATAAAAATAGTAATTTAAATGTTATAACTCACTAACATGTCAAGAGTGTTTAAGGTGTGTCTTAGTAACGTCTTGAGGAAGTTAGAGTTAAGTTTGAAGAGAGTAATATTAGCCCTGCTCGGTTGAAGTGAAGAATAGCATCCTACTGAGAGTAGCTGCCATTTTATGTCGATTGTGAATGAACATGTACGTTGTTAATAAGATATTTTGCTGTGTTATTTGTATAATGGGTTTTCTGTTGTTTTGTAATGTGTTACTTTTGTGAAATGATTGAACTAAACGTTGAATTGAGAATACAACACCGTATCACTCTCGTGATTATTTCTCCCCTGTTTTCAGGGGCGTAACACCTCCAGGGGCCAAATCTGCAGTGGCTCCATATCTAAATCTTTCCAGGGTCCATTATTCTAACTATGTGACAAATATGGTGCTTTTATCTCAAAGCAGTCCTTCTGAATTGTAGAATAGTGTTACAGTCTGGGGCCATCCTGAACAATTGCTGCCATGCCCCCCAAGGGCCAAATCTGGGTTGGCTCCATATCTAAATCTCTGTCAAATTTGGTGCTTTTATCAAAAAAGTTAACAATTTATCAGCTTAACTGCCCACTATCACAGGATATCCTGAGTTAGAGAAATAAAGTCTTGCAAATGTGACATGTTATTAATTAATGCAAGTATCCCAAAATAAATATTAAAACACCCTTCATTAGTGAAAAGAACAAAAAAAAATCTAAATAAAACCAAGGCAACATTTACGATCTCTTGGTAAAACAATGGATTACTCAAGAGTATTTGGCCACTTTAGATTTTATTCATTTACAATCATTTACATCAGGGACGGGCAACTGGTTGCCCACAGGCCGTGAATAAAAAATTATAATAATACATTAAAAAAATATATATATATATATTTCACTTAGGGCCCTCAAAAGGCTGGGGTTTTGCATAGCCGCTGTAAGTACGGGTGCTGAAGGTGCTGCAGCACCCCCTAAGAATCCCCTAAGAATTTGTTTTGCAATAAAAAACTATTGAACTATTTTTCTGTTGCATTATTTATATACATTATAATACAATTGGGGTAGGTGAGAGAAACAAACATGGGATATTTTATTTTTTATTTATTTCACCTTTATTTAACCAGGTAGGCTAGTTGAGAACAAGTTCTCATTTGCAACTGCGACCTGGCCAAGATAAAGCATAGCAGTGTGAACAGACAACACAGAGTTACACATGGAGTAAACAATTAACGAGTCAATAACACAGTAGAAAAAAAGGGGAGTCTATAAACATAGTGTGCAAAAGGCATGAGGAGGTAGGCGAATAATTACAATTTTGCAGATTAATAACACTGGAGTGATAAATGATCAGATGGTCATGTACAGGTAGAGATATTGGTGTGCAAAAGAGCAGAAAAGTAAATAAATAAAAACAGTATGGGGATGAGGTAGGTAAAAATGGGTGGGCTATTTACCGATAGACTATGTACAGCTGCAGCGATCGGTTAACTGCTCAGATAGCAGATGTTTGAAGTTGGTGAGGGAGATAAAAGTCTCCAACTTCAGCGATTTTTGCAATTCGTTCCAGTCACAGGCAGCAGAGAACTGGAACGAAAGGCGGCCAAATGAGGTGTTGGCTTTAGGGATGATCAGTGAGATACACCTGCTGGAGCGCGTGCTACGGATGGGTGTTGCCATCGTGACCAGTGAACTGAGATAAGGCGGAGCTTTACCTAGCATGGACTTGTAGATGACCTGGAGCCAGTGGGTCTGGCGACGAATATGTAGCGAGGGCCAGCCGACTAGAGCATACAAGTCGCAGTGGTGGGTGGTATAAGGTGCTTTAGTGACAAAACGGATGGCACTGTGATAAACTGCATCCAGTTTGCTGAGTAGAGTGTTGGAAGCAATTTTGTAGATGACATCGCCGAAGTCGAGGATCGGTAGGATAGTCAGTTTTACTAGGGTAAGTTTGGCGGCGTGAGTGAAGGGGGCTTTGTTGCGGAATAGAAAGCCGACTCTTGATTTGATTTTCGATTGGAGATGTTTGATATGAGTCTGGAAGGAGAGTTTACAGTCTAGCCAGACACGTAGGTACTTATAGATGTCCACATATTCAAGGTCGGAACCATCCAGGGTGGTGATGCTGGTCAGGCGTGCGGGTGCAGGCAGCGAACGGTTGAAAAGCATGCATTTGGTTTTACTAGCGTTTAAGAGCAGTTGGAGGCCACGGAAGGAGTGTTGTATGGCATTGAAGCTCGTTTGGAGATTAGATAGCACAGTGTCCAAGGACGGGCCGGAAGTATATAGAATGGTGTCGTCTGCGTAGAGGTGGATCAGGGAATCGCCCGCAGCAAGAGCAACATCATTGATATATACAGAGAAAAGAGTCGGCCCGAGGATTGAACCCTGTGGCACCCCCATAGAGACTGCCAGAGGACCGGACAGCATGCCCTCCGATTTGACACACTGAACTCTGTCTGCAAAGTAATTGGTGAACCAGGCAAGGCAGTCATCCGAAAAACCGAGGCTACTGAGTCTGCCGATAAGAATATGGTGATTGACAGAGTCGAAAGCCTTGGCAAGGTCGATGAAGACGGCTGCACAGTACTGTCTTTTATCGATGGCGGTTATGATATCGTTTAGTACCTTAAGCGTGGCTGAGGTGCACCCGTGGCCGGCTCGGAAACCAGATTGCACAGCGGAGAAGGTACGGTGGGATTCGAGATGGTCAGTGACCTGTTTGTTGACTTGGCTTTCGAAGACCTTAGATAGGCAGGGCAGGATGGATATAGGTCTGTAACAGTTTGGGTCCAGGGTGTCTCCCCCTTTGAAGAGGGGGATGACTGCGGCAGCTTTCCAATCCTTGGGGATCTCAGACGATATGAAAGAGAGGTTGAACAGGCTGGTAATAGGGGTTGCGACAATGGCGGCGGATAGTTTCAGAAATAGAGGGTTCAGATTGTCAAGCCCAGCTGATTTGTACGGGTCCAGGTTTTGAAGCTCTTTCAGAACATCTGCTATCTGGATTTGGGTAAAGGAGAACCTGGAGAGGCTTGGGCGAGTAGCTGCGGGGGGGGCGGAGCTGTTGGCCGAGGTTGGAGTAGCCAGGCGGAAGGCATGGCCAGCTGTTGAGAAATGCTTGTTGAAGTTTTCGATAATCATGGATTTATCGGTGGTGACCGTGTTACCTAGCCTCAGTGCAGTGGGCAGCTGGGAGGAGGTGCTCTTGTTCTCCATGGACTTCACAGTGTCCCAGAACTTTTTGGAGTTGGAGCTACAGGATGCAAACTTCTGCCTGAAGAAGCTGGCCTTAGCTGACTGCGTGTATTGGTTCCTTACTTCCCTGAACAGTTGCATATCGCGGGGACTATTCGATGCTATTGCAGTCCGCCACAGGATATTTTTTATAAATGGGGCCCATTCTGCATGGAGAGCTCGCAGTGCACTCATGATACGCTCTTCTCTATTTAGTTGTGGGGGTTTGGAGTTGGACATGTGCTCTGCTGTACAATAGACAGTTTTGCTTGAGTTAAGTCGGGTCTCCTCGCCCTCTCCGTCCCTCTCCCTTTTCTCTTCTCTCCCACTTGTGGTGGATATCAAGTGACCTGGTATTTTGGTATTTTATTAGGATCCCCATTAGCTGTTGCAAAAGCAGCAGCTACTCATCCTGGGGTCCACACAAAACATGAAACATGACATAATACAGAACATTAATTTTTACACAAGACACACGCACACAAAATTTCTAGCTCAAATTGAGGAAAGGCATTGCTTTATCAGAATTTTTTAACCATGTTCGCAGTTAACTTGAGCAATATGAGATGGAACGGAGTTCCATGCAATAATGGCTCTCTACACTTTCTGGAATTTGTTCATGGGGACTGGGAAAATAATAGAATACTGTATGCTTTCTTGAATTTGTTTTTGCGGACTGTGAAAAGACCCACCTCAGAGCTGTGTGTAAATTGACTATGCAAATAATTTGGAATTTTCAACACGTTTCTTATAAAAAGAAGAAGTGTTGCAGTCTGTCTCTGCACAACTCTTAACCAAGAGAGACTAGCAAGCATAGAGTACTTCTATCAGCCGTCTGACTACAATGAAGAGCAAGACGTGCCGCTCTCTTCTGAGCCAGCTGCAGCTTAATTAGGTCTTTCATTGCAGCACTTGACCACGCGACTGGACAATAATCAAGATAAGACAAAACTAGAGCCTGCAGGACTTGCTTTTTGTAGTGTGGTGTCAAAAAAGCAGAGCATCTCTTTATGAAGGACAGACCTCTCGCCACCGTTACAACCATTGAATCTACATGTTTTGATCATGACAGTTTACAATTTAAGGTAAAGCCAAGTAATTTAGTCTCATCAACTTGATCAACAGCCACACCATTCATTACCAGATTCAGCCGAGGTCTAGAACTTACAGTAGGGAATGATTTGTATCAAATACAATGCTCTTAGTTTTTGCACAGCGGAGAAGGTACGGTGGGATTCGAGATGGTCAGTGACCTGTTTGTTGACTTGGCTTTCGAAGACCTTAGATAGGCAGGGCAGGATGAATATAGGTCTGTAACAATTTGGGTCCAGGGTGTCTCCCCCTTTGAAGAGGGGGATGACTGCGGCAGCTTTCCAATCCTTGGGGATCTCAGACGATATGAAAGAGAGGTTGAACAGGCTGGTAATAGGGGTTGCGACAATGGCGGCGGATAGTTTCAGAAATAGAGGGTTCAGATTGTCAAGCCCAGCTGATTTGTACAGGTCCAGGTTTTGAAGCTCTTTCAGAACATCTGCTATCTGGATTTGGGTAAAGGAGAACCTGGAGAGGCTTGGGCGACTAGCTGCGGGGGGGGGCGGAGCTGTTGGCCGAGGTTGGAGTAGCCAGGCGGAAGGCATGGCCAGCTGTTGAGAAATGCTTGTTGAAGTTTTCGATAATCATGGATTTATCGGTGGTGACCGTGTTACCTAGCCTCAGTGCAGTGGGCAGCTGGGAGGAGATTACCAGATTCAGCCGAGGTCTAGAACTTACAGTAGGGAATGATTTGTATCAAATACAATGCTCTTAGTTTTAGAGATGTTCAGGACCAGTTTATTACTGGCCACCCATTCCAAAACAGACTGCAACTCTTTGAGGGATAGCCCCCTTTTTATAAAATTTTCGCCTCCTAAAATGACATACCCAAATCTAATTGCCTGTAGCTCAGGCCCTAAAGCAAGGATATGCATATTTTTGGTACCATTTGAAAGGAAACACTTTGAAGTTAGTGTAAATGTGAATTGAATGTAGGATAATATAACACAATAGATATGATATAAAAAAATCCAAAATAAGAAAACTTTATTTTTGACCCCTACCACTACCTTTGAAATGCAACAGAAAGGTCCCACCATCACTCTTCTTTGGAATTCTGATGGTGTCCACAAGATGGCAGCAGTGTACGTGCAAAGTTTCAGATGGACAACTTGAAGTATGAGCAAACTACATGACAATGAGTGTGAAGTCACCCAGGTACATTTGGGCAAATCGTGAAGGAGACATTTAAATTCATATTACATTTTTCTGCAAGAATATAATCAAATCTGTATACTCGGACTTCGATTGAGCTTTTCCAGTATTAGTAGCCATATTAGAAGTTCAACATTTGCAAAAAAAACTGTTTTGATAACTCTCCATATTCTTGTAATTTTTGTCCAAAACGAAAAGGCTGGCTGTCACACAAGATTAGCAGCTATATTTTGCAACAGATACGGGGTTTCCGGATACTCCCGTAAAGCCCAGCTCATTGGCTATCTAGCTTTGTTTGACCCCGATTGGTGCTTATTTGAAAAAGTTACAGTTGACCAAGTGAATCGGCGTGCCATGAAGGCGTCGCTCTCTGACCAAATTTGGTGTCCTATAGGATATACTACACCCCTAATGATATAGTGAAGTCTGGTTACGTTCTAGGATCTCTGAGGAATACATACGAACGTGATTGACTGGTTGAAACAAAGTTTAGGGTTAGACTCCTTTCTTTGCAAATTGAAATGGAAATACAAAATCGATCGTGCATGCTATATGGATGATTTTAGCATATGAAACAGGATTTTATCTATCAAAACGACACTTCATGCTATTTCTGGGACCCTTTGGATGAAAAATCAGAGCAAGATTCCAGAATTTAAGTACACATTTCACCTTCAGAGGTGAATTTATCAAACCTATCGTGGTGAAAAAAGTGTTTTGTTGTTAGGAGCTCTCCTTAAACAATAGCATGGCATTTATTCGCAGTAATAGCTGATGCAAATTGGACAGTGCAGTTATATTAACAAGAATGTAAGCTTTCGGCCGATAAGACAATTATATGTACCGACATCTGTTGTTTCTCTAAAATCTGCGATCGTGACACAGGGTGCTGCATGATTGTGGACTTCAGGAAACAGCAGAGGGAACACCCCCCTATCCACATCGATGGAACAGTAGTGGAGAGGGTAGCAAGTTTTAAGTTCCTCGGCATACACATCACAGACAAACTGAATTGGTCCACTCACACAGACAGCATCGTGAAGAAGGCGCAGCAGCGCCTCTTCAACCTCAGGAGGCTGAAGAAATTCGGCTTGTCACCAAAAGCACTCACAAACTTCTACAGATGCACAATCGAGAGCATCCTGGTGGGCTGTATCACCGCCTGGTACGGCAACTGCTCCGCCCTCAACCGTAAGGCTCTCCAGAGGGTAGTGAGGTCTGCACAACGCATCACCGGGGGCAAACTACCTGCCCTCCAGGACACCTACACCACCCAATGTTACAGGAAGGCCATAAAGATCATCAAGGACATCAACCACCCGAGCCACTGCCTGTTCACCCCGCTATCATCCAGAAGGCGAGGTCAGTACAGGTACATCAAAGCTGGGACCGAGAGACTGAAAAACAGCTTCTATCTCAAGGCCATCAGACTGTTAAACAGCCACCACTAACATTGAGTGGCTGCTGCCAACACACTGACAATGACACTGACTCAACTCCAGCCACTTTAATAATGGGAATTGATGTAAATATATCACTAGCCACTTTAAACAATGCTACCTTATATAATGTTACTTACCCTACATTATTAATCTCATATGCATACGTATACACTGTACTCTATATCATCGACTGCATCCTTATGTAATACATGTATCACTAGCCACTTTAACTATGCCACTTTGTTTACATACTCATCTCATATGTATATACTGTACTCGATATCATCTACTGTATCTTGCCTATGCTGCTCTGTACCATCACTCATTCATATATCCTTATGTACATATTCTTTATCCCCTTACACTGTGTATAAGACAGTAGTTTTGGAATTGTTAGTTAGATTACTTGTTGGTTATTACTGCATTGTCAGAACTAGAAGCACAAGCATTTCGCTACACTCGCATTAACATCTGCTAACCATGTGTATGTGACAAATAAAATTTTATTTGATTTACAACGGTCCCATTGACGGGACGCCTATCCCAAAGAAGTTTTAAGGGTTTCAGTGACTTCATTAGCTGTGGTTGCTGATGCGTATATGGTTGAATCATCAGCATACCGTTGAAGTCAGAAGTTTCCATACACTCAGTTTGGCGTCATTAAAACTAGTTTTTAGTTTTGGCAAGTCGGTTAGCACATCTACTTTGTGCAATACTAATTGAGTGTATGTAAACTTCTGACCCACTGGGAATGTGATGAAAGAAATAAAAGCTGAAATAAATAATTCTCTCTACTATTATTCTGACATTTCACATTCTTAAAATAAAGCAGAGATCCTAACTGACCTAAGACAGGGAATTTTTTTACTTGGATTAAATGTCAGGAATTGTGAAAACTGAGTTTAATGTATTTGGCTAAGGTGTATGTAAACTTCTGACTTCAACTGTACATTAAAAAAGTAAGTATTTTAAATGCACATGTGTAATACTATCCTTCTTTTGATGTTAACTGTTTAGCAAGCTAGTTAGCTAAAATATTCGTAACTTTCCTTATCAAACACTATTTTCCACCACGAGTGGCTAAATGCTAATCCCGGATGTTGTGCGTCAACATCATTTGTTGTGCATCAACAAGCATTTAGCTACACTCGCATTAACATCTGCTAACCATGTGTATGTGACCAATAACATTTGATGTAGGTTTCTAATCTTTCCATGAGGGCATTTACCTGGGCCCGCGTTGTGGGTAGGCCTTAGGGGGCCTGGCCCGCCCTACCGTAATCTTCCTTGCCCTTCCAAATAAAAATATTTATTTGACCGAGATGCGCGCCAAAAGAAAGTAAGACACATCAATCTCAGATAAAGCATCCGATAAAGCATCCGATCATATGAAACAGCATCCCTCTGTCTCAGTATGTGTAGACCACTGATGCCGTCTGGACAAAAAGAGTATGGTATGTCATATTGTTTCTGGCTTTTCAGGATCAGATACATGTGCTACATGTAGTAAGACAGAGGACGCTTGAATGCTTTCTCTGATGAAGAGATTGCCTCACCCTCACCAAAATCTGTCCACAATACACCGAATGCATTTTCTGCATATAATGCAGACCGAAGCTTATAGCCTGCCTTTGGGACAACAACAGCCACTGGGGTGGCAGGGTAGCCTAGTGGTTAGAGCGGTGGACTTGTAACTGGAAGGTTGCAAGTTCAAACCCCCGAGCTCAAACCCCCAAATCTGTCGTTCTGCCCCTGAACAGGCAGTTAACCCACTGTTCCTAGGCCGTCATTGAAAATAAGAATTTGTTCTTAACTGACTTGCCCAGTTAAATAAAGGTAAAACAATTTTTTAGGGCGGAGACATGAGCATCTTGTCATTATATACAGGTTTCAGCCTCATGCGAATTGACAGTTGGATTCCCCTAAAGTAAATGTATGTTTTTCCAAAATTAAATGACTCCTTTCAAAATACTTCACCAGAGAGCATGACTTAGCCACAGAGGATCATTAGCTTCTTATATATATTTTTCCTGTGGATTGTTTCAAATCACTAGTGCATAGCCCTATGACTATTTGGGAAGCCCGCAATTTGGGAAGAGATTGTGGCAATAGGCCTAGCTGATTAAGTTGCGGCTGTCTGTAAAAAGCATCTAAAATTAGTGAAGATAACAGGTCTTTAGTATAATTTAAAATGTTGAGACAAGAAGGGGAGGGGTGTGTGGCGAAGATATGCCACCTCTCTCTCCAGAATGCATGCACTCAGCTCTTCAGCTGTCGCCCACAAATTATTGCGCTTTGATTGTATATTTGTTATCAATGTCACCAGTTGGCCTAGTAAATGTACTGTTACTCCTCTGTCATTTGGTTACATTAATGCATGTATTTGTTATTTAGCCTACCGTTCTCATGATCAGAGTGGAAACTTTGTTTGCAGAAGTTCACAACCTGCTAGTTGCGAGAAACAAGTTTTGGTTTATTTCATAATCATTTCAGTTGTCATTTTCATTTGCTTGGAGTGCCCCATGTGAGCACAGGTCTGGTTTCTCTCTAGGAACATAGAGGGAGCTTGCACACCTGAGCATGGATAGAAGTAGACCTACCAGACCTGTTGCGTGCATATGTAGGAAAGTAGACATTTGGGATGTCAGATTTCTGATTGTCTTAACTCACTACATCCACCACTAGCAGAGTTTCTCATTACATTTTTTTCTCTTCACCTCACAGTAAGTCAAGTATCTTTAAAAAAAAATCCTTTGCGAATAGATCTTCACAGTATTTGAAAAATCTTTGCAACTCTCCCGGCCTCGATAATCACCAAGCCTCGGCTGTCTGGCAACTCTAGGAAGGCAGGCGGAGTAGAGGGATTGTTATTTGAAAGAACTGGAATTTTCATCAGGATATTTTCCGTTTTTATTTTGACGGCTTTAGGCCTATGTATTTTACTTCGTTGACGATGGACGCTATAGGCCTACTGCTGCTCTGGCCTATTTATAGCTTAGTTCCATGCGCTCATTTCTTTAGCCGCCAATGGGATCACAGTGTAGACCATCAATGTCTCCATATGGTAGAGGATGGTGCTCTCACCTTAGTTTAATCTTTACTTTTAGATTTATCATTTTTTATTTAGATTAACCACGTGACTTTTGACTTTGAATGATTTTGAAGAAACAAAAACGTTATTAGTCAAATTAAACTGTTCCCCGAAAGTGCATGTAAAAATAATCAAAACTCACAGGCAGGTCGGTAGAAATGGTAGGATAAATTGTAAACCCCATGGGGGAAAAAAACATACCCGCCTATGGAAATCAAAGGCCCATCCAAATGATTTGTTCTTCTGCCGGGCCCTCACCGAGTAGATAAAGAGGAGCTCATGAAACTGAACCACTGCAAACCAACATAGGCAGTAAAAGAGTTGCCAAAAGATACACTCTACAGTAAAGCTTTTTACACCGAGCTGTATTGAGGTCGCAACGCAATCATGGTTACATTAAGACGTCATGGAGCCGGCCCGAGATATGGGTCGGAAAACATACCACAATGCAGGGATGGGATATGCCATTGTCCTCCTAATTTTACCTTCATTCATACTACTCCATCGAAAAGATTGAAACACTGTTAGTTTTCCAGAAAACTGCCTTTTGTCCTCATGCTAGCAAGCAGTAGACACCGCAGCCATTTTGGAATGGCATTGTCAGTGAATCAGCTCCTTTGTTCTTCAACGAGACGTGCTACGCATCTTGTGGTGCCCCTTAGACACCAAAGTCAAGGGGAAATTGCATACCTCTTGCTTGTACAACATTTTACATGTATTTGATAATAAATTACTAACATTTCAGAGTACGTACATGTTTTACTTGAAAATACGAAATACCATTTACAGGTACACATTGTTTTGTCTAAAGCACAAAGATAAATCTATAAATCAGACTGCTTTGCTCTTTCACAATGACTGTCTATCAAATGTGAACAAAGATGCCATCAAATTAAAATGACAACCTACGACAAGTTGTCACATTTTAAGAGACTTGCATGGCCAAAGGCACGACTGCAATTTTTGCCTGGACACAATCTGACAAACTGGTATGCATTGTAGAAAATGTCTCATGTAGATGATGTCGTGGGAAGGTCCATGTTTCACTCAAAGGTTGAACCTCCTTCTGCAGACGTCATTTTCATGTCGCTGAAAAGTGTAAAAGCAAATTTAGGTATTATTTAGCTACCAAAGAGGATCTGCCCTGATTCTGCCATTCACACTAGTCCAATATCGCAAATCGGTGATAAAACATTTTAATTTAAATTTAAAAGTGGGTAAACATTGATCACCCTTCGCAGGGAGTAAAGTAACACTACCTTTGAAAATAGCCAATGTATTTTTCCTGCAAAAAGTGGGTCAACACAGAAGGTGTGCTACACCACTGATCTCAACTTCTCCCCCAAAACCAATGGTTATGGGTTGCAGAGATGAGGAATTATTCAAAATTGAGGTGCACACCTTTACTCCCACAGTACTATTGTAAAAGGTATACTGTTCTACTGCTCTTGCTAAACGAGCAGTCACTAACAGTTTCAATTGTTCCACAATCAAAGAAAAAAACAGGACTGAACTCACCTTGAGAACCCACTCATATTCCCCAAACTTGGAGTCAAAGGTCCCCTTCTGTAATGATCGGAGTTTCAGAGTGAAGCGTGGTCCCAGCTCCTGAATGCCGACTCTCTTCTCGTTCTTAAAGATGTACCTTTGGAGAGTACAAGGGCATTGACATGTTGCGGACCACTCTATAACCCCATCATTCAGATCTCATTAGAATGGGAAACAACGATGTCCTGACAACAATACTCTACGCGAAGAGAGCAGCAAACACACACACCTTTGGCCGACGTATCAAATTGTGTAGGGAATATGTGACTTGCTACAGTCGCATTGACCCGGACATACATTTTAGCTCTAAACATTGTTGAAAAGAGAAGACTATTAGCTTTAAAATGATGCATAACTTGTGTATCAATCCTTACATTTTTGCACAGCAGAGCTAATTACAACAGAGGTATCCCTGATCAGCTGTTCAGAGAAATTACATCCCTGAAGTCTGTTAGTTTTAGCGCAGTGCCGTTTGCATGCTGGACGTCGTAACGCAAGTGTCACTGCAGAAGACATTATGTCTTATTTGGCATAAATTATTAACAAGGAAGCTGCAAGTGAACAGTTTGACAAGATTGTGCGCTAGCTAGTTGGTTAATATGTTTACAAATGAGTTTGTGGGTGTGCTAGCAAGCTTGTCAGTTGATTGTTAGCTAGCCAATGACTCGTTTTGAAAGGTGGATCTTGTCATCGGAGACATTTAAACGATTAGGGTTAGCTAGAAAACATGTTTTAGTGAATTCTGTTTTAATCCAAAAAAAACACACCACGCCAATCATTTGACAAAATGTGAATTTTTTATGCTTATGAACTAGCGCGACTGAAAATGATAGAGCACGTCACATTCGTAGTTTGGAGAGTATTTGAACATTGGGAAGACCTCGCCGAGACGTATAAATTATGCAAGTGTCGAATTTACAATGCAGATATTGGAAATACATCTGCTAGACGTCTTGCCAGTTAGCAAACGATGTCTAAACTGTATTTTCCCGATGTATCCTTCATACATCATGGGCTACATTATGCAAATGATTTCTAGGCATTCTAATGAACATTCACCTGTGGAATCTGAAAAAGATGAAGTCTCTCTGGTTGTGGAAAGTGGCGACTTGGCGTCCCACAAACTGGGGGTCGTGAGGGAAAAGGGCAGCAAAGAGTCGTCCCATGCTGTGGCCCAGGCGGGTGGTGAAATTGTTGAGGATCACCTCTGGGGAGTGTTCTGTCGGGTCCTTCCCTCGCCTCTGTAAAAGGTTTTTCTTTCAGTATTTATATTCTCACAATGTATACATTTTCCAGATCCATCCCCTAAGTGAGCTGAGTTTCTGCTTGAAGAATGCCAGACTCATTTGAATAATTATAAAGCACATAGATACAACACTAAAACATTCAGTCTGGGATTGATACATTTTGGGAATTTTAAACAAATTATAGCTATTCATTATTAAAATAAAACCTGGAAATACCTCATGAGCTTAGTACAACTGTCTTACCCTATCAGAACAATGTCATTGTAAAAAACACATGGACTGTCAGTTCTTGTATCTATCATATCTAGTGTGCCGTTTATAAAATTGAGGTTACATTTACCCAGCCCCATCCCCCAGAGAATGTTATTATTATCCCTCAGCTATATATCAAAATAAGTGGCAGAGCATCAGGTTTGTTGTTTTTCAAATGACATACTGTAGCTCTAAGTGAGACATTAACATGTCTGTTTGAACAGTTTTGAAATGTCTTGCCTTCATCTCCTTCCGCAGTCGGACACTGCTGACTTTGAAGTGTGCAGTAGGCCCATCAGGGAGGTGGCAGAGAACCATACCATCTTAGTGTTGTGGTGAAGGAAACAGACATCTACAAGGGACTTTGCATTATTACTGACCCCAACTGCAACTCTCCACCTCAAGGTGGGCGGTCCAACTTGAAACAGGACTTAACTGTGTGCCAGGCTGTTAGGATTGTGATACTGAAGCCTGGTCTGTGACTTCAAAGCGAGTGCATGTAATAACAAAACGCAGACCAACAACAGCATTAGAGTATCATAAGCAGTCAACATATTAACAGTCGCAATGTCCCTCTTTCCATCAGTCAACCAAAGGATACTGGGCACCTTACGATCTTCATTGATGACCATGAGGTATGTGAAACCTCTGGCTATACACTGGGGAATGACCTTCTTTAGTGCCAAGCCTCTTCTGTAGTACACGTGTGCGTCGGGGATGACTGTGGCCAGCTGGTTGCAGAACCTCACTGTCCTCTGAAAGACAAAGCAGAAAGCAGACAGTTTTGTAATAACTACCATAAAATATTACAGTATATCTGATTATTTGTTTGAGAATATTAAGTGACTAATGATCGCCCAGCCCTACATACAGTATTAGTCTCCTACATTCCAGTGCGTCAATAACCGTCAACCTTCTTGTCTACAGATATCAGCCTGAGCTAGGTTCTGTCGGTTTAATCTTTAGAAGGATTTCTTCCCTTTGTTTGGAATTTTAGGTGATTTTTACAGGTCAGCTGTGCAGCGCCCCAGCTCAGACAGCCTCACGAACACACAAGTCGGGCATGTTCCACCTCATGAACCAATAAGTCAGGCACGTTTGAGGTCGAATTCATAAACATTTCCCTGTACTGGGTTGTACACCATGTGCATATGGAAAATAAAGTTGATTTGCAGACGCCTGGAGAAGAACATTTCATAAATCATATTAAACTTACCAGTGTTTCGAGAGTTAGTTTTCCTTCCAAAATGTTTTAATTAAATATGTTAAAAAGTCGTTTTTATGTGTTTGAATGGTATGGGCATATACTGGTCATTCAAAATATTAACATGAGTACACTGTTTATTGGCCAGATCAGCCAATGAGGCAACATGAGGTCATATTCTATGATTTTTTTTTTAAAGATCTGTTTGATATACAGTTTCTCTCTCTAATTTATGCTTTGGCCACAAATATGAGTCAACAACATTAACAGAATATGAACTTTTAAAAGTGAGATTTTTTACTGGGTAATTACTTTAATATGATAAAGCAGGAGTGGCCAACCCTCTTCCTGGAGAGCTACCAGGTACACAGCCCCCCCATGTATTGACACCTGAACCAGCAGGTATGCTAGATCAGCATTAAGAAGCCTACGGCAAGGGAGCGGAGAACAACAGCCAAGACTTCTACAGTTGATTAAAAAAATATTGTTAAAGAAAGCGGTCCAGCAGCAAGGGGGAAAAGTTCAAATGTGTTTAACTGGACTGGCAGTGAAAGATTCTCCGCTTGTGCATGTGGTTGACAACTGCTGTCCTTCCAGGGTGCCGCTGCTGCAGGGGTGGGAGGCAAATTTGACGCTGGCTTTATATAGAAACCAATGGAGGCGGCTGCATTTTATTTTCTGGAGTGTAAGCACCTTTAGAGCGAAAGCTTGCAGAAGGTATCACCCCCGTGATATCAATCTTCTGAGATTCACAGCGGGACTGAAATAAATAACAGCACCGTCTCCGGGTGCTGTTTTAGTCCACTCACCCCTCTAGGTCTGTCAGATGTGGTAATGAGGACTTTGGGGTTGGTCAGCCGGTTGAAATAGGCCGAAAACTCATCAGTTCCCTCATCAAAGGCAACCTGCAATGGAGAGTATCTGAGTAATATGCGACATCAAAACACTATACTGTAAATGCATGAGATGACATCAAAACACTATACTGTAAATGCATGAGATGACATCAAAACACTATACTGTAAATGCATGAGATGACATCAAAACACTATACTGATGTCATCTCATGCATTTACAGTATAGTGTTTTGATGTCATCTCATGCATTTACAAACAGCTCTGCAGAAAAACAGTACCTCTTCATCTTCAGGGTTAACAGTAGTTTCGTCGTATACCCTCTGGTTTTCTATCGTCTTTGGAACTTCCTTTGGGGGAGCCTACATTGGAAAGGTAAGAAGAGTCATCTTCATATCAATTATGTTTAGGCCTACATCTTGGAATTCTTTGGTCTGTCAATAACGGGCTACTCTTATAGTCTTTCTGCTCACAGAGGGCTCTAACAGTTGTCTCTATTCATTTACAGATCAGTGGGACCAAGTGATGTCATAAGTGTTGCAGCATCCAACTTACTTACCTTGTCACCTAGAGCATCCCTCTCTTTTTTCTTTTTCTTCTTAATTGCCACCTTTTGCTGAAATTAAATTTAAAAAACACCATGTTACATGGCTACACTAAAAGACCGGAATAGATACTCTCGTCCAGTTCCCACTGGTAAGACTTTGCACCGGGGCGGCAGGTTTTGCGTCGAGGTTAGAGTGTTGGGCCAGTTACCGAAAGGTCGCTAGTTTGAATCCCGGAGCCGACGAGGTGAAAATCCGTCATTGTGCCCTTAACCCCAAATGCTCCAGGGGCGCTGGACAATGGTGACCCTTGCCGTGATCCCATTCCCTGCGGGTGTCTCAGGGGGAGTTGGAATATGCAAAATGCACATTTCCATTACACACTTGTATAAACAAGACATAAGGACGCACCCAATTGTTATTATTTTGAGGACCGGGTTGTTCCAAGTGTTTTCCCTAAGCACCAGCCATCATCCAAACAGCCGTTAAAACTTATTTTCAGCCGGCTACTTAAAAAAATAATAACAAACTGCTGCTTTTCATTTAAAAATGTCAATTCATTAGTCAGAAAAGTCAGCCGAGCCACCTCCCGCTAGAATGAAGGATATGCATCTTCTATCGATCTATGGATAGGACAGGTGCCGGTCAGTCACAAAGCAAGCGATGACACGGCAACTGCTGTCTGCCCCACCTCCCGGTACCAGTGTGATGTGTGTACGCTGTGGTTGGTTGCAGTCTAAATTTCTTTAGCTGGAGGAGGGAGAGCATGGTACTGTGCTTTGATTGACGACCGAAAAGCAAATAATAACTAGTTTATAAAAGGTGTCGAACTGACTGAATAAAGTTAATCTCCTATATTCCTTTGCCATTCATAAGCCATACAATGTGGTTATTAGGGCCGTGATGATACAAGTATCATGAGACACGTTAGTATTGTGCCAAGGAAACAAAACACGAAGCGGATTCAACTTCTTTAGGAAAATCGACATATGTTTGAAACACACATCATTATGTCGTAATCAAGAGTCACATTTATTTATTTTCCAAGCTAAAGCACACAATATTTTACGTACAGCAGGTTTTTAAAAGACCAATGAGTGAGATCTGCTTAGTGTTTTCATTTTTGGCGATTACCTGCAGAAAAATTATGAAATCCCTTTGTTTGGAAGATTGTGAATCCTCACTGCAGGAGCAATAGGTCGTTTTTCTTCTTCAATTTAACCTTTACATTTATTTTTCAAGATAATGTGGCCCATTTAATTTCTGTTTTAATAATATACATAATTTGAAGAACAAACATCACTGTGGCAATTCAGATCTTGCAGTAAAACTGTAAATAAGACAGATTTAATGTTAAAAAAGGTTTCATGTTCTCCACTTAGAAAATTTGATTTGAAAATAGTCCTGATCATATAGGCCTAGATAATATCCAAAATAACTAAATACACTGAATTCATACATTTTCAGTCATGTATTTATACATAATACATTTACCAATCTGGGAGGTAAACGCTATAAAGTATTCAATAATTTCACTGTTTATTTCTGATGGAATCAAGGCATTAGAATGTTCCAGAGGCCACCAAAATAGAGCGTGTCCTGTAAAAATGTGCTACTACTAGTAAATGATTACTAATCTATGTACTTTGATATTTTTACAACATTACATTTTTTATATGCTTGCATTATTTTGTCACTGGTGTTACCTATATTTTAGATGACAATTGAGGCTTTCCAAAATAGCATTTGACCATTTAATTACTATATTTAATCAAAGAGAAAATGTTAATGATAATATTAAGAAAATATTTTGATTAGTAATAATTTACTTTAAAATTAGGTATGTGTAAAGTTATATTGTGTAACACCAGGGACGGTAACAAAATGACAGTAACACCAGTGACCAATAACACTATTAAAAATATTCTATTAACACCAGCGACGGTAACACCAGTGGCAAATCTGCAGGCAAGATGGCATAGCTAATATGGCGGACACAGTTGCTCAAACCACACTTGTTAATAAATTGTAAATAAATCACGGGATTTGATCAATTATTGCAATAACATTTCCCCCTACTATAAACTGTCTAACAACTGTGATATCTTAAGGTTCCGCATGAAATTACCAAATTAATCATCAAAAAACAGCCCTTACTCCAATGAATGTTGCATTTCAAAGAGGTGTTTATATTTTTACAAAAGGGTAACACCAGTGACATGTAATTGAGGGTGAGCTATTCCCTGTAAATTATGTTTTATATTCGTTTTTTAAGTAGTCCACGAAATAAAGCTAATACTTTATTTTGCATTATGATATTTAAAGTGGAGAAAAAAAAAATTAAACATGTCAGTAACGTTAAACCTTGACTCATGACCAGAGGGACAAGGGTATTTCATGCTATTGACCGGATTGTACAATATATTACACATTTGTGTTGCCATCTAACGTTCTTACATAGATTTTATAAAAAGAAACATTGTAAAGTTGATCAGACATTTAAGGGTTCTTAGTGGTGGTTACAGGGGGGGCTGGAAATACACTATTTTCGGAGATGACCCGACTAAAGAAGTAAATAGAGAACTTTCAAGATTTATGAAGTGGGAACACATGCATGCTAAACGTTCATTACCTTCCGTTTCTCCTGCTTCAGCTTCATGAACATGAGGTGTCTGCGTTGTTTATTTTTTATTTCAGACACACTGAATGTGGGGGGAAACGAGAATTCTGCTGGCGCATCCACATGTTCTGGCTCTGTTTTCTCAATCATGCTATCGTTACCATTTTCATGTGGAGGCTTTGGCTGTTTCTTTGGCTTCTTAGTCTTCTTTTTCGTGTGTTTATCCTGTATATCATGCTCTTCTACGACGTCCATGTTGTCAGCTAAATGTATATTCTTTCACGTGTTCTATCCAGTACTTCCGCCTTGCTTCCTTATGTAAAAGGAAGTTACGTTCAGTAGAAAAAACTAAACGTACTGCCCTTTCTTCTTCTTTTGTATAATGGAGTTCGCAACAAATATATGTGCATTCCGCCACCTACTGTACAGGAGGATCATTTTTATATATGTTTTAATTTATTTAACCTTTATTTTATTTTATTTATTTTACCTTTATTTAAAGAGGTAGGCAAGTTGAGAACAAGTTCTCATTTACAATTGCGACCTGGCCAAGATTAAGCAAAGCAGTTCGACAGATACAACGACACAGAGTTACACATGGAGTAAAACAAACATACAGTCAATAATACAGTATAAACAAGTCTATATACAATGTGAGCAAATGAGGTGAGAAGGGAGGTAAAGGCAAAAAAGGCCATGGTGGCAAAGTAAATACAATATAGCAAGTAAAACACTGGAATGGTAGTTTTGCAATGGAAGAATGTGCAAAGTAGAAATAAAAATAATGGGGTGCAAAGGAGTAAAATAAATAAATAAATAAAAATTAAATACAGTTGGGAAAGAGGTAGTTGTTTGGGCTAAATTATAGGTGGGCTATGTACAGGTGCAGTAATCTGTGAGCTGCTCTGACAGTTGGTGCTTAAAGCTAGTGAGGGAGATAAGTGTTTCCAGTTTCAGAGATTTTTGTAGTTCGTTCCAGTCATTGGCAGTAGAGAACTGGAAGGAGAGGCGGCCAAAGAAAGAATTGGTTTTGGGGGTGACTAGAGAGATATACCTGCTGGAGCGTGTGCTACAGGTGGGAGATGCTATGGTGACCAGCGAGCTGAGATAAGGGGGACTTTACCTAGCAGGGTCTTGTAGATGACATGGAGCCAGTGGGTTTGGCGATGAGTATGAAGCGAGGGCCAGCCAACGAGAGTGTACAGGTCGCAATGGTGGGTAGTATATGGGGCTTTGGTGACAAAACGGATTGCACTGTGATAGACTGCATCCAATTTGTTGAGTAGGGTATTGGAGGCTATTTTGTAAAGGACATCGCCAAAGTCGAGGATTGGTAGGATGGTCAGTTTTACAAGGGTATGTTTGGCAGCATGAGTGAAGGATGCTTTGTTGCGAAATAGGAAGCCAATTCTAGATTTAACTTTGGATTGGAGATGTTTGATATGGGTCTGGAAGGAGAGTTTACAGTCTAACCAGACACCTAAGTATTTGTAGTTGTCCACGTATTCTAAGTCAGAGCCGTCCAGAGTAGTGATGTTGGACAGGCGGTTAGGTGCAGGTAGCGATCGGTTGAAGAGCATGCATTTAGTTTTACTTGTATTTAAGAGCAATTGGAGGCCACGGAAGGAGAGTTGTATGGCATTGAAGCTTGCCTGGAGGGTTGTTAACACAGTGTCCAAAGAAGGGCCGGAAGTATACAGAATGGTGTCGTCTGCGTAGAGGTGGATCAGAGACTCACCAGCAGCAAGAGCGACCTCATTGATGTATACAGAGAAGAGAGTCGGTCCAAGAATTGAACCCTGTGGCACCCCCATAGAGACTGCCAGAGGTCCGGACAGCAGACCCTCCGATTTGACACACTGAACTCTATCAGAGAAGTAGTTGGTGAACCAGGCGAGGCAATCATTTGAGAAACCAAGGCTGTCGAGTCTGCCGATGAGGATGTGGTGATTGACAGAGTCGAAAGCCTTGGCCAGATCAATGAATACGGCTGCACAGTAATGTTTCTTATCGATGGCGGTTAAGATATCGTTTAGGACCTTGAGCGTGGCTGAGGTGCACCCATGACCAGCTCTGAAACCAGATTGCATAGCAGAGAAGGTATGGTGAGATTCGAAATGGTCAGTAATCTGTTTGTTGACTTGGCTTTCGAAGACCTTAGAAAGGCACGGTAGGATAGATATAGGTCTGTAGCAGTTTGGGTCAAGAGTGTCCCCCTTTGAAGAGGGGGATGACCGCAGCTGCTTTCCAATCTTTGGGAATCTCAGACGACACGAAAGAGAGGTTGAACAGGCTAGTAATAGGAGTGGCAACAATTTCGGCAGATAATTTTAGAAAGAAAGGGTCCAGATTGTCTAGCCCGGCTGATTTGTAGGGGTCCAGATTTTGCAGCTCTTTCAGAACATCAGCTGAATGGATTTGGGAGAAGGAGAAATGGGGAAGGCTTGGGCGAGTTGCTGTTGGGGGTGCAGTGCTGTTGACCGGGGTAGGAGTAGCCAGGTGGAAAGCATGGCCAGCCGTAGAAAAATGCTTATTGAAATTCTCAATTATGGTGGATTTATCAGTGGTGACAGTGTTTCCTATCTTCAGTGCAGGGGGCAGCTGGGAGGAGGTGTTCTTAATCTCCATGGACTTTACAGTGTCCCATAACTTTCTTGAGTTAGTGTTGCAGGAAGCAAATTTATGCTTGAAAAAGCTAGCCTTGGCTTTTCTAACTGCCTGTATATAATGGTTTCTAGCTTCCCTGAAAAGCTGCATATCACGGGGGCTGTTCGATGCTAATGCAGAACGCCATAGGATGTTTTTGTGTTGGTTAAGGGCAGTCAGGTCTGGGGAGAACCAAGGGCTATATCTGTTCCTGGTTCTAAATTTCTTGAATGGGGCATGTTTATTTAAGATGGTTAGGAAGGCATTTAAAAAAATATCCAGGCATCCTCTACTGACGGGATGAGATCAATATCCTTCCAGGATACCCCGGCCAGGTCGATTAGAAGTGTTTCAGGGAGCGTTTTACAGTGATGAGTGGAAGTCCTTTGACCGCTGACCCATTACAGATGCAGGCAATGAGGCAGTGATCGCTGAGATCTTGGTTGAAGACAGCAGAGGTGTATTTAGAGGGGAAGTTGGTTAGGATGATATCTATGAGGGTGCCCGTGTTTAAGGCTTTGGGGAGGTACCTGGTAGGTTCATTGATAATTTGTGTGAGATTGAGGGCATCAAGTTTAGATTGTAGGATGGCTGGGGTGTTAAGCATGTTCCAGTTTAGGTCGCCTAGCAGCACGAACTCTGAAGATAGATGGGGGCAATCAGTTCACATATGGTGTCCAGAGCACAGCTGGGGGCAGAGGGTGGTCTATAGCAGGCGGCAACGGTGAGAGACTTGTTTTTAGAGAGGTGGATTTTTAAAAGTAGAAGTTCAAATTGTTTGGGTACAGACCTGGATAGTAGGACAGAACTCTGCAGGCTATCTTTGCAGTAGATTGCAACACCGCCCCCTTTGGCAGTTCTATCTTGTCTGAAAATGTTGTAGTTTGGAATTAAAATTTCTGAATTTTTGGTGGTCTTCCTAAACTAGGATTCAGACACAGCTAGAACATCCGGGTTGGCAGAGTGTGCTAAAGCAGTGAATACATGAAAGCATGAAACCAAGCATGAAGCATGAAAAAGCATGAAACCAAGGCTATTACGGTTACAGAAGTCGTCAAAAGAGAGCGCCTGGGGAATAGGAGTGGAGCTAGGCACTGCAGGGCCTGGATTCACCTCTACATCGCCAGAGGAACATAGGAGGAGTAGAATAAGGGTACGGCTAAAAGCTATGAGAATTGGTCGTCTAGAACGTCTGGAACATAGAGTAAAAGGAGGTTTCTGGGGGCGGTAAAATAGCATCAAGGTATAATGTACAGACAAAGGTATGGTAGTATGTGAATACAGTGGAGGTAAACCTAGGTATTGAGTGATGAAGAGAGAGATATTGTCTCTAGAAACATCATTGAAACCAGGAGATGTCATTGCATGTGTGGGTGGTGGAACTAATAGGTTGGATAAGGTATAGTGAGCAGGACTAGAGGCTCTACAGTGAAATAAGCCAATAAACACTAACCAGAACAGCAATGGACAAGACATATTGACATTAAGGAGAGGCATGCTTAGTCGAGTGATCAAAAGGGTCCAGTGAGTGGAGAGGTTGGTTGGGGGTCACGGCGATTTAGACAGCTAGCCAGGCCATCGGTAGCAAGCTAGCATAGGATGGAGGTCTGTTGTTAGCCACCTCTTGCGTTCCGTCAGTAGATTAGTGGGGTTCCGTGTGGTAGAGGGGATTAATCCAAATCACACAACAACAACAAAAATAAAAACAATAGATATAGTTATAGAGGCCCAAGAAGAAAACATAATAATAATAAAAATAAATAAATTGTCCGATTGTCTATTCAGATAGCAGCCGGTAAGACAGCTAACGGTTAGCAGGCCGCAGATGGGCGTTCAGGTAACGTCGCGACGGAGGAGCCAGCCGGATAACTCCTTCGGGTAGATAACGTCGGCAGTCCAGTTGTGAAAGCCCGGTGGGGCTCCGCGTAGGCAGTAAAACGGGTCCGGATAGGTGACTGCAGCCCAGGAGTGATTGATGGAACTCAGGAGTGATTGACGGAGCTGGCTAGCTCCGGAATAATTGATGTTTGCTCCGGAATCGACGAAGGCCGATAGTCACATGGATAGCAGCTAGCTAGCTGTGAGATCCGGGTATGAATGTCCAGAGAGCAGTCGAAATCCAGGGACATGGAGAGAAAAATTGGTCCGGTATGTTCCGTTCCGTTCCGAGCCGCGCTGCGCCGTACAAAACTGGCGATAGATTTTCGAGCTAAAGGATAGCTGATGACCACAAACCGTGGTTAGCTGAATACTAACGATTTGCCAGTAAAGAAGCTAACTAGCTTCTAAACTAGCTTCTGATTAGCTTCTGGATTAGCTTCTGAACTAGCTACCGATTAGCTTCTGGCTAGTTTCAGGCTAGCTTCTTGGAGTTTCTGGCTAGCTTCTTGGAGGATTACAGATTTGAGGTAAATAATACTTTTTTATAAATATAAATTGGTGAGGCGGGTTGCAGGAGAGTGTTTTGAAGATGAGTTGATGAAAAATAAAAATAAAATGTATGTGAAAAAAGTTGTAAATATATATATATACAGGACACGACAAGACGAGGACAAAAGACGTCTGAACTGCTATGCCACCTTGGAGCGAACCCTACCCTTAACCAGGTAGGCCAGTTGAGAACAGGTTCTCATTTACAACTGCGACTTGGATAATAAGGATCCAAAAATGAAAACATTTGTGGTAAATAAATGAATAAAAAATATCATACAAACTATCAGTAACAAAATGTTAATTAAAGTAAATCAGCCTCCTTTTCTGGCTCAGAAGGATCCTGTGATGATGGGACATCTCTCCTGGCGACAGTCCTTCTGCTGTCTTGGAGGCCCAAAAATTTCTCGGCTGCAGAGATGTCCAGCTTCTTGGACACTTGTACAATTAATAACTGTGGCTATAAATGCTACAAAATCCACCTTCTTAACAATAAGTGTATCCAGATCACTTGATTGGCGTATAACACTGGCAACTGGTTGTGGTGCATCCACCACCATATCTTCTTCAGAACTGTGGCCTCTTGCCCCTTCAACGCTCTTCACCACCTCCACATATGAGATTTGCTGTACAGCCCTGATCCTTGACACCTCAACCTCTTTCACCCTAACAGGACACTCAGGGAATTCGGAAATATAATCCCCACCACAGTTGCAACATTTTACATTCATACTCTTCAATAACATATTCCTTCTGTCTGCAAACACTTGACACATGGACAAAGTTTTTACACTTCTTGCATTGCATCAGGTTTTGCATGAACGCTCTTACGGCATATAGTATCTTATATATCCCAACTTTACATCGGGTGGTAAATATACAAACGTCAATAATTTTCACGACTTCCACCAAAGTCAGCTCCTCTCCTTGTTCGGGGGCGTTCGGCGGTCGACGTGACCGGCTTTCAAGCCATCGTCACTACATTTTTCATGTATCCATTTGTTTTGTCTTGTTTCCTGCACACCTGGTTTTCATTCCCCAATCAATCTACATGTATTTATTCCTCTGTTCCCCATCATGTCTTTGTGTAAGATTGTTTGGTTCACGTGTGTATTGTTGATGCACCAGAATGGCTTGTTTTTTCCGTGTTATTTTTCACGAAGATGTTTATTTTAATCATAATTCTTGTGACTGTTTTGCGCGTTTTGCACTTTTGCCTAAATAAAGTGTGCGCCTGTTCACAAATCTATGCCCCCATGCACCTGACTTCGCTACCAGTACGCACACATTCTGACAATAATAGAGATAAACTTAGCTCCTTTTCCCAATTCTCCATACGGGTCAAGTGACGTGCATTAACTACTCCTGGATTGTTTTTGCCTAAAATATTATCACTGTCCAGATATAACACCTTTTACCGGTGTTCTGCTCCGAAAATCAAAGCTGTCCACTTCATGCGTCGATAATTCCGCGAACCACAATGCGCGCTCCTGTTGCTCTTTAGACACACACGATATAAACATCATGCCACTACTGTTTACTTTGACTGCATTCACGTTTACCAAAGCTTTCTTCCCCATCCTCGTGACTTCAAAAGGGTTTCCCGAATAAACATCCTTATCCAAAAAACAACGTACTCCAACAAGCAACGAGTCATCAGACTAAAAATGCTGGGCTCAAAACAGGTGAGGCTCTTTTGTACAATCAGTGTACTGTACATGCAAGGACTAACAATCCATGACATCCAACAGATAGTTAATCACATGACATTGACGTTTACATAATTGATGTTTATAAACAATTGAGAAATAAAACCTTATATTTGGGCATATGATGGGGACATACAGACCGGAGCTTTTTTCATTGATAATATTTTACGTTCTATTTTATTCACGGCAAATTGCCTACTGTGGCAACTAGGCAGTTGAGAATGATAGGACTCTGGAAGTTAGTGCAATTGCTTACATATAATAATACAAATGACTGTTTACAAGTATTGTGACATGATGGTTGGTAAGTGAGAAACAAAACAAATGATTGATACAATGAAGAAAGTTATGTATGTCCTGTATATATATCCATAGATATTCTTACATTTTAGTGTCTGATTTCCTGAGAGCATTAGTACTGTGCTTCTACACCTAACCAACTAAACATAGAGACTGCTAAGGGTATAATATTTTCAGCAGCCGCCGTTTCTTATTTAATGACACAATACAGAAGAGATTGACATGCAACTCTTCTAAAGGCATGACTCTTGACTACCAACAACATTGTTAAAAGTCTTCCACACAGCTTGGTTCTCTTTGCACATGGCCCCTCCACCTCTGCTCTCCTGGCTAACCTCTGTTCATGTCAGCAAAACAGGTCCAGTGATACTTGGCGCCTGCCGTTGTCACACACCACTTGCAGTGATCCACGGTGATGCTATAAAACTTAACTGAGGGGAGCTGCAGCATTATCACAACATACACATTGTGGGCAATGGTGCATCCTGCCCCAGCTCTTGGCCTGGAGGGGACTCACCAAATGTTTATACAGAAGACCAGAGATCTACAGGAACAAAAGACGCACAAAAAAGATAGACATAATTGGACTAGCACAAAATGTCAGAAAACAATTCCTTCAGAATTTTACATAAATCTGGACTAAGAACAAATACCAAGGTACTCTTTTTAGGCTCATATCCCCAAAAAATGTCTTACCGTAATCAAATTGCTGTACTTCATTGGCTAGAAACAAACTTGTTTCTAGCCAATGATGTCATATTCAGCTGTCGGTACCTGTGCCCTTTCTTGGGATAGCAACCTCGATGGGCCACACACTAGAGCTTGGGGTAAAATGAGTTGGGGATGTTGAAGTCATACTGCATGAGTATACATGAATGTACAGGAGCTGAATAGCTGTGAATACAGAAAATAGTGGGTAAAGATAATATATTTCTTCCTCCAATTTATCACACCGTCACCATGCTGTAAAATAAATTATATTTAACCTGGAACCAAAACAGATGTTGATATAAAAATTTGAAGGAACCAAATAGGCAGTGGTGTTCAAATAACATTGTCAGGAGTCAAACTTGTAAAATCTAGATTATGCTGTTTCAATCACCTACTCAATATTGGTTATGTATTTGGAAATATTACCAATATTTCTGAATTCGCTGTATTTGTAGGTCACACAGATGAATGTTCAACTAAAGCCAGTTTGCGCTGTTCTGTGAAGGGAGTAGTACACAGCATTGTATGAGATATTCAGTTTCTTGGCAATTTCTCTCATGGAATAGCCTGAATTTCTCAGAACAAGAATAGACTGACGAGTTTCAGAAGAAAGTTCTTTGTTTCTGGCCATTTTAAGCATATAATCAAACCCACAAATGCTGATGCTGCAGATTCTCAACTAGTCTAAAGAAGGCCAGTTTTCTTGCTTCTTTAATCAGAACTACAGTTTTCAGCTGTGCTAACATAATTGCAAAAGGGTTTTCTAATGATCAATTAGCCTTTTAAAATGATAAACTTGGATTAGCTAACACAACATGCCATTGGAACACAGGAGTGATGGTTGCTGATAATGGGCTTCTGTACGCCTATGTAGATATTCCATTAAAAATCAGCCGTTTCCAGCTACAATAGTCATTTACAACATTAAGAATGTCTACACTGTATTTCTGATCAATTTGATGTTATTAAAATGTTTTTTAATGCTTTTCTTTCAAATACAAGGGTATTTCTAAGTGACCCCAGACTTTTGAATGGTAGTGTACGTCAAATACGTCATGATTGATGTATTGTAACAGGCCAACAATGTGGGGTTGACTTCCATACAAGCAGTATACTCATATTTTTACCTCAAAATAGTAAGAAATACACATATAAAAAAATATTAAATGTCTTCACATTTTACTGGGGGCAATGAGGAGATTCAGGATCCTTCCCACAAGCATTTCCATATCAATTCTATTGTTTTGGTCAGGTTTGATTTACCCATTTACCCATGGCATATGGTTTACAGTAAATTGTTTCCATGCTCATCAAACCATAGGCGCAGTAGAGAGGTCAATGGAACGCAGACCGTGGGGGATAAAAGAAAGAGGGCGGATTGGCGCACATTCAACAAATCTAATCTGACAAAGTGGATATTTATCAAATCCGTCATGTATTGCAGGGATAGGCAACCCTGGTCCTGAAGCCCTGCAGGCACTTAATGTTTTTTGATTTAACCAAGATGGAAGACCAGGTGTGTTGAATTTAGGGAATCATAAAACTGTTCAGATAGATCAGTTGGTCAGGTATTGGGGCCTAGTTGGAACAAAATCCTGCAGTACCTGCGGCACTCTAGGGACAAGGTTGCCTACCCCTGATGTATTGTAACAGGCCCACGATGTCGTTACTAAAGTCCGATTTGATTATGCAGTATTGGCTGTTTTCATTGCACAACATTTAGACATAGCCCCATTTCAGGTTTAAAAGAAGTGACTGCTAAATGCTAACACATTCGTATAAGTTGAAGTCTTAAATTTACATACACCTTAGCCAAATACATTTAAACTCGGTTTTTCACAATTCATGACATTTAATCCTAGTAAATATTCCCTGTCTTAGGTCAGTTAGGATCACCACTTTATTTTAAGCATGTGAAATGTCAGAATAATAGTAGAACATTTTTTTTTCAGCTTTAATTTCTTTCATCACATTCCCAGTGGGTCAGAAGTTTGCATACACTCAATTAGTATTTGGTAGCATTGCCTTTAAATCGTTTAACTTGGGTCAAACGTTTCAGGTAGCCTTCCACAATCTTCCCACAATAAGTTGGGTGAATTTTGGCCCATTCCTCCTGACAGAGCTGGTGTAACTGAGTCAGGTTTGTAGGCCTCCTTGCTCACACACACTTTTTAAAGTCGGGCCCACAATGTTTCTATAGGATTGAGGTCAGGGCTTTGTGATGGCCACTCCAATACTTTGACTTTGTTGTCCTTAAGCCATTTTGCCACAACTTTGGAAGTATGCTTGGGGTCATTGTCCATTTGGAAGACCCATTTGCAACCAAGTTTTAGCTTCCTAACTGATGTCTTGAGGTGTTGCTTCAATATATCCACATAATTTTCCTTTCCTCATGATGCCATCTATTTTGTGAAGTGCATCAGTCCCTTCTGCAGCAAAGCACCGCCACAACATGATGCTGCCACACCGTGCTTCACGGTTGGGATGGTGTTCTTTGGCTTCAAGCCTCCCCCTTTGTCCTATGTCCCCAAATTCTTTGAAAATGTGGGCACATATATGAATACATGAGAGTGCAGTGATTTAGAGGGACAGTTTGAGCAGAGCATGAACCAGAGAGACTAGTGTCGCTAACACCTAACTCTTGAAGTCCTCCTGACTTCAGAGTCTGGAATGGCTCTTTGATGATGTCAAATGCGTCACTACTGTAGGAGGCTGTCCTTTTACTGGTTGTCGTCTCTGTCTTTCTCATTCAAACATCCACAAGCACAGCCACACACCAGCCCAGAGCGCTGCCCCGTTCCATTAAAATGGTTGGATTTTCAAATCCAAACAACGAGAGGTCTCAACACCCAAGGGGAAATAAATATGAGAGAGCCAATCAAAACCGGCACACAATTTCTGAGCGAATATTGCTTGACAAACATCATCCTTTCTAGACCAGTGTGTTCACAGCTCTCCCTGCCCTGTGAGTCACATGAGCCAGGCTACCAGAGAGCCTGGAGCTAGAGGATAAGTGCACTAACTCCTGTGCCATAAAGGCTCAGACCTCTTGGTACCATTGTCCTATGGTTTGTGTAGAGCAGCCATGAGATGAACTGGGACAACCAGCTGAGTTCCATTCTCTCAGCAGCTGATGGCAGCATGGCCAAGATGAGGGTGAGTAACCAGTAGATGGCACTATAACATAATTATACATACTGTACTTGGCATTATATCCCCCATCCCTCCACCTCTGTTCTCACCCTCTGTGATGCAGTGGGCAGACCTGGCAGCCGTCCCATCACAACTGCAGATCCAGGTCCGTGTGTGTGTTGTGTGTGCATGCGAGTGTATATGTTTACATAAAATAATACTTTTTATTACATACTTAAAAGGTGCCTAAATAGCAATACATTTGAAGTAATTTCTTCTTCCTCTTCTTCCTGTTGTAATGGTTTCCATGCCCTAGAGTCTCTGACTCAAGAGTCTTCATGACATGGACAGAGAGACACTCAGCAGTGCCACATACAGGCCTTACAAGGTACCTATAAATGACAACACAGGAATATAGCAACCAATATTAATAGATTTATTGAATGAATATTGTAGATGTGTTATTCTTTTATCTCTCACAGTCAAGATTCACTGGCTGTGAGAGAGCAGGCGACGGAGAAAGAGCAGGATGGAGAGAGGAGACGGTCAGGGCAGGTGAGTTCGGGAGTGGAGAGAAGGAAGAGAGAGCAATGGAGGAGAGAGGTGGGCCGTGAGCTCAGCACTTTGAGAAGGCATATCACCAGAGCCCACTAGGTAACCTGGAAGAAAGGTGATATGTACCCCGAGTCAATCCTAAATCAACCATTAGCCCTTCGTATGGAACCATACCAGTTTGGAGCAGTTTGGTGAAAGCTGTCCTTTTCGTTGATCGTTGTCATTTTCAGTTTCAGCTCTTTTTATTTTATTTATTTTACCAGGTAAGTTGACTGAGAACACTTTCTCATTTACAGCAACGACCTGGGGAACAGTTACAGGGGAGAGGAGGGGGGATGAATCAGCCAATTGTAAGCTGGGGATGATTAGGTGGCCATGACGGTACAGTATGAAGACCATATTGGGAACTTAGCCAGGACACCGGGTTTAACACCACTACTCTTACGATAAGTGCCATGGAATCTTTAGTGACCACAGAGAGTCAGAACATCTGTTTAACGTCCCATCCGAAAGACATCACTCTATACAGGGCAATGTCCACAATCAATGCCCTGGGGCATTGGGATTTTTAAAAAATTGACCAGAGGAAAGGGTGCCTCCTACTGGCCCTCCAACACCACATCTAAACTGCAAAGGGAGTAGTTGGATCATCTGAGGAGAGAGGTGGACACACTCAAACTCTGTTCTCAGGTTGTTTCTGCAGGACTACACATCTCAGACTCAGCGCTGGTCTCTGTAAGGAGGGCAAGCACAGTCTTGCTTACACCTACTCCTTCTGTTTCATCTTACAGTATGCGTGTGACAGGGAGGCATGAGGAGGACATGTTTCTTCAGCAGTCGGAGGCCAAAGAGTTGAGGGGGCAGTATGAACGCAGCTGCAAGGTATGAATGAATGAACAAATGAATAATAAAAGAATGGATGAAGGTAATTTGAGTGACTCCCGACCCCTAACCTCTAAAAAGTATATTTCGCCAGACACTAGAGGAACTGACAGAGCTACAGAAACCACAGCTTTGACCTGACCAACTGTCTTTCAATATACACACTCTGAGCAGATCAGGTGTGTGTGCGTGTGTAATAATGCTATCTCTGTGTGTCCTGCAGGGCATATGTATCAGAGCTGAAGGACGAGATCATGAGTCTGATTCTCAAGGAGAGACAACACACCTACTTTTACAACATGCACAGCAGGCAAAATACAAACACACAAACTCACCTGAGTGGTTTAACCCTCTGTTTCTCTTTAACCTGCTTTTTGGCACTTCATATATGGAGCTACTAATACAAGGGTGCAAATGAACTACCATTCAACTCAACTCAAATAGAACCACTTGGTTTCAACTATGACTTTAGTCCCGTTGATACAGATGAGTGGCACGACAACAAACCCCATGACTTGTTGGTCTGCAACCAACAAATCTGTCAACTACAGGGTGGTATCCCAAGCAGGAACTCTAAGTTAGGTAACTTTGATAAACATTCAGAAATAGAAATAACTATTGCTAATTAGTTCAAACAAGGTCAACTTGTATGTGCTGTTGTGAGTATTGAGTCAGTTAAACCATGTCTATTTCTATCAGTATCCACCTGTCCAAGGTTTATCTACCAGTATCTTTATGAAGTCCGAAATATGAAGTTATTTCAGAATATTTAGAAGAGTTTTCTGGCTCTCTTTGATCCTGCATTGTGACACATACAGCTAGTCTCCCCAATAAGGTGGGGGTAGGGAAGGAAGGAATGTGTGGGGGTGTTCTTCTTTCCTTTGTGTCTAACACACACACACACACACACACACACACACACACACACACACACACACACACACACACACACACACACACACACACACACACACACACAGTATTATCTTCACATTAATAGAGCATTATCCTCATAAAAGCTTTATGTAAGAGTTTCTCTCTGAACTTGTGTGACACATTTACCATGTCTGTGTTCATGGAGTTCCCTTCCCTTGAGACAGTAAATGGACTACTAATGGTAGTGGCTAGCACTGACTGACTTAACATATTGGGCAACAAGTTACCCTCGTGCGATGTAGTTACATGATTAAAACAAGGAGTGAATTGTATTGAAAGACAACTGCTCAAATTCAGCTGGAAACAGTCATGTCACCAGTGAAGTCTCTTCTGTTGAATCTTCCCAAGGCTCTTCCTGACTAAGACCCAGACATGTAAGAGCATAGATCTGGGTCTGGGCCTGGCTGTGAGAACTACAGTGATGGACAACCCAGTCTCAGAGATAAGAACGCTTGTTTTGAAATGTAGAATTTTAACTAGCATGAAATGTTTTGAGCTGACATGGAGGAGTTTCCTCTGTATTGACTTTCACTCTGTCTATATCTCTGGTGGCGATGAAGAGAGTCCATTAAAGCTCTATAAAAGGTACTAAAGATACTCAGACAAAGACCCCTCCCCCCTTTACAAGTGTCACCGACCAGGTTTGAACCCAGGCTGTCTGCACGCCACAAGGCTGTGTTAGCCCACTGAGCTAAAAGCACCAGAGACATGTCTCCCAATAAATAAACAAGAGAAGATTTAAAAAATGAACAATAACAAGCAGGACCTTTAGAGAGGAACTTGTGCAACCGTACTGTACGACACTATAGCCAGCCACAAGGAGCCTACCAGGCTCTAACGGGTGTTGAGAGATGATCCTTCGTTACTGACCACTCAACCAAACCACAGCTGACTGAAAGTGCACCCTAGAATGTAGAATGTAAAAGTGGGAGTGCTGCTGATGGAACCTGGGATCCACACAGATCAAGAGGAGAGCTGTTCACACTCAGAACCCTACTGTTGCGCACGGACACAAAGGTGGAGAAGGAACGCCAAGGTTGCATCTCAATGGTCTAAAATGGCGCCTCCCTCTACCCCATTCTCCATCTGTACTGATCTGAAATCACAGGCTCAATATAAGCAATATGCTTTCACCAGTCCATTTCTCTCATGTCAGTGCAGATAAAGGAAAGGATACGAGGACAGGGGAGAAGGAGAATAGATCAGGTTGGACTATAGATACGCAGCCCCAGTTCAGAAAGAGAGGGTCTGTGGGGTTCTAGCTGTTCCACCTGGTCAGAGACAGAGGGTCTGGGGGGGTCCGTTTGGCTGTTCCATCAGGTCAGACTGTCTCCATCAGAGGCTGCACATGGACAGGGGAGTATCCTCCACATATCATCTTAAACAGGGGAAAACGCAACAGGATATCAGTAGGAACACGAGTAAACACTGAACGGTTAGCACTGGTCCAGGTGACAGGCGGTAAGTGAAGTAAATGCTAACAATGCCTACTTAGTGTAATAGCTCACAAAACAAGACTAACGCTATCACAAGTCTTCAGGTCTCAATACTGTTAAGCGTTACACTAGCTCTTCACCTAACCACTTGTGTTCTACTGTCTCACCATAGGCAGGTCCTGGAGCGTGTGGAGCTCAGGCCGCAGGTCCCGTCATTGCAGTTTAATGAAAAGGAGCAGGGTGATGATGGCTGCAGTGACGATGAAGGCTGACACTAGTCCAGCTAGGAGAGGGTCCAGGGCAGGAGCGCCATTATGGAACACTGGCTCCCCTGCTGGGGTTAGGGGAACATATACTATATATACACACACATATACAGTATAACATACAATGAGTGTATAAAACATTAGGAACACCTGCTCTTTTGATGACAGACTGACAAGGTGAAGGATTTCTCAAGACTACAAATTCCGGCAGGCAGCTCCTGCATGTCATCTCCAGCCGACACGGTCAGCTACCATATACCAGTGCGCTATCAGAGACCTTTTATGCCCAATCCATGATGAATCCATGCGCTCTATTGAAAGTAATTAAATAAAGTGTTGAACTTCTTACGTTCCCTTTCTCTATTTTAGCTCGCCACTGACTACACTTTAGCTAGCTAGTGAGCAGAGCAGTAGATCAAAAAAGTATTTTGTTATACTTAGCCTAGATAATTGTTTGTAAAGTATGTCAACTTGTGTCTATTTCAAACCTTATGACATTTTTCAAGGATGAGCATAAGAGCGTTAAAAGGAGAGAGGACCACTATAAGTCCCTGTGTCCTCTCTGGATCGTGGTATTGAACGCATTAGCAAGATTCTTTCTCTTCACAGCTGGCGACGTGATTATTTCAGCTCAATGGGTGTAACTTGACAATTTCGATACCTTTTGGAAACAAAACATGTTTCATAAGGAGGGTGGGATCCACCCAAATCATTTGGGCTCCTGGATCCTTTCACAGCATTATAAGGCTGTGTTGAGACAATGACTTATCAATGACCCAAGCCCAGCTCAGTTAATACCTACCATTGTGACACATTGTTGTCATAATGCTTCAGCAAATGTACGTTACACCAGGGGCGTTGGTAGACACAACGTATGTCCCTCTAACTGTCCTGAATGCCTCACACTGCACTAACATAAATAATATGAGCATATCTACTTCTGTTTAATGTTCCCAGGAAAGCAATAAAAATAAGCATCCAAAAGTTAACATATGTAGTTTAAGAAACAAGGTCCATGAAATCAATAACTTGCTAGTAACCGATGACATTCCTATTCTGATCTCTGGAACTAACTTAGATAATGGTGACCGGAACTTCCGGCGCCGACAGAGATGGCCGCCTCGCTTCGCGTTCCTAGGAAACTATGCAGTTTTTTGTTTTTTTTACGTGTTATTTCTTACACTAGTACCCCAGGTCATCTTAGGTTTCATTACATACAGCCGAGAAGAACTACTGAATATAAGATCAGCGTCAACTCACCATCAGTACGACCAAGAATATGTTTTTCGCGATGCGGATCCTGTGTTCTGCCTTACAAACAGGACACCGGAGTGGATCCCATGCAGCGACCCGAAAAAACGACTCAGAAAAAGAGGGAAACGAAGCGGTCTTCTGGTCAGACTCTGGAGACGGGCACATCGTGCACCTCTCCCTAGCATTCTTCTCGCCAATGTCCAGTCTCTTGACAACAAGGTTGATGAAATCCGAGCAAGGGTAGCATTCCAGAGGGACATCAGAGACTGCAACGTTCTCTGCTTCACGGAAACATGGCTAACTGGAGAGACGCAATCCGAAGCGGTGCAGCCAGCGGGTTTCTCCACGCATCGCGCCGACAGAAACAAACATCTTTCTGGTAAGAAGAGGGGCGGGGGCGTATGCCTTATGACTAACGTGACATGGTGTGATGAAAGAAACATACAGGAACTCAAATCCTTCTGTTCACCTGATTTAGAATTCCTCACAATCAAATGTAGACCGCATTATCTACCAAGAGAATTCTCTTCGATTATAATCACAGCCGTATATATCCCCCCAAGCAGACACATCGATGGCTCTGAACGAACTTTATTTAACTCTCTGCAAACTGGAAACGATTTATCCGGAGGCTGCATTCATTGTAGCTGGGGATTTTAACAAGGCTAATCTGAAAACAAGACTCCCTAAATTTTATCAGCATATCGATTGCGCAACCAGGGGTGGAAAGACCTTGGATCATTGTTACTCTAACTTCCGCTACGCATATAAGGCCCTGCCCCGCCCCCCTTTCGGAAAAGCTGACCACGACTCCATTTTGTTGATCCCTGCCTACAGACAGAAACTAAAACAAGAAGCTCCCACGCTGAGGTCTGTCCAACGCTGGTCCGACCAAGCTGACTCCACACTCCAAGACTGCTTCCATCACGTGGACTGGGAGATGTTTCATATTGCGTCAGACAACAACATTGACGAATACGTTCATTAGAACGTGCGTTGAAGATGTCGTTCCCATAGCAACGATTAAAACATTCCCTAACCAGAAACCTTGGATTGATGGCAGCATTCGTGTGAAACTGAAGGCACGAACCACTGCTTTTAATCAGGGCAAGGTGTCTGGTAACATGGCTGAATACAAACAGTGCAGCTATTCCCTCCGCAAGGCTATCAAACAAGCTAAGCGCCAGTACAGAGACAAAGTAGAATCTCAATTCAACGGCTCAGACACGAGGCATGTGGCAGGGTCTACAGTCAATCACGGACTACAGGAAGAAACCCAGCCCAGTCACGGACCAGGATGTCTTGCTCCCAGGCAGACTAAATAACTTTTTGCCCGCTTTGAGGACAATACAGTGCCACTGACACGGCCTGCAACGAAAACATGTGGTCTCTCCTTCACTGCAGCCGAAGTGAGTAAGACATTTAAACGTGTTAACCCTCGCAAGGCTGCAGGCCCAGACGGCATCCCCAGCCGCGCCCTCAGAGCATGCGCAGACCAGCTGGCCGGTGTGTTTACGGACATATTCAATCAATCCCTATACCAGTCTGCTGTTCCCACATGCTTCAAGAGGGCCACCATTGTTCCTGTTCCCAAGAAAGCTAAGGTAACTGAGCTAAACGACTACCGCCCGTAGCACTCACATCCGTCATCATGAAGTGCTTTGAGAGACTAGTCAAGGACCATATCACCTCCACCCTACCTGACACCCTAGACCCACTCCAATTTGCTTACCGCCCAAATAGGTCCACAGACGATGCAATCTCAACCACACTGCACACTGCCCTAACCCATCTGGACAAGAGGAATACCTATGTGAGAATGCTGTTCATCGACTACAGCTCGGCATTCAACACCATAGTACCCTCCAAGCTCGTCATCAAGCTCGAGACCCTGGGTCTCGACCCCGCCCTGTGCAACTGGGTTCTGGACTTCCTGACGGGCCGCCCCAGGTGGTGAGGGTAGGCAACAACATCTCCTCCCCGCTGATCCTCAACACTGGGGCCCCACAAGGGTGCGTTCTGAGCCCTCTCCTGTACTCCCTGTTCACCCACGACTGCGTGGCCATGCACGCCTCCAACTCAATCATCAAGTTTGCGGACGACACAACAGTGGTAGGCTTGATTACCAACAACGACGAGACGGCCTACAGGGAGGAGGTGAGGGCCCTCGGAGTGTGGTGTCAGGAAAATAACCTCACACTCAACGTCAACAAAACTAAGGAGATGATTGTGGACTTCAGGAAACAGCAGAGGGAACACACCCCCATCCACATCGATGGAACAGTAGTGGAGAGGGTAGCAAGTTTTAAGTTCCTCGGCATACACATCACAGACAAACTGAATTGGTCCACTCACACAGACAGCATCGTGAGGAAGGCGCAGCAGCGCCTCTTCAACCTCAGGAGGCTGAAGAAATTTGGCTTGTCACCAAAAGCACTCACAAACTTCTACAGATGCACAATCGAGAGCATCCTGGCGGGCTGTATCACCGCCTGGTATGGCAACTGCACCGCCCTCAACCGTAAGGCTCTCCAGAGGGTAGTGAGGTCTGCACAACGCATCACCGGGGGCAAACTACCTGCCCTCCAGGACACCTACACCACCCGATGCTACAGGAAGGCCATAAAGATCATCAAGGACATCAACCACCCGAGCCACTGCCTGTTCACCCCGCTGTCATCCAGAAGGCGAGGTCAGTACAGGTGCATCAAAGCTGGGACCGAGAGACTGAAAAACAGCTTCTATCTCAAGGCCATCAGACTGTTAAACAGCCACCACTAACATTGAGTGGCTACTGCCAACACACTGTCAATGACACTGACTCTACTCCAGCCACTTTAATAATGGGAATTGATGGGAAATGATGTAAATATATCACTAGCCACTTTAAACAATGCTACCTTATATAATGTTACTTACCCTACATTATTCATCTCATATGCATACGTAGATACTGTACTCTATATCATCGACTGCATCCTTATGTAATACATGTATCACTAGCCACTTTAACTATGCCACTTGGTTTACATACTCATCTCATATGTATATACTGTACTCGATATCATCTACCGTATCTTGCCTATGCTGCTCTGTACCATCACTCATTCATATATCCTTATGTACATATTCTTTATCCCCTTACACTGTGTATAAGACAGTAGTTTTTTTTTTTTTTTGGAATTGTTAGTTAGATTACTTGTTCGTTATTACTGCATTGTCGGAACTAGAAGCACAAGCATTTCGCTACACTCGCATTAACATCTGCTAACCATGTGTATGTGACAAATAAAATTTGATTTGATTTGATTTAATACCTTTGACGATACAGTTGTAGCAATACAAGGTTATAACGTTTACAGAAAATATAGAAATGCCAATGTTGGAGGTGTTGCTGTTTATATTCAGAACTAATAATATGGCTACAGGTTCATCTGTCTCACCTAAAGCACGTTCTGGTTAGGAAGCTGCAATAGACTGCCAAGTGCTAACAATCAGTATCTGGATAATATGTGTGAAATGCTTGGTAATATATTTGATATCAACAGAGATATATTTTCTGGGTGATTTAAATATTGACTGCCTTTCATCAAGCGGCCCACTCAAGAAAAAGCTTCAAACTGTAACCAGTGGCTGCAACCTTGTTCAGGTTATCAGTCAACCTACCAGGGTAGTTAAACAGCACAGGAATAAACAGCCTAGGAATTGTGAGAGCAACATTATGTTATAATACTTTTATTGCATCAAATGGTTGTTTTATTCAACAGAATAGAGTATTCTTAACTATTGTGTGTGTGTTCTACTGAGGATGGGCCTCTGGGAGATAACACTGACAGGAGATTTACGATGTCGTTTCGGTGATAAAACCTAAAGAACTTTCCAGAGCATGGGTAATGTTTCTGTTCTATACCGTACCAGGGAGAGATGGTTCCAGTTTGGAGTCGGAGGGCCAGACACTGGTCTATACAATGAAAACTGTTGACACAGCAGATACTGTCTGCTATGTATTATAGGTATCTTTCATACAGATCTTAACCTTGTGACCCATTCTATATATCTGTTGTTCATCATGTAGGTTGAAAGGGGTGTATCTTGGCTATAAAAGACCTTTGTACTTTTGTCTCGGGGCTCTCAACAAATCATCGCTACTGCAAAGCTCTCACTAATAAACATTCAGTTTAAGTATAACTCTGACTTGTGTGATAAGTTTGTCTCTCCTCATTTGATAATACAAATTAACCACCACAGAATAAAATCAACAACATGTAATGATCACATCTTTACTAATGCTGCAGAAATTTGCTTGAAAGCAGTATCCACATCCATCGGATGTTGTGATCACAACATAGTAGCCATATTTAGGAAAATCAAAGTTCCAAAGGCTGGGTCTAATATACTGTGTAAGAGGTCATACAATTAATTTTGTAGTGATTCCTATGTTGTTGATGTAAATAATATGTGTTTGTTGATGGTGTGTAATGAGGAGCAAACAGACACTGCCTGAAATGTATGACATTTCTTATTACAGTTACTAATAAGCATGCACCTTAAGAAAATGACGGTAAAAAGTGTTACATCCCCATGGAATGATGAGGAATTGAAAAGTTGTATGGTTGAGAGCGATGAGGCAAAAGGAAAGGCAAATAAGTCTGGCTGCACAACAGATTGGCAAACATATTACACATTGAGAAATCACGTGACTAAATTGAATAAAAAGAAGAAACTACACAATGAAACAAAGATAAATGACCAAGAATGATAGTAAAAAGCTTTGGAGCACCTTAAAATGACATTTTGGGGAAAAAAAGCTAATTCAGCTCCATCATTCATTGATTCAGATTCATCACAAAACCAACTGATATTGCCAACTACTTTAATTATTTTTTTCATTGACTAGATTAGCAAATTTAGGCATGACATGCCAGCAACAAACACTGACACAACACATCCAAGTAAATCTGACCAAATGTTGAAAGACAAGCATTGAAATTTTGAATTCTGTAGAGTGTGGAAGAGGTGAAACAATTATTGTTGTCTATCAACAATGACAAACCACCGGGGTCTGACAACTTGGACAGAAAATTACTGAGGATAATAGCAGACAATATTGCCATTTCTATTTGACATATTTTTTAAGCCTACTAGAAAGTGTGTTCCCCCAGGCTTGGAGGGAAGCTAAAGTCATTCCCCTCCCTAAGAATAGTGAAGCCCCCTTTACTGGCTCAAATAGCCGACCAATCAGCCTGTTACCAACCCTTAGTAAACTTTTGGAAACAAATGTGTTTGACCAGATACAATGCTATTTTACAGTAAACAAACACATTTTCAGCACATTTTCAGCATGATTATACTGTAGGGAAGGACATTCAACAAGCACTGATGATTGGCTGAGAGAAAATGATGATAAAATGATTGTGTGGGCTGTTTCGTTAGACACTGGCTTTTGACATTTTGACATCGATCATAGTCTGTTACTGGAAAACTTGTGTTATGGCTCTACACTCCCTGCTATATTGTGCATAAAGAGTTACCTGTCTAACAGAACACAGAGGGTGTTCTTTAATGGAAGCCTCCTAACATAAATTGCAGTTAGCTCAGAACAGGGTTATGAGAGGTTTTGACATTTTGACTTTTGACATCGATCATAGTCTGCTACTGGAAAACTTGTGTTATGGCTTTACACTCCCTGCTATATTGTGCATAAAGAGTTACCTGTCTAACAGAACACAGAGGGTGTTCTTTAATGGAAGCCTCCTAACATAAATTGCAGTTAGCTCAGAACAGGGTTATGAGAGGTATGACATGTTGAATGCACCGAGCTATTTGTTTGAACTACTAGCGCGCAGCTCCGACACCCATGCATACCCCACAAGACATGCCACCAGAGGTCTCTTCACAGAAAATACACCTTATGGAACAGAGGGGACTGTGAAGCAACACAAACATAGGCACAGACACATCCATACACATACGATAACATACTGTAGATATGTGGTAGATATGTGTACTGTAGATATGTGGTAGTGGTGGAGTAGGGGCCTGAGGGCACACATACTGGTACAGGATGTCCATGCACCGGATGGCCTGAGGGATGCACTCCTGTTGTACTGGAAAATAAAGACATTTGGTCAGTGGTGGGTCTTTTTCAAAGCCATGTCAACTGGAAATGGACAGGAAATGCATTGTTTATCATAGTGCAAACCGACCTTGGACAATATGACAAGTGGTCCCTCAACACCCAATTCTCAAGCCTCATTGTTTGTTCTTCTTTCCCAATCAACAGCTACTTCTCTGATGAGTGGGTCTTGGAAGTTTAAAAGTGCACAGCAAGTCTGCACCAGCCCATTACTATAACAACACAGGTAAGGTGGGCTGAATCTCAGGGTTTTGAAATCTTTTAGTCAAGCATTTGCCCTCGCAACATGGATCCTGTTCCTTGCAATTTCTTTTGTGGCCTTTGTCTGCCAAAATCATGTCTCCAGATCTGAAGATCTTCTCAAACCCCAACTTCTGGACAATGGCTTTGTCCAACACAGATCCTGGATACTGTGTTGAAGAAGTGCATTGAACGGTACACAGAGTAGATTTGCTTCTGTAGATCCATCTGACTTGGAGTAACAACTTCTATGTCAGTACAGTCAATGACCATCCTGCAGTTTCTGCTGGACCCCTGAAAAGACGTTCGGTTCTTCTTCCGACGTGGAACAGTCTTCATGATGCTACTGAAAAAAAGCTTGTAGATCACGTGAATGAAAGTGATGGTAGCATTGCTGACAGTGCTTGCACTACAACAGAATAGTTGAGTCAGGTGCAAGTTGGTGTAGCTGTATCGCATCTTGATTAAGCACCAAGAACACTTTATCCTGAAATGACAGCACCTCAACCCTCCACTTGGCAAAGTAGAAAATGCAGTCCTTGTAACCTTCCAACTATTCAACAACAATGTTAAACATGTCTTTGTCTGTAAGCCCTGTTTCCATTCTAAGTATTTTATCAGACAGCTGTGATGCTGAATACAGCTGATTCTCCTGTAAAACCTTCAACTGCGCTAATGTTTCCTCAAGATACACCTCAGTGAGAACATTATGCAACAGTGCAGACAGCAACCTCCTACATTCTTCCTCGGCTGCGGAATGTCGTCTGCCATGTGGATATGTCGGGATCTTCCGCTTCTGCCTTGGTGGATGTGTCTGGATCTTCCTCTGTTGCCATGGTGGATGAGCTACCTTTTCTGGTAAATACTGGGTCAGTTAAGAACAAATTCTTATTTACAATGATGGCCTACCGGTTAACAGTGGGTTAACTGCCTTGTTCAGGGGCAAAACGACAAAACGATTTTTACCTATGTAATGTAAACTCACTCACTTTTGTACATCGCCTTGGTCCGTACAATTGACCTAATTTTAGCGCCCCAAAAACATACTACTTCCAGATCAACTGTAATGTCAATACCATTGTAAAGCACAATTTCTCCCCTTTCCAACAAAATCAATTACATGACCCCAACGCTATCCATTTCTGCATAATTCAAGAATACAATGAGCCCCGTCGGGTCTTTAAAAAATGGCGGGTGGGGAAACAAAACTAATGCGTGATAGTGAGAAGGAGAGATGTTGTGTGGGAAAATTGCTTTTTTTCACTCGATCTGTCCAACTTCTCACCTTATCGCCCTTAAAATATAAATAAAACACTATAAAGAGTTTGTATAATGTGTCATTACATACCTATTTGAAGGTTTGTGTTGAATTTGAATCAGGTTTTTAGGGTGGTGCTAAAGTGATCTTAGAAGTAAACAGCGGCTTTGAGAATGATGATCGCATGCAATGATGACGCAAAAAATGACTAGGTATCCCCCCTTACCCCCGTCACTGTCCATTTCTTGTTTTTAGAGGATGAGAGAAGTGCTACACCTGGTGGAGAGAGATTGTAAGACAGAAATAGTTGCTTTATGCGTGCTGTACGTTACGACATGACACGTCACGATGTAACGGAGGGTCCGTTTTTAAAACTTTTCTCCAATACTATAGAGCCATTACCATGTCGATCGACGCTTGAATAGAAACCTAGTTCACACCCCCGATTTGGAAGTCAACACAGTCCCATTAGTTTTCTTTGTAGCCTCGTTTAAATGTTGCGGTTGCGCACATTTGTACGGAATGGGATGAGTTTACGTTAGCTAACTAGCCAACCAAGGTACCTAACTAGTTAACCCACCAGGTGAATATTTAACTAGCTAACTAGTTAACATTAGCTCACTGTTCGTGTAGTCAAACTTTTCAAAGTGGTGACATGCTAGTTAACCAATTGCCCTTGCCATGGTGCCGGCCTAATGTTAGCTAGAAAGTCTGACTACACGAACGGTGGTAAACGTTGGGATAATGCTAGCTAGCATGTCACCACGTGAAAAAGTATGACTCCACAAACCGGGAGTTTAAGTTAATTATTTGGCTAGCTCACAAAAAATGTGTAAATAAAAAGGTCACAACAGCCATTATGCTAGCCTGTGCTCGTTTTCTTTTTCCTTGTAACATGCATTGTACGCGTAATGACAGTCAGTGGTTATCTAGCTAATTTTCATAAGCACCTAGCTAACCACAGATCTTTGGCCTTACCAAAATAGCTTGTTAGCAGCTAGCAAACATGGCTTACCTTATGACACGGCTCCAGCAATGCCTCTCGCTTACAGAGGTCAGAACACAATCAAATGAACGTGTGCTTATCAGAATAGTGGTTACAATCTTGTACAAAGCACAGAAGAATCATTGCTTCTGATCAACGGAGAGACCTAAGGTTAGCTAACAATAGTTAGCTACAAAGGTCAAGGTAATTAAAACAATTCTAGTAATTCAAAAATTCTGAAGGTAGGTCATTTGAAAGATGCTAAACAACAATACACACAAGAAATATAAGATATCAATTATTTAAATTAGAAACTACAAAAAGGCTATATTATTTACTAGTTATTTTATTTTACTTCACTTGTTAGGTTCCTTGCTACTTGTTGCTGAGAGTTTGCGTGGAGAAATGTAGGCTTTTCCCAACCCTGCAACACTACCTTAAGTGATGATGTCAAAGCTTGCAACAGGATGTGTGTTTCTGTATGATAGGCACATTAGGGGCTAATTAGCGTTCCATTTTTGAAGCGTAATTACAGGCAAATATATTGATAAAAGTTACCTTGTCCGAGAGAGATTTACGTGGTTATCAAAACGTCAAGCAAGGGTAAGCACACAAAAACACAGACCTTATATGAAGTTGTTCTAAAATACCCTGTGGAAAAATGAATGGTGGAAAAACTATTGGAATCATTTCCATGTTTGACCACTAGATTTTATGGGTATTATGACTCATACTGTGGTACTCAATAGGACCGGGACGGGAGAGATGAACAGAGACAGCTGCTGTCTGTGTGTGTTTAATTTTTTTCTCTGAGTTGTAAAAGCAAGCAGAAACTGGCTACTCTTTATTTTACTGATGTAGCTGGCAAGATAACTGTGGTTAGACTTTATAGATAAAAAAGGTATTTATTCCCAGTGCTGAGCTAGTAGTGTAACTGACATGTAATGTTAGCTAATGTTTCATCCCCTCTAGACTGAGGTTCTGTGTGAAGTGAATGGACTAGCTAGCTAGCTAGCAATAGCTACCACAGCCAGTTCAGCTCTAGCCTCTAGCTATCTGTCAGGTAGCAGTATCTAACAGCTGTTGTGTGTATGGAAATGTTTTGTAGCCTTTGTTTTGTCCTGTTCAACAGAAGTAAATGAACTTGGCTAGTCTTTGCCAGTTGATGTAGCATTAGAGATATCCAAAAGTTGTCTAATGTTAGCTAGTTTGCTCACTAACTTTAGATATAATGTTTGCCTCAATCACACTAGAACTGAATCAAATGATGAAACCAGCGGCCAAACAATTGAAGACCGATATTCTGTCATTTTTTGACATCGCAATGTGAGTTTTTATTAGAGTCAGTATTGCAATGTAAAGTTATTGATCTGTCAGCTTCTCTAGCTAATTCCCTACTTTTTACACTGGCACGGTATAAACAGCTCTACAAGCTTCACTGCCATGGTGCACAGTCAGCACACAACACTATGCTCATCATGTCTTAGCAGGATAAGATGGTGACAGGTGTCCCAGCAGGGTCAGACAGCCAGGGAAGACCAGTCTTGGGAGCTCAGGTGAATTTTGCAGTATATTATAACAATCAGTGAATGGATACAAAGTTCCATCTTGAGTTGATGGGTAGGCTACAGTCTGGGATCTGGGAATAATGGTAATTTCAATTATTGAACCGTTGATTCTATTCTTGGATAATATAATATATAAATGTACACCAAGGTAAGTCTTTGTCATGCCTCATCTTAGCAGGATTAGATGGTGACAGGGGTCTCAGAAGGGTCAGGAAGCCATGATGAACCAGTCTGTGACAGAGCTGAGGGGAACAACACTTTATTCTCTCTGTGCAGCAAACACTAGACAAGCCAGAAGTGTCAAGGATAGAAACTATTTTAAGGCAGTCTGACAAAACCTCTAAAGATGATTTCCAAACTGTATCAAGGGTTGAGAATTTTCCCAATTACACAAAACATGAAACAAAATATGAGTAAGTCCTGAGAGACACCATTGATGATGAATGAATACAGATATGCTTAAATGCCCAGTCATGGTCATATACTCTCAGTCATAAATTACTGCTGTTTAAGACCATACATAGAACATACTATATTTCATTACGTTTAATAATGTTTACATACTGCTTTGCTCATCTCATTTGTACTGCAGATCTAGGAGGATGAGATTTAGCTTTGGCAGTGAGGAGAGCCTCCGTGACACAGAGAAGAGCAGTCTCGGGTTGAGTAACCCGTCTTGAAGCCTGACTGGTTAGGGTCAAGAAGATCATTTTGAGGAAAATAGCAAGATAGTTAGTTGGTCAGAGACAGCAAACTCAAGTATTTTGGATTTTTTTTTAAAGAAGAGATACCGGTCTGTAGTTTGACATCAAAGAAGTTAAGTCTTGGTTTCTTGAGGAGGGGAGCGACTTGGGACATTTTGAAGACAGGGAATGCAACCAGTGGTCAGAGATGAGATGAGGGAAGTGAGGAATGGCCTAAGGTCTCCAGAGACAGTCTGGAGAAGGGAGGAGGGGATGAGGTTGAGCAGACAGGTTGTCGGGCAGCCAGACCTCACTAGTCGCAGGATTTCATCTGGAGAGAGAGGGGAGAAAGAGGTCAAGGCATAGGGTAGGTCTGTGTGAGTGGGATCAGTGGACTCAATAGGCTGAGTGAATGAGGAGCAGATGTCGTCAACCTTCTTTTCAAATTGGTTGACAATGTCTTCTGTAGAGAGGGAGGAGGAGGGGATGGAAGATTAATGAGGGAGGAGAAGATGGGGTTAGAGGCAGAAGCTTGACATTATGAGTGATAGAAAGTGGCTTTCGCAGTGGATACAGAGGAAGAGAAGTCAGAGAGGAGGGAGTGGAAGAATGATAGGTTCTCGGAAAGATTCATTTCCCTTCATTTTTGCTCAGCTGCCCGCAGCTCTGTTCTGTAAGCTCGCAATGAGTCACTCAGCCTCGGAGCAGGAGGAAAGGGCCGAGCAAAGAGGACAGTGCGAGTCATAGGATGCGGAAAGGGAGGAGAGAAGGGTTGAAGAGGCAGAATTCGGTGACAGGAGGGAGAAGAATTTAGCAGAAGAGAGAGATGATAGGATAGAAGAGGAGAGAGTAGTGGGAGAGATAGAGAGCAAAGATTGCGACAGCACATTACCATCTGGGTAGGGGCTGTGCGCCAAGGGTTGGCGCAATGGGAGACAGAAAAGGAAATTAGTGATCAGAGGCCTGGAGAGAAATTGCAGTGAGCTTAGTAGGTGAACAGCCTCTACTAAAGATGAGAGGGGACTGGGAAAGGTCAAAAGGCAAGGAGGGGAAAGAGAGTTAGAAAGAAATGAATCGAAGGCAGATGTCAGGAGGTTGAAGTCACCAAGTACGTAGAGTGGTGAGCCATCATGAAGAAATTTGATTATCAAGGTGTCAAGCTCAGTGAGTAACTATCTAAGGTCACCTGGTGGGCGATAGATGACAACAATGTTAAGCTTGAGTGGACAAGTGACAGTGACAGCATGGAATTCAAATGAGGAGATGTACAGGCGAGAGAGGGAGAAAGAGAAAATGTATTTACATTTATTTAACCTTTATTTAACCAGGAAAAGCCCGTTGAGACCCAGAGTCTCTTTTTCAAGGGAGACCTGCTCAAGAAGGCAACAACAATCAATATATTACATAATTCAAACATACAACACAACAACATGATCCAGCCTAAAAAAAGCATTTACACTCCTCTGTAACAGTCTCCCATCAATATTTTTTTTAATTAATTCAGTGGCACTAACATATCTAGATGAAGCATGGATTGTAGGCTATTCCATGCATCTGGTGCACAAGAAGAGAAGGCAGTCTTGCCTAATACTGTGAATGTCCTGGGGACTTTAACTAGAAACCACGTAGCAGACCGGGCATGGTAACGTAGCAACCACCTAGCAGACCAGGTATGGTAACTGCTGGTGGTGAAGGAAACCAGACTACAGAGGTAAAGAGGGAGTTTACCTAAAAGGGCTTTGTAGATGAACACATACAAATGTATCTTTCTGTGCATATAAAGTGAAGTCCAACCTACCATTTGGTACAATGTGCAATGGTGGGTGAGTGACTTGGCATTTGTAATAATGCGCAAAGATGCATGATAAACAGAGTCCAGTCTCTGTAAGACGGAGGAGGTTGCATGCATATACAACAAGTCACCATAATCAATTACAGAGAGAAAAGTGGCCTGAACAAGCTTCTTTCTAGCCATAAGCGGGAAGCAAGCCTTATTACAAAAATAAAAACCCAATTTCAATTTGTCACAAGATTATCTACATGAACTTTAAAGGACAACTTGCCATCCAACCAAATACCTAGGTATACGTAGGATGACACTTTTTCAATGGATAAGCCACCAGTTGTTTGTATATTCAAGACCAGTTTGAGACCATAGAGGGAGGCCTGCAGTGACTGAAAAGCAGTCTGGAACTCTTCAGCAGCCATTTATTTTATTTTACCTTTATTTAACTATATTAACTATTATTTTCAATGACAGCCAAGGAACATTGGGTTAACTGCCTGTTCAGGGGCAGAATGACAGATTTGTACCTTGTCAGCTCGGGGATTTGAACTTGCAACCTTTTGGTTGCTAGTCCACCACTCTAACCACTAGGCTACCCTGCCACCCCTAGCCTGAATCAGAGAAGGAGCAAATTAATATATGACTGTATCACCTGCATATAGATGTAACTTTGCTGGTTGCATCCCATTTCCCAAATCATTAATAAAAATTGAGAACACAGGAGCACACCTCTATTAATCTCAAGAAAGCTAGACTTCTGATTGTCAGTATATACACATTGTGTTCTGTCAGAAAGATAGTTCCTAAACCAATGTACTGCCCCTTCACTGAGAACAATGTGTCTGAGTCTAGCTAGCAACAATTAACGGTCAACTGAGTCAAAGGCCTTTGATAAATTCACAAACAGTGCAGCACAATGTAACTTTTTATCAAGTGCATTAATGATGTCGTTTTCCACTGCCGTAGCTGCAGCTGTGGTGCTCTGCCCTGATCTAAAGCCAGACTGAACCTTGCTCAGTATGTTCTTTTCAATTAAGAAGTTTTTTAACTGTGAGTTCATTAGGGATTCATAGACTTTGGCCAGGATAGGGAGTTTAGCGATAGGACGATAGTTATTAGCATCTGAGGGATCTCCACCCTTTAGCAGTGGGAGGACATAAACTGATTTCCAATAGCTGGGTATGGAATTGGTAAAGAGACTCTAGTTGAAAATGTGAGCCACAGATTCAGTAATAATTCCAGCTGCTATCTTTAAGACGTAGGGGTCCGGGTTGTCTGGACCTGCAGACTTTTTAGTGTCTATTGCCTTTAGTGCTTTATAGACCTCAGGATAAGAAACAGGCTCAAAGTTAAAATGGTTAACTAAAGGGCCTATATCATAGTTGACAGTAACAGAGCTTACATTAGAGGCCTAGGCACCACCATTATCAAAAACTGAACCAGCAGATATGGAGTGCTTGTTAAAACCCCCGACAATATGGGCTTTATCCTTCACTTCATTAGAATCCATCATTAAATGGTCAGGAAGGCCAGAGGATACATTAGAACCTGACACTGATTTGATTAGCTTCCAGAACTTGGTGGGGTTGTTTAGGTTCTCTGCGACTGCATTTAAATATTAATCTGATTTGGACTTCCTGATCAATCTTGTGCATTTGTTTCTTAGCGCCCTGACCCTGACGGAGGCCCAGTCAACAGGAGCATTGTCTAGCTTGAGCCCAAGAGATATTTATTTTTCTAATAAATTCTGCCAAGTTATCTGAAAACCAGGGATTGTCCCTTCCACTGATTCAACATGTATTCATAGGGGCATGCTTATCACACAAATGTAATATAAAAATCGTCCCAGGCAGTGTCAACATCGGGAATCAGATTTACTCTGTCAATATTATGGTACAGATCATGTAAGAACGCTTGCTCATCAAACTGTCTAAAATGTCTTTAATTAAAATATAACGGTGTTTGGCTTTGGTCATTTTTGTATTTCTAACACAAGCAATTGCACAGTGATCACTGACATCATTACAGAATATCCCAGTCGATGTGTATTTGTGAGGGGTATGCGTTAGAATAATGTCCAATGGCGTTGATTTGTTAGGTGCTCTGTGATTCGGTCTTGTAGGCGCATTAATTAATTGAGCGAGATTCAGAGTCACATAGTTCTTCAAAAGAGTCCGATACAGATGTAAGCATGTCCCAGTTCAAATCTCATAAAACAATTCATTTAGCTTGTGTAGGACATCATCAGAAAGAGTATCCCGAAGCCGAGGGCGGTCTGTAGCAGCCGACTACAGTGTTGTGGGAGTCCGTATACATATTCACTTTAACCGCAAGCAATTCCAAATGTTTGGCTTTGGTAATCTAGAGAATTTCAGAGGTGTTAAACTCAGATTTCACATAAATTGCAACCCCTCCTCCTTTACTCATCCGGTCCGCTCTAAAAAACCGTGTACCCATCAATAGAAATCGAGTTATTTGACACAGATTTCTTTAGGCAAGTTTCTGATAAAACATTTACGTCTGCATTTGGTCGTTTCGGCCCATATTCTAATCATGTCTATTTTTGGAAATAAACTTCTGACATTTACATGCATGAGGCCAAAACCTGCTCTGTTTTAAAAATCATAGGGAGTCGGTAGGGATTACGTGGTATCTACTGGCCCAGGATTTGGTCGCACATTACCAGAGATGAACAATAAAAGCATAACATTATATCTCAGTTGCCCAATGCGTGAGGACTTGGTGGAGCCAGCACCATTGTGAATAAAACGAGTCTTTCGACACAGAAAGAAAGTAATTCAATAGTTTAAGATTTTGGTTGTATGCCATCAAGTGCAGGTCCAATTGCGTTTGAGAGTGGTACACATGTAATTGCTGAGAGAGAGAGACCAAGTTCCTGATGGTATTGACATGATGGTCTCGTCGGAGTGTTTGCAAACTGTAGGGCATAAAGCGAAAATAATTAATTCAGCCTATTTAATCCAGGATGGCATGGAGTAAAGATCAGACACAGTAACATATACACATTGCCGGTTTAGAGGTATTTCAGCACAGGTGTGCAACGACCAATAGACGTCGTGTAGAACACGGTAGATGTTCCCACCGCCCACGGTGCATCAGGTTTTCCAATCCGATAACCACTTCCCGCTCCTAGCCCTTCAGTGCGCACCAGCGCTCCCGTAGCAGGCCTTGCGCGCAGACAGACGCTCCTGACACGGTGAGCTCCAACTCCAGAAAGGTGTAGAAAAAAATAAAGGCCTTCTCAATCCGAAATCTTTGTACAGGTAAATTTCATAAAACAGAGACTGATATATAAAAATAATAGTTGTTATATACAGCAACCACCTTCACATAAAAAGTATTTGAGCAGCCCAGGACATACCCAGGGTCAGTGCGAGTCTGATGGGAAAGAGGAAGTAACAGAGAGGTCCTGGCCTGGAAGAGAGAGAATCAGGGAAGGAATTTGGACTTTTAGTTATAACAGGAGAATAGGAGTGTTCTTGCTGAAGCAGTATAAGGAAAGACATGAAACAATATGTTCACATTCTCTGAAATAATCTGTGAGTTATGCATTTCTGATGTCAGATGGTCCTCGTTTTCCAGAAGACTGACAGATCCATTAAATCCCTTCAGGACCAGTTAGGATAATTTCCTCTGACTCCTCTATTTTTAAAGAAGTGCAGACAGAGACAATTGATGGTCTACTGAAATAGATGGTAAGGGAGAATAGATGTAACATGTATTATTCAACACAAGTCTATGTCTGCTAAAAGATTAGACATGGGGGACATGCTGATAATCAGATTCAGTTGAATTTTAAAGGAGGACTGCCATCATGGAAAATATGAAATATGCATATGGTAATGTAAAAGGAACCATGAGCACCAACATGTGAAATTTATAGGAGTGAGTATATCACATTTGGTGTCAAATGAAAGCTAAGCGTCTATACAGTGCATTCGGAAAGTATTCAGACCCCTTGACTTTTCCACATATTGTTACGTTACAGCCTTTTTTCTAAAATTGATTACATTTTTTTTTCTCTCATCAATCTACACACAATACTGCCTAAAGACAAAGCAAAAACAGGTTTTTAGAAATTTTACATTTACATGCATTACCAGTCAAAAGTTTGGACACACCTACTCGTTCAAGGGTTTTCTTAATTTTTTACTATTTTCTACATTGTAGAATAATAAAAGACATCAAAACTATGAAATAGCACATATGGAATCATGTAGTAAGCAAAACATATTATCGATCTTATACTCTTCAAAGTAGCCACCCTTGCCTTGACAGCTTTGCACACTCTTGGCATTCTCTCAACCAGCTTCACCAGGAATGCTTTTCCAACAGTCTTGAAGGAGTTCCCACAACTGCGGAGCACTTGTTGGCTGCCTTTCCTTCACTCTGCGGTCCAACTCATCCCAAACCATCTCAATTTGGTTGAGGTCGGGTGATTGTGAAGAACAGGTCATCTGATGCAGCCCTCCATCACTCTCCTTCTTGGTCTAATAGCCCTTACACCGCCTGGAGGTGTTGGGTCATTGTCCTGTTGGGAAAACAAATGATAGTCCCACTAAGCGTTAACAGGATGGGATGGCATATCGCTACAGAATGCTGTGATGACCATGCTGGTTAAGTGTGCCTTGAATTCTAAATGAATCAGATGGTGTCAACAGCAAAGCACCCCCACACAAACACACCTCCACCTCCATGCTTCACGGTGGGAACAGAGATCATCTGTTCATCTACTCTGCATCTCACAAAGACCTAAACATCTCAAATTTGGATTAATCAGACCAAAGGACAGATTTCCACTGTTCTAATGTCCATTGCTCATGTTTCTTGGCCCAAGCAAGTCTCATTCTTATTGGTGTCCTTTAGTAGTGGTTTCTTTGCAGCAATTCGACCAAGAAGGCCTGATTCACACAGTCTCCTCTGAACAGCTGTTGAGATGTGTCTGTTACTTGAACTCAGCTGTTGAGATGTGTCTGTTACTTGAACTCTGTGAAGCAATTATTTGGGCTGCAATCTGAGGGGCAGTTAACGCTAATGAAATTATCCTTTGCAGCAGAGGTAACTGCGTCTTCCTTTCCTGTGGCGGTCCTCATGAGAGCTAGTTTAATCATAGCACTTGATGGTTTTTGCGACTGCATTTGAAGAAACTTTTAAAGTTCTTGAAATGTTCTAAATTGTCTGACCTTCATGACTGTCATTTCGCTCTCTCCCATTTGAAGTATTTTATTAGGCCTATGTGGTCTAAAAAGAAACAATACAATCACGAGGATCCACTTTTATAGATAATATACAGATTCACTGACAGCGCATTGCGCAAACAAAACAACAATCGCAATATGAACTGGAATTACATGGGTCTATTACTGAACTTTTTGTTGAATAAAAATATTTGAATTGGAATTGACTGTCACAGGCAAACATGGTTACGAGGAGGGGATACTATAATATCATGATGTTGGGTAACTTTACCACCTTCCTTGTGGAGAAATCAGAGCTAATTATAACACACAAACTAAGAAAAACAATTAAATGCATCATTCTAATAATGCCTAAAATTATGAATAAGACACTAATGAGATAGACTTATATAAGCAATATAACAATGCACATGTACAAACTATGGCATATATTTGATGATAAGCGGTTTGATTAAGACATGAGCGAGCTGAGACGGATGTAGCCTATATGCCACCTATTTGTTCAGCACTTTTGATATGGACAGCGACAGAATTCAGAACATGGGCCGTTCTTACAGTTTTCTCCCTGTACACCAAATCAGAACCATAGAATAAATAAAGGGGGCAGGTAAGAAGGCAATGAAAACTGTTACAATATTAAATTATTACATTTCTCTAAAACTGGCTATAGGCTAGATGTGCACAACCAATTCTGAACAGTAGGCTCAATTAACAGGGGAACATAAGCAGACAATGAAAGCTCTGGGTAAATCTGGGTTTAATGGATACCAGGAGAACGCTACCTGCCCTAATGCATAGTGCCAACTGTAAAGTTTGGTGGAGGAGGAATAATGGTCTAGGGCTGATTTTCATGATTCGGGCTAGGCTCCTTAGTTCCAGTGAAGGGAAATCTTAACGTGTGTCACGTTCACTGTCTTCAAACTCCCTGTAATAAATGAGCCAAGGTGCAGTGTGCATGTAATTCCACATCTTTAATCGAAGTGAAACCTTTAAAAAAAACAGGTAAACAGAAACCGAAAGTGACGCAACAGTGGCGCACACAAACACTCACAGAAAACAAATAATTAACCACAAACACAGGTGAGAAAAGGCTGCCTAAGTATGATTCCCAATCAGAGACAATGATAGACAGGTGCCTCTGATTGGGAACCCTACCCGGCCAACAAAGAAACAGACAAACTAGAATGCCCACCCAAATCACACCCTGACCTACCCAAATAGAGAAATAAAAAGGCTCTCTAAGGTCAGGATGTGACAACGTGACAGCATACAATGACATTCTAGACGATTCTGTGCTTCCAACTTTGTGGAAACAGTTTGAGGAAGGCCCTTTCCTGTTTCAGCATGACAATGCCCCCGTGCACAAAGCGAGGTCCATACAGGTGTCCACATACACTACATGACCAAAGTACTACCTAACAACAAACCATGGGTGACCAATAAATTGAAAGTGGTGCTTAAGAAGAAGAAACAAGTGTTTGCCTCCGGGAATCTAATCGAAAGAAAAGAGGTACAGAGAGAGGTTAACAAAGAGATAAAAAGGCGATATGCCAGTACAAGGATAAGGTGCAACAGACACTGTCACAGGGAGACTCTGTCTGCCTGGAAGGGCATTTAACAACACTTTTTAATGTTGACCTAACCATCATGGTTCTCTTTTATATATCCTCCTACTGCTTGCCCTGCTGGTTTGGGAATATCAGGTTGTACTGAAAAATATGTTGGGCAAGACAGTCATGACTTTGCAGCAACAGCAAAAACTGTAATCTCTTTACCTGGCCAGAGCCCTCCAGAAGGCGAATAAAATAGTGGTTGACTCTTCCCACCCACCCCACCCCAAATTCGAGCTCCTCCCTTCTGGCTGCAGGTACAGACTACCTAAGGTTAAAAGAACAAGGGCCAAGTACTCTTTTACTCCAAATGCAATTCTGCAACTTAACAAAATCTTGGACTACTTGCACTTTAGCACATGTACCTGGTTTTGACATATTTATTATGAAATTGCACTTACCCAGCCCACTTGCTTGTAAACATTATTTGCTATTTGCTATTTTTATTTTATTTTAAACATGTGATTTAATTAGTATGTTTTTTGACTACTGCACAATTAATTGTCTCTCCGAGGTCCTTAGTTTTCTGAATCTGAATCCCCCTCTCCTCCCCATCACTTTTTTATGTTCCTCCTCTCCCTCAAACCTCGTCTCCTCTTTTCTCTTCCCCTTCAATTTTATATAGCCAAGCTTGGAAGAAAAATACAAGTTGACTAGATGACTATAGAACAGCGTTTCTTAAAGTATGGGTGGTCGCGGACTTGTTCATGGTGGGCCGCGACGTAAATGTATAATTATTACCTATAATTACTAGAATTGATTTGGACAAGTGCAACTTCGAACTCGGTTCAGAGCGCTCTCTGCTTAGCAGCGGTCCCTGCTCAGTTTGGCAGCTGCGTGTATGGGAGAGGTAGAGGGAGATGCACGTGTGCATCGCGGTTTATCGGATCTTTTTTTCTGCAGTTTTCTTGAAGATCACTCCGCGACCCACACGCTGCAGGGCTGTGGTTCAAGCCACTGACTTGTCATTCCCACTCACCATCACTCACCGCTATCATCAAATGGACTCCAATCACAAGTTCTGACTGAGCTCAATCGTCATGAAACGCAAATACAGTGATGATTTTTTGTCTCTTTCTTAAAAACTTTGAGAAATAATGAGGAGCGACCACAATTTGTTTTGTGTGGGGAACTGCTTAGTAATACATCTCTTAAAACGAACACATTTATAAAACGACACGTCCTGATCAAACATCCAGGCACAACATGACCGTACACCCTGAGAGTTCTGTCAGAACAGGGCAGAATGCTTCAGGAAACAGTGCTTCGAAAGTGTAAAAGTAAGTCAACTAGCAAGTCATTGTTTTCATTTTATAGCAGGTGATGATAAGCAGAAATAAGGGAGTACTATCTCATAGTAGCAACGTTAAATGTGAGTTTCTCTTTCAAACAATCCCCTGGCATTGTAGTTACACAGCTAATAGCTAACGTTAGCCAAAGTAAGCTAACTAGCTACTGATAGTGCAACCCAAAGAAACAGTACAGATGAAGATGAAAAGTGATCAGGTCTACTGTACATGTTACAGTAGAAAGTATTGTTGAAAACAAGTAAAGGTTGTAACTGTTGCTGTTACAAGTAATGGTTTTGTATTCTGAACTGGAATAAACTGATTGAAGCAAGATGCTTTTTGAGGCAAATACTCACACAGTTCTGGGTTGCTCATCTGCAGCAGGAAGTTGCCTCCTGCTTGACTGAGAAAGCAGTAGATGTTCTGATCCAGTTTGGCACCACATACCTATCTATGCAAGTCAGGGTTCTCAAGTACAGAAACAGTGTCAATGCTGAGCATGACCTCAGTGTTGCACTGTCAAAAACTGATCCGAGAATAGACATGCTGGTTGAAAACTTCAACCAGCCACACACCTCTCATTAGGACTGTGTGTATGTGTGTGTTTTCTGGTCTACGTCTGTGTGATGTGATCAATCAGTTTATTCCAGTTCAGAATTAAATTATATTTTGTATTTTAACAGCAACAGTTCCAACCTAGACAGGTATGTAAGAGTGTTTTTAATGAGGAAAAATAAACATTAAAATATATTTATGGGTATTTCATTGTTATTTGTTTTTGTCTATATTGCATTTTTTTTTGGCATAAGGCAATGAAATGTACCGATATTTACGTATAGTTGCATATTTTCCTAAGCTTGGGTCCCAGGAAAACAAAGAATTTCTAATTTTAGCTTGGATCCCAGGCTGAAAAGGTTTAAGAAGCCCTGCTATAGATTGACTGGATGTCACTTCAGTGACAGTATCACTTTAGTGACCTGTTGACAGCATATGCAGCCCACTGCAGGCTTTGCCATTCAACTGCGTTTCCACACTCATGTACCAGCAGCAAACGCCACCCTGTGACTCTGCTATTTCCTTGTTCATTTGAATTCCAACTTGTAGAACTTGACAGCATTGTGCTGCAATAAAACTTTTTCAAATGTCAAACTGTGCTTTCCTGTTCTTACTTAGCGACTGTAGACTATACACTCTGCTAAATAGAGCTGAGAAAGAGAGAGAATGTAAGATGGCTAAAAGAAGGATGGGTGAGTGAGAAAGATGATAGAGGCAGAGATGTGAGTGAAAGAGAGAAGCATGAGAGGAGAGTTGAGAGCGAGAGGTGGCGACAGCTAGACAAGAGTGCAGCAGCGACATAAATAACTGATTGTTCCTAAACCTACTCAGTCCCTCTCCTGCTGAACACATACAGAGAGAGAGAGAGAGTATGGATATTGGACACACAAAACTGTAGCAATCCTTGGTACAATAGGATACAGTGCTTGCCTTGCAACCAGAGGCTCTGGTTTGGGCCTGAATTCGCTATGCTTTGGTTAGAAAGCATGCTTGACATCTTGGAGCCATGGCAGACACACATGGCGTATGTAGGAAACCTTACGGTCTAGGAACTATGTCTAGGAACTATTTAGGAACTAAGAACACACCCAGATGGCCTGCATCTTCCCTTTGTGGTTTGAGGAAACAGATATAATTAGGTGCCTCTCAAGATACTAGACAGCGTCCTGGGGTACCCCCAGGGGCCGTGGCTGCACATTTTAGTTCCTGCCCAGCACACCTATTTGCTCTTGATTAGTTTAATCAGATAGGTCCCTTCTGCAGGAGGGGGCAGAGGAACACTGGTCAACGGCAGCTTCCATCCCTCATTTCCTTCATCTGCACCATACAGATAGAACAACACCATGGTAACCAGGGTCCAACCCTACCACACCCCATGTTTGTCCTCAGAAGATGACTGTGTGTGTGTGTGTGTGAACTAGCATATATGCTGAACTGTCTGTGAATAACATCTCTGTTCATTTCAGCAGACCAACAAGACAGCCTTTTAGTGACTGCTATTGCTCCATAAAATAAAATACAATTGTATTTTTCACATACAACGGGTGTAGACTTTGAAGTGCTTGCTTTAGAAACCCTTAATAAAAATGATGGATTAATAGAGATAACGGATTCAGAAGTAGTTAAAATTATCATGGTAAGCCTATACCACTTATTAACAGTGTCATAACCTGCATCTCTCACACGCTCCTAAGTCTTTACTATGCCTGTGAGACAGAGAATGAGAGGCAGTGCAGACCTATAAACTAACAGAGAACGAATATAAGACCCGTTGGGATTAGAGAGAAGAGGAGTAGTAAACTAACTTAAATAATTGCTAAAAGCAGAACTGTAACAGCTAATTAGAAACTGATGCACACACATAGACATCGACATACCGTAAATAAATCACACAGACTTTGATATTCAAACAGGGCACAGTTGATCCATGCAGTCTCCGGTCATGCAGTCTCCAGTCCAATTCCTCTCCAACCCACAGGAACATGATGTAACAAACCCCAAAATGGATCTGAGAGGACTAAAATGTATTCTGTCTATATGTATTATAACAACCTCTTAAACTGCCACAGAAAGCACAGAAGTGAAAATCACAGAGCTTCTCACCTTCTACATTCCAACTCAAGTTGAGTGTCACTAGAGCACAGACCACGACGTGGATTTTGGTTTCTATCGCTCTCGCCAGTAACTATTAAAAGGCTGTTCGCCTTCTCCTCTGTTCGCTCTTCTGTTCCTGATAGCAACAGAGATCTGTTAGTTCTTTGTGGCCCTCTCAACTATAAATAACTGCATGCACGGCCGATCAGTGGAGAGCCCAACCCTAACCTTAACCACACTAACCTTGTGCCTAACTCTAACCTGAAAATCAAAACCCAAAAGCAAATGTTTTATTTTCATTAATTTATGATATAGCTTTGTGGCTGTGGTAACTAGTGGAAACCTTTGTGCCTGTCTTTCACACGCTTATCTGCCCTCACATTGGCTAGAATGGTCCATATACTATTAGTCTTTGGTCAGAAAGGATGTAATCGCCAGTACGGCGCGTACCACCAGTGCCAATAGAAGGGGCGTGATGGATTAGATTAGATTAGACATTTAATAGTCACATGTACATGGCTACAGATGTAATTACAGTGTACAGTGAAAATGTTAAGCTCCAAGCTCCAACAATGAAATACACCCCATGCTGTGAAATAAAAACTATAAAGGTATACTGAACAAAAATGCAAATGCAACATGCAACAATTTAAACGATTTTACTGAGTTACAGTTCATATAAGGAAATCAGTCAATTTAAATAGATAAATTAGTCCCTAATATATGCGGCCATGGGTGGGCTTGTTAGGGCATATGCCCACCCACTTGGCATCCAGGCCCACCCACTGGAGAGTCAGGCCCACCCATGGCTGCACCCCAGACAGAAATACTCCTTAGCACCCCTTCAGACGATCCCACAGGTGAAAAAGCTGGATGTGGAGGTTCTGGGCTGGCGTGGTTTCACGTGGTCTGTTGTTGTGAGGCCTGTTGGACGTACTGTCAAATTCTCTAAAATGACATTGGAGGCAGTTTATGGTAGAGGAAATTAACATTCAAGTCTTTGGCAACAGCTCTGGTGGACATTCCTGCAGTTAGCATGCCTTTTGCACGCTCCCTCAAAACTTGAAACATCTGTGGCATTGTGTTGTGTGACAAAACTACACGTTTTAAAGTGGCCTTTTATTGTCCCTAGCACAAGGTGCAGCTGTGTAATGATCATGCTGTTTAATCAGATTCTTGATATGCCACACCTGTCGGGTGGATGGATTATCTTGGCAAAGGAGAAATGCTCACTAACAGGGATATAAACAAATCTGTGCAAAACATTTGAGAGAAATAAGATTTGTGTGTATATAGAACATTTATTGGGATATTTTATTTCAGCTCATGAAACATGGGACTAGTGGTGGCTATTCAGAGAGACGGGAGGGAGGAGAAGCAGGGAGGGGCAGAGAGACAGAGATGCCCTGAAATTATAATAACGAATACAGCAGATTTATCATAGTCTGTGACAGAAATAGGGGACATATGATTTGTACAATATTGAGTGCACCCCTTATATGGTATTGCAGAGTTATATGAATTGAGGAGAAGCATGGCAGAGAAGCATTTATGTTCTGCACAATATTCTAACAATCTACAGAATAAGATAAATTACAGGAAAAAAATACAATATATATTTGGAAAAACATTTATGAACACCTAACATAGACAAGGTGAACCCTTGTTTATCACCTGTTAAATTCCCTTCAATCAGTGTAGATGAAGGGGAGGAGACCGGTTAAAGAAGGATTTTTAAGCCTTGAGACAATTGAGACATGGATTGTGTATGCTTGCTATTCAGAGGGTGAATGGGCAAGACAAAATATTTAAGTGCCTTTGAATGGGGTATGGTAGTAGGTGCCAGGCGCACCGGTTTGAGTGTACCAAGAACTGCAAAGCTGCTGGATTTTTCATGCTCAACAGTTTCCTGTGTGTATTAGGAATGGTTCACCACCCAAAGGACATCTAGCCAACGACAGGCCAGTGGTTTGAAAATGGGTCATTGATGAAAGAGGACAAAGGAGGTTGACAAATTGTGCAAAGCAACAGACGGGCTACAGTTAGTCAACTGACAGTCCAGTGCAACATTGGTCCCCAAAGACCAGTGGTGGAAAAAGTACATATACCTTAATAGAATGTTACTCAGGTAAAAGTAAAAGTCACCCAGTAAAATACTAATACAAGTATTTGGTTCTAAATATACTTAAGTATCAAAAGTAAATGTAAATTCTAAAATATTCTTAAAAGTATAAATAATTTCAAATTGCTTATATTTGTTAAGCAAAGCAGATGGCACCCGTTTCTTGTTTTTAAAATGTACAGATAGCCAGGGGTACACTCCAACTCATTTACAAACTATGCATTTTTGTGTAGTGAGTCTGCCAGATCAGAGGTAGTAGGGATGACCACATGTTCTCTTTATTGGATATTGTTCCTCTGTCCAGTGTCTGTTCTTTTGCCCATCTTAATATTTTCTTTGTATTGGCTAGTCTGAGATATGGCTTTTTCTTTGCAACTCTGCCTTGAAGGCCAGCATCCCGGAGTTGCCTCTTCACTGTTGACGTTGAGACTGGTGTTTTGCGTGTACTATTTAATGTATCTGCCAGTTGAGGACTTGTGAGGCTTCTGTTTCTCAAACTAGACACTAATGTACTTGTCCTTTTGCTCAGTTGTGGACCGGGGCGTCCCACTCCTCTTTCTATTCTGGTTAGTGCCTGTTTACGCTGTTCTGTGAAGGGAGTAGTACACAGCGTTGTACGAGATCTTCAGTTTCTTGGCAATTTCTCTCATGGAATAGCCTTTAATTTCTCAGAACAAGAATAGACTGACGAGTTTTACAAGAAAGTACTTTGTTTCTGGCCATTTTGAGCCTGTAATCCAACCCACAAATGCTAATGCTCCAGATATTCAACTAGTCTAAAGAAGGCCAGTTTTATTGCTTCTTTAATCAGAACTACAGTTTTCAGCTGTGCTAACATAATTGCAAAATGGTTTTCTAATGATCAATTAGCCTTTTAAAATGATAAACTTGGATTAGCTAACACAACATGCCATTGGAACACATGAGTGTTGGTTGCTGATAAATGGGCCTCTGTATGCATATGTACAGTATATCTCAAAAGTGAGTACACCCCTCACATTTTTGTAAATACTTGAGTATATCTTTTCATGTGACAACACTGAAGAAATGACACTTTGCTACAATGTAAAGTAGTGAGTGTACAGCTTGTATAACAGTGTAAATTTGCATTTCCCTCAAAATAACTCAACACACAGCCACTAATGTCTAAACCGCTGGCAACAAAAGTGAGTACACCCCTAAGTGAAAATGTCCAAATTGGGCCCAAAGTGTCAATATTTGTGTGGCCACCATCATTTTCCAGCAATGCCTTAACCCTCTTGGGCATGGAGTTCACCAGAGCTTCACAGGTTGCCACTGGAGTCCTCTTCCACTCCTCCATGACGACATCACGGAGCTGGTGGATGTTAGAGACCTTGCACTTCTCCACCTTCCGTTTGAGGATGCCCCACAGATGCTCAATAGGGTTTAGGTCTGGAGACATGCTTGGCCAGTCCATCACCTTTACCCTCAGCTTCTTTAGCAAGGCAGTGGTCGTCTTGGAGGTGTGTTTGGGGTCGTTATCATGTTGGAATACTGCCCTGCGGCCCAGTCTCCGAAGGGAGGGGATCATGCTAACTGTAGCTCCCCAGTGCCGGCAGCACTCATGCAGCCCCAGACCATGACACTCCCACCACCATGCTTGACTGTAGGCAAGACACACTTGTCTTTGTACTCCTCACCTGGTTGCCGCCACACACACTTGACACCATCTGAACCAAATAAGTTTCTTGGTCTCATCAGACCACAGGACATGGTTCCAGTAATCCATGTCCTTAGTTTGCTTGTCTTCAGCAAACTGTTTGCGGGCTTTCTTGTGCCTCATCTTTAGAAGAGGCTTCCTTCTGGGACGACAGCCACGCAGACCAATTTGATGCAGTGTACGGCATATGGTCTGAGCACTGACAGGCTGACCCCCCACCCCTTCAAACTCTGCAGCAATGCTGGCAGCAGTCATACGTCTATTTCCCAAAGACAACCTCTGGATATGACGCTGAGCACGTGCACTCAACTTCTTTGGTCGACCATGGCGAGGCCTATTCTGAGTGGAACCTGTCCAGTTAAACTGCTGTATGGTCTTGGCCACCGTGCTGCAGCTCAGTTTCAGGGTCTTGGCAATCTTCTTATAGCCCAGGCCATCTTCATGTAGAGCAACATTTTTTTTTTTTCAGATCCTCAGAGAGTTCTTTGCCATGAGGTGCCATGTTGAACTTCCAGTGACCAGTCAGTGTGAGGGAGTGTGAGAGCGATGACACCAAATTTAACACACCTGCTCTCCATTCACACCTGAGACCTTGTAACACTAACGAGTCACATGACACCAGGGAGGGAAAATGGCTAAATGGGCCCAATTTGGACATTTTCACTTTGAGGTGTACTCACTTTTGTTGCCAGCGGTTTAGACATTAATGGCTGTGTGTTGAGTTATTTTGAGGGGACAGCAAATTTACACTGTTATACAAGCTGTACACTCACTACTTTACATTGTAGCAAAGTGTCATTTCTTCAGTGTTGTCACATGAAAAGATATACTCAAATATTTACAAAAATATGAGGGGTGTACTCACTTTTGTGATATACTGTAGATATTCCATTAACAATCTGCCGTTTCCAGCTACAATAGTCATTTACAACGTTAACAATGTCTACACTGTATTTCTGGTCAATTTGATGTTATTTTAATTGACAAAAAAACGTGATTTTCTTTCAAAAACAAGGACATTGCTAAGTGACCCCACACTTTTGAATGGTAGTATATATATATATATATATATATATATATATATCCCTCCAGCAGGTGGCAGTTTTTCGTTGAAAGGAGCAAGGAGTTTTTGCATGAAAGTCAGTGAGAGTGTCGAATTTGGTCAACCAAAAAATGAATGGCTTATTTGCTACGTGAGGTTTATTTGATCCAATAGAAGATTCGTAATGCTTAAGTTGTTTCGAGTGTACTGATGTTAATAGGACACGTGACATCCCGGCAACTTTGGAGAAAAAAGGCTATATCAGAGTTTTCTCGAGATGGTATGCATATTCATACTATGAGGCCAGCATAGCGTCTCTCTCCATTGAATACAGGTGGATGACGTTAACAACCCTAATCGAATATTCAATATAGTATTACAATAATGAGATGTATCGACCAATCCAAATAAAGCATATGTGGGTGCAAGAGAGCCTGTTAGGGCGGAGAGACATGTAATCTTGTCAGTATATCCATATTTTTTGCGATGACATAGCAGAGCGTTTTACTGTAATAAAAATGTATGCAATGTTTTCAAACAGCCCCAAAGAGGCAACGTTGCACTGTAAAACCAGTCTACAAAGCGACGAGAACAAATAGATTAAGAACCCCATCAACCTCTCGGCTTGCCAAATGCAAGCAACGTCGGATAGGTTGAATTGCCAGATATAAGTTACCTCTGGTTCGTTCAGCCATCCACATGGGAAAATGATATAGCAGATGGCTATATCAGCCGACAGGGCCACAAAAAGAATTCAACTCATGAAGTGTCACAATTGCCTGCCGGTATGTGCACCCATTTTTTTTTATTTTTTTTTTAACGTTTTACAGCACATTTTCTGCAATTATACACATTTTACCATAGGGTGAAAGTAAAGGGAAAGGGGAGACATGTTTGCAGTTTTTAAAATGATATGAGTGGGACTGACTAATAAAATCAATGGGGACCCCCAGCCAGTAATTCGACCATGATAACACGTTTAGATAGCTGGTCGCTAAAATAATTTAACAATCTAAAAAATGTTAGCTGACATTGGCTAATTGCTGATGCACAATAACAATTTGAAATTGCACCTTCAGTATTCTACTATTGTAACTTGCAACAAACAGTACGTTGTGTTTTTGTCCTCCGGTGGCTAGCTAGCTAAAATGGTTCCTTTCCTAAATTAGCCATGGATGGAGATAGGGATTTGGACATGTGGTTTTACTTCATTCTCTGTACTGGTCAATGATTATAACGGCGATTCTGATCCAACCATAAATTCATACATTGTGCCCCTGGCCTGAGGATGGAAGTTCAATATGTAGCTAGATGTAGAAGGCTAATGTTAACTAGCTGGCTATTCGTTGCCCCTGAAAAGGAAGTTAGGCTAGCGAGTAAGCATTTTAGCCAGGTAGTCTAGGACAACAAAAAATAAAAGCGTGTTTTGTATGACAGTCATAGACCGTTTCGGCAACATGAATGAGAGGAGGATGGCATTGGCATTTCTCTACAAGTAGTGTGAGTCAACATGTTTTTTCTACTTACGCACACACACACAGAAATTAGTACTATGGACAGTCACATGATATTTAACTTACATGGATTGGACTAAATTGTTTTAGGAACATAGTTGTCACTATTAGATTAAGCATATGTGATTTGATGATGATGAAATATTGAAGTTGAAATGGTGCTGGAATAGTGGAGTCAGCTCCTGTTTTCTTTGTGACATGTAACTCTCGGGGCTCTACATCAATAGTTGTTTAGTAGTCCGAAGATATCGGAAACATTAACTTGATTGACTATTCTGTAGGTCATGTAACTGTTTGTTACATGCAATATGCTTTGTGGACTCCACTGGACCGATGTTGCTCTCCGGTTTTGTGATGAAACAAAGGTGTGGTTGAATTTATGCTGCCACTGTTTCTTCTTATTGTCTCGGCCTTTAGGCCTATATATCACGGTGGCAAGGCATATGAACTAACAGGTTAAAGAGCAAACAATGCAATTATCACAACACATAGGTTGTAATATGGCCGTTCCCCCCTGGCTTGGCTTCCCCAGTGATTTTACCCAAGCACAGCAACTGGTGTGTTAGCTGTGGAAGTGCCCATGGTGCTGGAGATCAGAGGTGTCCGGTGAGAGAAAGGCAGGTTGAGGTTGCCAGGATCAGAGTAGTACAGAATGTATTGTATGCTGAGGCAGTGAAGAGAGTAGTAGAGGGAGATCGGTACAGGGTGAGGGATCCTGAGAGGATCCCTGTGAGTAGGCAGAGGCCAATAGAGAGTGATCGGAATAATAATGTGATTCAGTAAGGTGGGTTGCTTCGCATTCATAGCTATGGTTGTCAACTGTACTACTGAAATGGAACATAAGTCACAGAAAATAGAGGTTGCAGTGGCAGAGAGATACTTGGGATTTTGAGGTTTTACTGTAGAAGAGTTCCAAAGAGTGTTGAGTGGTAGTGTTCTGTCCTCCCAGGACGTTGGCCTGGTGTAGGAATAAATAGTGGAATGGCGGTAGTGTTTTTTTTAATGAGGGCTATTAGTTGCCAGGGTAATTTTTCATTTTTCTCAATTTTGTATCACCAAAGATCTTTTTAAACCATCACCACGGAATATGGATTGCACAGTAGGTGGCAGCATACACCTTTCACTTTTTTTTTGCGGACCGCCATAACTATAGAAGAAGAAAATTTATACCAGCGTCGTAGCAAAGACACCGCGACTATATACTGGATATCTAGCAACAAATAGCTACCACCAATTTCTTATGCTATCGCATGTTTGGATGTTAATGACTTATATCGTCAGCTAAGGACAGGTTTAGCTAGCTAGGTTGTTTTTACACATACATTTCCAATAGGGTATCGAGATGCTAACTAGCTAATGTCATCAAGCCATAAATTGTGACCCCCAGACATACAGAAGATTCGGGGCTCACTGAGGCCGGTCAGTCAGCTTGCTAACAGCGTTTTGCTACGGAAGCTAACACAGAATAGCCAGCCATCCAAATCGTGGACAATTGATTAGTACCGCATTCTGTAGCTAGCTAGCTTGAGAGACCGACAGCTAGCTAGCTAGCTAAAGAAGCACGTCTGTCATTTATTGACAGACCGGCCGGTTGGGCTAACATGGAGACATCGGGGAGAATAGCAACCACGCCAGACGCCCTCGACTTCACAGTGGAAAACGTGGAGAAGGTAAGAATCTTAGTGTATGGACACATTCTCCAAGCATGTAGAATCATACTAATAATCACAATATCAAATGTGTGTGTTGCCTATGTGGGTCTCTAATGTATTTATTTGGGGCAACGTTAGCTATGATGGTGGCGGGTCTAGCTACAACATACTGTTTATCATGAATCAGTGAATTAACAGCTACTAGATAGAAAGCTACTTAACAGTGGTGCCACAAACGCGTTGTATTTTGTCCCTGCAGCTGAATATTTCACAATTAGCAAGTATGCGTTCTGTCCTTGCTTGCTATTACCCTGACTAATCTAAACCAATATGACTGGAGGGCTTAATTGTTGTCTCTCTGTGTAGTTGACTGTAAGGATAATACATCCATCCTCTGTCCTCCTCTAACCCGTCTGTGTGAGACACTACATCATCCAAACCACTCTTGAGTCTTAATAAGGTTGTTGTGATCGAATGTAGGCTAGAAGAGAAGGTTGTTGTGGAGTGTTTTGTGAATATACTGCAGAATATCAAAACAACAGATCTGAAACTGTGATCTTTGGTTTAGAAGTCTAGAATGGGAATCAGAAGGAGAAGCAAGGCACTCTTCATAGTGTTTGAAATGCCTTTTATTTCTGACATGAGGTGTTTCAGTGTGGTCTTTGTCAGAGAATGAGACATGGGAAACCATCACAATGTTTTAAATCAATGAAATGTAATTTCTCTGATAATGTCATTTCTAGTAGCCTATAGTGTTACATCTTCCTAATGTCTCATACACACACTATCCATTCCTCTTCATCTGTCACTGACTGACAAGTGGTAGGATTCATCATCAGTAGCCTATTTTTGAACATCTAAAAGCTGTTTTAATGAATGCACAGAGGCTTGTGTGTGTGTGTGGTCCGACTGTATATTCCGCCACAGGGAGCACCCGGTTTTGATAGGCACGATTAACAGTAGCTGGCAGGTCCGACTCACTTGCTTACAGCTGCACTAGTGTCGGACAGGCTTCCTGTGTAGATTAGGACACCGAGTGGCTGGCAAAAGATAATGGCTTGGAAAACGTACCATTAATCCAGGGATGACAAATGTGTTGTACTTAGAATTGTGCTATTATCTCCTTCCTTCACTCAGTTCTTATTTTTTGTGTGGTTATTTTTGTTCTTTTAAGTGTAGACAGACCTGCTGCTGTGATTTTCACACAATATTATGCCACCAGACAACTGTCTGTGTCTCTCGTCTGTGTCTCTCGTCTGTGTCTCTCGTCTGTGTCTCTCGTCTGTGTCTCTCGTCTGTGTCTCTCGTCTGTGTCTCTCGTCTGTGTCTCTCGTCTGTGTCTCTTGTCTGTGTCTAAACTCTGCCCTAATGAGAAATATAAAATGTGTGTGTGTTACAGTCCATTACTGGCTAACTGCTGTGCAGTGAAAGTCTCAGCTAATGACTAGTCGGCTGGGCTAAGAGTTGTCAGAGGGGGCGGAGGGGGAGAGAGAAATATGCAGACTATTCTGATACTGGAGGTCATTATAGCCACCAGCCAACTTTCTCCATCTGTCTTCTAAGGTGTGCATGTGTGCGCAAGGGTGGCGTTAGAGTTGAGAAATCAGCATTTTCAAAAAGCAGACCATAAAAAATACACTTTTTGCACAATATCACCTGCATGTTTTTTGCTGTTAGTGCATTCGGAAAGTATTCAGACCCCTCAACTTTTCCCACATTTTGTTACATTACAGCCTTACTCTAAAATGGATTAAATATATATTTTTTAAATCTTCATCAATGTACACACAATACCCCATACTGACAAAGTGAAACAGGTTTTTAGAAATTGTCAAATGTATTAAAAATAAAAACAGATGCCTTATTTACACAAGTATTCAGACCCTTTGCTATGAGACTCGAAATTGAGCTCACGTGCATCCTGTTTCCATTGATCATTCTTGAGATGTTTCTACAACTTGATTGGAGTCCACCTGTGTTAAATTCAATTAATTGGACATGATTTTGAATGGCACACGCCTGTCTATATAAGGTCCCGTAATTGACAGTGCATGTCAGAGCAAAAACCAAGCAATGAGGACGAAGGAATTGTCTGTAGAGTTCCGAGACAGGATTGGGTCGATGGACAGGTCTGGGGAAGGCTACCAAAAAATGTCTGCAGCATTGAAGTTCCCCAAGAACACAGTGGCCTCCATCATTCTTAAATGGAAGAAGTTTGGAACCACCAAGACTCTTCCTAGAGCTGGGCGCCCAGCCAAACTGAGCAATCGTGGGAGAAGGGCCTTGGTCAGGGAGGTGACCAAGAACCTGATGGTCACTCTGATAGAGTTCCTCTGTGGAGATGGTTGTCCTTCTGGAAGGTTCTCCCATCTCTGCAGCGCTCCACCAATCAGACCTTTATGGTAGAATGGCCAGACGGAAGCCATTCCTCAGTAAAAGGCACATGACAGCCCGCTTGGAGTTTTCCAAAAGCCACCTAAAGGACTCTGACTATGAGTAACAAGATTCTCAGGTCTGATGAAACCAATATTGAACTTGGATTTATCTCAAAGTACTGAGTAAAGGGTCTGAATACTTATGTAAATCTGATTCTTCATTTCATTTTTCATTTCTAAAAAATTGTTTTTGCTTTTTCCTTATGCGGCATTGTGTGTAGATTGATGAGGGGAAAACCCAAACACTATTTGGCTAGCAGCCACACAAGTAAATGAGCTTATAATGATAAGGCAAGGTATTTTTTGCAAAAGTGATATATGGCCGTCATATTTAAAATGTTTATCATAGAAAGAATGTAGCATTTTCTCAATTTTTTGCTGGAAGTTAATCTTGTTACCAGAGAAGAGTTGGCTCCACTGAGAAAAGTACAGGAGAAATGTAGCTACACAGTCAGAGCGCTGTCTGCTGATAGAATGCTCGTTCGTGAATCAGAGTGAAGAAGTGCAACTGAAGCACAAAATTTTTCCCATGCCGAGCAGAAATGACAGAGGCATCTTAGATCTGTGTTTACAAAAAGAAGTAAGATATTTGTAATGCGCTCTATCTTTTTTTTTTCTGCGTGAGAAATGCAGAATTCTGAGCTAACGTGTGTGTCTGAATCTGACAGGTTTCTGTAATGAATCTCCATGTTGCTGGGTGGCCAGGGATAGGCTTGGGCAGTATACTGTATCGGGGTATTTAAACAAAAAATTGAATATTTATAACTACTTTTTAAGTAAATACCTGTCAACTTGTGCAATATGTTAGATGAAAAGATTGTGACAGGTAAGATGAAGAACACACTTTTTCATAATGAAGCCTCCCGGAAGTCCGGTCACGTGGTGTTTGTTTAAAAGTGTACAACAACAGAGACCGGAGACTTGAGTCACTCACTGTTGTGCAGCACATGCCAGGTGATCTAGTTACAGTATGGAATTCACAGCTAAATGTTTGCCAGCTAGATATCTTACAACTATTACATTAACTGTCTAAAGTGTGTTATTTTTATTTAACCTTTATTTAACTAGGCAAGTCAGTTGAACATTCTTATATATAATGATGGCCTACTCCGGCCAAACCCAGGCGACGCTGGGCCAATTGTGCGCCGCCCTATGGGACTCCCAATCACAGCCGGATGTGATGCAGCCTGGTTTCAAACCAGGGACTGCAGTGACGCTTCTTGCACTGAAATGCTGTGCATTATACCGCTGTGCCACTCGGCTAAATGCTCTGCTGTTGTGCATTTGGTTTGCTAATTTAGTAGCTAGTTAGCTATCTAGCTTAGGGCTGGGGGGTATACCGTATTTTCTGATATACCGGTATTGATGCACTGACCAGTTTGGGTTTTTACTTTACCATCTTTAACAGTATTTTAATGTTTTGTTTGTTAAATGTAATACACTGTGTCTAACATCCATTTGTATAGTTTACTTTGCTACTTGAGTCATCGCGCTCTCTCTCTCTCATGCCGCTTTCCACACAGACCTAGCCCCGCCCCTGTCTCTTAAGGAGCGCATTTGTTGTTCCCCGACCACGAGACACTTGCGTTCAGTCTGCTTGGTCAATACAGAACATGCAACAATGTTGATGACAATGATCCTGTTTTCACTTTGCTTCTTAATATAAATCCACTAGCATTCTGTAATTACACTGTTAGTTTGTTTCTTACATCTGCAAACCGATAGTCTTTTCTTTACAAGTTGGTCCTAAATCTTGTTATCGCTGGCTAGCTAATTAGCTATACAGGCAGCTAATACCAGTGATGGTGTAGCGCTAAATCAGCAGGTGTTTGCAACAGTATCTTCTAAATCAAAGAGGAATATGCAAATCGTGAATATGTTAGCTACATGAAGTAGCTAAGAAAGAACATTCAATGTAGCCAAAGATTATAGTGTCCCACAGGAAACAACACTTTGGTTCCAACCCTGTTACAATAACTCCTCCCTGGCATTTTCATCCATTGTCATGTCAAACAACACTGTATTCAAAGTGCCCACTATTCAAACTATGAATTAGAATAATCATTCTATTTCTATTATTCCAACTGTTTTGAGCTAAATCGAAATTATAACAACGGTGCCCCATTTCAGGAAACTAGGCGTATGTCGCAGGTCACGATCTCACAGGATAGCCGTTTGAATGTAAAAAAATGTTTTTATCAAAGCACGTTTTTTGGGGAGAAATGCTTTCTCGAACATTTGAACTTTCACGTGCCTTTAATAACAAACTTGTATGCCATCTGTAAATACGAATACAATTGTTAAATTACGAGCCTAGTTAGGTTAGCCACAGAAAAATACAGCAACCTTCCCGCTAGTCACGGTTGGCTGAGATAACGAGTGGGCTGGAAATGCCGACAGATGAGTTTGGATTGGTCTGCATATAGCATGCTTCTGTCTATTTGAGCTGGTCAGTATGTCTAGGTAATCCTGTCTAACGTAGCTTTTTTAAAGATACTGTGTATTAAAACTGCATTAAGTGATGCTCTCCACTTTCTGGAGGACTGAGTTTTGAAATCATCAGTGGAATTTGAGTATGATAGCTTCAGGATTACATCTTCAAACTAAGGGCAACCATGAATGATGTTTTGGGTAAGATAGTCAGGCTAGCTACATTATCAGATATTACATGTTTCTATTGTTGACAAAGAACCATTTACTTGGCTAGCTATAGCTTAATGTTAGTTAGATAACATTGAACCTAGTTGGTTAGCTACCTGCAGATTTATGCAGGGTAGTAACGTTGTGATTATGGTTCATTGTTTATCTAGCTAGCTACATGTCTTAACAAAAGAGTCTACTATGGAACCATTTCGGGTGCATTCGGAAATTGTCTGGCCGTCTCCTCCGATTTCAGAGCACTCTCATTTGAGTGTGCCAGAGAGCTCAGAATAAATTATTAATTTATGAACGCTCAACACCTGTTGAATATGGCTGGTGTCAATGATCTCATCGGCCAGGGCGTCCGCTGTGCGCTCTGAATGAAAAACGCTCTGAATTTACGAACAGACAATCTGACAGCACAGTTGCAATCACCAACGCTCTGGATAACATAACAGCCTAACCAGCTCTGCTAGGACGAGTAGTAATCAGTGAGCTGTTCTCTCACATAGATGTGTGGAATAGAGGTTGACTGATTATGATTTTTCAACGCCGATACCTATTATTGGAGGACCAAAAAAGCCGAAACCGATTAATCGGCCGTTTAAATAAAAACTCTTTTTAAATTTTTTTTTATTTGTAATAATGACAATTACAATAATGCTGAATGAACACTTATTTTAACCTAAAATAATACATCAATAAAATAAATGAAACATGTTCAATTTGGTTTAAATAATGCAAAAATGAAGTGTTGGAGAAGAAAGTAAAAGTGCAATATGTGCCATGTAAGAAAGCTAACGTTTAAGTTCCTTGCTCCGAACATGAGAACATATGAAAGCTGGTGGTTCCTTTTAACATGAGACTTCAATATTCCAAGGTAAGAGGTTTTAGGTTGTAGTTAATGTAGTATTTATAGGACTATTTCTCTCTATACCATTTGTATTTCATATACCTTTGACTATTGGATGTTCTTATAGGCACTATAGTATAGCTTCCGTCCCTCTCCTCGCCCCTACCTTGGCTCGAACCAGGAACACATTGACAACAGCCACACTCGAAGCATCGTTACCCATCGCTCCACAAAACCCGCGGCCCTTGCATCGCAAGGGAAATAAATACTCCAAATCTAAAAGTGAGTGACGTTTGAAACGATATTAGCGCACACCCAGCTAACTAGCTAGCCATTTCACATTGGTTACACCAGCCATTAGGCTGATAGGCTTGAAGTCATAAACAGCGCTGTGCTTGCGAAGAGCTGCTGGCAAAACGCACGAAAGTGCTGTTTGAATTAATGATTTACGGACCTGCTGCTGCTCAGTCAGACTGCTCTATCAAATCAGACTTAATTGTAACATAACACACAGAAATACGAAGCCTTTGGTCATTAATATGGTCGAATCCGGAAACTATCATTTCGAAAACAAAACGTTTATTATTTCAATGGAGTACGGAACCGTTCGGTATTTTATCTAACGGGTGGCATCTCCAAGTCTAAATATTCTTGTTACATTGCACAACCTTCAATGTTATGTCATAATTACGTAAAATTCTGGCAAATTAGTTCGCAATGAGCCAGGCAGCCCAAACTGTTGCATATACCCTGACTCTGCGTGCAATGAACGCAGGAGAAATGACACAATTTCACCTGGTTAATATTGCCGGCTAAACTGGATTAGTAGTTATAACTAACTAGTGATTATGATTGTTTTTTATATATATATTTTTTTAAGTCGCAAATTGGCGCCCCAAAATTCCGATTTCCGATTGTTATGAAAACTTGAAAGTCTCTGAAATCGGCCCTAATTCATCGGCCATTCCGATTAATCGGTCGACCTCTAGTCTGGAAGTAGCTAGCAAGTTAGCTTGGGTGCTTGACTGCTGTTAGTACATTTCGGGTCAACCTTTAAAGAGATGGTTGTGGCTTAAGAGGGTGTGAACGATGCTAAATGGGTGTAGACAAAGGTCTCTCCAATATTAGTACCAAAACATTCATAGGCCATTTTCTCAAAAGTGAGTTTACAAGTTTATCAACATTCTAAGCAAAATTACTTTCCCATTGTTCCTCAACTGTAGTAGTGTATAATATTCAATTTTGTGTCTCTGAGCCTCTACTTTTATCCAATGTAAAAAAATATTTTAAAAAACCACACAACTTCAAATTTTGCTACATAAGACCGATTTTGAGCCTGTCGGTCACATTTGGTTAAAAAAAAAAAAAGACTAGATTGGTGTCCTATATCGTGCAGTCCAGTGTGGCAGTGTGGAAATGATCTCAAATGAGTGCAGAAATTGCTGGAATTTGTAGACTTTTTTTTAATGCTGTTTAATTAAACTTCAATCAGAATGGAGAAAGACCCATTGAAATCACTTACAATGTATGTCTTGCCACCCTAGGGTCACGCACTACTCATAAAGCAAATGTAGAACTTATTTTTATTCCGAGATATGTAGTCCATATCGCTCAGCCCTAATCTAGCTAAGTGCTTCGATTCTTGCAAAATCAATCTTCGCTTGGTAACAGGAGAGAATCCCCTCCTGGATCAAGAGCCTTGCTGTGTAATTGTTGTCTGTGCGGGAAACTGTGAGCAGCATTTTGAGTTACTTGTATAACTATGAGTTGGGATGTCTGTCCTGCAAATACTGTAGTTTCAGTGAGAGACCTAACTTTTATTTGTTAGAATTGCTAACCTTCGGATCTCAGATGCTCAGTGGGGATGGAAAATAGCGCTCCTTATGTTCTATGCCGGTATTACCGAATGTTTCAAGGTCAGTATGAAGGTATGACATTCTGAATACTGCCCAAGCTTAGCCAGTGACCAGCACCAGAGGAGAGGGGGTATGGTGGAGGGGAGATGGGGTTGGGTGAGACAGAGAAAAAAAGCTGTTGCTGCATAGAAGCAGCGATGACGTGATGAGCTGGAGGACAGGGGGGGGTTGTAGTGTCTGTGACACTGACGGTAAAGGAGGGAGGATGGGAAGTGCAGGGGAAATGGCTTTTCCCTGATAGAACACAGATGACGAGGGTGAGGGAGGGAGGGAGAGGAGTTAAGGTGTTTTTAAATAGATGCTGGTGGCCCCTTATTAGTTTTGTCTGTTTCACACTATTTTAAAGCTAGTGTCAATAATTGTGTTGTAGCTTCCTCTATTGGTCTCCTTGTCTCCTCACCATCCTCTCATTGTCTCCTCTCCTTTATCTGCTCTGAATAGGGATAAATAGAAAGGTGAAAGCGAAATCGTTGTCCGGAGGGAGAGCTGTTCAGGTATATACCTTGTCCCCCAGTACGTAACTCTATTAGCCGAGTTCAACGCACATGCAAACATCTCTTTAGTGTCCTAAAGCTAAATTGTGCTACCCATAAGTGGTTAAGCAGCGTCCGTGTCATGGAGAGGTTGGTCCCTGGCTCTATCTTGGTACCAGCAGTACAATAGCCTTTTTCCTAACTGTATGTTCCTAGCACAATCCCTTTATCCTCCTGACTGTGTGTACATCTGGGCATATATATATATTTTTATATATAAAAGCACTCCAGCCGGCGACAGGCGAGGAGGGTGGTGGAATGTGGTTGGTTGCAGTCTAATTTCTTTACGTGGTGGAGGGAGAGACCATGATGCTTGTGAATTTTCAGTTCTGGCTGGGTCACTCAAGGACATTCAGAGACTTGACCAGAAGCCACTCCTGCGTTGTGAACCTTCGCCCCCCAGTCTGAGGTCCTGAGTGCTCTGGAGCAGGTTTTCATCAAGGATCTCTCTGTACTTTTTTCCGTTCATCCTTCCTGACTAGTCTCCCAATCCCTGCTGCTGAAAAACATCCCAACAGCATGATGCTGCCACCACCATGCTTCACCGTAGGGATGGTATTGGCCAGGTGATGAGCGGTGCCTGGTTTCCTCCAGACGTGATGCTTGGCATTAAGGCCAAAGAGTTACATTTTGGTTTCATCAGACCAGAGAATCTTGCTTCTCATGGTCTGTGAGTCCTTTAGGTGCTTTTTTGGCAAACTCCAAGTGGGCTGTTATGTGCCGTTTTTACTGATGAGTGGCATCTGTCTGGCCACTCTACCATAAAGGTCTGATTGGTGGAGTGCTGCAGAGATGAGAGGACCTTCCAGAATCACAACCATCTCCACAGAGGAGCTCTGTCAGAGTGACCATCGGGTTCTTGGTCACCTCCCTGACCAAGGCCCTTCTCCCCCGATTGCTCAGTTTGACTGGGCGGCCAGCTCTAGGAAGAGTCTTGGTGGTTCCAAACTTCTTCCATTTAAGAATGATGTAGTCCACTGTGTTCTTGGGTACCTTCAATGCTGCATACATTTTTTGGTAGCCTTCCCCAGACCTATGCCTCGACACAATCCTGTCTCGTAGCTCTACAGACAATTCCTTCGACCTCATGGCTTGGCTTTTGCTCTGACATGCTCTGTCAACTGTGGGACCTTATACAGACAGGTGTGTGCCTTTCCAAATCATGTCCAATCAATTGAATTTACCACAGGTGGACTCCAATAAAGGTGTTGGAACATTTCAAGGATGATTAATGGAAACAGGATGCACGTGAGCTCAATTTTGAGTCTCATAGCAAGGGGTCTGAAAATGTATGTAAACAAGGTAATTCTGTTATTTTTTATTTTTAATACATTTGCTAAAATGTCTTGACCTGTTTTTGCTTTGTCATTATGGGTTATTGTGTGTAGATTGAGGAAATAATTGCATTTAATCCATTTTAGAAATAAGGCTGTAACGTAACTACATATGTAGGAAGTGAGGTGTTCTGAATACTTTCCGATTGCATTGTAGGTATTGAAGTATAGGACTAAATAAGTTATGGTATTAAAACTAAATAGCATGCACTCCTAGGCCTACAGGTGGATGGTGGTTATACAAGGCTGCTATAGTATGCCTACAAATGATAATGACATTACTTATTATAATAATGAGGATCATAATAATAGTAATAATAATAACAATAGAGAGATCTAGAAAAAGAAGGGTTATTGTTTTGGAAAACTGTAAATAATCTCTAAATAATACCAAATGAAGTGTAAAGCCTTTATTACAACTGCCGAGTTTGTGAAATGTTTTATCCGACATGTGGTTGCGTGAGGCTTGACGCTCATGGAATCAGTAGGCTTATTAAACAGTCAAACGGGCAACAGGAGCATTCTTATTTCTGTAGATGTATTTGAGGGTTTATAAAGCCAGGCACATTTAACAGTTAAGCTATTGATTATAGACCTAATTAAGTTGGTTTCCTCTCTCCTCATTTTTCTTAGACAATTAAGGCAAGGGCTGTTTTCATATTCTAAATCTGCTGCTGCCTCCGCCGATTTGTTCTCAACAACAATATGCTGGTTAACTTTGCTATTATGCACATTGCAACATGGTCTAGGAAAAGGCATCAATTCAACAGCGCACTGATGTGTTTCAGGACAGCGACCGCTATCCAACAAGCGAGAAAGAGTATCTGTTATATAATATTGGTTTTATTGGTGTTGCACTATTGTTCCTACATAATATAACTATATACAATTTCATGTGTTAGACTGATCGACTGTGCCACCCCCACAGCCTCCATAATGGATTAGTCCATGCTGACAGACAAGTTTTAGACAGTTGTCTTGTACACCATTATTATTATTATTGTGTTTTGCTGCTGCTCAACTAAATAAATCTCGGTCGACCAACAGCCTGTCGACTAAATGAGGTCAGCCTTAATATAATTTCATCCCTGGCATAACAAGTGCACAGGCCAGTAGGCTCTGCAAGTTCACTGTCACGCAGCATTGCCCGAGAGGAAGGACAGCTTCACGACAGGCAGGCATGCATGCACCTTTACAGAAAACGTCTCTACCTCAAATGGTTTTAAAAAATCCGAACTATACAAGCTACCTTTTTTTCTTCCTGTGGATTTGATATAATTTCACAAACCATGTCGCCGGCCGTTTTTAAACTAATCCCCGGCCGATAATTATGGTTTGATAACAAACTAGGTTGTTCAGTCATGTTACCTATCTAGCTAACAATCTAGTAACTTGACAGTAGGACTAGGGAAATTTGATTGGCACTGGAAGAAAGGAAATGTCTGCTGATATTCTTTTAAAGGTAGGATTCATATAGGCCTAATGTAAGCCTAAACTATATCAAAAAGCTATCTCTTTCTGGTGCTTCTTAAGTTCTGTTTGCTGCCTCATGTTTTAAACGTTGAGCAGTGTGTGTGTTGGTTGGAGAGAGTGGTGTGTGTTTGTGATAGAGGGAGACTGTGGGAGAGTGGTGTTTGTGTGTGTTAGAACTGAAGAGTAAAGGTTTTATACTGTTTTCCCCTTATTGCAACAGTGACATGCCAATCATTATCCATGTATATTCATTCCTCCTATTCATTCCAAATCACAGGTAGGCCTTTGCAAATATGAGCAAATATGCCATACTATGTATTATTCTATTATAGTGAACAGTGTGAAGGTAAATTCAATGTGTTGAGTCGAAATGTGAAAATCAGTGACAGTTTTTTTTGTGTAGAACATGCGCATGACGTTTAGAAAAAGTGTCGGGGGGGGAAGGGGCAAACAGGATGCTAGGCCACTCCCCCATAGTATCGCAATACCTGGCCTGGTATCGTATCGTTAGTAAAATGTTGGTATCTTGACAACCCTATATGTAACTATTGACCCCCCCAAAATTGAGCTCTTCAGCAAAAAATGTTGAATCCTTGGGATCTGGATATTTTTTCTCAGTGGTATAAAGTAAAAATACTTGAAAGTACTACATAGGTCGTTTTTTGGGGTACCTGTACTTTTTATATTTTTGACTACTTTTACTCCACTCCATTTCTAAAGACAATAATGTACTTTTTACTCCTTACATTTTCCCTAACACCCAAAAGTACTCGTTACATTTTGAATGCTAATTAGGACAGGAAAATGGTCTAATTCACACAATTATCAAGAGAACATCCCTTGTCATCCCTACTGCCTCTGATCTGGCAGACTCACTAAACATTTGTAAATGTCTGAGTGTTGAACTGTGCCCCTGGCTATCCGTAAATAAAAAAAAGGGTCTGGTTTGCTTAATATATATAAGACATTTTAAATACTTTTGATACTTAACATTTAAAACCATATACTTTTAGACTTTTACTCAAGTAGTATTTTACTAGGTGACTTAACTTAAATGACTTAGGTCAAAGTATCTTTACTTTTACTCAAGTATGAAAATTGGGTACTTTTTCCACTAGTGCTTTTTCTATTTGGTTGGCTGCTCTATGTACTTGTGGGAAACACTGGAGAGACTCGAGGCTATTTCAGACATGACTGATATGAGAGGTAGAGCACTTCCAGTTGACAGAATAAGGCATGGCGTCAGTTCTCTTTCCCTTATCGATTGTTTCTTATTTTAGTGCCTGGGGCTAGTACCTTATCTCATATCTGATGTCATCAATCTTCTCAATGGCAACCACATAATGATCATTCAGTGTATGTGTGTGTGTGATGACAGGTTGTTTTATTGTTGCTGACGAGAGTGTGAACTGTTGTTGTTTTCTGTCTAAATTGGTAACATGGGATTAGTATTTGTTTTTTATATCTCTGCGCAGACAGTCAACAACCACCCACGCCCCTACAAACGACCCTACACACACATGCGCGCACACACACACACACACACTGTCCCCGCTTCATTCATCAAATCTCCTACTTCCTCTGCTTGTTATTTAATCTACATTTCACATCATGAATATTAATATGAGCAGTTATGATATACGAGGACATGGATCTAATCAATAATGATGTTCAGTCAGTATCCTGTCAGCTATCTGGTACCCTCACAGTACCAGAGTTAGGAGCAGATTTACTATGTGGCCGGTTACATCTGCGCAATATTTGCATACTGCTCCCCAGAGGGAGTACCCAATGGAAGGCAAACTACTAGGACAAAACCGTGGTTAACAGACAACCTGCATGTGATGGGCTGATAAACATGAATCTGTCTATTTTATTACTCAGAAAATAGCGGGTGCTGTCTCTCTCATTATACTATTTTCTGGGACACTGTGGACTGACCGGCTATTCAATGCAACAACTGCCTACTTACGGAAGACAATTGGACTGAGCTGTCTACCCTAAGCAAACAAATCTCAGTGTAGCACAATTTGCTGGGGAAACCAGTACGTCCACCTATCTTCTCCTTTTCTACACCTCAGGCTGGATGTCATCCCGATATGGTGAGTATCACCGCCCTGTCAGCACTCTTTGACTGACTGGCCAGTGCTTCACCAGGGCCTCTTACCAGGGAAGTCTCCCCTGCCTGTGGAAAATGGGACAGGACCGACGCTTCTAGAGGACCTTGCAGATGCTACAGTCTCTGATCCCACAATGGAATCACATCTAGGGCTATTGCGGTGACCACATTAATGCCAAAACAGCAGTCATGAGTCATGACAGCAGTAAAAGTCCATGTGACAGTTGAGTCATGGTAATCTCCTTTTATGTAGTCTGGACATGAGTCAGTAGTACCCAACTATCGAGCAACCATCAGGTCTCTAATGGCCTGGTGCTCAGTGCTCTTTTGTCCCTCTAACGCAGGCCTGGGCAAAGGCTGGCCTGGGCAAAGGCTGGCCTGGGCAAAGGCTGGCCTGGGCAAAGGCTGGCCTGGGCAAAGGCTGGCCTGGGCAAAGGCTGGCCTGGGCAAAGGCTGGCCTGGGCAAAGGCTGGCCTGGGCAAAGGCTGGCCTGGGCAAAGGCTGGCCTGGGCAAAGGCTGGCCTGGGCAAAGGCTGGCCTGGGCAAAGGCTGGCCTGGGCAAAGGCTGGCCTGGGCAAAGGCTGGCCTGGGCAAAGGCTGGCCTGGGCAAAGGCTGGCCTGGGAGCCGTATGCGGCCCATGACCTAATTCAATATGGCCCGCAGAATCAGGCTCAGATCACATAGAATTTGCCATAGTAAAGTTATGAAAAATGTATTTGTTGTTCAAATTAAAAGCCCAATGAATACTCTCCTTTGTGTAATTTAACTCCCACCGCTTGTGGAAGATTTATTTTGAAGGCACGTATAAATAGCAACTGCAAGAGGACAGACCGTGACTGACAGGCTGACACACACACACACGTCACAGTTACAAATGGTAGCTAGCTAGAAATTGCACAATTTCTCAAATATTTACAAGAAAAGGAAACTAGACTGATTTGTAGGGTGTTCCAGCAAGATGTATCGCCAGGTGTATGGTGTTTCCTCTGACACGTTGTGGCTGGCTTCCGGGTTAAGCGGGCATTGTGTCAAGAAGCAATGCGGCTTGGTTGGGTTGTGTTTCGGAGGACGCACAGCTCTCAACCTTAGCCTCTCCCGAGGCCGTACGGGAGTTGCAGCGATGAGACGACTAACTAGTAATTGGATACCACAAAATAATTTTTCTGCATTGCATTATTCATCAGGAAGTGTTCTGAAAATGAGCCATGTTGTGGATACAGTCACTAAAGTGGTAAACTTCATAAGAGCAAAATCTTTTAACCACCGGCAGTTTGTCTCACTGTTAGAAGAGACATTCAGATCATGCAGCTCTCCCCTACCACACAAACGTGAGATGGCTGAGTTTGGGGAAGGTGCTTAAAAGGGCGTGAGACCTGAAGTCGGGAGATGGCTGAGTTTTTGCAAATCAAAGGAAAATATGTGGATTTCCCTCAACTGCAACATAAAGAATGGTTGTCTGATTTTGCCTTCACCGTGGACATCATGGCCCTTAATGAATGAACTGAATTACCAACTGCAAGGGAAGGGCCTTTTTGCACATCAGATGTACAGCCTTGTCAAAGCCTTCAAGGGAAAATTACTCCTTGACTTGCCAAGTAGAAGCCAATAATCTCACTCACCTTCCGACACTACTAGTCTGTTCCCTATCAAATGACCTGCGGGAGAAGTATACATCGCTGCTGCATGCTTTGAACGGTGAGTTTTCTCGTCGGTTTGAGTATTTTAAAGTGTTGGGAAATGACACTTTCACCTTCAATGTGGATAACGCTGCCACTGACCTGCAACTTGAGCTTATCGATCTTCAGTCTGATGCAGTGATTTGAGAACTATTCAAAACAATGTCACTTGAGGTTCTATGCATCTCTCGATGAACAAAACTTTCCAAAGATTAGGAGTCATGCTCAGAAGATGTTTTGTACTGTTTGGGTCAACCTATGTATGTGAACAGACATTTTCAGTGATGAAATATAACAAGTCAAGACACAGATAATCTCTTACTGACTCTCACCTCTCAGCAATCCTGCGCATAGCGATGTCAGAAACTATACCTGACTTCACTGCTCTAGACAATGCCAATCAGAGACTTCACTCCCCACACTGATTGAGTAGTTTAAATGTTATGTTGAGCCCTCTTTCTTGTTTTTTTTGTGCGTACCTGTTAAGATTTCTGTACTTTTCCCTCCGTGTAGTTCATTGCATGTTTAATAATGAAAATACCTACCAAAAAGAGAACATAGATGTGGTTTATTTCTGTGCATGTTAAAGTAAAAGAAGTAGCATATCTGGATGTGATTTACAGTAGATATGATTCTGGCCTGTGATGTCAAATATATATTCTAATGTGGCCCCCCATGGAAAATAATTGCCCAGGCCTGCTCTAACCACTGACGTCAATTCAAATTAAATCGAAACTCACATCAAACACTTAAAAGCACAACACTGTTATGATGATAAAACTCGTCTCACTCAACAGTTTCCCATGTGTATCAAAAATGGTCCACCACCCAAAGGACATCCAGCCAACTTGATACAACTTGGTGTATTTTGGGGTAATGTTACTGGACCCCAGGAAGAGGATCTGCTTATGGGGATCCTTAATAAATACAAAATACAATACCAGGTGCTCCAACCTGGTCCACAGCTGCAGGTAGGGAGGTTGTTCAGCTCAGCAGTAGGCTGGCACATTACAGCCACCGCAGTTTCACTAGTTGCCCTGAACAGAAAGGATATCTGATCTCTGGTGGCTAATGAAACAATTGAGCTGTTAGTTGATTTGCATTTGGCTGACTGTAGTGAGATGGGTCTCACACCCCAGGTTTTGCTCAGTCTGGAGTGTGTCTCGGGAAGAGAAGTCTCCTTAGATCACACGGTGGACAGAGGTAATGACCTGGTTTGAAATCATATTCTTGGAGGGAGACATTTCAGTAAAGACGCCGCTCCTCAGTAAAAATCACTTTATTGGTCAATTGCACCCTTCGAAAGACACACATGCATACATATACACAAACATATACATACACTGCTCAAAAAAATAAAGGGAACACTAAAATAACACATCCTAGATCTGAATGAATGAAATATTCTTATTAAATACTTTTTTCTTTACATAGTTGAATGTGCTGACAACAAAATCACACACAAATGATCAATGGAAATCAAATTTATCAACCCATGGAGGTCTGGATTTGGAGTCACACTCAAAATGAAAGGGGAAAACCACACTACAGGCTGATCCAACTTTGATGTAATGTCCTTAAAACAAGTCTAAATGAGGCTCAGTAGTGTGTGTGGCCTTCACGTGCCTGTATGACCTCCCTACAACGCCTGGGCATGCTCCTGATGAGGTGGCGGATTGTCTCCTGAGGGATCTCTTCCCAGACCTGGACTAAAGCATCCGCCAACTCCTGGACAGTCTGTGGTGCAACGTGGCGTTGGTGGATGGAGCGAGACATGATGTCCCAGATGTGCTCAATTGGATTCAGGTCTGGGGAACGGGCGGGCAAGTCCATAGCATCAATGCCTTCCTCTTGCAGGAACTGCTGACACACTCCAGCCACATGAGGTCTAGCATTGTCTTGCATTAGGAGAAACCCAGGGCCAACCGCACCAGCATATGGTCTCAAGGGGTCTGAGGATCTCATCTCGGTACCTAATGGCAGTCAGGCTACCTCTGGCGAGCACATGGAGGGCTATGCAGCCACCCCAAAGAAATGCCACCCCACACCATGACTGACCCACCGCCTAACCGGTCATGCTGGAGGATGTTGCAGGCAGCAGAACGTTCTCCACAGCGTCTCCAGACTGTCACGTCTGTCACGTGCTCCGTGTGAACCTGCTTTCATCTGTGAAGAGCACAGGGCGCCAGTGGTGAATTTGCCAATCTTGGTGTTCTCTGGCAAATGCCAAATGTCCTGCACAGTGTTGGGCTGTAAGCACAATCCCCAGCTGTGGACGTCAGGCCCTCATACCACCCTCATGGAGTCTGTTTCTGACCGTTTGAGCAGCACATGCACATTTGTGGCCTGCTGGAGGTCATTTTGCAGGGCTCTGGCAGTGCTCCTCCTGCTCCTCCTTGCACAAAGGCGGAGGTAGCGGTCCTGCTGCTGGGTTGTTGCCTTCCTACGGCTTCCTCCACGTCTCCTGATGTACTGGCCTGTCTCCTGGTAGCGCCTCCATGCTATGGACACTACGCTGACAGACACAGCAAACCTTCTTGCCACAACTCGCATTGATGTGTCATCCTTGATGAGCTGCACTACTTGAGCCACTTGTGTGGGTTGTAGACTCTGTCTCATGCTACCACTAGAGTGAAAGCACCGCTAGCATTCAAAAGTGACCAAAACATCAGCCAGGAAGCATAGGAACTGGGAAGTGGTCTGTGGTCACCACCTGCAGAACCACTCCTTTATTGGGGGTGTCTTGCTAATTGCCTATAATTTCCACCTGTTGTCTATTCCATTTGCACAACAGCATGTGAAATTTATTGTCAATCAGTGTTGCTTCCTAAGTGGACAGTTTGATTTCACAGAAGTGTGATTGACTTGGAGTTACATTGTGTTGTTTAAGTGTTCCCTTTATTTTTTTGAGCAGTGTATTATGGGGAGGTGCGTGGTGGCTGCCACACTGGGTGCCCAGGGAGCTGCTGTTGTATGGGGTTAAGTGTCTTGCTCATGGGCATAACAGCAGGCAATGGCATCTAGGATTTTATACCAGCAAACCCTCTGGTTGCCAGCTCACTTCCTGACAGATTTTCCTGTCGGACCCGGGATTTGAACTGGCAACACCTCTCTAACCCCTAGCGTACCTGCTGCATCTGTGAAGAGGGTTTTCCTGAGCTGGGCAGATACACTGTTAGACTTTAATAACAAAAGCATTTGTGTGTGTGTGTGTGTGTGTGTGTGTGTGTGTGTGTGTGAGAGAGAGACTGTTATAGCAGTGTTTCAATAAGGAACAACTGAGGACTCAAATCAAATTTTATTTGTCACATACACATCGTTAGCAGATGTTAATGCGAGTGTAGCGAAATGCTTGTGCTTCTAGTTCCGACAATGCAGTAATAACCAACAAGTAATCTAACAATTCCAAAACTACTGTCTTATACACAGTGTAAGGGGATAAAGAATATGTACATAAAGATATATGAATGAGTGATGGTACAGAGCGGCATAGGCAAGATACAGTAGATGGTATCGAGTACAGTATATACATATGAGATGAGTATGTAAACAAAGTGGCATAGTTAAAGTGGCTAGTGATACATGTATTACATAAAGATGCAGTAGATGATATAGAGTACAGTATATACGTATACATATGAGATGAATAATGTAGGGTATGTAAACATTATATTAGGTAGCATTGTTTAAAGTGGCTAGTGATATATTTTACATTTCCCATCAATTCCCATTATTAAAGTGGCTGGAGTTGAGTCAGTGTGTTGGCAGCAGCCACTCAATGTTAGTGGTGGCTGTTTAACAGTCTGATGGCCTTGAGATAGAAGCTGTTTTTCAGTCTCTCGGTCCCAGCTTTGATGCACCTGTACTGACCTCGCCTTCTGGATGATAGCGGGGTGAACAGGCAGTGGCTCGGGTGGTTGATGTCCTTGATGATCTTTGGCCTTCCTGGAATATGATTCAGGCTGTGATATCTACCATATGACACACACAACCTGAACCTATTCATACTGTGTGTGTTTCCACTCTAGGAGGTGATTTCAAAAGGAAACAAAGGGACCCTGCACAGACATGTCTTTCCATTAGACAATGTGTCAACCAGCCACCCACCACACTAGCTCTTGGTCAGGGCGCTAGGGTTGATCTACATACCAGCACTGGAGAGCCTCTTGATACTGACTGTCTCTATTGATGGTGTTCTTGAACAGCAGTCAGTCATACAAGAGTCTAGAAACAACGTTCCTGTTCTAAATGACATATAATTGCATTGCAAGAATTATACTGACTCTCCCTCCCATCTCTATCTCTCTCTCGCTATCTATAGGGGCTCCACCAGTTGTACTATGACCCTAACATTGAGAATAAGAACCTGGCCCAGAAGTGGTTGATGCAGGCTCAGGTCTCCCCTCAGGCCTGGCAGTTCTGCTGGGCTCTGCTCAGCCCTGACAAGGTATGAAATGCCCACATGCGCTCGCACACATGCAAATACACACACCTATACATAACCCTCTCTCTCTCTCTTCCTAGGTTCCTGAAATCCAGTACTTTGGGGCTAGTGCCCTCCACACTAAGATATCCCGCTACTGGTCTGATATCCCTTCTGACCAGTATGAGACCCTGAAGACTCAACTCTTCTCCCAGATAGCCTGCTTCTCCTCTGGATCCAAGATGGTGGGTAAATGGATGGACAGTTGAATTTATTAGATCAATAAAAATACTAGTGATGCACCGATATTATTATAATTTTGGCCAATACCGATATCAGATATTTTCCTTGCCAAATAACCCGAAACCGAAAATCGATTATTTAACATTTTAGCGGTCTTTTAAGCATTCTAGTGCAGTTAAATATTTAAATCACACACGGACGCAGCGGTCTAAGGCACTGCATCTCAGCGCAAGAGGCGTCACTACAGTCCCTGGTTCGAATCCAGGCTGAATCACATCCGGCTGTGATTGGGAGTCCCATAGGGGGGCGCACAATTGGCCCAGCGTCGTCCGGGTTTGGCCGGGGTAGGCCGTCATTGTAAATAAGAATTTGTTCTTAACTGACTTGCTGAGTTAAATAAAGCTTACACACCACACTGACCAAAAAGTTATTTTGTTGGCATTTACGTATGTCCCCATTACCAGTAAAACCTAATCAAAATCAATTTCTTTCACTTACTTGCTGTGCTGTTTCGTTGTACATTTGTTCAGTCATTTCATTCTCAACCAGGATTTCTATGGAACGCCGTTTGGGTCTTTGCGTGTCAAAAAAGATACACGTCACATAAGCATGTTGACTAATCAGGTCCTGAATATGACTGCACGTCACATAATAAATGAATGTGTTCATACATGTTTTACGCAGTTATTACACTATCACTCATATTTTGTATGTCACACCGATTCATCAATACGTATGCTATGATGCTGGTAAAGTTGTCTCGCGCACCTACAGTTCTGGTCATTAAAAAAGCTAGCTAGCTCATGGATGCAAACAATCTATTTCAGTAGCTATCGTTAGCTAGCTATATAGCTAGGTGTCATCTAAAATAACCCTAATTTATAAGAGTTCTTATTTGAATAATGGTGGTCAACCAATCTATGTGAAGCTAGCCACGATAAGGATTAGCCAAAAAATAGTAGACTTTGCAGTTAGCCTTCAAAATAAAAGTATGTCATTGACAGTGACGCAAATTAATACAACTAGTAGAGTTATGTCATAATTTAATAGATCACGCTAAATGAGGTTGGAATGTTATATGGAATCAACAAAAGACTAATTTGTCAATTTGACAAATATCTGAAATCACACTGGATGTGTATATATACACTGCTCAAAAAAATAAAGGGAACACTTAAACAACACAATGTAACTCCAAGTCTATCACACTTCTGTGAAATCAAACTGGCCACTTAGGAAGCAACACTGATTGACAATAAATTTCACATGCTGTTGTGCAAATAGAACACCAAGATTGGCAAATTCCAGTTCCTGCAGGAGGAAGGCATTGATGCTATGGACTGGCCCGTCCGTTCCCCAGACTTGAATCCAATTGAGCACATCTGGGACATCATGTCTCGTTCCATCCACCAACGCCACGTTGCACCACAGACTGTCCAGGAGTTGGCGGATGCTTTAGTCCAGGTCTGGGAGGAGATCCCTCAGGAGACAATCCGCCACATCAGGAGCATGCCCAGGTGTTGTAGGGAGGTCATACAGGCATGTGGAGGCCACACACACTACTGAGCCTCATTTTGATTTGTTTTAAGGACATTACATCAAAGTTGGATCAGCCTGTAGTGTGGTTTTCCACTTTAATTTTGAGTGTGACTCCAAATCCAGACCTCCATGGGTTGATAAATTTGATTTCCATTGATCATTTATGTGTGATATTGTTGTCAGCACATTCAACTATGTAAAGAAAAAAGTATTTAATAAGAATATTTCATTCATTCAGATCTAGGATGTGTTATTTTAGTGTTCTCTTTATTTTTTTGAGCAGTGTACTTTAGAATTGCATTGGGAGCATACTTATTTCACCATACAGCCTTACCTATGGATAGTGGATCAATGACATGAGGTATCAGTCTACTCAGTGACACCCAGAGAACATTAGTATTGTTAGGTTCTTATTTTTAAGTAAATAAATCAGACACTAGAGAAGTGTTAACCAAGTTTAATCATTCCCAAATGTTCTGTACAGCTGTAATCAGACAGCAAAACATTTTAGACATCACAGTTATATACATCCTACTTAAGACACTCCCTCTCTCCATCCTTAGTTTATGCCCAAGAAAAAAAGGTAATCAGATACTAACCCTGATTACTCCCTTAAGGGGAACTGACCTCACCCCTCACATCCTGACCTCAACCCCTCCTTCACCTAATCCACAGATATCCATCTGTCTTCCCTATATCAACACCGCTCTCCTCCATCAAACACATTCCAAAGCCTTCTGGGTTGCTACAGATTCTTTATATTCAAGGCTTCGTCTCATTTATTTAACATCTCAATGTTCAAAGTTTAGCCGATTCTAACAGCATCATAGCTCTTATTGCAGGACTCTGAAACAGCTGTGAATTGAGCCACATTTATTGTCACCCTGTGTATTGAACACTATTCCCGAGGAAAAACAATACTGCGTGTATGTTTTGGAGTCTAACTCTGAGGACGTTGGGAAAAAATATATTGGGTTTTGAGTAGACTGTTACCCCATTTCATTGATCTCAAATTCTTAGGTAAAGCTGTACAGTGGAATATGAATGTCAATACACCCAATAGGCTGACTGGGGAGGTGATTTCACACAGTCACAGTCCCGCGTTAAGAGCTACAATGCTAATTTTTGCGTAATCTCTTCACAGCTGTGTTCTGTGGGTGTCACTGAGTAGACTGATACCCCATCTCATTGCTTCCCATTCCAACCTTGTTTAACATTATCTAGTCTAAATATGGCATGATTCCACCAATTGAAACCGTCTGCATCACTTTCAAAGAGGTACTTTTATTTTGAAGGCAAACCGCAAATTCCACTATTGTGCCTAATCCTAATTGTGGCTGACTTCACAACACATAACCCGGTCAGGTCGAGCCTCACTAGCCAGATGAAGCTAGCTGGCTGCTTATAACGTTAACTTTGGCCAACAGGGTTAAGTAGCTGGCTAGCAATTTATTTTCATGAACTGAAGTTAAATTTCAATAGGCGAACAACAAGTGGCTACCTAGCTAATACTTACTCGCAAGGATTCCTAAATCATTGCTAAGTATAGTGAAAATGACTGCAGTTTCTGCTGGTCATTGTTTTCAGGCTGGTTGTATTGGTACTAGCTAGGTACCAAGCTAAAGCTAGCTAGCTACCCCCAGAAGATGCTGTCGAAAAATGATTTATTACCAACGCGGTATTGTAAACACACCGTTCAACGCCGGTGTTTGCAGACATTTTTGTACAGCTTTGACAGTGCGACTGATATTAGTGGTGGTGCTTGGCTTGTACGTGCAAATTCAGAACACACAACATTCTGTAATAGAACTGCGTTATTTGACGTGTCAAATTAAAAGCTTATTTAACGTGTCAAATAGTGTTTATTGATGTGTATATTTTTTTATGACGCCCAAACTGCGTTCAATAGTATGTTGTGAAGCTAATAGCATAGTGATGCTATTACTGCATAACTCTGGTAGGGCAACATCTGAACAATAGCGCACTTGGTAACGTTAGTATGTACCGGTGCTCGACCAGTCGCGAAAGCCAACATCACCCACGACAGGGAACGGTTGATTGTCAAGGGCAACGGATTTCACCTTTGAGTTGTCTCGCTGAAATTCTTACTCTTTCAAATGACTGCTCGACTTGTTGACTGCTCGATCCACACTGCAGACATTGGGCTAGGTTAGGAATGCTGTGTTGCATGTTTAGCTCTAAATTTTACGTGGCGTCATTACGTCATGTACCTTATGTAGGTATGCATGTCAACTTTGACATTTTTCACATTGGCGTTAAACTAGACATCGGGCCAATATCAACGGCGGTATTTTTAGCTAATATCGTCCGATTCCGATATGTTCACCGATATATCCTACATCCCTAAAAAACACATATAACTGGCGGTAGCTACGTGCCTTAAAAACCATCAAGCATAAACACAATTGTAAAGTCGTTTACTTACAAGACGTTGTGGTCCTGTTTCCAAGGTGCTAACGCGTCTGTGTGTGGCGCTGGCCTCCTTGGCCCTGAACACCATGCCAGAGGTGTGGCCGGGCGCCGTGCCAGAAATGGTGCGTGTGTTCCAAGAGGAGGGAGGGGGGGTGGATGGCCGGGCCAGATGTCTGGCCCTGCTGGAGCTTCTGACCGTCCTGCCTGAAGAGTTCCAGACCAGCCGCATGCCGCAGTACCGCAAGGGACAGGTGAGGGGGTGCTGGAGACTGAATAGTGCCAATGGGGACAACAAAAAGGCAGACGGGCACACCAATGCACACACAAAAGGACAAGTGGGGGCCGGGTTAGTATTTCCTGTAACCTTGTGTCTCTCTGTCTGTAGGTGCGAGGTGCTCTGGGTCGTGAGTGGGGGTCAGTGTGTCCACTGCTGCAGCAGCTGCTGCGTCAAGGGGACAGTCCCGGGGCAGTGAAGGCTCGTGTCCTGCGCTGTCTGTCCTCCTGGGTGCTGCTGGACGTCCCTCTCAGTGAGAGTGAAGGACTGGTGGAGGACTGTTTCACTGCTCTACCAGACCCCGAGCTGTTTGATACCGCCGTGGAAGCTATTGTCAACGCCATATCACAACCCGACTCCCAGAGGTGTGTCTGGGCCAGGGGGAGGTTGAGTGGGTGTGTGAGTGGGTGTGTCATCCAGAGTATGTGAGTGGAGCGGAGTGTGTCCAATGGGAATCTTGCCCCGCGCTCCAGTCAAAAGGCTGGAGCGTCGGCCTTCTCGCCTGCTCTAATTTCACTCCAGTAGCGCTCACTTCACGAGCTCAGGGCATGCCAGGCCCAGCATGCATTTGCATCTACTTGTGTTCTGCTATAGCCCCTTGCTTTAGCTACTGTCATGGAGTTAACTAAATATTTCCATAAAGAAACTGACCAAGCACACAGGTGCAAAGTCAAGGTGAGTAAGCGAGGGAGTGTGGTGATGTAGTGTCCACAACTAAAGAATCATTGTTGAATCTGAAAAGACATGTATCCCGACTGCATGAAGGTGCACTTACTATGTGCACATGCTAGAAGAAAGGAACGAGGTGGGTAGATAACTGTCTCGTTTTTTTCCATATTACCTGTACAATAGGCCATAATTGATTTTGGCCCAATAGACCTGGCATATTCCCACGTCCAAGGAGCTTTACGTTTTTATTGGGTTATTTTGCCTAAAAACGTTTAGGCCTACCTAATACAAGAGAGAGAAAAAACAACTCTGCATCTCCCCAGCCTGGCAAAAGTGGCCAAAAGGGTGTTTAGAATTCCCAGTTGCTCTGTGAGTGTGGAGAGGATGTTCTTCGCTGCTGACTTGCTCTCCAGGCACATCACATGAGCCTGAAGCCACAGACTGGCCAAACTCATGTTTCAAAGGCACTGAGGTCATTTTTTGTTTAATTTGTATTTAATTCTAAGTAAATCACAGCAGATATGCGCATTTTATAGACTATAATGATTTTAATACAACAAAATGTTGTTTAAATGCTGAGCGCTTTATGTTCCTACCAGCCTATTGTGTCACACTCACAAATGCTTCACAATGTATTTATTTTTAGGCCTTGAAATAATTAAAACAATATAGCCTTAATTTTTGTTCTTTCTTAGGCTCCTGACCTATTTAGTGTTTATATGATCTTTTAATATGTCATGTAGCCTTTTTTTTAAATGATCTGGGCTTCTTACATTCACCTTTTAATGTTTATTCAAATACTTTTCATTCAAATCCATATGTTTGGTAGGTCCAGGAAGTCACACAAATAATTGTGTGTTGGTTAAATTGTGATTTTAATGAATGGAGTGAATTTGGAGCAGCAGTTTTTTTCCATTGTGAGCGTGGAGTGGTTTTTAGTGGAGGTGTTGGAAAGGACATGTCGTACCGAAGCGATGCGCAAGCTCCGCTCCGTGAGTGATTGAACGGGATTTCCAACCAAAGAGATGGGAAGGAAGCAAGAAAGACATCCAGGGAGAGATGACAGCCAAGAGGACAGTGCGGGTATGGGAAGGGCATCTGAGAGAGGGTAGGGTAAATAGGGATGCAGAGAGAAATACAGGCAAGGGAGAGTTGACAGCTGAGGGGAGGATGAAAGGAAATAGGTTTACTGGGGGAGAGAATGGAGGGAGTACATGGAAAGTTGACTGCCAGGAAGGGAGGGGCATTTCTCGGCTGGCTGGTGTTGCCATGGTTACAAAGCTGGGGAGCGATGTCATCATGCTCCGATTGGCTCCGATGGCAGACACCCAGTACCCCCTCCCGAGAGACGGGGAGGGAAAGAAAGATAAGCAAGGGAGGAAGAGATGCAACATCCACCCGGCAGGTTGGAGCTATGATTACTCTGCTGACAGGCCTGTTCTCACACGCACAGCATACATTACTGCTCTGTTCAACTTCTCAAGTCTCCTCATCATGCATGTTGTTTTTATTGATCTATAAGTAAGGCCAGTATGACTGTAGGAGGAATGAATATGAACCTCATATTTCTCAATCGTAGTGTCATCCAACCTGAGGCAGAAACACTCAACATTTGATGGTTGTGTACATTTTTGTGTCTGTTTGTGTTTGTCCTTCCTTCCTCTTTCCTTCACGTACAATGTTTCTCTTTCTCTCCCTTTCCTCTGTCATAACCCTTTTCACCCATTTTCCTCCTACTTAATTACTGGACAGGGGAAATTAGTTGCCTGGCAACAAGACCGGTGGACCAATAGCATCCTCCCAAATGACTTCACTGTAATGTGTTTAAACAGAGGGAAAGGGAGGAAAAGAGGGAGGTGAAATTAGGTGCTTTTAAAAGAAAAATCCACCCAAAACCACTCATTCCTTTTCGTTTACATTGTTAAATAACACTGAGAACAATATTTTTCATTTTAGCATTATAAAAGGGTTGGTAGCAACATGGGAAATCGTTGTGGAAATCTGTTGCTGCTCATGTCGACAACAAAATCTACAGTGCAATTCTCCCTCGATGGGCTAGGTAGCTAGCTAGCAAGCAAACAGCTCCACACAATAATAACAAAGACATTGTCAGCATGTAAAGTAGCTAGTTGGCTGTAAAATTGCCTAAACAAACTGCACTATCAATTTAGGAGTCTACAGTATCAATATGTTCAACCTGCAGATCAATTTGCCTCAGAGTAGAGTCTGACATTCACAATGGCTGATATACTTTTGAGGGGAGAGCATGGGCAACGTTTCGTATGTCAATGGGCTGCACGGTGCATTCTGGGTGATTTTGGGACAAGGAACATTCTCCTTCAAGGAATGAAAGGGTCTATTGGGCGCTAGCTCAGAAATCCAACATTAGCACGGATTTAATCAACGAGAAGTTTAACAATACAAATCTTTTCCCGATTTATGTATGGTGTAGTTAACTTGCTATCTGTAATATTGTATAGGTTTGGAATCGTCACATTACGTACTTTCGAGGAAAATAGGCACGTTTCTCGACAAAGTGCAATCGGAAAGGATTCAGACCTCCTTGACTTTTACCACATTTTGTTATGTTACAGCCTTATTCTAAAATTGATTAAATTGTTTTTTCCCCCTCATCAATCTACACTGCGATTATAGCCTCGAGCCTTCTTTGGTATGACACTACAAGCTTAGCACACCTGGATTTGGGGAGTTTCTCCCATTCTTCTCTGCAGATTCTCTCAACCTCTGTCAGGTTGGTTGGGGAGCATCGCCGCACAGCTATTTTCAGGTCTCTCCAGAGATATTCGATCGGGTTCAAGTCTGGGCTCTGGCTGGGCCACTCAAGGACATTCAGAGACTTGTCCCGAAGCCACTCCTGCGTTGTCTGGGCTGTGTGCTTAGGGTTGTTATGTTGGAAGGTGAACCTTCGCCCCAGTCGGAGGTCCTGAGCGTCCTGGAGCAGGATATCCCTGTACTTTGCTCCATTCTTCTTTCCCTAGATCCTGACTAGTCTCCCAGTCCCTGCCGCTGAAAAACATCCCCACAGCATGATGCTGCCACCACCATGCTTCACCATAAGGATGGTGCCAGGTTTCAACCAGATGTGACGCTTGGCATTCAGGCTAAAGAGTTCAATCTTGGTTTCATCAGACCAGAGAATCTTGTTTCTCATGGTCTGAGAGTCCTTTAGGTGCATTTTGGCAAACTCAAAGCGGGCTGTCATGTGCCTTTTACTGAGGAGTGGCTACCATCTGGCCACTCTACCATAAAGGCCTGATTTGGTGGAATGCTGCAGAGATGGTTGTCCTTCTGGAAGGTTCTCCCATCTCTACAGAGGAACTCTGGAGCTCTGTCAATGACCATCAGGTTCTTGATCACATCCCTGACCAAGACCCTTCTCCCCCGATTGCTCAGTTTGGCCATGTGGCCAGCTTTAGTAAGAGTTTTGGTGGTTCCGAACTTCTTCCATTTAAGAATGATGGCGGCTGTGTTTTTGGGGACCTTCAAAGCTGCAGAAATGTTTTGGTACACGATCCTGTCTCGGAGCTCTACGGACAATTCCTTGGACCTCATGGCTTGGTTTTTGCTCAGACATGCACTGTCAACTATGGGACTTTACATAGACGTGTGTGCTTTTTCTAAATCATGTCCAATCAATTGAGTTTACCACAGGTGGACTCCAAGTTGTAGAAACATCTCAAGGATGATCAATGGAAACAGGTTGCACCTGAGCTCAATTTTCGAGTCTCATAGCAAAGGGCCTGAATACTTACAGTTGAAGTCAGAAGTTTACATACACCTTCGCCAAATACATTTAAACTCAGTTTTTCACAATTCCTGAATTTAATCCTTGTAAAAATTCCCTGTCTTAGGACAGTTAGGATCACCACTTTATTTTAAGAATGTGAAATGTCAGAATAATGATTTATTACAGCCTTTCATCACATTCCCAGTTGGTCAGAAGTTTACATACACTCAATTAGTATTTGGTAGCATTGCCTTTAAATTGTTTAACTTGGGTCAGATGTTTTGGGTAGCCTTCCACAAGATTCCCACAATAAGTTGGGTGAATTTTGGCCCATTCCTTCTGACAGAGCTGGTGTAACTGAGTCAGTTAACTAGGTCTCCTTGCTTGCACATGCTTTTTCAGTTCAGCCCACAATTTTTCTAGAAGTTTGTGGTCAGAGCTTTGTGATGGCCACTCCAATACCTTGACCTTGTTGTCCTTGCATGCTTAGAGGTCATTGTCCATTTGGAAGACCCATTTGCGACCAAGCTTTAACTTCCTGTCTGATGTCTTGAGTAGAGGTCGACCGATTCTGATTTTTCAACGCCGATACCGATTATTGTAGTACCAAAAAATCCGATACCGATTTAATTGGCCGATTTTAATAAAAAAAATATATATATATATCAATAATAATAATGACAATTACTACAATACTGAATGAACACTAATTTGAACTTAATATAATACATCAATAAAATGAATTTAGCTTCAAATAAATAATGAAACATGTTCCATTTGGTTTAAATAACGCAAAAACAAAGTGTTGGAGAAGTAAAAGTGCAATATGTGCCACATAAAAAAGCTAACGTTGGAATTCCTTGCTCAGAACATGAGAACATATGAAAGTTGGTGGTTCCTTTTAACATGAGACTTCAATATTCCAAGGTAAGAGGTTTTAGGTTGTAGTTAATATAGTATTTATAGGACTATTTCTCTCTATACCATTTGTATTTCATATACCTTTGACTATTGGATGTTCTTATAGGCACTATAGTATTGCCAGTGTAACAGTATAGCTTCCGTCCCTCTCCTCGCCCCTACCTGGGCTCGGACCAGGAACACATCGACAACAGGCACACTCGAAGCATTGTTACCCATCGCTCCACAAAAGCCGCAGCCCTTGCAGAGCAAGAGGAACAACTACTCCAAGTCTCAGAGCGAGTGACGACACTGATTTGAAACACTATTAGCGCTCACCCTGCTAACCAGCTAGCCATTTCACATTAGTTACACCAGCCTAATCTCGGGAGTTGATAGGCTTGATTGAAGTCATAAACAGCTCAATGCTTGAAGCACAAACGAGCTGCTGGCAAAACACACGAAAGTGCTGTTTGAATGAATGCTTACGAGCCTGCTGGTGCCGACCATTGCTCAGTCAGACTGCTCTATCAAATATCAAATCATATACTTAATTATAACATAATAACATACAGAAATACGAGCTTTAGGTCATTATGGTCGAATCCGGAAACGATCTTTCAGTGAAATACGGAACTGTTCCGTATTTTATCTAACGGGTGGCATCCATAAGTCTAAATATTCATAATGTCATAATTATGTAAAATTCTGGCAAATTAGTTTGGCCCAAACTGTTGCATATACCCTGACTCTGCGTGCAATGAACGCAAGAGAAGTGACACAATTTCACCTGGTTAATATTGCCTGCTAACTTCTTGACGCTACCCATCCCTGTAGTGGGATCATTATCGTCAGCAACCACTGAATAGCATAGCACAACAGTCAAATAATATTACTAACAAATATTCATATTCATGAAATCACAAGTGCAATATTGCGAAACACAGCTTAGCCTTTTGTTAGTCACCCTGTCGCCTCAGATTTGGAAATTATGCTTTACAGCGAAAGCAATCCAAGCGTTTAAGTTTATCGATAGCCCAGCATAGCATTATGTACACTTAGCATCAGGATGCTTGGTCACGAAAATCAGAAAAGCAATCAAATTAACCGTGTACCTTTTGATCTTCGGATGTTTTCACTGACGAGACTCCCAGTTAGACAGCAAATGTTCCATAAAGATTATTTTTATACCCAAAATACCAATGTTTGTTTGTCGCGTTATGTTCAGAAATCCACAGGAAAGAGCAGTCACCACAACAGACGTATATTCCAAATAATATCTACAATGTCCACAGAAACATGTCAAACGTTTTTTTATAATCAATCTTCAGGTTGTTTTTAAAATATATATTCGATAAAACTCAACCGAGTGTGTAGCTTTTTCCGTAACAGCGGGAGGAACAATGGCGGCTTTACTAAATTGCACACAAACTCACTCAGAGCCCCCACCTCTCCACTTACGCAATGTGATCCTTCACGCTCATTTTTCAAAATAAAAGCCTGAAACTGTCTAAAGACCGTTGACACCTTAGGGAAGCCAGAGAAAAAGGAATCTGGTTGATATCCCTTTAAATGGAGGCTAGACATTTCTATCCGAATCTGTCAATTATATGCATATTCTAGCATCTGGCCTGAGAAATAGGCCGTTTACTTTGGGAATGTTATTTTTCCAAACATAAAAATAGTGCCCCCTAGCTTCAAGAGGCTAACCTGGATTTCTTTTAGCTAAATTTGCAGGTTTAAAAATATATACTTCTGTGTATTGATTTTAAGAAAGGCATTGATGTTTATGGTTAGGTACAGTCATGCAATGAATGCTTTTTTCGCAAATGTCTTTGTTAGGAAGTCTTTGTTAGGAAGAAATAGTCTTCACACAGTTTGCAATGAGCTAGGCAGCCCAAACTTCTGCATATACCCTGACTCTGTTACAAGATAAGTGACACAATTTTCCTAGTTAAAAGAAATTCATGTTAGCAGGCAATATTAACTAATTAATTATGTGAAGATTGATTGTTTTTTATAAGGTAAGTTTAATGCAAGCTAGCAACTTACCGTGGCTTCTTACTGCATTCGCGCAACAGCGTAATCAGGTGGTTAGAGCGTTGGACTAGTTAACCGTAAGGTTGCAAGATTGAATCCCCGAGCTGACAAGGTAAAAATCTGTTAACCCACCGTTCCATGGCCGTCATTGAAAATAAGAATGTGTTCTTAACTGACTTGCCTAGTTAAATAAAGGTGTAAAACAAAAAAAATAGATTGGTGTCCAAAAATCCAGATTTCCGATTGTTATGAAACATGAAATCAGCCCTAATGAATCGGTCGACCTGTAATCCACAGGTCCACCTCCAAATGACTCAAATGATGTCAATTAGCTTATCAGAAGTTTCTAAAGCTGTTTAAGCTGTTTAAAGGCACAGTCAACTTAGTGTATGTAAACTTCTGAGCCACTGGAATTGTGATACAGTGAATTATAAGTGAAATAATCTATCTGTAAACAATTGATGGAAAAATTACTTGTGTCATGCACAAAGTAGTTGTCCTAACCGACTTGCCAAAACTATAGTTTGTTAACAAGAAATTTGTGGAGTGGTTAAAAAAACGAGTTCTAATGACTCCAACCTAAGTGTATGTAAACTTCCGACTTCAACTGTATGTAAAATAAGGTATTTATTTTTATCTAATTTGCAAACATTCTAAAATCCTGTTTTCATTTAGTCTTTATGTTATATTCTAAGTAGATAAGGGGAAAATGTATTTAATAAATTTTAGAATAAGGCTGTAATATAACAAAATGTAGAAAAGGGGTTTGAATATTTTCCGAATGCACTGTATAGGCTACTTTAGGAGCTTTTGATTTCTGTGTGAAAATGTTATGGGAGTTTCTCCAGTGGTTTTATTGGTAGGTCTACATTATGCTCAGATATCCACAATAGCCTATTGGCTACTGTCTAAAACTGTAAGGGTACAGCCTCAGTGTTCACTATAAACACTCGCTGGAAGTTGCACAAAATTCTCACCATGTTCAATTTCCACTCACAGGACCTAACATTTGCTCAGTTACCCCATAAAATTATTGGAAACATTGATAGACACTCACACTCTTTAATGCACAGTCACTCAAATACTCATTACCCCCTGAATAACATGCGTACACACACACACACACACACACACACAGGGCTGTGTTGGTCTTGGAATTTTGGCTAACGGTAATTGGCTAGCCAAATGACCGCAGTCTCTGTAATAACCGTTTGAATAGCTTCCCATTTCATATTTTTATATGCAACCCACATTTTAGCAACCCACATTTTCTCCTTTCCTCGGCTCCTGACAGCATGTGCTGCCATAGAAATAGAATACATGGAATGGGCGCCCCGTTCAAGTAAATGATGGCATAGTGGTTGAACTGGCATCCATTGCTAGTGTACCCATAGGAGCAAAGCTGGAAGTAAAAGCAGGAAATGTACCCATAAATATGTGCTGTGATTTGATGATTCAACTCAAGCACGTAATAACACCTTTTATTGGGATCGATTTCCCTGTTTGTGGGTGTTTGAAGGATCTACATTTATAAGTGCCATTGCATTGAGCACAGCCATTACATTTGTAATTTCCATCCAGTAGGGGCGCAAATAGATGTTGTTCAGGAATATCTTGGGGTGGTAAATCAGAGTTGACCAATTGGTCTCTGAGATTTCTGCCCCGCGACAATACGACCAAGGGAAGGTCCGAAAACATATTACCGAGACTATCATTGGATTTTAGGATGTGCCAATGTACTTATAAATGTAGATACTTCAAACACCCACAAACAGGGAAATCAATCCCAATAAAAGGTGTTATTACGTGCTCCACTAAGGCAGTTATTTATCTTATAACTTGTCCTTGTGGTAAAAATTATGTAGGTAAAACAAAGGGCGAATTAAAAGTACGTATCTCAGAGCATCGTAGCACCATTAGGTGTAAAAACTTTACTTATTCAGTTGCGGCCCACTTCTTGGAGGCAGGCCACTCGATTTTGTCTCTGCGTTATATTGGCATCGAACATGTCACCCTCCCTAGGAGAGGGGGTGACCTTGATAATTTATTGTTAAAACGAGAGGCTGCCTGGATCTTTAATTTAAAGACCCTTGCGCCCTTCGGTCTCAACGTAGACTTTGATCTTAAGCCATTCTTGTGATTATTGTGACTTTGCCATTGTAATTGTTTGTAAACTTGTGTAGTCAAATTAATCTATGATCGTATGCTATCCATTTGTTTGTATGCTGTTCTTTGTATGACATTTTAATATTTGATTATTAACCAATGATATTAGGCCACTCTTGGCCATGATTACAGACACCTGTGTCTTTTGACACTATATAAACAAGTCATCCAGTGTTTGTGATAATACCCTGATGAAGACAGCTTGGCTGTCGAAACGTTGGTATTACATTTTTGCATCTGAGCTCCAAGAGTGTGCGGCTCTCTTTTTATTTTCAAGTGGTGGCTGTTTAACAGTCTGATGGCCTTGAGATAGAAGCTGTTTTTCAGTCTCTCGGTCCCTGCTTTGATGCACCTGTATTAACCTCACCTTCTGGATGATAGCAGGGTGAACAGGCAGTGGCTCGGGTGGTTGTTGTCCTTGATCTTTATGGCCTTCCTGTGTGACATCGGGTGGTGTAGGTGTCCTGGAGGGCAGGTAGTTTGCCCCCTGTGATGCGTTGTGCAGACCTCAGTACCCTCTGGAGAGCCTTACGGTTGTGGGCGGAGCAGTTGCCGTACCAGGCAGTGATACAGCCAGACAGGATACTCTCGATTGTGCATCTGTAAAAGTTTGAGTGCTTTTGCTGACAAGCCGAATTTCTTCAACCTCCTGATGTTGAAGAGGCGCTGCTGCGCCTTCTTCACGACGCTGCCTGTGGGTGAACCAATTCAGTTTGTCCGTGATGTGTATGCAGTACCCTCTCCACTACTGTCCCGTCGATGTGGATAGGGGGCTGCTCCCTCTGCTGTTTCCTGAAGTCCATGATCATCTCCTTTTGTTTTGTTGACATTGAGTGTGAGGATATTTTCTTCACACCACACTCCGAGGGCCCTCGCCTCCTCCCTGTAGGCCGTCTCGTTGTTGTTGGTAATCAAGCCTACCACTGTAGTGTCGTCTACAAACTTGATGATTTGAGTTGGAGGCGTGCATGGCCACACAGTCGTGGGTGAACAGAGAGTACAGGAGAGGGCTCAGAACGCACCATTGTGGGGCCCCAGTGTTGAGGATCAGCGGGGTGGAGAAGTTGTTACTTACCCTCACCACCTGGGGGCGGCCCGTCAGGAAGTCCAGTACCCAGTTGCACAGGGTGGGGTCTCGAGCTTGATGACGAGTTTGGAGGGTACTATGGTGTTAAATGCTGAGCTGTAGTCAATGAACAGCATTCTCACATAGGTATTCCTCTTGTCCAGATGGGTTAGGGCAGTGTGGTTGCGATTGCGTCGTCTGTGGACCTATTGGGGCGGTAAGCAAATTGGAGTGGGTCTAGGGTGTCAGGTAGGGTATAGGTGATATGGTCCTTGACTAGTCTCTCAAAGCACTTCATGATGACAGGTAGTCGTTTAGCTCAGTTACCTAAGCTTTCTTGGGATCAGGAACAATGGTGGCCCTCTTGAAGCATGTGGGAACAGCAGACTGGGATAGGGATTGATTGAATATGTCCGTAAACACACCAGCCAGCTGGTCTGCGCATGCTCTGAGGGCGCGGCTGGGGATGCCGTCTGGGCCTGCAGCCTTGCGAGGGTTAACACGTTTAAATGTTTTACTCACTTCGGCTGCAGTGAAGGAGAGTCCGCAGGTTTTGGTAGCGGGCCGTGTCAGTGGCACTGTATTGTCCTCAAAGCAAGCAAAGAAGTTGTTTAGTGTGTCTGGGAGCAAAACAACCAGCCCCGTCGCGGACCAGGATTTATTTTTGTAATCTGTGATTGACTGTAGACCCTGCCACATACCTCTTGTGTCTGAACCATTGAATTGCGACTCTACTTTGTCTTTACTGACACGTAGCTCGTTTGATTGCCTTGCGGAGAGAATAGCTACACTGTATTCGGTCATGTTTCCAGTCACCTTGCCCTGGTTAAAAGCAGTGGTTCGTGCTTTCAGTTTGGCGCGAATGCTGCCACCAATCCACGGTTTCTGGTTTGTGAATGTTTTAGTTGTTGCTGTGGGTACGGCATCGCCGATGCACTTGCTAATAAACTCGCTCAGCGAATCAGCGTATTCATCAATGTTGTTTACCCCAGTCCTCAGCAGTCTAATCCCTGTACCTTTTGCAGAATATCAGTCTGTCCCTGACGTTTTTCCTGGAGAGAAGTGGCTTCTTTGCTGCCCTTCTTGACACCAGGCCATCCTACAAAAGTCTTCACCTCACTGTGTGCAGATGCACTCACACCTACCTGCTGCCATTCCTGAGCAAGCTCTGTACTACTGGTGGTGCCCCGATCCCGCAGCTGAGTCAACTTTTGGAGACAGTCCTGGCTATTGCTGGACTTTCTTGGGTGCCCTGAAGCAGCCTTCACAACAATTGAACCGCTCTCCTCCAAGTTTTTGATGATCCGATAAATGGTTGATGTAGGTGCAATCTTACTGGCAGCAATATCCTTGCCTGTGAAGCCCTTTTTGTGCAAAGCAATGATGACGGCACTTGTTTCCTTGCAGGTTACCATGATTAACAAAGGAAGAACAATGATTCCAAGTGGAGGCTGACTGATTAATCATAATGGCCGATTAATTAGAGACGATTTTCAAGTTTTCATAACAATTGTAAATAAGTATTTGGACACCGATTTGGACAATTTATTTTTTTAAATATATATTTTTAAACCTTTTAACTAGGCAAGTAAGTTAAGAACACATTCATATTTTCAATGACGGCCTAGGAACGGTTGGTTAACGACAGAGTTTTACCTTGTCAGCTCTGGGACTTGTTTTAGCAACCTTCCGGTTACTAGTCCAACGCTCTAACCACCTGTCTTACATTGCACTCCACGAGGAGCCTACTACCTGTTACGTGAGTGCAGCAAGAAACCAAGGTAAGTTGCTAGCTAGCATTAAACTTATAAAAAAACAATCAATCTTCACATAATCACTAGTTAACTACACATGGTTGATGATATTACTAGTTTATCTAGCGTGTCCTGCGTTGCATATAATCGATACCTGTTAATTTCTCATCGAATCACAGCCTACTTCGCCAAACGGGTGATGATTTAGCGCTGTTGCACCAAACCTGACCATCAATATCAATGCCTTTCTTTAAAATCAATACACAAGTATAGATTTTTAACCTGCATATTTAGTTAATATTGCCTGCTAACATGAATTTCTTATAATTAGGGAAATTGTGTCACTTCTCTTGCAACAGAGTCAGGGTATATGCAGCAGTTTGGGCTGCCTAGCTCATTGCAAACTGTGTGAAGTCCATTTATTCCTAACAAAGACCGTAATTAATTTGCCAGAATTTTACATAATTATGACATAACATTGAAGGTTGTCCAATGTAACAGCAATATTTAGACCTATGGATGCCACCCGTTAGATAAAATACGGAACAGTTATGTATTTCACTGTAAGAATAAATGTTTTGTTTTCAAAAAGGTAGTTTCCGGATTCGACTATATTAATGGGCTCGTATTTCTGTGTTTATTATGTTATAATTAAGTCTATGATTTGATATTTGATAGAGCAGTCTGACTGAGCGATGGTAACTTTCGTGTGTTTTGCCAGCAGCTCTTTGCAATGCTTCAAGCATTGAGCTGTTTATGATTTCAAGCCTATCAACTCCCGAGATTAGGCTGGTGTAACTAATGTGAAATGGCTAGCTAGTTAGCGGGTTGCGCGCTAATAGCGTTTCAATCGGTGATGTCACTCGCTCTGGGACTTGGAGTGGTTGTTCCCCTTGCTCTGCAACGGCCACGGCTTTTGTGGAGCGATGGGTAACGATGCTTCAAGGGTGGCTGTTGTCGATGTGTTCCTGGTTCGAGCCCAGGCAGGGGTGAGGAGAGGGACGGAAGCTATACTGTTACACTGGCAATACTAAAGTGCCTATAAGAACATCCAATAGTCAAAAGTATGTGAAATAGAAATTCTATAGAGAGAAACAGTCCTATAATTCCTATAATAACTACAACCTAAAACTTCTTACCTGGGAGCATTGAAGATTCATGTTAAAAGGAACCACCAGCTTTCATATGTTCTCATGTTCTGAGCAATGAACTTAAACGTTAGCTTTTTTACATGGCACATATTGCACTTTTACTTTCTTCTCCAACACTGTTTTTGCATTATTTAAACCAAATTGAACATGTTTCGTTATTTATTTGAGGCTGAATTGATTTTATTGATGTATTACAGTGCCTTGCGAAAGTATTCGGCCCCCTTGAACTTTGCGACCTTTTGCCACATTTCAGGCTTCAAACATAAAGATATAAAACTGTATTTTTTTGTGAAGAATCAACAACAGGTGGGACACAATCATGAAGTGGAACGACATTTATTGGATATTTCAAACTTTTTTAACAAATCAAAAACTGAAAAATTGGGCGTGCAAAATTATTCAGCCCCCTTAAGTTAATACTTTGTAGCGCCACCTTTTGCTGCAATTACAGCTGTAAGTCGCTTGGGGTATGTCTCTATCAGTTTTGCACATCGAGAGACTGAAATCTTTTCCCATTCCTCCTTGCAAAACAGCTCGAGCTCAGTGAGGTTGGATGGAGAGCATTTGTGAACAGCAGTTTTCAGTTCTTTCCACAGATTCTCGATTGGATTCAGGTCTGGACTTTGACTTGGCCATTCTAACACCTGGATATGTTTATTTTTGAACCATTCCATTGTAGATTTTGCTTTATGTTTTGGATCATTGTCTTGTTGGAAGACAAATCTCCGTCCCAGTCTCAGGTCTTTTGCAGACTCCATCAGGTTTTCTTCCAGAATGGTCCTGTATTTGGCTCCATCCATCTTCCCATCAATTTTAACCATCTTCCCTGTCCCTGCTGAAGAAAAGCAGGCCCAAACCATGACGCTGCCACCACCATGTTTGACAGTGGGGATGGTGTGTTCAGGGTGATGAGCTGTGTTGCTTTTACGCCAAACATAACGTTTTGCATTGTTGCCAAAAAGTTCAATTTTGGTTTCATCTGACCAGAGCACCTTCTTCCACATGTTTGGTGTGTCTCCCAGGTGGCTTGTGGCAAACTTTAAACAACACTTTTTATGGATATCTTTAAGAAATGGCTTTCTTCTTGCCACTCTTCCATAAAGGCCAGATTTGTGCAATATACGACTGATTGTTGTCCTATGGACAGAGTCTCCCACCTCAGCTGTAGATCTCTGCAGTTCATCCAGAGTGATCATGGGCCTCTTGGCTGCATCTCTGATCAGTCTTCTCCTTGTATGAGCTGAAAGTTTAGAGGGACGGCCAGGTCTTGGTAGATTTGCAGTGGTCTGATACTCCTTCCATTTCAATATTATCGCTTGCACAGTGCTCCTTGGGATGTTTAAAGCTTGGGAAATCTTTTTGTATCCAAATCCGGCTTTAAACTTCTTCACAACAGTATCTCGGACCTGCCTGGTGTGTTCTTTGTTCTTAATGATGCTCTCTGCGCTTTTAACGGACCTCTGAGACTATCACAGTGCAGGTGCATTCATACGGAGACTTGATTACACACAGGTGGATTGTATTTATCATCATTAGTCATTTAGGTCAACATTGGATCATTCAGAGATCCTCACTGAACTTCTGGAGAGAGTTTGCTGCACTGAAAGTAAAGGGGCTGAATAATTTTGCACGCCCAATTTTTCAGTTTTTGATTTGTTAAAAAAGTTTGAAATAATCCAATAAATGTCGTTCCACTTCATGATTGTGTCCTACTTGTTGTTGATTCTTCACAAAAAAATACAGTTTTATATCTTTATGTTTGAAGCCTGAAATGTGGCAAAAGGTCGCAAAGTTCAAGGGGGCCGAATACTTTCGCAAGGCACTGTATATTAAGTTAAAATAAGTATTCATTCAGTATTGTTGTAATATTCATTATTATAAATGAATAAAAATTGTCATATTAATCGGTATCAACCTTTTCTGGTCCTCTAATAATCGGTATCGGCGTTGAAAACTCATAATCGGTCGACCTCTAATTCCCAAGCGCCACCCTCTTGAAGCTTCCAGTCTGTTATTCGAACTCAATCAGCATGACGGGGTGATCTCCAGCCTTGTCCCCGTCAACACTCACACCTGTGTTAACGAGAGAATCACTGACATGATGTCAGCTGGTCCTTTTGTGGCAGGGCTGAAATGCAGTGGAAATGTTTTTTGGGATTCAGTTCATTTGCATGGCAAAGAGAGACTTGGCAATTATTTGCAATTCATCTGATCACTCTTCATAACATTCTGGAGTATATGCAAATTGCCATCATACAAACTGAGGCAGCAGACTTTGAGAATTAATATTTGCGTAATTCTCAACTTTTGGCCACGACTGTACATTCCATTGCATTCGCCAAATCAGTTAACATCATTTGAATAAACATTCTATATTACCATGGATGTGATTTTGTCACAATGCCAGGCAGCCATTGCAAGTGTACCCATGAGTTAAGGCTGGTTTTTACTTGGCGCAGTGACTTCATGAACATGCAGTTGTCCGACGTCAAACTTGTCATTTTGAAAAAGTATATACTCAAAAACGACAGGCTGCATGACATCAGCAGCCTGGTGGTCCAATATAACATAACTGCTGTATTTCAAATCAAATTTTATTAGTCACATGCGCCGAATACAACAGGTATAGTAGACCTTACAGTGAAATACTTACTTACGAGCCCCTAACCAACAATGCGGTTAAAAAAATAAAAATAATAAATGAACTAATAAGTAATTAAAGAGCATCAGTAAAATAACAATAGCGAGACTATATACGGGGGGGGTAGCCATTTGATGGCTTGGGGGTACAAGCTGTTTAGAAGCCTCTTGGACCTAGACTTGATACTCCGGTACCGCTTGCCGTGCGGAGCAGAGACAACAGTCTTTGACTAGGGTGGCTGTAGCCCTTGGCAATTTTTTGGGGCCTTCCTCTGACACCGCCTGGTATAGAGGTTCTGGGTGGCAGGAAACTTGGCCCCAGTGATGTACTGGCCGTACGCACTACCCTCTGTAGAGCCTTCCTGTCGGAGGCCGAGCAGTTGCCATACCAGGTGGTGTTGCCACCAGGATCTGAGGACCCATGCCAAATCTTTTCAGTCTCCTGAGGGGGAATAGGCTTTGTCGTGCCCTCTTCACGACTGTCTTGGTGTGTTTGGACCATGATAGTTTGTTGGTAATGTGGACACCAAGGAACGAGAATGTGGGTGTGCTCGGTCCTCCTTTTTCTGTAGTCCTGACATACATGCATAATGACCTGCATGTTAGTGTATCACATGAGGTTGGTGCCACCCTATTTTGGGGAGGACAGTCGCATGGTAATGGCTGGAGCAGAAGATTGGAATGGTATCATACACTTGGATCTATGTGTTTGATGCCATTCCATTTGCTTCGTTCCAGCCATTATTAGGAGCCGTCCTCCCTTCAGCAGCCTCCTCTGATGTGTATTACTTCCTCCCATTCCTCCAGTCAAATCACAGGTAGGCCTTTGCAAATACGGGCTAATCATCCGTTCTGTGCAGTATTCTATCAAACACTGAACAGTGTGAAGTTAAATTCAATGTGTTTTATTGAGTAGAAGTGTGATTTTCAATGACAGGTTTTCGGAAACTGAACAAGCGTCCAGGGAACGGGGCGAACAGGATGCTAGGCCATTGATTTTTTTTTCCCCCCACTGTGGTATCTCGATACTACTCGGTATCATGATACTTGGCCTGGTATTGTTTTTATAATTTTGGTTTCATGACAAGGTGAAATCCCTGAGCAGGTTCGTTCGTCTCCAACAACTGAGTTAGGAAGGACGCCTTTATCTTTGTAGTGACTGGGTGTATTGATGCACCATCCAAAGTTTAATGAATAACTTCACTCTGCTCAAAGGGATGTTCACTCTCTCTCTCTTTATTTTTTACTCATCTACCAATCGGTGCCCTTCTTTGCGAGACATTGAAAAACCTCTCTGGTCTTTGTGGTTAGATCTGTGCTTGAAATTTACTCCCTGACTGAGGGACCATACAGATAATTGTATGTGTGGGGGTACAGAGATTGGGTAGTCATTTGAAAATCATGTTAACCACTATTATTGAACAATGAATGAGTCCATGCAACTTACTATGCACATTTTTACTCCTGAACTTATTTAGGCTTTCCGTAACAAAACAGTTGAATCCTCATTGACTCCAGACTTTTCAGCTTTTAATGTTTAATACATTTAAATGTTTTACCAACAAAATTCCACTTTGACATTACGGGGTATTGTGTGTAGATCAGTGATACCAAAATCTGTGGAAAAAGTCAAGGGGTGTGAATACTTTATGAAGGCACTGTAAATATTCAGAAGTCAGAACCAATGATACTGGAAGGTTGTCTGGATCTGGGAACACACACACACACACACCTGCATCATACACAGTGTCAATTGTAGGGTAAGATGACAGAATGGCAGTTTCAGCTTAATCAGAATAGCAGAACAGGAGGACAGGGGTGTGTGTACATGCGTGGGAGTGTTGCTTCTGTATTCTGTTCACGTTGTGTCCGACCTCCAGCCAATGAGGAGGAGTATAAATAAAAGTATCAAATAAAAACATTATTTTATGGACATTACTGTTCCAGTTTCCCAATGAACGACCCTGAAATACCTCAGAGAGGTGGAGAGAGAGTGATAGACCCACAGCGTGTGTGAACATGCATAATGCAGACAGACGGATAGATGTGGGGCGATATTAAATGGGTCTGTGTGTCTAAACGAGAGATGTATTGGTGCTTCTGGAGAAAAAGCCAATAGATTTATTAGAAAGGACTGAGACGGCAGGAAGAACAGACCAGGGTAATTTCAGCCTTCAAGAGAACTGGAGAAATTAAACAAAGAAACTGAGCGATGAAGCTGGTAAAAAGTGAACGTTTTCTGTGTGTGCTCACATGGAGGTTTGAGTAGAGACTTTTCCCCTGGTATGTGAACTAACCCATCTCTTTATGTCTCCCTGTCTGTGTGTGTAGATATGTGAACACGCTACTGAAGCTGGTGCCACAGGTCTTGTCCCTGCAGGAACAACTAAGAGAGGCCGTCCAGAACGGAGACATGGAGACGTCACACGGAATCTGTCGCATCGCTGTCGCGCTGGGCGAAAACCACTCCAGGTGCGTGCGCTGTCCCCACATCAATCAATCAATCCTTTCTCTTCCCCGCCTCACACTGCTTGGTGACGACATTGATGCTGCTGGGTTCATTCACACAACCAATCAACAAATAATCAGATCAGATGACGTGTTCAGTTTCAAGCTCAGGCCCATCCTGGTAAACAAGCTGTTTGTTATTGTGTGTTTTTGTCTCCGGAGGCGTCACGTCTCCCTGTGTATGTCAATGGCTCCAGTCTGAACCCTTCAACTGTCACACTCTATCTAGAGAAAAAGCCCTGCGTGTCCCACCTCACCTCACTCTTCCTGCGCACTGACCTAGTTTTCCCAGCTCTGTGTCCCTTTCACTTACTCTCTCCCTTTTCTTTTCTTTTCTCTCCTCTTCCATCTCTTGATCTCAACCCCCCAGGGCTCTGCTGGAGCAGGTAGCGCATTGGCAGGGCTTTCTCGCATTGGTCAACATGATCATGTTCTGCACTGGGATACCAGGACACTATCCAGTCAACGAGACGACCAGCTCCCTCACACTCACCTTCTGGTACACACTACAGGTATGCACTCTACACCCTAACACTGTAACCCAGGACACTTAACATTACACCCTAAACCCAACTACCCTGTTCAGAATAACAGCATTTAACAGTACACACTCTCGCTCTCTCTCCAGGATGACATCATGTCGTTTGACTGTGAGAGACAGGCGGTGTATCTGCAGGTTTATAGACCTGTGTATTTCCAGTTGGTGGATGTTCTGCTGCATAAAGCCCAGTTCCCCTCTGACCAGGAGTACGCATCATGGTCCTCAGATGAGAAGGAGCAGTTCAGGATTTACAGGTACAAGAGTGTAGTTGGGGTTGTGTGGGTGAGCGAGTGAAACGCAGTATGCCGACAGGTCTATTGCTGGGTGTGTTTGTGGTTGTAACAGCCTGTAAGTGAAGTGGCAGCTGAGAGGGCACACATTTTGGATGATAATGTTTGAGTCATCAGATGCTCAGAAGCACATTACTAACAGCACATTATAAAGTGATGCCCTGCTGTTAGTCCCTGCACAGTTAAATGGCGCCTTCTATTTCACTTGATTTGAGGTGTAAACACAAAAACTGAACCCTGTGACACACCACTCCCCCCAATAGCATTGATTGTTCCACCTCTATAACAAAACCTTGCTTTCTGTTGGTGGTATGCATTACACTCCTGTATTCCAAGACTTAACACATTTGTGTGTTCCAGGGTGGATATCTCAGACACTCTGATGTATGTGTATGAGATGCTAGGAGCTGAGCTGCTCAGTAACCTGTATGAGAAACTAGGACGAATATTGACCAACACAGAACAAGCCTCGTCATGGCAGGTACAGTACACATATAGTCACACACACACACACACACACACACACAGAATACACTGTCTGAAGCCTTTAAATGTCTCCTCCAGCATACAGAAGCATTGCTGTATGGGTTCCAGTCTATAGCGGAGACGATAGATGTCAACTACTCTGATGTCATCCCAGGCCTGATCGGACTCCTCCTCAGAATCAACATCAACAACGTCCAACTGGCCGACACCGTCATGTTCACTATCGGTAGGTACTGATACGCTCATACGTGTTCACGATAGGTATTAATTAGAGGTCGACCGATTAATCGGAATGGCTGATTAATTAGGGCCGATTTCAAGTTTTCATAACAATCGGAAATCTGTATTTTTGCACGATTTGCCGATTTTAAAAATAAATTTTAAAAATAATGATAATATAACTTTTTTTTTTTTACACCTTTATTTAATCTTTATTTAACTAGGCAATTCAGTTAAGAACACATTCTTATTTTCAATGACGGCCTAGGAACGATGGGTTAACTTCCTCATTCAGGGGCAGAAAGACAGATTTTCACCTTGTCAGCTCGGGGATCCAATCTTGCAACCTTACAGTTAACTAGTCCAATGCAATAACGACCTGCCTCTCTCTCGTTGCACTCCACAAGTTACGCAAATGCAGTAAGCCAAGGTAAGTTGCTAGCTAGCATTAAACTTATCTTATAAAAAACAATCAATCATAATCACTAGTTAACTACACATGGTTGACGATATTACTAGATATTATCTAGCGTGTCCTGTGTTGCATATAATCCGACTGAGAATGCATATAATAACTACCACCTAAAACTTCTTACCTGGGAATATTGAAGACTCATGTTAAAAGGAATCACCATTTTTCATATGTTCTCATGTTCTGAGCAAGGAACTGAAACGTTAGCTTTCTTACATAGCACATATTGCACTTTTACTTTCTTCTCCAACAATTTGTTTTTGCATTATTTAAACCAAATGGAACATGTTTCATTATCTACTTGAGGCTAAATTGATTTTATTGATGTATTATATTAAGTTAAAATAAGTGTTCATTCAGTAATTGTTGTAATTGTCATTATTACAAATACTTAAAAAATTAAAATAAAATCGGCCAATTAATCAGTATGATTAATCACTCATTCACTCATTCATATATCCTTATATTAATCACTCATTCATATATCCTTATGTACATATTCTTTATCCCCTTACACTGTGTATAAGACAGTAGTTTTTTTGGAATTGTTAGTTAGATTACTTGCTCGTTATTACTGCATTGTCGGAACTAGAAGCACAAGCATTTCGCTACACTCGCATTAACATCTGCTAACCATGTGTATGTGACAAATAGAATTTGATTTGATTTGATTTATCGGCGTCTCTGGTCGTCCAATCGGTATCGGCTTTGAAAAATCATAATCGGTCGAATTCTAGTATTAATACAGTGATACCTGTCATTTTGTTGTGCGTTGTTCATCCAGGGAAATAATAAGCTGGAAAAGAAGAGAAACTAATTGGACAAGAGAACAGGAAAAGCACCCGTCTCCTTTGTCTCCTGTAGCATAAAGTGTTCAGTCTTTTCATCCACTGTGTTCTTCTTCTCCCTCCTCCCTGTAGGAGCTCTAGCAGAGTGGTTGGCGGACCACCCGGTGATGTTGAGTAGTGTTTTACCTCTGGTACTCCAGGCCTTGGGGAACCCAGACCTCTCCATCTCCTCAGTCTCCACACTCAAGAAGATCTGCCGAGAGTGCAAATATGACCTGCCACCCTATGCCTCCAATATAGTGGCTGTATCACGTGTACGTGTGTGTGTACTGTATATGTTTTATGTCTAAATTAGTGTTTTCTGAATAAAATGTTTACATGTATGTCAATATTTTATTCTTCTGCTTCTGCTATCCTCTCTCTTCACAGGAGGTGCTGAGCAAACAGATTCACAAGGTCAGTCCCAGTCCTGTCTGGAGATGATGCAAGCCATAACCCCAATGTCCCGACTCACTGGACCCACTCTAGTGTTTACAACATCCTGGAGAATAATTTATAGTGAAATTCAGAGACAGAGTCAAACTTTCAAAAACTTTGTTGCCTGTGCATTTGGTACATGCAACAATGAGCATATTCAATACATTCAGATGAACCACAGGGAGTACATCAGACCATAGAATCAGTCAGTCCATTCAGTCACGAAAGCAAGATAAAAGCTGGTGACAAGACTGGATGGTAGCTAGCAAAAGACCACTTATCACATCACATTTTGTTGGTCACGTACACATGGTTAGCAGATGTTATTGCGAGTGTAGCGGAATGCTTGTGAGAAGTCAGCACAAGGAGTCAACCTTTCAAAAGTCCTGGAAATGTGTAACAATGTTCTCTCCTCTTCCTCTCGCTCTTCTTCCTGCTCCCCTCCCTCTTCCTGATCCCCTCACTCTCTCTTCCTGCTCCCCTCCCTCCTCTTCCCTTCCTCTCTCTCTCTCCAGACCAGTCAGTGTATGTGGCTGATGCAGGCCTTGGGCTTCCTGCTGTCTGCTCTGCATGTGGAGGAGATACTGAGGAACCTGCACTCTCTCATCACTCCCTACATCCAACAACTTGAGAAACTAGCTGATGAGACGGTACACACACACTGTGGTAACAGTGTTATTACAGTGACATATTTTCCTCTGTTGGACTGCGGCCATATGAACAGACTGTGTGTCTGCATGGATGCGCCACACACTAACACACACGCTTGCGCGCACAGACACACACACTCTTCTTTCTTTTGTTTCTTCCCCCTCTCACTGTTGGACTGTGTCCATATGAACAGGCGTTGTATCTGTGTGACTCCACTGCAGTTGAACATTTCTCTGTGGGACCAGATTGGCTTCATCACTACACCATTGGTTACTGAATCACAGGGCCATAACACACACACACCACGTTCTTTATTAAATGTCAGGTCTAATGAATCCAAGCTTTGTCGGAGCTAAAAATAAGGATTTGACATTTTCTCAAAAAAAAGAAGCTGACATTAACTACAAATTAGGGATGTGACATTATCAGTGTTGAATTAGTCTTTCTCCCCTGATCTACTGTTCTGGAGTCAGTAGAGACCTGAGTGTCTGGGTGAACAGAGATGTCAGTTCAAATGAAGAGTTTCATCTCTTTTTCTCTCTTGTGCTCACTTTCTCCTTCTCTCTACGTCTCGCACGCTCTGTCTGATGTATAGCCATAACATCAGACTATGAAATCGGGTTGTCTGTGCAGCCTAACAAACACTGGCACCCTAAGGCAAGAGATGAAACTGCACCTCCACTATGTAATTAGCTACAAGCAATGTCTGTTTTTTATGCATTTAGGGTGGTATTCTGACTTAAATACAGTGCTCTTCACTCAAATGTTCACCCATTGATGTCTCTGAATGATTAAGGCATAAATCCAAGTTGAACATACCCATCTCAAATGAGCGTGTGTTCAGTTGCAACATGACCCGTTGCTCATTAAGAGAAGGGTCGTCAGCCCAGCCACATGACTCCTCCCTTGTACTCCACAGCTCTGTTGTCATGGATACCGAGCGGTGATTAAATGGTTGCTAATGAAGCTTTAATTAGTGTTGTCACCCTAGAGAGAGAGAGAGAGAGTGTGTGTGTGTGTGTGAAATCTGCAGAAAAATGAAGCCATCAACTGACTGACGCACCCAAACTCCTGTCTTCACTGATCCCTCTTTCCCTTCTGTCCTTTTCATTCCATCCTCCCTTCATTGTCATTCACTGTCTTTTTGCTTCACTTGTTAACTCGTTCACAAAAACCAACAGATAGAAAATGAGTGATGGCAAATCTTGTTTCAGCCTTTCTTCGTAAAGCTATTGACTTACTCTCTCGGTCCCTCTTTCCCTCTCCAGCCCAACCCGTCCAATAAACTAGCGATAATCCACATTCTAGGTCTGCTGTCCAATCTCTTCACTACGCTGGACATTAGCAAACAGGAGGACGAATCAGGAGAGAGCACTGCTCCCCCTGTCAAAACTGCCCCACTCCCACCAGGGCCTAACCCGGTGAGATTCAACTTCATCATTATTATCATCATCAGAACTCAGCCAGATGCAACCTCTTTTAATGGGAACGTTCATCCAGTTTTCATAATTTGTTCCTCATTTAGCTAGTGTTGTCAAACTAATCTGTGTGTTCTAGGTGGTGGTGGTCCTACAGCAGGTCTTTGCTCTCATTCAGACGGTCCTCAGCAAGTGGCTCAACGACTCTCAGGTGGTGGAGGTGAGACATGAACACACACACCCAACAAAAAAAAGTGATGCGTTGACTCAACAGTTTCAATAAATGATCTGCACGTTCATGAAACATTAAAAGAATCCAGCCTGAACCAGCTGAAATTACTCTCATTTCACTCCCTGCTCCCTGCCCTCCCATCTCTCTCCCGCCGTCCTTCCAGGCCGTGTGTGCTATCTTTGAGAAGTCGGTGAAGACTCTCCTCCATGACTTTGCCCCCATGGTGTCTCAGCTCAGTGAGATGCTAGGACAGATGTACAGTACCATACCACAGGCCTCAGCACTGGACCTCACACGACAGGTACATACTCACACTCTTGAGAACACTCGCATACACCATACACACACACACACTCTTGAACACTCGCATACACCATACACATGCATACATTCAGAGGCGCACCGATGTGAAACCGTCTGTGGTTGTGTTTGACAGATGGTCCATATATTTGCCAGAGAGACGGACCACTTCCCTCCCATCAAGGCTCTATTTGAGCTGGTCACCTCAGTAACACTCTCCATCTTCCAGCAAGGTAGGGGGTCCTGCAGGGGAGGGGGAGGGGGGGGTAATCTCTGTCTGTTTTTGTTTTGGGTGATTTTGATTGACAGACAAACCTGCACACACTCCTGCTTTCACAGGAAAACAAGGAACATGGAGAATGAACATGGCTTCCATGATAAATGCTTTTTGTGTGTGTCAACTAATACCTGCATAACACAAGGGGAAACCAGGATGGCTGCATCTCAATAGTCTAAAGTCCTTGTCTTCTCATATTGCTTTCACCTGCCCTGTGTTTTTAGATGAGGGCAGATGAAGGGGAGGAGATAAGGAGAGGAAGCCACGTTAGACTGTTGAAATGCATCCTCTGTCCTCCTGTGCTGTTATGAAGAATTACACAAGAACGTTTTGGTTTTTGAAGCTGATAATATCCAGTGGGTCTTACCTGAATACTGTCTGCCTCTCTCTTCTCCCCTTTCAGTTCTCCTCTCATACCCTTCTCCCTCTTCTTCTGCTTTGTCTGTGTTTGATTGATAATGGCTGCCTCTTTTTTTTTTGTTACTTTCTTTCTGAGCAGGTGTCCTTCAATGTGGCTCTGTGGCCAGTATCTTATACAATATGGTGCAATGTTACAAAACACAAGAGAATGTGGTTGCAGAACAACGTTCATATAGAAATGTTTTGTGTAGAACAGTCTTTTACAGAACGGGGAATTGTGTGGGCTCTATTCGTTGCATTTCTATCTGGGTTGCGCCCCACTGAATAAGCCTGTAAGGTGGGGGTGTGTATGGGGAGTTGAGGGATGGGGTTTTGTTTGAAGTCTAGGAACAGGGAAGGGTTGCCTCGTAAGTGTTCATCTTTTTGGGGGGTGGTTAATGGTCAGTGGTACTATCCCCTAGGTGGTTGTAAGCCACACAGAAAAAAATTACCTTGCCTATCGTATTACACGGTGGAGCTATTAGCAAGCCCCTAGGGTCTAGGAGATGCCTAGGGCTTTGGGTGGCTAGTCCAAGGGGCGAGGGATTGATTTGGGACTTGACGCCCCTTTTCTCTGAAGCATTACAGTAACAGTTGCCTCCTGAGTTCCCCACTCCAAAACCACTTTTTTGTTATTTTTAGGTTTATTTTTCTCTCGTTATTCTTTCGTTTTTTTATCTCCAAATGGAACCCATGTCTCCTCTTTCTCTGCCTGTTTTCTGTTCGTTCAACCGCTCACTGTTTTTCCCAAGACTCTTCCAAAGCTTCACACGCCCCTCCTCCCTCTCTCTCCCCCTTTGTTTGTTCTTTACTCACGTGTGACAATTATTTCAATGAGATCTTTTCTGTTCTCTTTTCTTTCCACATGACTGTTGAATCGGTTGAGTTGCTGTTTGTATATTATTATTCTCTTTATTCTTTATGATTTGTTAAGTTTCATCTTTATTATATTTTAGGACCCAGGGATCATCCTGATATTGTTGATTCATTTATGCAACTCCAAGCTCAGGTGTGTTTTTGGTTTCTTATTTCATTCACTTTGGGTTTCTCTCTCGTTCTCTCTCTCTCTCTCTCGCTCACACACACTCTCTCAAGCTCTCTCTTTCTCTTTGTTCTTTGTTAAAGGGTCTGAGGGCGACCCATCATAATGGCATGGCAGAGAATAGACAGTAGGTGGTGGTATTGAAGGATGGACTCTGTCTCCTTCAATACTCAGGGCTCTAACCATTCTGATGAGGGAGTAAGGGTCAGCGTTCACCAAGGTCTTGTCCAGTAGGCACAAAACATGACAAAATGCTTTGTAATGAGGAGGGACTATCAGAATGTGTCCAATAATAAACATGTTCATGTTGGGTTGTCTTCTGAACATGACCCTGGGATGTAGTTCCCTGTGACCTCAATGGTTAGAATCCCCTAGCCACGCCCCTTTTCTGATGTCATTCCAACCCATAGCCAATCAAAGCCACAATTAATTAATATTCCATTATTAATCAATTCAGGCGAATTGGGTGCCCTCTGTTTTTTGTTTGTTTTTGTCTTCCTTCTACATTCTTCCTTTAATTTCTATCTTTGGATAGAGCTGATCTCCATCTCTCCTCTCCTCTTCCCTCGCTCCCTCTCTTTTCCTCCATCCTGAATGAGTTCATTACAGTATCAGTTGTATTTATCCGTTCATGTACCTTACTTATGTTGCATATTCAATCCAACCAGGCCAAAAAAAGGGAGAAAAAATTGTGTATCAGAATGAAATTGATACAAACAGCAGCTACAGAACCATCATTGCCTTTAGTTTGACTTAAGTTTTAAATAATTTCTGTTTGATTTTCTCCAGTTTGCTTGCTGAGTTTTCATTGGAGCAAAGTTGTGTACTGTGTGAGTGATAGTTTATTGTAGAGAGAGGGAGTCAGTTAGTCTAGCCTGGTAGCCTCCACTGTTTATCTGCTTGAGATGACTCCTTTAGCCCAGTTCTCATTCACTCCTTCTCAAGAATTTAAAAGCATTGGGATTGGTGTAAGAAACACTGTCTATACCAATCCAATACTGTTAAATCCCCAAGGGGGAGTGAACGAGATCGCACTTCAGGGAGAAGGGGGACAATCAGTATTTGGCTTTTGTTGTCATATCTATGTCCCAGAATTTTTTCCTGACCTTGTGGGCACACAGTTGGACATGACAATGACAAAGGAGTTATCTAATGCAGACACAGTTCTGTCTACGAGGCTAGGAGAGTGGGGGGTTCAGTATTTTCTGGGGTGGGAGGTAGTAGTTGGGGTGTACCCCTGGAGTAGGGGAATAGACTCCTGCCCTGTGTCATGCCTCTGTCTGCCTCCTACTGTAGGCCCTCAAACGGAAGCCAGATCTCTTCTTGTCTGAGAGTCTTGACGTGAAAGCTGTGTTCCATTGTGGTAAGTGTGTGTTGCTTTGCTCCCGCACACACACACTGCTCATTGTATGTATTGCCGCGTTTCTCTTAACACACACGTGCACACACATACACACACACACACACTTTGTCAATTGTCGTGCCTCTGAGATCCACAGAGATTGTGCTGGAAACATCTGAAGAGCAAAAGTGTTAGTGTTGAAATAGAAATGTGTATTTGGATGTTTCTAATACCCCCCCCTCTCTCTCCCCTCTGTAGGACTATTGTCACTGAAATTCCCTGAGGCTCCAACAGTCAAGTCTACCTGCTTGTTTTTTGTGAGTGTACACACTTAGGGATGTGAAAAATGTACAAATATTCTTAACGTTTAAAATGCTATTTTCTTTAGCGTTTAAATATATATTTATTTTTTCGTAAAATGACCTGAAATTAGAATCCTGATATGGTACTGCGTTTGACCGCTAGGGGGCATTGCAGTTCAATCTACGAGAAACCTGGCTACCAACCTCCCTGTCGTCACTAGTTACCACAGCCACAAAGTCCTAAAGCCTGCCTATTTCTACAATTTTATCTTCTTACAATGTGATTTTTAAACCTAACCTAAACCCTAACCACACTGCTAACCTTAAATTAAGACCAAAAGATAATTTTTGTTTTCATACATTTTTACAATATATCCCATTTTGACTTTGTGGCTGTGGTAACTAGTGGAAACCCAGCAGACGGCGCTCACCTTACTGCTGTCCCCCACTCACGCAGCAACAATGGTATTAATGCCATTTTAGGTTCTCTGTTGTGTGCCTCTCCTCCATGTCCTTAGTTGTCAGTGCGTACTTCATCAATCAATGTGAAAGCACATCGCAGTGATTTATGACGGCTTGTTCATATACGTCCATCAGGGCCGTCAGTTTTTTTTTCACATGGCATCCCGTAGTCTGGTAGATAAGCCAATTGACAATGGCTGCATATCAACTGTAATGATTTCTATAATCAGCTCTGTGATTTTCTCACTCCGTCCCTTATCGCACTGCTGCCCAGCGATGGGTTGGTTCTCACGGTGCCTCCTCGCAGAATTGCACCTGTACTGCCGCTGTAGCTCAATTCCACCTCGCAAAGTTTGTATTTCATTAGCTTCTCATTTAACTTCTCAAAGTATTGCCATACAGGACTTTGCTGTTTACGCCATTTTTCTAACTGTTAACAACGATGACGTGGGGCGCTCTTTATATCCGTGGCAAATATATGAAACAAAAATATAAACGCAACAATTTCAACAATTCTACTGAATTACAGTTCATATAAGTCAATTGAAATGAATTCATTAGGCCCTAATCTATGGATTTTACATGACTGGGCAAAGGTGCAGCCTTGGGGGAGCCAGGGCCAGCCAATCAGAATGAGTTCTTCCCCAGAATAGGGCTTTATTACAGACAGAAATACTCCTCAGTTTCATCAGCTGTCCAGGTGGCTGGTCTCAGATGATCCTGCAAGTGAAGAAGCCTGATGTTGGGGTGCTAGCCTGGTTTCACTTGGTCTGCGTTTGTGAGGCCGATTGGACGTACTGCCAAATGGACATTCCTGCAGTCAGCAAGCCAATTGCATGCTCCCTCATCTTGAGACATCTGTGGCATTGTATTGTGTGACGAAGCTGCACATTTTAGAGTGGCCTTTTATTGTCCCCAACACAGGAGAAATAAGCTTTTGCGTACGGAATATTTCTTTTATTTCAGCTCATGAAACATGGGACCAACGCTTTACATGTTGTTTTTATATTTTTGTTCGGTATATCTCCTACTTACAGCATTGTTGCGTTAGGTATTTGTTTAATTTTTATTTTTGCCTTTATGATGATGATAATGACCGGGACCTGTTAATGGTAGTTTTGTGATAACTGCACTATGATTTATAAAATGTAATGATTGTTTAAACGTCACATCCCTAGTACACACACACACATTTTAGGGTAACAGAGGTGAATCTTGTTGAGATGTGATATTAGTGTTGTGGTTTGTTCTGATAGTCCCTGTGTGTGCCATAGACGGAGTTGTTGCCCCGCTGCTCAGATGTGCCCCCAGTGGCCAGAGTGGTGCAGGAGAACGGAAAACTACTGCTGCAGGCCGTACTAGAGGTAAACCTACATACTCACATCCTCGCTAATGTGTTTTACCTGTCCTGCTGTATACTGAAACATATCACCTTACTGACTGGTCTTTGCCCCCTCGCTCTTTCTCTCGCCCCCCCAGGCAATCGGTGGAGGTTCATCTCGTAGTCTGATGGAACAGTTTGCTGAGGTGCTGTTCAGTCTCAATAAGCACTGTTTCCCTTTGCTCACCGTGTGGCTGAAAGAGGCGCTGCAGGCACAAGGCTTCCCCTCTACTAGGGTCACCACAGAACAGAAAGACACCTTCACCCAACAGATACTCAGGTACTACACGCACGTATAGACACAGACATGCACACACACATTGGTTTTCTGTCTTTGTCTGACTCTTTCTCTCTCCTCCCTTTTCTTCCTACTCTAGAGAGCGAGTGAATAAGCGGAGGATGAAGGACATAGTGAAGGAGTTTACACTAGTCTGCAGAGGTCTTCACGGGACCGAGTATGCTGCTGAATACTGCCTCTGACCCCTGACCTTGCCATGACCCCCAGGCAGGACGCCACATTACTACAGTACCCATAAACCCCTCAAAACTGGAGTTTCCATTGGATGATAGAAACGAGACCCTCCCCCTAGAACAGAAAACAGCTCCCCATAAAGGTCTGCCAATGATGGAGCTATGTCACACCCCACAGCGGTTTGAGGAAGGTTGCTCAACACCCCCCATTTCTGTGACTTCAATTACAAGCATGCCCTCTGTTTGTCTCGCTTTGACTTTTGGTTACGATCTTCCATGGCTCCAAGGCTGTTTCTCTGCTGTTTCCTGGTTGTTTAGCATCTGAGACGATAGTGGTACTGTACCTACCGTACGTAGCTAGCTAGTTGTCCTTTGTATCTTTGGAAAGAACCAAAATAAATATATATCTAAACATATATATATATATAAACACACACACACATAAATACCTAATGTAACGAAACACAGCAAGTCCTTCTGCTGCTAAACAGGAAGAGAGAGGGACCAATGACAGGACAGCATTCTGTGGATAGACACATTTTCAGCATAATGTATATCGTACAACACTGACTCGCGCACCCCCATGCTCTTACGTTTGCCAAAATTATTGTGGAACGTCATGTCATGTGAACTAGTCTTTTATTTTGTGTATTTGATAGTTGCCTTGATGGGAAAATTATGAGGGGATTGATTGAAGATTGAACCACTGACTAAGTAGAAGATTATAGACTCTGCTCTCCTGCACCTGCCATACACACACACAGTCACACACACACACACACCCAGTCACTCACACACGGTCACAAAACTGTAGTTTCCTCATGAATCTAGAATGTATTTAGTTCAGGAGAGAGTGATACAGAGGTAGGAGAGATGATGAATGTTGGGAGGGGATCGATGGGGGTGTGTAGGAGAGGGGTATGTTGTCCTAGCTGTGGACTACAGTCACTGTAATCGTGCAACTCTATTAATCATGTTGTGCGTATTAACAGTCATATTACTGAACATTTCCGTGCGTGTGTGTATGGGCGCATGTTTTTGCGTGCAGATGTCTGCCTCCCCACTTATTGAGTGCACTTATATCGGACCAACCCCCTTTTCACATACCGCACCGCCCCCTTTAGAAACGGACCCCACCCTCCCATTTGACACTCTTAGTCCTCCCATACATACAGCACATGTCCCGAGTACTCTACTTCAATGTTCTCCGCTTGCCACACAGACCAAAATAATACAACAGTCCACTAACCTCCACATGGCCTGGATTGACTGACCAGTCCTAACCAACGACTAGATGAACTCATCCATATGATCTATAAACCAGTAGAACAAACCGCACACCATACTGCTCTTAACCGGTGCCTGTCAACCAGTGTCTTATCAACCAACCGGTTGCCTGCCTAGACTGAAACCAGAGGGAGGGGGGTAGTCACTGATGTCAGAAAGATTATTCAGGAAGTATATTTGCACTGGGCGCCAGATGAAATGGAACTCCTCTCAGTGAATGGAATTGAGACTGTCTGAAATGAAACCAACGTGCACTACTTTGAGAATAGATGGAGATCAGAATAGGGTACCATTTAAGAGGGATGAAACGATTGGTGCAGCCGGATCCCTTGTTTATTTCCTGGTTCCTTATTACATCAACTGGGTCCATTCTCTCTTTCTGTCACTCTAGGTGCCTGCAGACATGTAGCATGTGTGTGTTTTTGTGGTAAGGGGGTGGGTGATTGTGAAATACTGTGAGTGTGACACTGTGAGAAAATTCTCTGGGTCGTGGATCCTCTTAACCATTACTGACTGAAGATGCAAGACTGACTTTAGATCAGTGTCTAGTGTTGACTTCATCCAGCGCCTAAGGGTACAGTCTGGGAATATGTTGTCACTGAGAGAGGAGAGGAGTGGGTGAGGGAAGGGGGGGATAAAATGTACATTATTTCTTTTTTGTACTTTGTTTTAATTTATTAAATATATCTTAAGACGGCACTTCTGGTGTGCGAATGTGTCCATTAAACACTTTCAGGCACTTCCTACTGGCCACTATGTTAGGTCTGTGTTTTAATGTAATGTAAATAAAACATCTGTTACCGTTGTAGGGCACCAATCTGTATTAATTCAATGGTGTTCATGGTCATCTTTCTCATTTTCCAAAACGAAGAAGAGGTAACATTTTCAAGATCACAATTAAAGGTTCTGATTCGGGAATTTAGAAAACCTTGGAATGGATGGGTTTGTGAGCTATGTCATCTTATTTACATCACTGAATAATCACACACAATTGATCAAAAAAATGTTTTTCCATACCAGCAATGGTTACACTACAAGTAATGCATGTGCAGTCTTCCTAGTGTCAGTGTGTGATGGAGAGTGTTGTGCCAGGGTTCGGTTTTCCAGAATATTTGGGCTGCTTAAACAATGTTGCAGGTGAAAATGTATTGGTTGTGGGTTTTTGGGCTACTTCTAATGCCATGGAGCAACGTTATATATTTTAAGATTTAGTACCAGTCAAAAGTTTGGATGTACCTACTCATTCCAGGGTGGTTCTTTATTTGACTAATTTCTACATTGTAGAATAATATTGGACATCAATAGTATGAAATTAAACATATGGAATCATTTAGTAACCAAAAAAGACACCCTTTGCCTTGATGACAGCTTTGCACACTCTTGGCATTCTCTCCACCAGCATAATGAGGTAGTCACCTGGAATGCATTTCAATGAACCGTTGTGCATTGTTCAAAAGTTAATTTGTGGAATTTCTTTCGTCAATGCATATGAGCCAATCAGCTGTGTTGTGACAAGGTAAGGGTGGTACACAGAAGATAGCCCTATTTGGTAAAAGACTGAATCCATATTTTGGCAAGAACCGCTGAAATAAGCAGAGAAACAACAGTTCCATCATTACTTTAAGACATGGTCAGTCAATGCTGAAAATGTCAAGAACTTTTCTTGAAGTGCAGTCGCAAAAACTATCACGAGCTATGATGAAACTGGCTCAGAGGACCGCCACAGGAAAGGAAGACCCAGAGTTACCTCTGCTGCAGAGGATAAGTTCCTTCCAGTTAACTGCACCTCAGATTGCAGCCCAAATAAATGCTTCACATAGTTCAATTAACAGACACATCTCAACACCAACTTTTCAGAGGAGACTGCGTGAATCAGTCCTTCGTGGTCGAATTCCTGCAAAGAAGCCACTACTAAAGGACACCAATGAGAAGAGACTTGCTTCGGCCAAGAACCATGAGCAATGGACATTCGACCGGTGGAAGTCTGTCCTTTCGTCTTATGAGTCCAAATGTTAAAAGTTTAGTTCCAACTGTCGTGTCTTTGTGAGACGAGGAGTAGGTGAACGGATGATCTCTGCATGGGTGATTCCCACCGTGAAGCATGGAGGAGTGATGGTGTGGGGGTGCTTTGCTGGTGACACTGTTGGTGATTTATTTAGAATTCAAGGCAGAATTAACCAGCATGGCTACCACAGCATTCTGCATTGATACGCCATCCAATCTGGTTTGCGCTATCATTTGTTTTTCAACAGGACAATGACCCAAGACACTTCCAGGCTGTGTAAGGGCTATTTGACCAAGAAGGAGAGTGATGGAGTGCTGCATCAGATGACCTGGCCTTCACAATCACCCGACCTCCACCCAATTGAGATGGTTTGGGATGAGTTGGACCGCAGAGGGAAGGAAAAGCTGCCAACAAGTGCTCAGCATATGTGGGAACTCTTAAGACTTTTGGAAAAGCATTCCAGTTGAAGCTGGTTGAGAGAATGCCAAGAGTGTGCAAAGCTGTCATGAAGGCTAAGGGTGGCTGCTTTAAAGAATCTAAAATATATTTTGATTTGTTCCATATGTTATTTCATCGTTTTGATGTCTTCACTATTATTCTACAGTAGTGTAACATGTAGTGTGGGGCGGGGTAGTAATATGAATGTTTCTTACCATTTCAGAAGTGAAAAAGACATCCAAGCTGAAGTTGGACTCCAGTGTGAGGGAGCTGTATTGTCTAGCTAACTCTCTCACTGTTGATGACTACACCAGGCAGCAGTGCTAGTCAACATGCGTAACCCGGGAGATCACTTGAGCTGTCTTTAACGTTCCAATGTTCACACTACTACTAACACAGAGTTTGATTGGTCCGCTGTCTATCACTGGTACTGTTCAATTATATTGGAAGATTAGTTATTGTGTAATTTACTGACAAATTGACAAATGGTTTATGAACTGTTCTTTCAAATGGAGAACTAAATAAATACATTTCAATAAATACAACATGTGGAGATGCAATAATTGACACTCAAGGACAAGGAACAAAGTTTTAGAACAATAAATACATTTATAGAATTATAAGTGTTTTACAAGTATTCACAATGTTAAGGGATAATCAACGTGGGGGTGTTCTATGGAAAATAACAAGCTACTTGAAAGGTGTTCTGACCTTCCACAGAGTTGCATTATATTCCAGAGAAAGAGCCCCGAGTTGATTATCCTATTTATACCCTGGCTATAATTTAACATTTACTTTAGACGCTAACAAGTTCACTAGATAGCTACAATACTTGCAGTGGTAACCAAACCATCAGACCTAGCTTGACATTATAAACATCCAGTGGTGGAAAAAGTAGTCAATTGTCATACTTGAATAAAAGTAAGGATACCTTAATAGAAAATAACTCAAGTAAAAGTGTTAAATCACCTAGTAAAATACTACTAGTATCAAAAGTAAATGGAATTGCTCAAATATATTAAGTATCAAAAGTCAAAGTATAAACCATTTCAAATTCCTTATATTAAGGAAACCAGACGGCACAATTTTCTTGATTTTTGTTTTACATTTTTTATTTATTTGATTTATTTCACCTTTATTTAACCAGGTAGGCAAGTTGAGAACAAGTTCTCATTTACAATTGCGACCTGGCCAAGATAAAGCAAAGCAGTTCGACAGATACAACGACACAGAGTTACACATGGAGTAAAACAAACATACAGTCAATAATACAGTATAAACAAGTCTATATACGATGTGAGCAAATGAGGTGAGAAGGGAGGTAAAGGCAAAAAAGGCCATGGTGGCAAAGTAAATACAATATAGCAAGTAAAACACTGGAATGGTAGTTTTGCAATGGAAGAATGTGCAAAGTAGAAATAAAAATAATGGGGTGCAAAGGAGCAAAATAAATTAAATACAGTTGGGAAAGAGGTAGTTGTTTGGGCTAAATTATAGGTGGGCTATGTACAGGTGCAGTAATCTGTGAGCTGCTCTGACAGTTGGTGCTTAAAGCTAGTGAGGGAGATAAGTGTTTCCAGTTTCAGAGATTTTTGTAGTTCATTCCAGTCATTGGCAGCAGAGAACTGGAAGGAGAGGCGGCCAAAGAAAGAATTGGTTTTGGGGGTGACTAGAGAGATATACACCTGCTGGAGCGTGTGCTACAGGTGGGAGATGCTATGGTGACCAGCGAGCTGAGATAAGGGGGGACTTTACCTAGCAGGGTCTTGTAGATGACATGGAGCCAGTGGGTTTGGCGACGAGTATGAAGCGAGGGCCAGCCAACGAGAGCGTACAGGTCGCAATGGTGGGTAGTATATGGGGCTTTGGTGACAAAACGGATTGCACTGTGATCGACTGCATCCAATTTGTTGAGTAGGGTATTGGAGGCTATTTTGTAAATGACATCGCCAAAGTCGAGGATTGGTAGGATGGTCAGTTTTACAAGGGTATGTTTGGCAGCATGAGTGAAGGATGCTTTGTTGCGAAATAGGAAGCCAATTCTAGATTTAACTTTGGATTGGAGATGTTTGATATGGGTCTGGAAGGAGAGTTTACAGTCTAACCAGACACCTAAGTATTTGTAGTTGTCCACGTATTCTAAGTCAGAGCCGTCCAGAGTAGTGATGTTGGACAGGCGGGTAGGTGCAGGTAGCGATCGGTTGAAGAGCATGCATTTAGTTTTACTTCTATTTAAGAGCAATTGGAGGCCACGGAAGGAGAGTTGTATGGCAACTCCAACTCTCGGACATAATTTACAAACAAAGCATTTGTGTTCAGTTAACCTGCCAGATCAGAGGCAGTAGGGATGACCTTGGATGTTCTCTTGATAAGTCTGTGAAAAGTCTGTGAATTTTGGGTGTCAGGGAAAATGTATGGAGTAAAAAGTACATTATTTTCTTTAGCAATGTAGTGAAGTAAAATATAAATAGTAAAGTAAAGTACAGATACCCAAAAATTAAACTTAAGTAGTACTTCAAATATTTGTACTTAAGTACTTAACACCACTTTGAAAATCGAATTCAACAATGCTTTCAATTTGACATTGGCATTCAATTATTTGTTTATTTTTTAACCTTTATTTTACCAGGTAAGTTGACTGAGAAAACATTCTCATTTACAGCAACGACCTGGGAAATAGTTACCGGGGGAAGAGGGGGATGAATGAACCAATTGGAAGCTGGGGATGATTAGGGGGCCATGATGGTACGAGGGCCAGATTAGGAATTTAGCCAGGATACCTTGGTTAACAACACCCCTATTCTTACGATAAGTGCCATGAGATCTTTAGTGACCACAGAGAGTTAGGACACCTGTTTAATGTACCATCCGAAAGATGGCACCCTACACAAGGCAATGTCCCCAATCACTGCTCTGAGGCATTGGGATATTTTTTTAGACCAGAGGAAAGAGTGCCCCCTACTGGCCCTCCTTCACCACTTCCAGCAGCATCTGGTCTCCCATACAGGGACCGACCAGGTGACAGAACAACCCTACTTAGCTTCAGAGGCAAGCCAGCAGTGGGATGCAGGGTGGTATGCTGCTGGCAAAAGCAGTTGAAACATACTGTATAACATTTCATAATTTAGCAGACAATCTTATAAAGGCACTCTTAACATGTAAGAATGAACTATATCCATTGAATTCCACTGTAAATTATATGGAATTATACAATGGGTGGGTCTAATCCTGGATGCTGATTGGTTAAAACCGCATTCCAGCTAGTGTCTATTTAAGCACTCAGGTACGAGGGGGTGTAGTATATGGGCATCATTACATCAAGTGTATTTGTGGTCTATGCTATGTAGGAAAAACAAAACGAGCTCTGAAAACAAGGATAGCAGAATTCAGGAGTAATATCAGGACCCTTGACCAGAGAAACCCTGTGGCTGTGCATTTCGTGGAAGCTCGTCACAACATTAGCTCTTTGAGACACATTGGCATCGAACATGTTAAGACTCCTAGAGGGGGGGGGAGATACTGATAATCTATTATTGAGAAGAGAATTGTACTGGATTCAATGTTTGTGTACCATGTCTCCTAGAGGTCTGAACCAAGAGTTTGATAAATCAAAGTGAATATGTCACTTTGATTTGTCTTGCCTTCCAGGTTACCCACTTGGTCATTTTGTAAATATATATTATTTTCTGGAACCACTACATGTACTCATCTCATTGTTATTCAATGATTAGAGATACACATTGTTTTTGCACCCACCATGCGTCATGTCCACAATGGTCATGTGAGGTGAAATGTGTATATTTTGGGATGTGAGCACTCAGTTTATTTGACCTGACGAAGATTAGTTTCAGATCGAAACGTTGTCAATAAATCTGTGAATTGGGAGCTTTAACAGTGTGCGGGCCTTCTTGTTCTATACTCGTATTCTTTATTAGCATAGCACCTATGTTTTTAAGGATGTGCGTATGACCACAAACTTTTCTATATGGCCAAACTATCATGGCTAAGGGCTGTTCTTATGCACGACGCATCGCGGAGTAGCTAGATACAGTCCTTAGCCGTGGTACCGTATATTGGCATCATACCACAAACACCTGAGGTGCCTATTATAAACTGGTTACCAAAGTAATTAGAGCATTTTCAAATAAATGTTTTGTCATACCCGTGGTATATGGTCTGATATAACACGGCTTTCAGCCAATCAGCATTCAGGGCTCGAACCTCCCAGTTTATAATTCACAAATGACCACAGGCTAATTCTATACCTATTTACTTCATCTGACTGTGCATCTGACTGGATAATCAGTTCAGCCAGGCCATTTATTTACTAGATCTACATTGTAAAAAGCATCTAGACATTATCTCCCATTTCTTTTAGACTAGCATTTGGTTTTCAACAGCGGAGATGTGTAATAAAATTAAATCTCCAGCTGTCCTATGGTAATGAACGTCTCGAGAAAGACAGGCTTGCAGATTTTCTCAGGCAGTCGAAATCATGAATCTGCATAATTTCTTTGGACATATACAAAGAAAAGAAAAACACGAAATGTAGCTCGTTTGCTTTCATTTCAGCTTTAGTTTGAAATGATTGTGTTAGCTGTGTATCTATTCTGAACAGTGGCCTGGCGAGAGGGCAAATGTTCTATGCCAGGCGAAATCGCACATTATTAGTTCATTGTTATGGATGAATCCACATTCAAGGTCTCTAGAAAACAGCTTAAACAAATGCAAATGCAGTTACTTTGGCTGCACTTTTTTGGTGTGAATGTAAGTTGGCCATAGTTGGCTAGCTAGCAAGCAAGGGATAAGAACGTTGCCAGCCAGTATGGCAATGGAACATTTAGAACAGACTTCGTCTCGGGCCTAACAACACCCGTGCCAATATAGCCTCCAAACACTGCCAATATATCCTCCAAATATCCTCTAATGCTTCTCTGGCATTATCACTTAATTATAAACTGGGTGGTTCAAGTCCTGAATGCTGATTGGCTGACAGCCATAGTATACCAGACCGTATACCACAGATATGATAAAACATTATTTTACCTGCTCTAATTACATTGGTAACCAGTTGGTAACATGGCATTGTGCCTAAGAACAGCCCTTAGCCGTAGTATATTGGCCATATACCACACCCCTCATGTCTTATTGCCTAAACCATGGAATTGTTGAATAGTCTTTTCTGATTGGCTTGAAGGGCATTCTAGAGTGTGCATTATTTCCCTACAGCGCACAGTATATTTTCACTGTAGAGTTCAATGGCTATAGTGAATTTGTACATGTTTTGTTTGAGCTGCTGTGATGGAAATGTTTGTTTGTGCTTTTCAAATAATTGATTTCTGTGTTCTGTTTGTGCTTTTCTGATAACCAATTTCTGTGTTCATGCAAGTGACTGATTGAATGCCTGGGAGAAATCCTCACTGTAGTATTTGAAATTTGGAAGTACGCCCAGACCCCCAGTTTCAAGGTCTCAGCTTGGAGAGAAGAAGCCTCATGAGGTATTGGTCTGCCACATGCATGAACCAGTATTGGTCGGTCACATGAAGGATAGCAATCCGTCACATGAATGATAGCAAATAAATAATGAACAGGCTAAATCATGCAAGTATTACTTTCTGTGTAAGTATATAAGATAACTAACGGGACTGCCACATTAGAGACCCTGATCGACATGTGTACTATGGTGCATTGAGTTGGTTGGAACCTCTCCAGCAAGCTGACAATAAACAATGATTAATTTTAGATTTACTTTGAGTGTCCCTGTGTAAGAATTTCCACAACATTGGTTTTGAAAGCAAAAGTCTAATTGGAAATAGTATTCGTAATGTTGAATTCAAAATTCATAATAGCAAGTTAGGACTGATGGTTTGGTTAGCTAAACTAGCAAGTCTGTTTGTTCGGTTACCACAGAAACTACTGTAGCTATCTAGTTAAGTTGCTAGCTAGCTACTTCAGTGTATGTTAAGCACATTTCTCCCAGGCAAGAACACGTGTTAATTTATAGCCATGGTATAAAAGGGATAATCAACTTGCGTTCTCCAGAAAATAATGCAACTCCAAGGAAGGTCAGTTCCACTCCGCTAGTGGTGTGTCGTGGAACACACCTTCCACGTGTTCATTATTTTCCAAAGAAAGCACAACCCCTCCTTGATTATCCCTTACATAATGCACATTCTAGAATGCCAATCAGAAGCAAGTATTCAACAACGCCTTGGTAAAATATCAAGTATTTACAGTTTAATTTTACAGTAGGGTGCAACACAATATGCCTACATTTAATCTGCACCCTCCTGAACAGACCCCGGGTCTCACTGAATCACTGAAGGCCAGTGATAACCATAACTGTCTCCAAAATAAAGGCTACAGGTACTGTATATACTGTAGGAGTAGAAATACTACACACAAAAAAACACTACACAAAAAAACGAAATAAAATGCTACATCGTAATCCATCAAACATGCCCACTCAAATGAGTTGAGTAGGACTCAGTGGAGGCTGGTTGTAATGGCTAGAATGGAATTATGTTAGATTCCATTCCAGCCATTATAATGAGCCTGTCCTCCTATAGCTCCTCCCACCAGCCTCCACTGGTAGGCCTACACCGCACTAGTGAAACTAGTTGTGTAGGTTCCACCATGTAGCTTTAACCATCTCACCAGATCACTGGTCATGAAGGAAAGAAAGAAGACAAGGTGTGAGACAGTTGAGACACGTACATCAGCATACATTCATCAACGCATAAACTGGGCCCCTGGTTAGACTGCCTTCTGTTCGCCTGTAATTAGCTGTAAACCTAAAGGTTGTCTATGCTAGTGCTACAGTGAGTTCAACACCTGCTAACACCAGGATGAAAACCAGCAGATGGACGCTGCTGACATTTTGCCAGGTCTCAATCAAAAAATAGTTTCTTCACCTTGAGATCTCCTGTTGAAACAAAGGTTAAATCACTGCAGGTTGTCATCTCTGCTGCTACAGCGAGTTACTGAGCAGACCTAATCCCTGTGTGGCTGTGTGTGGTGAGGAGTTCCCACTCTCTGGCGCCATTTGCTGGTTGATGTTGATAACACAGGTGAGCAGCAGGAAGACCACCACCAGGACATCCAGGACCCCCAGGAGGCCAGACAGGGAGGATGAAGTGTCCAGGGGGGCAGAGGAGAGGGACACCATGGCCCCAAGACAGCAGAGCACCACTCTGAGAAAGAAGGGGCACACGAGCCCCCCCCCCCATAGCACCCAGGCCGCGAGCTAGCAGCTGCAGGAACAGGGGCGTGTCACACAAGTAGTCTGTCACCTAAGGGACAGAAGACAAGACAGGGGCACAGGTGTGAGTAGAGGGTGTCACGGTCACCTCACCTGGCTTCAGGTGGGATAGAGATCTGGCTCGTGTTCACTAGAGTAGAGCATGATGTAGCAACAGGTTTTGTAACGTTTTCTTATTTTAGATCAGTCCAGATGAAGTAAAGAAAATGAGGAGAGGTGGCCACTTTAGAGTATTGAGATGTACCCAACAGTATCAACCACAGGAGTGAGAGAGAATTGTATTCTACTTTAGTGTGATATCCTTCCATTGTCCTTGTACAATACAGTCTCTATGCGGGGGTTGCGTAAGCAGTATTCCAGTTACAAAACCATTATCAGAGGGATGGGAAAGGAACTCACCTTTATTATCAAGTAAATACTGCCATCTTTTCTGCAGCCACATTCAAGGTCAAAATGAAATCACAGAACCTGATATGTTCATAAAACGCGAGAGACGTCAAGCTATCTACAGTATAACAAAGGCTATGAAGCTCTAGTCTAGCGTGCGAAAAATACCTGCAGAAAGACCCTTGAGAATGTGTTGTATGGTTTAATTGGTAAAGATTATCTGAAGGTTTTGTGTGTTACTAGGTTGTAGTGTGGTTGTAGCATGTTTTAATAAACGTTGTGTGTGGTACTCATAGAGATAGAACAATGTAATATATGGTCTATGGTGGTACTGACCCTTCGAGAGGTAACGTTTGTTGTAGTCTGTAAATTCTCCCAGAACCTCCCTGACCGACCCCGTCTGACCGACCCTCACCAAAATAGATGACACAGGACACTGACCTGAGAGAGAGAGAGAGAGACAGAAAATCCATTCAAGTTACATTCAATCAATTCTGAACCATTATTTATCACTTTTATTCAACATAATTTTGCTATTTTTCTTGCCGGATAACAAGTGTAATATCAAGGTAATAATGGATGTTTCTACAGTTGGGTGTGTCTTTCTTACCCTTTGTCTACACAGAGGGCAGCAGATGGCATCCAGCCAGGACCCAAGTCTCCAGTACGAGATCAGACAGGGAGCTGCAGACAGAGAAACAAGGTAACATAAATAAGTACTCAATCACTACTCTTTCCATTAATATTTGTACCCCAAAAATGATGATTCACCATTAGGGAAACTGTCATATTGCTAGTGTAATGTGTTCATATTAGTGCGGGATTGAGCAAAATGCTGACGGCAGCATGAGAAGCTTTCGTTCGTACAAGTGACATGACCTTGTCTACTGAATGTTAATTAACTAAGTACAGCTCCTCTCTCTCTCTTAGGGGGAGGCATGGGTAAGAGGGGCAGGTCGGGTGGAGTAGTTATTGCATCACGTGATGATGACACAGACAATGGTGAAGGAGAGGAGATTGACCTGCTGCTGTAGTCAAGATATTGTTGTAATCTTTGAGTCATTCAAATACCACATGAATACATATTAGAAAATGTGCTTTAAAAACTACAAAATGATTTTTGCACGCCATGATAAAATGTGTAGAATTGCAGGAAATAAGCTTTAAACCTGCAAAATTCCATGAACAGTTTGTGTCATGAACACTGCTCATAGAAATAGACGTGGATCCCCAATGCTGGAAGGGGGGCCCCGATTCAAAAAGTTTGGGAACCCCTGCACTTTTTAATATAACCGCAGGGGTTCCAGGAATATTTCCAGCGTCATTGCAAACTGTTTTAGAGACAGACCGACAGGGTCTGGTAGTGCTCTAGTTCTCCCTGTCAGAATAAGGAACAGAGGATTTGGAAAGCATCGACTGTAGAAATGGCTCTAGGGTTATTTTGAGTAACTTAATTTATGTTCCCTTAACTCTGCCTTCTAGTGAGTTCATGCAAACTGTCATCTCCTACCATTCTGATAGATTGGAGACTATCAGAAAATGTGGTTGAAACGTTAATAATTTGGTTGTTATTCCATTGGTTACCTTGAGGCAGTTGCCCCCAGGGGCAGAGTGGCCCACACTCATTGAATATGTTGCTTTTAAATGTTAGAGCAATCACTAGTAAAACCTTTCTCATGAATGACCTCATTACAGAGCTCAAAGTTGATTGCATGTTTCTCACTGAAACATGGCTGTCTTCAGACTGTAGTGCCGCTCTTATTGAAGCCTCCTCCTGGATTACAGCTTTTATACCCTGTCAGAAAATGGAAAAGGGTGGGGAACAGCTGTAATCCAGGGGGAGGCTTCAATAAGAGCAGCACTACAGTATTTACAGTATTTATCTATTTTAACTATTGCTCTCAGCTGTAAGGGCATTTTGTTTGGCGACTTTGGGTCTTTTGAGCCTCATGCCATACTGTTTCAATGTCAGCCACCAGTGCTGTCCACCAAAGCACTGCCCCACTTTCTTCACTGATTTCTCTAAACTATTGTCTATTGTGTTTGAGAACAATGATAAAATAATTGTGTTGGTTTTAATGTTGACAAAGACACTGACTCCAAAGCCATTGAATTTCTTCATCTTTTGAGCTTTATGGACTTTATCCAACATGTTACTGGGAATACCCATAACAGTGGCCATACTCTGGATCTGTTATTACCAAGGGGCTTTCTATTGACATATCTTCTATAGTTGATGTTGCTTTATCTGATCTACACTGTGTATTTTGTACTACCTTGTTGCCCATAACACAGGGTAATACTGAACGCATTATTTAGAAACGCCATCTTACCTCTGAAGAGGCTACAGATTTTATTAAGTGTATGAACAATACTCGATCACCTACTCTGCCTTCCTCTTGTGATGATTTAGTTGATCACTTTCGTAGCAAATTAAGTGCAACCATTGATACCATAGCTCCAGTAAGGTTGAAAAAGGCCACATCCAAACAGAGAGCCCTTGGATGAGTGAGGAAACTAATCAATTCAAGAGAAATTGCAGAAAGGCAGAGCGGAAGTGGAGAAAGTCAGTGGCAGCTCCATTATGATATTCTGAGAGCAACTTGGCACATTCATAGCAATTAGAAATGCCAGATGTGGGCCTCCCGAGTGTGCAGCGGTATAAGGCACTGCATCGCAGTGCTAGAGGTGTCACTACAGACCCAGGTTCGATCACGGGCTGTATCACAACCGGCCGTGATCGGGAGTCCCATAGGGCGGCGCACAATTGGCACAGCGTACCTGAGGGGTGCCGAAACTGTGGACATACTATATTTAAACCAGATCTTAAAACACACCGTTTTAGCTTTGCTTTTCCTTAGCGTGATTTTTAGTCATTCAAGTCTTTATTGTTTTTCTTTAGTTTTTTATCCTCTTACATTGTTGTGTAATAAATATATATATTTTTATTTTCCTGGGAAGCACATTGCGTTGCATTCCATGTCTGAACTGTGCTGGATAAATAAAGCTTGATTGGATTTGATTTGATGTAAATGTTAATATGCTAGCTTCTGGGCCCTGAAGACCTCTTTCTATCTGTACAAGTCTCTCTTGACCCATAGATAAATCCGATCAAATTCTGGTTTCGGGGGATGGTGTGTGGTTCTGTCTTACCACTGTAGAGATGGCCCCAGTTGGTCTGTACAGGGAAGCTGGCAGTTTGCAGACACACAGGGCAGAGCCAGTCTCTGTGGCCCGCAGATGGACAGATCTGAGGGGTGTCCTTGAGAAAGAGGAGTACATTGGTACGGTTAGAGATAAATATAACACAGGTTTCTGTTTCTCCTCTGCACTTAATTGATCACAAAAGAGTGATTGGACACTGTGACCCTCATGAACATGAGATACACCCCCCTGGAATAGCAAGACAATAACAGAAACAAACACCTGAGAAGAGATGAAGCCAAGGTCTTATAAATCACAGTGGACCTCATCATAAGGAATTATCAGCTCTGAAATGATCAAGGTCTAAGTTAGCTTGCCAGCTGGATGGAGCTCTACGATCTCCTCCTTCACTCCAGACTGCCTCTGTTCTCAGCATTATTAATAACATTAATGGTTATTAGTAAGAGTTATCAGTTAATTTAGAGATTTTTTGGTCCATTAATATTAATATTTTGAAAAAGTAAAAATAAAAAAGAAACTTTGATGAAAATGTACGTTTCCGTTAGTTTATCATACTAACGTCATCAAAATGTCATGAATTGTAACCACTTTTAAATGGACATGCACTGAGTGTACAAAAAATGATCAACACCTTGTAGTGTCTATTGTACCTTTTGATTGACACTGCTGTGTGATTGTATTGGTTGTCACATTAGGGCTTAGAATCCTTCATGGCATTTGCATATAACATCTTAAGTGTTATCCTGAAAGGGACACTTAAAAAATCTCCAGCACCACCCCAACATCAACATACAGTTGAAGTTCGAAGTTTACATACACCTTAGCCAAATACATTTAAACTCAGTTTTCACAATTCCTGACATTTAATCCTAGTAAAAATTCCCTGTCTTAGGTCAGTTAGGATCCCCACATTTTATAAGAATGTGAAATGTCAGAATAATAGTAGAGAGAATGATTTAATTCAGCTTTTATTTCTTTCATCACATTCCCAGTGGGTCAGAAGTTTACATACAATCAACTAGTATTTGGTAGCATAGCCTTTAAATTGTTTAGTCTTGGGTCAGACGGTTCGGGTAGCCTTCCACAAGCTTACCACAATAAGTTGGGTGAATTGTGGCCCATGCCTCCTGACAGAGCTGGTGTAACTGAGTCAGGTTTATTGCCTCCTTGCTCGCACACGCTTTTTCAGTTCTGCCCACAAATTTTCTATAGGATTAAGGTCGGGGCTTTGTCATGGCCACTCCAATACCTTGACTTTGTTGTCCTTAAGCCATTTTGCCACAACTTTGGAAGTATGCCTGGGGTCATTGTCCACTTGGAAGACCCATTTGCGACCAAGCTTTAACTTCCTTACTGATGTCTTGAGATGTTGCTTCAATACATCCACATAAATTTCCTTTCTCATGATTTTGTGAAGTGCACCAGTCCCTCCTGCAGCAAAGCACCCCCACAACATGATGCGGCCACCCCGTGCTTCACGGTTGGGATGGTGTTCTTCGGCTTGCAAGCCTCCCCCTTTTTCCTCCAAACATAATGATGGTCATTATGGCCAAACAGTTCTATTTTTGTTTCATCAGACCAGAGGACATTTCTCCGAAAAGTACGATCTTTGTCCCCATGTGCAGTTGCAAACCATAGTCTGTCTTTTTATGGCGGTTTTGGAGCAGTGCCTTCTTCCTTACTGAGCCGGCCTTTCAGGTTATGTCGATATAGGACTCGTTTTACTGTGGATATAGATACTTTTGTACCTGTTTCCTCCAGCATCTTCACAAGGTCCTTTGCTGTTGTTCTGGGATCGTTTTGCACTTTTCGGACCAAAGCACATTCATCTCTAGGAGACAGAACGCGTCTCCTTCCTGAGCGGTATGACGGCTGTGTGGTCCCATGGTATATATACTTGCGTACTATTGTTTGTACAGATGAACGTGTTACCTTCAGGCGTTTTGAAATTGCTCCCAAGGTTGAACCAGACTTGTGGAGGTGTACAATTTTTTTCTGAGGTCTTGGCTAAATTTCTTTTGATTTTCCCATGATGTCAAGCAAAGAAGCACAGAGTTTGAAGGTAGGCCTTGAAATACATCCACAGGTACACCTCCAAATGACTCAAATGATGTCAATTAGCTTATCAGAAGCTTCTAAAGCCATGACATCATTTTCTGCAATTGTCCAAGCTGTTTTAAAGCACATTCAACTTAGTGTATGTAAACTTCTGACCGACTGGAATTGTAATACAGTGAATTATAAGTTTATAAATCAGTCTGTAAACAATTGCTGGAAAAATTACTTGTGTCATGCACAAAGTAGATGCACAACAAGAAGTTTGTGGAGAGGTTGAAAAACGAGTTTTAATGACTCCAAGGGGAGGGGGGGGTATTGTCTACTAGTTAGTTGGTGATGTCATTGGAAACATTTATCTTCCTCTCTTTTGACTACAAAACATAGAAACATGTTATTTTCATATACAGTATGTTGGTGCTGAAGATGATGAATATGAAGTTGAACTTCTTTGACATTTCCCTTTAAGGGTTTACCTTAAAGTATAATTTCCCCTTCTCAAAGGGAATTGTGTAAGGGTGTTGCATCGAACCTCTCAAACATTTCCTTAGGTAAGTGCATCATTTAAGTGTTTTATGGTGGTTTGAAGGCATGTAATGGCCATGTAATTAGAAATTAGAATACTCAAATAAACATTTAACATCCTTCTAATGGTCCAAATGTCAGCCATGTTGGTCAGTGCTGTGATAAGATATTGTGTAAAACAATGAATGTGAAGAATTGATCTGCACTGTACAGTATGTGTGTTAGCTAGCTAGCCAGGCAGTTTTAGAGGAATGATTCCATAAATGTTTTTAATTAACTGACAATATGTCAACATTTACATTCCAACAATGCAGTCAATCCACAGCCATACATGCACTGGCTCAAATCATTTCATGATAGGACTATTTGTAAATTGTAAATGCAACAAGTACTGATATTGTATCATACAATAGCACTCACAGCTATATATGAAATCAAAAATCTGAGACATTTATGGTCTGTTTACATATATTTACTTATACTTATTTATACCTATTTTCCACCATAATTTGCAAATAAATTCATTCAAAATCCTACAAAGACCTCTTCCCTTTTTCCATTTTTTTTAACGTTACAGCCTTATTCTAAAATGGATTAAATAATTCTACACACAATACCCTATATGAAAAAACAGGTTAAGACATTTTTTCAAATGTATTACAAATAAAAAAACGAAATACCTTATTTACATTACTATTCAGACCCTTTGCTATGAGACTCAAAATTGAGCTCAGGTGCATCCTGTTTCCATTGATCATCCTTGAGATGTTTCTACAACTTGATTGGAGTCCACCTGGGGTAAATTAAACTGATTGGACATGATTTGGAAAGGCGCACACCTGTCTATATAAGGTCCCACAGTTGACCGTGCATGTCAGAGCAAAAACAACGCCATCGAGATACATATCTGGGGATGGGTACCAAAAAATGTCTGCAGCACAGTGGCCTCCATCATTCATAAATGGAAGAAGTTTGGATCCACCCAGACTCTTCTTAGAGCTGGCTGCCCAGCCAAACTGAGAAACCAGGGGAGAAGGGCCTTGATCAGGGAGGTGACCAAGAACCCGATGGTCACTCTGACAGAGCTCCAGAGCTCCTCTGTGGAGATGGGAGAACCTTCCAAAAGGACAACCATCTCTGCAGTGCAAGATTCTCAGGTCTGATGAAACCAAGACTGAACTCTTTGGCCTGAATGCCAAGCGTCACGTCTGGAGGAAACCTGGCACTATCCCTACAGTGAAGCATGGTGGTGGTAGCATCATGCTGTGGGGATGTTTTTCAGCAGCAGGGACTGGGAGACTTGTCAGGTTCGAGGGAAAGATGAATGGAGCAAATACAGAGAGATCCTTGATGAAAACCTGGTTCACCTTCCAACAGGACAACGAGCCTAAGCACAGCCAAGAAAACGCAGGAGTGGCTTCGGGACAAGTCTCTGAATGTCCTTGAGTTGCACAGCCAGAGCCCGGTTTGAACCCGATCGAACATCTCTGGAGAGACCTGAAAATAGCTTTGCAGCGACACTCCCCATCCAACCTGACAGAGCTTGAGAGGATCTGCAGAGAAGAATGGGAGAAACTCCCCAAATACACGTGCCAAGCTTGTAGCGTCATGTCCAAGAAGACTTGAGGCTTGCGAAAGGTGCTTCAACAAGGTACAGAGTAAAAGGTCTGAATACTTTAAAAAAATTAATTTGGAATCATAACTGGGATCTTATGGCTAACTACCCAGTGCAAGTTTAGTTAGTGTTGTATAAAAGCCAGTAACTAGATACTACTGTAGATGCCCCATTATGTTCCCCTATACCAAGTACCCAAACTAGTTAACCGTGAAAATCCTAAAATATCAGACCGTTACAGTCTATGTACCAGACACCCACATTTTCTGACACCCACACATGAATCACCCAACCACACATCCACTAGCAGTCTCTGCAGTGTGAGTGGGTGGCGTGTAGAGGAGAGGGTATAGATCCTCTCTTTATGCACAGAGAAAAGAAGACTTACCTGGGATGAGAGCTGTGGGAGGGTTGCATGGTCTGATTCATCTGGCAGCTGTCTGATCTAGAGCTAGAAGTGTCGGAATGGTAGCTGTAGACAGGCAGAGAGCCCGAGAGTGTGTCTGTAGAGTGTGTGTTTCCCAGACAGGCTAGAGAAGGAAATGCTTCCTGACAGCATCACTGTACACAATAAATCTGACTGGTATTGTTAATCATTAACTAGGCCTTTCGATCTGGGAGCTGAGGACTGCCTGCCTGCCTGCCTGGAAGTGACCTAGAGAGACCATTGAGTGACAATGTACTAGTATGACATAACATAGAAGCAGATTCTCTCATATGTGATAGATATGATTGGTAAATTTGATTATAAAATGAAATCAATAAGGGCTCAAAACAAAAAAACTGTGACCACTCCCATCTCCACGTTCTATTTTGATCATGTGACCACCCACGCAAGGTCAAAGCTATCCTCTTTGACCCCACCGTTTTAGTTCAACTTGGTCAATGATTTATTATATGTTTACTCAGCCCTGGCCCACATATTTTTTTATTTTATTTTTTTAACCATAAAACACCAGCTCTGAGGTAATGAAATAGAGTTGTGAAATAGCTTATTGTTGTCTATCCATATGTATTAGACTACTGTTAATTAGCTACACAGTTGAAAGGAAACCCTCTCTAAATTCACTAGGATTGGCATCATATTAGTCTTCATAAGTATGTCACATTGGGACTGGTAGATACAGATTAGCAATGCCCAAGGTCAAGACTACAACTGAATTCCCAGTCTGCCATGATAATGAGTAACAACATTTACACAAACGTTTACCTTACAGTTTTTGGCCAAAAGAAGGTCAAAATGCCTCAGAATGTCTAATTACAAGAGTTTATCGATGTCACAGGGGCCACAAACAGTGATTTTGCCGCTGGAGATGGCTAAAGTCCCATGTCACACAAACACACACACTGATTACTAGCGGTTTTTCCCTTCCCAGATTCCTTACTAACCCATCGTGACTGGCCAGTAAGTCCAGGTTAAATATGACATTACAAAATACACTACCGTTCAAATGCTTGGGGTCACTTAGAAATGTCCTTGTTTTTGAATGAAAAGCCAGCTGCCTGGAATCGCCTCTTCACTGTTGACGGTGAGACTGGTGTTTTGGTGGTACTATTTACTGAAGCTGCAAGTTGACGACTTGTGAGGCGTCTGTTTCTCAAACTAGACACTCTAATGTACTTGTCCTCTTGCTCAGTTGTGCACCGGGGCCTCACACTCTTTCTATTCTGGTTAGGGCCAGTTTGCCCTGTTCTGTCAAGGGAGTAGTACACAGTGTTATACGAGATCTTCAGTTTCTTGGCAGTTTTCACATGGAATAGCCTTCATCTCTCAGAACAAGAATAGACTGACGAGTTTCACAAGAAAGTTTATTTATTTCTGGTCATTTTGAGCCTGTATTCGAACCCACAAATGCTGATGCTCCAGATACTCAACTAGTCTGAAGAAGGTCAGTTTTATTGCTTCTTTAATCAGAACTACAGTTTTCAGCTGTGCTAACATAATAGCAAAATGATTTTCTAATGATCAAGTAGCCTTTTAAAATGATAACCTTGGATTAGCTAACACAACGTGCCATTGGAACACAGGAGTGATGGTTGCTGATAATGGGCCTCTGTACACCTACAGTATGTAGACATTTCATTAAAAATCAGCCGTTTCCAACTACAACAGTCATTTACAAAATTAACAATGTCTACACTATTTCTGATCAATTTCATGTTATTTTACTGGACAAAAAAAATAGCTTTTCTTTCAAAAACAAGGACATATCTAAGTTACCCCAAACTTTGGAACGGTAGTGTATATAGAGTATCGGTCAGAAATGTGGACACACCTACTCATTCAATGTTTTTTCATTATTTTTACATTTTCTACATTGTAGAATAATAGTGAAGACTATATAATAAAAAAGTGTTAAAACAAATGAAAATTATATAATTTATTTCATCTTCAAAATAGCAACCCGTTGCCTTGATAACAGCTTTGCACAATCTTGGTATTCTCTCAACCAGCTTCACCGGTAATTCTTTTCGAACAGTCTTGAAGGAGTTCCCACATATGTTGAGCACTTGTTTGCTGCTTTTCCTTCACTCTACGGTCCAACTCATCCCAAACCATCTCAATTGGGTTGAGGCCGGGGGATTGTGTAGGCAAGGTCATCTGATGCAGCACCGTCACTCTCCTTCTTGGTCAAATAGCCCTTACACAGCCTGGAGGTGTCTTGGGTCATTGTCCTGTTGAAAAACAAATGATAGTGGGACTAAGCGCAAACCAGATGGGATGGCGTATCGATGCAGAATGCTGTGGTAGCCATGCTGGTTAACTGTGCCTTGAATTCTAAATAAATCACCAACAGTGTCACCAGCAAAGCACCCTCACACCTCCTCCTTCATGCTTCACGGTGGGAACCACACATGTGGAGATCTTCTGTTCACATACTCTTTGGCTCACAAAGGCATGGTGGTTGGAACCAAAAATCTCAAATTTGGATTCATCAGACCAAAAGGACAGATTTCCATTGGTCAAATGTCCATTGCTCGTGTTTTTTGGCCCAAGCAAGTCTTATTATTGGTGTCCTTTAGTAGTGGTTTCTTTGCAGCAATGTAACCATGAAGGCCTGATTCATGCTGTCTCTGAGCAGTTGATGTTGAGATGTGTCTATTAATTGAATTATGTGAAGCATATAGTTGGGCTGCAATGTTTGAGGCTGGTAACTTTAATGAACGTATACTTTGCAGCAGAGGTATCTCTGGGTCTTCCTTTCCTGTGGCGGTCCTCATTAGAGCCATTTTCATCATAGCGCTTGATGGTTTTTGCTACTGCACTTGAAGAAACTTTTAAAGTTCCTGAAATGTTCCGCATTGACTGACCTTCATGTCTTAAAGTAATGGACTGTTGTTTCTCTTTGCTTATTTGAACTGTTCTTGACAAAATATGGACTTAGCCCTATTTGATAAAAGACCATCTTCTTTATACCACCCCTACCTTGTCACACTGATTGGCTCAAATGCATTGAGGAAAGAAATTCCACAAATGAACTTAATGCACACCTGTTAATTGCAATGCTTTCCAGGTGACTACCTCATGAAGCTGGTTGAGAAAATGCCAAGAATGTGCAAAGCTGTCATCAAGGCAAAGGGTGGCTACTTTGAAGAATCTCAAATATAAAATATATTTTGAGTAGTTTAAACACTTTTTTTGGTTAACACATATGGAATCATGTAGTCTCATAGTTGATGTCTTCACTATTATTCTACAATGTAGAAGATAGTAAAAATAAAACCCCTTGAATGAGTAGGTGTGTACAAACTTTTGACTGGTACGATATATATTTATTTTTTTACAATACAAAGCATACACATACAAATAACATAAAGACACTCAAACATTCACATCACACCTGCCCAGACCCACCTGCTCACACCCTCATCTCCAGCGCCCGCATCACTCTTCGCCACATGGCCTCAAACTGCATCATTTGATTTCTCTCTGTTGCCCACATACTTTCAACACTTAGACAATAAACAATTTGACCATTCCATTGTGTTATCGATTGAGGATGGTTTGATTTCCAGTTTTTAACTATACGTTTTTTCAAGATGAGTATCCCTCTTATGCCATGTCTTGAAATATTCAAACAGACGGATTAAAAGTACATTTACATTGTAATACTTCTGACTTCTAACTTTCTAACTCCGCCCATAACTTTTGGACTTTATAGCATTCCCAGAATGCATGGTTTATTGAGTCATTTTTTTTCTTCTCCATTCTGTAGAATTTGTTAATTTTCTCTCTTGTGTAATAAATTCTATGCATAAATGTATATTGGATTAAGCGCACAACTTCTGTTAGTTATGTTCCAACATTCCCTCCATCTTGTGCCAATAGTCATTTATCTATTTATGTATTGATAATATTTTCCCAGACTAAGCCTACTCCTGGACTAAGCCTAAGCCTACTCCTGGACTAAGCCTAAGCCTACTCCTGGACTAAGCTTAAGCCTACTCCTGGACTGCTTAAGCCTACTCCTGGACTAAGCTTAAGCCTACTCCTGGACTAAGCTTAAGCCTACTCCTGGACTAAGCTTAAGCCTACTCCTGGACTAAGCTTAAGCCTACTCCTGGACTAAGCTTAAGCTGGACTAAGCTTAAGCCTACTCCTGGACTAAGCTTAAGCCTACTCCTGGACTAAGCTTAAGCCTACTCCTGGACTAAGCTTAAGCCTACTCCTGGACTAAGCTTAAGCCTACTCCTGGACTAAGCTTAAGCCTACTCCTGGACTAAGCTTAAGCCTACTCCTGGACTAAGCTTAAGCCTACTCCTGGACTAAGCTTAAGCCTACTCCTGGACTAAGCTTAAGCCTACTCCTGGACTAAGCTTAAGCCTACTCCTGGACTAAGCTTAAGACTCCTGGACTAAGCTTAAGCCTACTCCTGGACTAAGCTTAAGCCTACTCCTGGACTAAGCTTAAGCCTACTCCTGGACTAAGCTTAAGCCTACTCCTGGACTAAGCTTAAGCTCCTGGACTAAGCTTAAGCCTACTCCTGGACTAAGCTTAAGCCTACTCCTGGACTAAGCTTAAGCCTACTCCTGACTAGCTTAAGCCTACTCCTGGACTAAGCTTAAGCCTACTCCTGGACTAAGCTTAAGCCTACTCCTGGACTAAGCTTAAGCCTACTCCTGGACTAAGCTTAAGCCTACTCCTGGACTAAGCTTAAGCCTACTCCTGGACTAAAGCTTAAGCCTACTCCTGGACTAAGCTTAAGCCTACTCCTGGACTAAGCTTAAGCCTACTCCTGGACTAAGCTTAAGCCTACTCCTGGACTAAGCTTAAGCCTACTCCTGGACTAAGCTTAAGCCTACTCCTGGACTAAGCTTAAGCCTACTCCTGGACTAAGCTTAAGCCTACTCCTGGACTAAGCTTAAGCCTACTCCTGGACTAAGCTTAAGCCTACTCCTGGACTAAGCTTAAGCCTACTCCTGGACTAAGCTTAAGCCTACTCCTGGACTAAGCTTAAGCCTACTCCTGGACTAAGCTTGCTTAATAGAAAATCTCAAATGAAAGTGCTTTTTAGTCCAGGATTTAACTCAATCTGGGTCTGCGAACAGTGCCTAATCCGGCCCTGGGTTTGGTAAAGGATGATGGGGATTTTCTTCTCATGAGACCAGTTACCTGAGTTTCCCTAATTCTGTGTGTCAAACTAAATTGTAATAAAAAGTTAATTCCTCACCTGACTCTTTTTACCATGGTTGAGGTCGAGGAGAAATCTTGAAATAGGGAGAGAAACTCTCTCAGATTGAGGTTAACAAACATTTGATTTTGCTATGTGACTGGCTCCATCGTATCCCCACAGCCCTGTCAGTCAGTTAGTCGGATATTCAATCTGATTGGTCTGTCTGTTACAGTCAGCTCAGTGCCATAGGCGTTTCATTCCTCGTTCTTGCTATTTATCCCGTCAATCCCTGATCGGTCTCAACCGAAAACGTCAAAGCGGCGGCTATTCACGTAGAAACTCACGGGGCTTTTACAGCGTAGTGACCAGGAAACATGCCTACATTACGCAGTTAGCGCTAGAGATCCAACCGCCGCAGGTGAGGTCAAATGCAGAGGGAAGGGAAACCGCGTCGTTGACAGGCGCAGTGAACAATCATGTCTAGCCTTAACCGACGCGAAGAAACGGAGACTGACAAAGTGGTGTTGTGTGAGAGCCTTGCTATATGGGTAAGTATGTCAATGATTTCCGCTGTTCATTCAGAGAGCGCTCTAAAAAGCGTCTGATTGCATGAATGTCTGTCTTACCGATGACGGTATCGTTTACCTATGGCAGGTAGGTTAGTGTTTGCCCATTCATAAACGCTAACCTTTAGGCTAGGGGGGGTGCGCTTTAGGAGCCACGACGCTTGCTCTAAACCAGGGATGGGCAACTTTGATGGGGGTGGGGGCCACAAAATCTGCAGTCATCATGACTGGCCGCAGTGGCTCACTGCTCTGTTTACCCACAGCCATACACACATGCAGTCACAGCTGGTCCTAGTTTTTTGGGGGCCCTAAGTGAAATGTTGTTGCAAGCAAAACATTTTAGCAGCCCTCTTGACAGCAGAGAGAAACAATTAAGTATTACAGTTAATTACCTGCAGTTCTACACATTTTGCCATGGGATGTAGAGAAAAATGTGCAGTTTTATAGTTAATTTTCTGCAATTCTACACATTTTGCCTTAGGGTGGGGAGAAATTTGCAGTTTGGTATTTGATATCTCAGCGAGGGTGACTAACAAAATCAATGGTAAAAACCAGTCGGTAATTTAACCATGATTACTACAAGTTTACATACCTGGCTAAACTAATTTACCAATCTAAATAATGTTAGGTGACATGGGCTAATTGAGTGACTGTCAGTGACATAACATGAGAAAAAATGCTGATGCAACCAAATTCCATAATTGTATTCTACTATTCTAACTCGAAACATACATTTGGGTGAATTGATCTGCTGGTCTAAACATTCACACACATCACTAGCGGTATGGTTTTGGAAACATATCTTTCATGTCAGTGAGAAATTAAACATTTTCATAAAACAAAAAGGTTCAATAACTCCACACCTTTTATAGGGTTATGGTTAGTGTTCCCACACAGCCAAATCTTCATGTTACAACGCTTGTTGACAGAAGACCACCTGTGTTAATTAGCTACCTGCGTGCAAGCCTAACTGGGCAGGAAGGGTAGTTTGTCAAAAGCTGATACCGATTAATCAGCTGAGATAATTTTACATTTTTATTTGTAATAATGACAATTACGACAATACTGAATTAACACTTATTTTAAGTTAATATAAAACATCAATAAAATCAATTTAGCCTCAAATAAATAAAACATATTCAATTTGGTTTAAATAATGCAAAAAAAAAAGAAAGTAATATGTGCCATGTAAAAATGTGTGCCAAAGAGAAGACGAGATTGATTAATGCGTTAAGGCACACGTATAAGAGCAAAACAGTGTTTGATACAATCAACAAATTACTGTTGTATATCTTGTCATTAATATTTTTCTACAAATATTTATTTATGCAATTCCTCCTTTACAATTGTTCATGCACTGGTGCTTTTGTTTAAGAACACGGCAAATCATTTCACCTGTGCAGCTGGCTAGTTATATATTTTTTGTTTCTACTTTGTCAAAATAAGCTGTAACTGGACTTTATTTACTATTCGTATCTACAAATAAAAGTTGATCAAATGGATTACTCTGTTTGTATCGTATGGGAAACTAAAATAGGCTGGATGCCAAGGGAAGCCAGGCTTCCCCCCCAAAAAAATGGACAAAAAAAAGTCCCTAAAATATTTTCTTTCGTCTCTGTTTCATAGCTTTCAATTCGCAAGAGGCTGAATGTATCACAGTAGAAAGCATCCGAGCCAGTGAAACAGCCCCCCGGTCTCTCTACGTGTAGGCCATCTGATGATGTCTGGTCCAAACGAGGATGACATTGTTGCCGCCCGTAGCATTGAAGGCGAGGGAAGCCAGCGAGCATCTGGCCTCCCTTGACAAAAAAAGGACAGTGTCAATCAGTGTTGAACTAAACTGAGCGAGCTCAACTGTGAATGGTCCTGCCGCAAAAAAAAAAAAAAAAAAAAAGTGTCATGGGAAGCCCGCTTGGATTTTGGCATCACTCCTATCAAACCCCATTGAGGACATACATCATTGACAGAAAAACTTGAATTGCTGTATCTCGTTGTGTTGTCCTCTGGTGGCTAGCGAGCTAAAATTGGGCCTTTCCATTAGCCATGGATGGAGATAAGGATTTCGACTTATAGTTTTACTTAATTCTCTGTACTGGCCAATGATTATAATCAAACTATCAGAATCGGCTTGGCTTCCCCAGTGATTTTACCCACGCACCGCTACTGAGTGGGTATACGTTGTATACCTGCTGCGTATACACTCAACAACCGAAACCAATGTTAATCACTCAGCACCACTGTTTTCTCAATTAAATTCAGCATTAAAAAAAAAAAGAGCACATTTTTAAGTTTGTTCCAACTGAGCGAGTCCGACCACATACAATGTGCTTGTTACGAATCCCTTTTGGCCTGACAGTCTAGGGGGGGATGGTAATGAGACCCGTAACATAACTCATGCAATTATAATAGTTACAAAATAAAAGAGAACGAAATAACCACGACAACTGAAATCTACCGTCAAACTCAGTCTGAGCTGGACCCAAGGAAATAAATAAGTATTCAAAAACACCCTTAAGATAAACTTTTTCAACAACAGCTAACTAACCAAAAAAATAGTGGGTGGTCCGCCCAGTTCTAACTAGTGTATTTAACAAAGTTTACCTACGGGTAGTGTATGCCCATGGGTGACTTGTCTTGTTTCCCCTTTTCCCACCAGAAAACAAACAAACAACATAACCAAAAACAATACTCACAGGTGAGGACAAAGTGATATTGAGGTGCTCAAAAAAAAAAAAGTCAATACACATAAAGAGACAGTGAAACAGCGAGACCTACAGACATGGCATTTACAGAGAGATTGCGCTCAAGAGCAAACAACTGACAGGGGTTTTAAACCAAGGGAAAGGAACTGTGATTGGGTAGGAAACAGGAGGAGGTGTGTCTTCTGATTGATGATTGATTGGTGACTGATTGGGGAGTGATGATTTCCACCTGTGAGGGGAGAAGGAGAGAAAAGAAAAACACACACAGGATACTTGTATCCGTAACAGCGCTTGATGGATACTTTTTGTCTTCTAATGCCTCTTAAGGGGAAAGTAATCTGAAAGTAACCAGTTTACGTTGCTGAGTTTGGGTAATCCAAAAGTTACATTACTGATTACAATTAGAGGTCTCAACCTTTGTCACAGGCTTTCACCTCGTGAGCGAAGCCTGGGAGCTGAGGTTAGTGGTCATCTGACATCATGGAGAACAGTCCTGGAGGGTGAATTATTCACAAATCCACCGTAACAGAGTTTAGAATCATCTCTCTCTGGGGCTATCTCTCAGTCTCAATACACACAAGCTTCCTCTTTCTGACCAAGGTTTGTCTCTTTTCTGTCTGCACACCCATGACATGTGTTTGATGGTTCACGACAGGCTTTGCAACTTGATGCTATACGATGAATGCAAATGGAGATAGATATCAGTTTCTCCAACTGCCTCCCCCTTTTCTCATTCCTGTCCCAGCGTCTCCCCTTCTCCTCGGTCTCTACTCTAACCTGTGCTATTCTCACCGTTTGTATCACCCTCAGCTCCAGACCTTCAACACTGCAGCACCATGTACGACTGTAGAGGAGCTGACCACTGGAGCTGCCATTTCTCAGGCCCTGCATCAGATGTGAAGAACATGTATACACACACACACAATTCACAGTATATGTCTAGGCTGCAGAGACATGAATTTATACTGACAGTCTTACCCTGGCTGAATATTAAACACACTGGAGTCGGGTATAAAGCCCAGTCAGATTCTGGGGTTGGATATTTTCTGATTTGAATACGGTTGTTTAGTAGACATTTTTTTTGTCCAATGCTTATGCATGTGTGTGTGTGTTGTGCAATGCAGAGATCCAGCGTGGTTCAGTGAGAGTTGGCTTGGTCGCATTAAAGAAGATGTTGGGAATAACTGGAGACTGAAGGTGCTGAACTCCATACATACCTCTTTCTGTCCATCCCTTCTCTCCCCTCCCTCTTTCGCTCTGTACTTCCATCCCTAATTCCCTTGCAATCCTTCCTTCCTCTCTGCTTCCATCCCTCCTTCTCCTCTCCCTCCTTCTTTCCCTCCCCTACTGACCTAAAAGCCAGTGTGACTGCTCTCTGCTGGCCCTGTCAGTATTTTAGCCAGCCATTGGCCTGTCAGATATCCTCTCCAGATCAAAGAAGACTCACTCTAAATGTTTCCATAGCTCACAGTGAGGAGATTCTTTGAGGTGTAAACTTTGTTTTTTTTGTAGAGTGATGAGTGTGTAACTTCTTTCTTCAGATGAACAACCTGAAGAAGATACTTCAGATGATGGTGGATTACTACAATGAGGTCAGTAGAAGCACTGATTTAAAACCCTTTATGTCTGGTTCTATTCTCTTTCTATGTCACCAGGTCCTGAGCCAGCAGATCTCAGACTTCTCCCTCCCAGACCTGGTCCAGGTAATAACTGTTTAATGTCTAGTTATAACTGTTATATTCTCTTTCTATGTCACTAGGTCCTGAGCCAGCAGATCCAGGAGTTCCCCCTGCCAGACCTGGTGAAGGTGGCAGAACACTCAGACCCTATAGAACTGGGACGACTGCTGCAGCTCACACTGGGCTGTGCTGTCAAATGTGAACGCAAGCAAGGTATTACGCTTACACACACACACACACACACACACACACACACACACACACACACACACACACACAGTGTATTCGGAAAGTTTTCAGATCCTTTCACCCTTTACTTTTTTTAACTTTTTCACTATTTTGTTACAGCCTTACTCTAATATTGGTGAAATAGTTTTTCCCCCCCAATCTACAGACAATACCCCATCATGTTAAAGCAAAAATAGGTTTTCAGACATTTCAAAATTATTAAAACATTTAAAAAAAAATTTTTTACATAAGTATTCAGACCCTTTACTCTGTACTTTAAGGCATCTTTGGCAGCGATTACAGCCTTGAGTCTTTTTGGGTATAATGCTACAAGCTTGGCAACCTGTATTTGGGGAGTTTCTCCCATTCTTCTCTGCAGATCCTCTCAAGCTCTGTCAGGTTGGATGGGGAGCGTCACTGCACAGCCATTTATTTTCTACGGACAATTCCTTTGACCTCATGGCTTGGTTTTTGCTCTGACATGCACTGTCGACTCTGGGACCTTAAATCATGTCCAATCAATTGAATTTACCACAGGTGGACTCCACTCAACAGTAATGTGTGTAGATTGATGAAGAAAATGTTTTATTTAATCTATTTTAGAATAAGGCTGTAACATAACAAAATGTGGAAAAGGTCTGAATACTTTCCCGAATGCACTGTATACACACACACACACGCACATGGTGCAGTCACAGACTGGCACCCAAAACAGAAACTATGTGTGCATATTAGTGTGTAATCCTCTCTCTTTCCCTTCCTTCCGCTCTCTCTCTTCCTCTCCAGAGTACATCCAGATCATCATGACTCTGGAGGAGTCCGTACAGCATGTGGTGATGACAGCCCTTCAGGAGGTGAGGCTTGGCCTGACCAGGGCCATTCTCTCTTATTGATTTCAAATAGTTTGTCATGCACGGTAAGATCTTACAATTGCCCATTTGTGTTAAAAAAGCCAGTGTCATGACATCTCTTTGGCTTTAGAAAGTAATTTTAGAACACCTGTGGCGTGTGAATGAGTAGGATTGACATTGGCTCTAACCAAACCTGTACCATGTCGCTCTCTCGCTCTCTCTCTCTCTCTGTTAGCTGATGAGTAAAGAGAACATGGCCCAGTTTGGAGCAGAGCCACCGGGGGACGTAGAATCACAGGTGAGAGGAGGAGATCCACTGTGTTTGGCCTCTAATAGTCTGTTGTGTTGTTGCTGACAGTTCATATCTCTCTAATGTTGACACTGGAGGACCTGGAACAAGAGGTGAGAGGAGATCCACTGTGCTAGGCATCTAATAGAATGCCGTTGTCTTTATTATAGTTGTTTTTGTTTGCGTATCTCTCAATAGTTGACTGCTTGTCTTAGACTCTTTAATTAGTACTGCGATATTGCTAATCTCTCCTTGGAGCTGCTGAAGTAGGCTTTAGAGCTGTATTGTTAAGTGTGTGTGTGTGTGTGTGTGTCTAGTTGAAGAAGGCTCTCGAGGACCTGACAGATCTGATGGCAGAAAAGGAGGAGCTAGCCCAGCGCTGTCAGGAACTCGACGTACAGGTATATGCAGATTTTAAATACTTTATTTGAATCCACAAATTACATTACCTCATAAATGATTCATACATTTCAAAGGTTGTTCATACGAGGACACTTAAGGAAACAAAAAGCACCTTCACCTCCACACAGCTAGGCTGCCCATAACGGCAGGCTTGCAATCTGAAGGTCACATACTGTAAGCCTATGTACGTGGCCGAGGATGCCAAATATCAATGACACACACACACAACCCTGGTACTGTATAAACTGGGTCTGTGTTATGTGCTGTGATGCCAGAGGCTATTGTCTGTGGCTGGTGTAGCAGAAGGGCTGTGGTTTTACAGACTAAGCCACTACTCTCCCCCTACCTGCTCTCTCTGCCATACCCTGCTCTGCCTGGCTGGGGAAAACCATAGTACAGGACAAATTTCTGCTACTGGTTACTGATTAGGTCAAGTCCATGTTGTATGGGCCTCTCGTGTCTCCAGATCGAGTTGTTACAGTAGATCACCAGTGTCTCTCTTCAAGGACACACAGAGAGGTAAGTCAACATGGCTACTCGTCATCAAGGCGGACAAAAAACATCTAATGCCTGGTTGCAGAGGCGGATTAAAATATCTATACCCTGTCGTGTTCTCTGTCGCTAACGTATCACTCATTTAAACTACGTGGTGTGTTCATTTGTATTGTTTGGGAACAGGTGGAGAGAAGTCACTGGGTTGAATTACATTTTTTTTTAACACACCCACACTCAAAGCTTCTATTCCCAAGTATTGTCTCTGACATAAAGCATGACTAATGAACAGAGGAGAGGCTGTGTCAGGGAGAATAACTAACCAGCCTTTCAACTTATTAGTCAAGATGTTGTTGAAGGTTTTGTGTGGCTTCACTGCACTGTACTTTCAGGGTGTAATAATGATGCTTTGTTTGTTGAACAGTTGGCGAGAACGGGTCTTTCCCACTAGAGATGAATTGATGCTTATCACATCATCTCTCAAAGACTCTTTTAGTTACCTTTCTCCCCATTCTTCAGGCATCTGTGACCATGTGGTCCCTCCTTAATGGATAAACTGTCAAAAGAAATGGGGGTTGGAGCTTAATGTTCTCGCTACTAATTCATATTTTGGGATTGAGACACAGCCCACCTCTGACCCTAGTTTGACCCTTGTCAGGTGACGGTCCTTCAGGAGGAGCGGAACAGCCTATTAGCTGAGAACGACGTGCTGACGGACCGAGCCAATCAGCTGGACTCGTTTGATGACCCGAGCACGCCCTCCGGACGGAAACACAGCCAGCTACAGATACAGCTAGAGACACTACAGGAGGAGAACTTTAGGTGTGTGTGTGTGTCATGTGTCCGTGAAAACAAATCGCACTGGAACGACTCTTAGAGTTATTCATCACAGCACTTACAGATGTCTCTCTCCCTCTCTGTGTGTGTGTGTGTGTGTGTGTGTGTGTGTGTGTGTGTAGGCTAGAGGCAGCTAAGGATGACTACCGTATCCACTGTGAGGAGTTGGAGAAGCAGCTGATCGAGGTTCAGCATCGTAACGACGAACTCACCAGCCTGGCAGAGGAGTCACGAGCACTTAAAGACGAACTCGATATCCTCAGGTGTGTTTGGTGGCGTTCTAGGTCCTTTATTTCAGTTGTAATCATCAGATCTTCTGAGATGTGCATCACTACCTGGAATGTGTATAAATGGGAGTGGGAGAGAGGAAGTGGTCAGTTTGAGGTAAGGGTATGTAACCTTTATTTAACTAGGCAAGTCAGTTGAGAACAAATTCTTTATTTACAATGACGGCCTACTGTAAGACCAGTAAGAATGTGTTGTTTAGGCCCTTGCTTTAATCGATTTGCCTGTTTTATTTATTTATCTTTATAAATTCAATTAAATGTAATAAATTATAAATGTGTGTAGGAGCTGTTCGGACCATGCTGTGAAGCTGGAGGCGTCAGTGGAGACATACAGGCGTAAACTGGAGGACCTGGGAGATCTGAGAAGACAAGTCAAACTGCTGGAAGAGAAGAACATGACCTACATGCACAACACTGTCAGTCTGGAGGAGGAGCTACGCAAGGCTAACACTGCCCGTGCACAGCTAGAGACATACAAGAGACAGGTGAGACATGCCTGAGAATATACTAGAAACAGAACACGTGGGTCTGACAACTGGGTTGGGAAAAACAATATGCCGGAACTCTGTGACGCTTTTGCCCTTACTTAGCAAATCGTCTCTGAGGAGACATCATTTTGGAATGGCAAACAGCCAATCAGGGGGCTTACTAAATCTACTTCCTGTTTCCTACCAGGTCCAGGAGCTGTACTGGAAGTTGTCAGAAGAGTCTCGGCGGGCAGACAACCTTGCTTACGAAAAGAAGAAGTTTGAAGAGAAACTTGACGCCGTGATGATGGAGAAAGAGGTACAGACTGGATCCTAACACTTTCTATTCCAACCTACCTGATCCCCCTGACATGCAAACACATTAGGGGAAGGAATGTTTTAACAATAATCTAATGCTGTTGACTTGTCTCCTGATGATGATGGTCATCAGAGGATCATCATTGAGCGAGACTCTCTGAAGGAGACCAATGAGGAGCTGCGATGTAACCAGGCTCAACAGGACCAGCTCCTACAAGCAGGTAGCTCATTGGACCATCACATTGACAATGTAGACTGATTGGTGCTGCATATGATTGGAAAACAGATTTACTGTAGTTGAGGTTTAGTTTTCGTTGATAAAGTGTTGGCGCGTTCGACATTGCCGACGACTTTAAAGGCTAGTCGAGACTGACTGATCTACAAATCACCATGCTTCATATATTTTGGGGCGGCAGGTTGCAAGTTCAAACCCCGAGCTGACAAGGTACAAATCTGTCGTTCTGCCCCTGAACAGGCAGTTAACCCACTGTTCCTAGGCCGTCATTGAAAATAAGAATTTGTTCTTAACTGACTTGCCTAGTTAAATAAAGGTTAAATAACTACTCAATGTTATTTTCAGATCAGTTAGTCACAATTTACCCATGATACATCACGGTTTCGAACACCGCCTGTGTCTTTCTGAAGCCTACAGAGACACATGGCTACTGATCTGCTCTCTGTTTCTCCACAGGGATGGCAGGGATGCCAGCTGGTACCCCAACCCATGATAACCTTTCTGCTGAGATCCTACCTGTAGAGTACAGGTAGTAATTTAATAGTTGTTTGTTTTGTGTGTGAGACACTGACTGCACTAACTGTGTGTGCCCTTGTCAATACAGGGAGAAATTTATCCGGCTCCAGCATGAGAATAAGATGTTGCGTGTGCAGCAGGAGGGATCAGAGAATGACAAGATCTCTGAACTACAGACACTGCTAGAGGTGGCACACAGAACCTGCTCTGAACTGGACACTGACAACAGGTAAGCTGTGTGTGTGTTTTTTACTTCCGGTTTGACTGTGATGTACTTCCTGTGTGTTTGATGTACTTCCAGGTTAAACAGGGAGAGGGTCACTGAGCTGCAGCAGCAGGTAGAGGATTTACAGAAAGCCCTACAGGGCCAGGGAGCCAAGACTGATGACGTGAGTTCAACCAGACATATAACTTTATAGGATACCGCTATATCAAACATTAACCCTAAATATTGCATAATACTGCCTCTCATATGTACAGTAGCAGCTGTGAGGTAACAGTATCTGTGTGTTCGCTATCTTACAACTGCTCTTTGTTTGCAGTCTCACCTGAAGAGGAAACTGGATGCTCATATGTAAGTATGGTCCATACTGCTTTGTGAGACCTCTATGGCTGCGTTTACATAGGTAACCAAATTCGGATATTTGTTTTCACTAATTTATCTTTTTGACCAATCAGATCAGCTCTGAAAAAGATCTGGTGTGAGTAGATCTGATGTGATTGGTCAAAATGAGTGGGGAAATTATCAGAATTGGGGTGCCTGTATAAACACAGCCATACTTCCTCCTGACAGAGACATTTAAAAAGTAAGGTGTTTTATTATCCAGGGTGCAACTGAACGAGGCGCAGGATGAGATCATGAAGAAGAAAGAACTCCTGGAGGACTTGCAGCCAGACAACACACAGACCTGTGAGTACAACTACAACAACCATAACAATGGCGGTATAGTACGGAGTAACCCCAGTGAGTGTTGTCCATCTGTCCCTTAGCTCTGAGACTGGATGAGCTGATGGCTGCTCTAAAGAAGAAGGATGATGACATGAGAGCCATGGAGGAGAGATACAAGATGTACCTGGAGAAAGCACGCAATGTGATTCCTTAATCATTCATTCATTCTTCTCACATCCAACTAGCAGCTGGACAAAAAATAACAAGTGCAGAAAAAGAACATGCATCTCTTTGCTGCTGCTCCCACCAGTGATATCTCTGTCTCGGTGCTGTAGGTGATCTGTGCATTGGACCCCAAGCTGAACCCAGCCAAAGCAGAGATCCAGGCTCTAAAGAACCAGCTGACGGACAGAGACAAGAGGATCCTCAGCCTGGAGGTAACACGGATCTTTAACCCCTGGCCCTGAACTTTGGCCCTTAACCATCAGCAATGAGGCACTCATTGACATGGGGATCCATAGTACTTATCTCACAATGCACTCAAAACCTCTTGTATTGATCGTCTCTCTCGTTCTCTCTGTGTCTCTCTCTGTAGAGGGAGTGTGAGCAGGCAAAGCTGAGAGAGTATGAAGAGAAGCTGATTGTAACAGCATGGTACAACAAGGTTAGGACATGTAGTCAGAATAGACACGTTGTATTTTCTTTTGAAAATAAAGGACAGGAATGTACCTTTTTACAAATGTTACTTATACAGAGATTTTGTTCCAACTCAATTAAACATTCCTGTTGCATGTCTTCCACCCCCTTCAGAGTCTGAGCCTCCAGAAGCTGGCGATCGAGGCCCGTCTCGGGGGTCGCTCCACCTCCATCGTGCCCCCAGTTCAGTCCTTCCTGACCCAGCAGCGCCAGGTCACCAACGCTGCCCGCAGGAAACTCTCTGTCAGCGTGCCTGCCACCACCACTAAGTAGACCTGGGATGGGTGACTACTGAGGTGGGCCAGCGTGTGTACAGGCTTCTTCTATTAATGTTGAACCATGATTAGTTCGATCAGGTGTGTTAGTGCTGGTCTGGAACAAAGGCCTGCTGACACTGCGGCCCTCTAGGACTGGGATCTCCTACATCTGACGTAAACAAACAAATGGCTCCTCTCTAACTCCTTTCCAGAAATGTACACTCAAGTGACCTTAAGCACATTAGTTCTCAGTCCCTGGAGAGGGGACAAGCATGCACTGACTGACTTGAACATGAGCACTTACTCTAACCAGGTTCCCTCCTCACTGATACACCAGACGGTAACAGTTATACTCCTCACTACAGTTGAGGATGTTTATTATCTCCGGTAATGAGTTTGGTCTGGCAACCCTACCAACATGCTTTATTAGCTTAGCACATAGCCTAGCACATAACACTGACTGAGCCCTACAATATACCGGTGATAGCCTAGCTAGCAGCAGGCTCTGACTAGCAGTGATTCCTAACCTTGACATCCTGACATGTACACTGAGTGTATAAAACATTAAGAACACCTTCCAAATATTGACTCCTATGCCTCCCACAGTTGTGTCAAGTTGATCTGGATGTCCTTTTGGTGGTGGACCATTCTTGATACACATGGGAAACTGTTGAGTGAGAAAAAACCCTGCAGCGTTGCAGTTCTTGACACAAACCTGTGCTCCTGGCACCTACTATCATACCCCATTCAAAGGCACTTAAATATTTTGTCTTGCCCATTCACCCTCTGAATGGCACATATAAACAATCTATGTCTCAAGGCTTAAAAATCCTTCTTTAACCTGTCTCCTCCCCTTCATCTACACTGATTGAAGTGGATTTATCAATAAGGAATCATAGCTTTCACCTGGATTCACCTGGTCAGTCTACAGTTGTGGCCAAAAGTTTTGAGAATGACACAGCGCTTGCTGGACTTTCTTGGGCGCCCTGAAGCCTTATTCACAACAATTGAACCACTCTCCATTAAGTTCTTGATGATCCAATAAATGGTTGATTTAGGTGCAATCTTACTGGCAGCAACATCCTTGCCTGTGAAGCCCTTTTTGTGCAAAGCAATGATGACGGCACGTGTTTCCTTGCAGGTAACCATGGTTGACAGAGGAAGAACAATGATTCCAAGCACCACCCTCCTTTTGAAGCTTCCAGTCTGTTATTCGAACTCAATCAGCATGACAGAGTGATCTCCAGCCTTGTCCTCGTCAACACTCACACCTGTGTTAACGAGAGAATCACTGACATGATGTCAGCTGGTCCTTTTGTGTCATTCTCAAAACTTTTGGCCACGACTGTATGTCATGGATAGAGCAGGTGTTCCTAATGTTTTGTATGCTCAGTGTGTATTGAGTCAGAGATATGTTAGTTATTCTGTCTATGGATGTGCTAAAAACTATATTCACAACTAGAGCTTATAAGAAAAATGTGGTCTTAATTGGCTTATTTTAATGCTGAATATAGCTGATATTATAAAATGTTTTTATACTACAACAAAACGATGAATGAACCGCACTATGCAGTTAAAGGATGTTACAGTCATCTTATCAACCATTGGACTACAAAGAGAGTTTTACCTCTGTGATCTTCCTCTTCTGTGTTTCACAATCACCAGAGTGAAAATGGAATACAGGAGAAATGGGTGTAAATGGGTGAAATTTGGTGCTTGGCAACCAAAAGTTGGTATTGCAGCACAGATCGATCCATTACTAGTTTCTTACACAAAAGCAGTCTATACTGAAGACCTGTGTCAACATCCTGTAATGCCATACTGACACAAGCATCTCTGGTGCGGCAACAACAACTAATCATTCAATCAACTCAGAAATCCAGGACTTTTTAATGGTGTTTATTTTTGATACTGTGATCGGAACACTGTTGGGCTTTTACAGGGCCTTCAGAAAGTATTCATCCCCCTTGACTTATTCTACATTTTGTTGTGTTACAGCCTGAATTCAAAAATGTATTTAAAAAACACACACATTACCCATCTACACACAATAGCCCATAATGACCAAGTAAAAAAACATGTTTTTAGAATTTTGTAAATGTATTGAAATTTAATTGACAAATATTACAGTGGTGAGTCTTTCTGGGTAAGTCTCTAAGAGCTTTGCACACCTGGATTGTACAATATTTGCTCATTATTTTTTAAATTTATTCTTCAAGCTCTGTCAAGTTGGTTGTTGATCATTGCTAGACAGTCTTGCCATAGATTTTCAAGCAGATTTAAGTCAAAACTGTAACTAGGCTACTCAGGAACATTCAATGTCGTCTTGGTATGCAACTCCAGTGTATATTTGGCCTTGTGTTTTAGGTTATTGTCCTGCTGAAAGGTGAATTTGTCTCCCAGTGTCTGTTACTGTAAACCAGGTTTTCCTCTAGGATTTTGCTTATGCTTAGCTCTAAAAAACCTCCCTAGTCCTTGCCCATGACAAGCATGCCTGTAACATGATGCAGCCACCACAATGCTTGAAAATATGAAGTGTGGTACTCAGTGATGTGTTGTATTTGCCCCAAACTTAACGCTTTGTATTCAGGACATGAAGTTAATTTCCTTGCCTCATTTTTTGCAGTTTTACTTAAGTGACTTATTGCAAACAGGATGCATGTTTTGGAATCTTATTTTGTACAATCGTCCTACTTTTTAGTCTGTCATCTAGGTTAGTGTTGTGGAGTAGCTACAATGTTGTTAATCCATCCTCAGTTCTCCTATCACAGCCATTAAACTCTAACTTTTTTAAGTTAACCATTGGCCTCATGGTGAAATCCTTGAGCGGTTTCCTTCCACTCCGGCAACTGAGTTAGGAAGGACGCCTGTGTCTTTGCAGTGACTGGGTGTATTGATTCACCATCCAAAGTGTAATTAATAACTTCACCATTCTCAAAGGGATATTCAATGTCTGCTATTTTTTTTTACCCATCTACCTATAGGTGCCCTTTGTGACGCATTGGAAAACCTCCTTGGTCTTTGTGGTTGCATCTGTGTTTGTAATTCAATGCTCAACTGAGGGGACCTTACATATGAATGTGTGGGGGACAGAGATTAGGTAGTCATTCAAAAATCATGTTAAACACCCTTAATGCACACAATGGGTCCATGCAATTTATGTGACTTAACAACATTTTTACTCCTTAACATATTTGGGCTATCCATAACAAAGCGGTTGAATACTTATTGAGTTAAGGCATTTTAACTTTTCATTTTTTATTAATTTGTAAAAATGTCTAAAAATATAATTTCACTTTGACATTATGTGTATGCCAGTGAGACACAGTCTCAATTTAATCCATTTTAAATTCCGGCTGTAACGCAACAAAATGTGGAAACAGTTAAGGGGTGTGAATAGTTTATGAAGGTACTGTGTCTTGTGTCTGGATGAGTAGAAGGGAATCAACAGTATAATAATCTATACAGCACTACTGTAATCAGGGTTCAAACACCAGCGTGGGATTTTAGAACTGCTTTCACAGACCCCGATTTGTTGTTGTTGTGCTATGAAATATTGAAATGTGGATTAACTAAACCAGAATGAAACCTTGTCCTGGATGTATTTAATCTGCATTTGTGAAACAAGCTCCTAGATGAAACATTGTTCCTCTCTGATGAAGCAAAAACGCAGTGACAACTTTTGAATTTCTTACAAATGTGTTTGGGCATGTTGGCACTCTGGGGTGCACTGGGATCTCTGAATGAAACATGAAAAGCTCTGTAAAATAGCTATCAATTGATTTGATCATTTTCTACAATCCCTACTGGTTTGGATTCCTAGCCTTGCAGTGAAGCTTAACATAGCTCAAAGCTAGCAGTTAGCTAGGTGTTGGATTTGCTCTTTTGGGGAAATGTGATATTCCAGTATGTCATGTGATGCTTCTTACGTTATGTACACACACATACTACATCTAAAACAATGTGGTATCTGGACTCGTGCCTCTAGGTCAAATCACATTTTATTGATCACATACACATATTTAGCAGATGTTATTGTGGGTGTAGCAAAATGCTTGTGTTCCTAGCTCTAACAGTGCAGTAGTATATAACAATACACACATCTTAAAGTAAAATAATGGAATTAAGAAATATATAAATACTGGGACGAGCAATGTCAGAGTGACATTGACTAAAATACAGTAGATGTATATACAGTTGAAGTCGGAAGTTTACATACACCTTAGCCAAACACATTTAAACTCAGTTTTTCACAATTCCTAACATTTAATCCTAGTAAAAGGTCTTAGGTCAGTTAAGATCACCACTTTATCTTAAGAATGTGAAATGTCAGAATAATAGTAGAGAAATTTAGTTCTTTCATCCCATTCCCAGTGGGTCATAATTTTACATACACTCAATTCGTATTTGGTAGCGTTGCCTTTAAATTGTTTAACTTGGGTCAAATGTTTAGGGTAGCCTTCCACAACATTCCAACAATAAGTTGGGTGAATGTTGGCCTATTCCTCCTGACAGAGCTGGTGTAACTGAGTCAGGTTTGTAGGCCTCCTTGCTCGCACACACTTTTTCAGTTCTGCCCACAGATTTTCTATGGGATTGAGGTCAGGGCTTTGTGATGGCCACTCCAATACCTTGACTTTGTTGTCCTTTTTTGCCATTTTGCCACAACTTTGGAAATATGCTTGGGGTCATTGTCCATTTGGAAGACCCATTTGCGACCAAGCTTTAACTTCCTGACTGATGTCTTGACATGTTTCTTCAAGATATCCACATAATTTTCCTCCCTCATGATGCCATCTGTATTGTGAAGTGCACCAGTCCCTTTTTCCAAACTGACATTAGCAAAGCACCACCACAACATGATCTTTGCTGTCAGTTGCAAACTGTAGTCTGGCCCAGTGCCTCACGGCCTTTCAGGGGATGGTGTTAACTGTGGATATAGATACTTTTGTACTTGTTTCCTCCAAGCCTTGATTTGAACTTTTCGCACCAAAGTACATTAATCTCTAGGAGATGGAACACGTCTCCTTCCTGAGCAGTATGACAGCTGCGTGGTCCCATGGTGTTTATACTTGCGTACTATTGTTTGTACAGATGAACGTGGTACCTTCAGACTTTTGGAAATTGCTCCCAAGGATGAACCAGACCTGTGGAGGTCTACGACTTTGTTTCTGAGGTCTTGGCTGATTTTTTTTGATTTTCCCGTGATGTCAAGCAAAGAGGCACAGTTTGAAGGTAGGCCTTGAAATATATCCACAGGTATGCCTCCAATTGACTCAAATTATGTCAATTAGCTTATCAGAAGCTTCTACAGCTATGACATCCTTTTCTGGAATTTTCCAAGCTGTTTAAAGGCACAGTCAACTTAGTGTATGTAAACTTCTGACCCACTGGAATTGTGATACAGTGAATTATAAGTGAAATAATCTGTCTGTAAACAGTTGTTGGAAAAATTACTTGTGTCATGCACAAAGTAGATGTCCTAACTGACTTGCCAAAATTATAGTTTTTTAACAAGAAATTTGTGGAGTGGTTGAAAAACGCATTTTAATGACTCCAACCTAAGTGTATGTACATTTCCAATTTCAACTGTATACGAAATAAGTGAAACAGTATGTAAACATTATGAAAGTGACTAATGTTCCATTTTATTAAAGTGACCAGTGATTCCATATGGTAGCAGCCTCTAAGGTGCAGGGATGAGTAACCGGGTGCTAGCTGGCTAGTGATGGCTATTTAGGTTCTCTTGCAGTGGATGGTACTTGTACACCTACTGATTATTCACATATACAATACCATGTATACAGAGATCAGCGCAGCACTAGGCAATGAGATTGCAACAAAGCTGTTCAAATAGTACTTATTGATTGTGTTAGTGGAAAGATAAGGAAGTGTGAATTGTGAAATTATTATATGAAATGAAAAATAAGCCTTTGGTTTTCATGTATTGCAAAGAATAAACACATGTATTTTTCTAAGTGATGTTGAATTAGTGTTATGGGTTGAGAAACCTGTGTCATCCTCAGTGGCCATGTCCATATTTAGATTTTTACTCACTTTCTAATCAAAACAAAAAAAGTGATCCTCCATAACACAACATGTTGTCATTGCTCACATTTCCTTTGATCAACATTTATATTGTTTTTTGAGTGCACAAACTGAAAAAAATTCAGAAAAGCAAACTTACTTGTATAACTTACTCAGGCTACTCTTTCAGTTATTAGTATATTGACACTGATACTGTACTGGCTTACATGCTGACCACACCACCCACGTTACAAAATAAATGTACACATGATATTTATTCATGCACCAACACTGCTTGTGCACGTCAACGAGAGTCTGCAGAGTCAGGCGTTAAAATAGAACTTGGTTCAATTTGTGACGATTGATGCGTTGCAAGTCCTCTCCTGTCTCCTCATTGGTTTTTAGGAGCATATGTCGGTAATTGAAAGATGAACTGAGCTCCACACTCCAGCCCAGTTGGTGGTGGTAATGCACCTTTAAAGTTGGTTGCCAACCGCCATATAACCTTGTGCATTTCAGGTAAAAGCAAGCTAGCTAGCTAAATTGCCATAAATGTTTAATGCTTTTCGACCTGTCCCCAAATTAATATAGTTGGTTTAGAGTTCGCTTTGATATTTCAACCTGATTGCGTCTGGTGTGGGTGGACAAAATCAACATGCTTGTGATGGCACACGCACGCCCGGTCTAATCAGCATATTAGACTACATTTAAAGCTAGAATCCTTAGTTGCTGGGCCAGTCACCAAAAGGTTGCTTGATTTAAACCTAGAGCTGGCAAGGTAAAAATCTGTTGTTCTGCTCCTGAGCAAGGCAGTTAACCCACTGTTCCCCGGGCTCTGAAGACGTGGATGTCGATTAAGGCAGCCCTCTGCACCTCTCACTCTGATTCAGAGGGGTTCTAACAAAATTGTTGTCTTTTCCTAACAGCTTGATGGTCATGACTTTCTTACACGAGGGGAGGTTAACTTGGCCCCAGACAATCGATCTGAGATCAACTTCAATTTCAATCGAGGGATTTTTTGAGGGGCTTTAACCCCTGGATCCAAGTGATTTTTAATTGAAGAAATCTGTTCCCAAATATTCCCACGCATAATGGAGAGATGTGATCGTATACAAATGTGAGCAAGGATAGAAATTATGTTTTAGTCAACATTATTGGCATTCTAGCGGTCTACAAATTAGACCGTCTACAAATTATTTCTAATTATGTTCTGTCCCCCTGACCAGAAAAAATTGTCTCACGGCTGAATGGAGTTAATGATTCCTGGTCAGTGGCGACCCGTCATTCAGGGCACCTGTTTTGAGCGCCACACTTTTAGGTAAAAAAATAAATAATTAGTAATAATTGTTATAAATGTTATTTTGGCATTAATACGTGTCACATATCAGTTTGCAAACAATGGAAAAAAATGTCATTGAGTTAATAAAACAGCATACAAACATGGTCTCTTTTTTGCTTTCTTGAGTAAGGCAGCTCCAAAATGCAGGTGTTTCAGCCTAGCTCAGTGCTTTCTGTGGTGGTGGGGCTAGCCAGCAGAAAATACAGAGAGTTGGGCCTGATTGGCTCAGTTTTCTGTCACTCATGGGACAGTACGTAATCTCCCATTCTAAAGTTAGAGCTCGGAAATTTTAGCCTCTTGAGTTCTGCCATAGAGTTATATTAGAAGTGCCCATTCAAGGTCATTGGCCACAGATAGAATGAAATCAAATCACATTATATCTACAGTAGCTTTGATTGGACTGATCATGTCAACATCTTACTTTCAAAGTATAAGTAATCATCAGTTGTCATCAAGTTGGCAATCTACTGGCAAATCCTTTTAAATCCTTGTTCAATGAAGAGAAATAATGAAGAGAAATTATAACTTATCGATGCTCATCGGTCATTGTACATAAAGATTACACAACAAGTTGGAAATCGCACATTTGCACAATGAGTCGTTTGGAAGAAATCAGTGGTTAACTGCAAGCATTGCAAAGAAACCTCTAATGTTAGCCTGCTGTTCAATGGAGTGGCTGTGTTTTTTCCCCCGAGTTCCCACCATAAAACCAGAGAATGCCAGACTGATTGATGACAATATTTGCCAACAAAGGACCACTGTGCCACCTTTACAGGGTGAGTCCATAAATGTCTTGTATGCTGCTGCATAAATGATGTAATATGCAAAGGAGAAATGTATACTGTAGCTAAGAAAGTAATACTAAGTGTATGTTGTGTAGTAAGCTGTTAGTAGCTCATGTGCCTCACCCTAATGATTTTGTCTATTTTCACCAACGCGGTATTGTAAACACATCGTTTGGTATGTGTGCTTGTTTGGCAACTTTTTTTATACAGCTTTGACAATGCTACTGATATTAGTCGTGTGCACGCCGAGGAACTTAAAACTTTCCACCCTCTCCACCACTGTCCCGTCGATGTGGATAGGGGGGTGCTCCCTCTGCTGTTTCCTGAAGTCCACGATCATCTCCTTTGTTTTGTTGACATTGAGTGTGAGGTTATTTTCTTCACACCACACTCTGAGGGCCCTCACCTCCTCCCTGTAGGCCGTCTCGTTGTTGTTGGTAATCAAGCCTACCACTGTAGTGCCGTTTCCAAACTTGATGATTGAGTTGGAGGTGTGCATGGCCACTCTGTCATGGGTAATCAGGGAGTACAGGAGAGGGCTGAGAATGCACCCTTGTGGGGCCCCAGTATTGAGGATTATTGGGGTAGAGATGTTGTTACCTACCCTCACCACCTGGGGGCGGCCCGTCAGGAAGTCCAGGACCCAGTTGCACAGGGCAGGGTGTAGACCCAGGGTCTTGAGCTTAAGGACGAGTTTGGAGGGTACTATGGTGTTAAATGCTGAGCTGTAGTCAATGAACAGCATTCTTACATAGGTATTCCTCTTGTCCAAATGGGTTAGGGCAGTGTGCAGTGTGATTGCAATTGCGTAGTCTGTGGACCAATTGGGTAAGCAAATTGGAGTGGGTCTAGAGTGTCAGGTAGGGTGGAGGTGATATGGTCCTTGACTTGTCTCTCATAGCACTTCATGATGACGGAAGTGAGTGCTACGGGGCGGTAGTCATTTAGCTCAGTTACCTTAGCTTTCTTGGGAACAGGAACAATGGTGGCCCTCTTGAAGCATGTGGGAACAGCAGACTGGGATAAGGATTGATTGAATATGTCCGTAAACACACCAGCCAGCTGGTCTGCACATTCTCTGAGGACGCGGCTAAGGATATTGTCTGGGCCTGCAGCCTTGCGAGGGTTAACACGTTGAAATGTTTTACTCACATTGGCAGCAGTGAAGGAGAGCCCGCAGGTTTTGGTAGCGGGCCTTGTCAGTGGCACTATATTGTCCTCAAAGCGAGCAAAGAAGTTGTTTAGTTTGTCTGGGAGCAAGACATGGTGGTCCGCGACAGGGCTGGTTTTTCTTTTGTTGCCCGTGATTGACTGTAGACCCTGCCACATACCTCCCGTGTCTGAGATGCACTGCTACACTGAAGGAACTTACATAACTGTATGTGTGGGTTACAGAGATGGGGTAGTCATTAACAAATCATGTTAAACACTACTATTGCACACAGAGTGAGGCCATGCAACTTATTTTGTGACTTGTTAAGCAAATGATTGCTCCTGAACTTATTTAGGCTTGCCAAATTTGTAAAACATTCTAAAAACATAATTCCACTTTTGACATTATGGGGTATTGTGTGTAGATCAGTAACACAAAATATTTTAAATTCAGGCTGTAACACAACAAAATGTGGAAAAAGTCAAGGGGTGTAAATACTTTCTGAAGCCACTGTAAATATTTGGTCACACGATTCATTTTGTATATGGTTTCCTAGAAACATGGGATGGTTCAACTAACCCTTTGGCCCGATTTCCCCACTTTCCCCTACTGACCATAACTAAACACAGGTCACTGCTTTCAAATCAACCTTAAGTCATTCACCTTTGCATATCTTTATTTGATACAAAGTACACAGTTGTATGACAGGGAAATCAATATTCTGTTCAAAAGTGTAAAAAATTTAAAGAAGACACCAAGAACATTATGTTCAGAACATATATTGATAGAATCTATAATTGGACCTGGAAAATGTGTAATTTCAGTAAATCTGCGTTAGTAAATTGCTATTAGTTCAGTATTGAGTGCTCCGTAAATTGCAGTTACCTGAAGTTGAATCAATAAAATACACAGTAATTATATCCTGTAGTCTACTTCTCCCTGTCCAGTGAATCGCAACACTCACAGCTGTTTCCTGCTTCTTCCAGCCAGCCAGTTTGGAGACATCATGTGATGCTCTATGTTTTGATCAGAGTGAGGGGGAAATGGTCAATGTGAGGAGGTGGTCACCGTGGCAGGGCTCGGACCAGGAACTCTGCTGGGGAGTGAGTGAACCCCAGGACACCCTCCAAACTGGGCATGGCTCCAGGGACCGGAGACCAGGAGAAACGCTGGAGCAAGGAGGAAAAGAACAGGAACAGTTCCATACGAGCCAGATGCTCCCCCACACACGCACGCTTACCTGGAGAGACAGACACACACACATTTCATCTGAGGAGACACACACGCTTACCTGAGGGAGAAAGATATGTGACTGACTGGGTTTGAACCTGGATCATGTCAAAAGCTCAGGAGTGGCAGATATCCAAGTGGTTTGAGAGGCGAGCCAGCAATCGGAGGGTTCAACTGAACAAAATCTGTCTGGAAGTGAGCTGGCAACAGGAGAGTAGCTGGTATCAAATCCTAGATGCTATTGCCTACCGTTGTAACCCTGAGCAATGCACTTAAACCCCAAAACAACAGCTCCCTGGGCACTCAGTGTGGAAGCCCCCCACCTCTCCAAAAACCTGTATACGTGTGTCTTTCGGACGAGTTCTGATAAAAGCAGATGTCAAATTTCAGTTGGACCTTCTGTACAATTGACCCATAAAGAGCTCTTAATCTTAATGTTAAGTTTTCCAGTCACAGGCAAGGTTACTCATCACACAAGTTTGTAATAAAAACATGAAAACACAACCCACAGAGATCATAACCTGAGCAACAAACAATACATGTTGTACGGATAGTCTGTTGTATCACCTGCTGAGAAAGGCAGGAAGGCATCTCTCCTTCTGAACTGTCCTTCAGAATCCAGAAAGTGCTCTGGGTTGAAAGTGTTTGGAGTTTCCCACTCGTCTTTGTCAAACAGCACCGAAGACAGGTTGGTGCTGACAACCGTCCCCTGAATAGCACAGAGATATTGTAACTCACAGACTGCCCACATGCCCAGCAATGTGCAGAGCAGGACTATAGCCTATTATCAGTTGTAGCAGCCATATGGTTAGGTTGGTACATTAATGACTAACTGTACAAATCATCCATGGATTTTGGTAGCTATTGTTTGTATTCTACTAGCCTTGAGAGCTGAATGTCACAAAAGTTCAGGGACAAGTATCATTCACTTGACACATGGAGGGACTCAGGACTGTTAATGCTGTATATTACCTTGGGTATGAAATATCCCCCAAGTTTCGTGTCTTTGCTGGCCATCTTGGGGAAACCCAGCGGCACAATGTTTCCTATCCTCTGTGTCTCATGGATGACAGCGTCAGTGAAGGGCATGTTGGGTCTGTCAGCCGTGGTGGGCTGGCGGGACTGTCCTATCACTCTGTCTATCTCAGCCTGGACCTTCTCTGGAGGGATAAAGGAGAAGGGATCAATCAATTGATCAATCAAACTCAGTGGTGCTGTGGAAGAGTTGACTCACCCTGTATCTCTGGGTAGTTCATCATGTAGACCAGGGCCCAGCGTAAGGTGGTGGCAGTGGACTCCGTCCCAGCCTCGATCAGGTCCAGAGTACACACCACCAGAGTCTCTGTGTTGAAGCCAGCTTTAGGGTCCTCCTTCCTCTGAGAATGTTTAAGGAGAAGGTGGATTGGAATGTGTCAAAATAAAACAAAACATGACTTGTCTGTCTGGTAGAAGTGGTTTGCTACATTCACGTGATGTGTGTCTTTGACCTTTGTCTTAGTGTTGGCTACCATACCTTGTTAATCTCTGTGAGGTATGTGTCTATGTAGTCCCGGGGGTCCTCTGGATCCCAGTCCTCCTGATGCTTCTCTATCTCTGCCCGCAGGAAGTCGGTGATCTGTTGGTAGTTGGAGTGGATGGTCTGGTGGGGACCAGGCAGGTATTTCATGATGTGTGGGAAGGCATCATACAGCTGGGACAGGGAGGGACAGAGTTACACATACAGATCAAACTACAGGAGAACAGTTATGTTTATTTTCCTGTTTATACTGTATGTGCATAATAGTTATGATAAAAGGATAGGATTTTTCAGGTAATTCACCAAAATAGTTTTGCGAGGACAGGGACATGAGCTCTGACCACTGAGAGCTAGGCTCTAAGTTTAACATCCCATCTGAAGGAGTTAAGACCATTGACCAGCGAACAACGTGACACCCACCTGAGCCCGAGCAGTGCCGGATAATATCACAACCTCGTTGTCCAAGCGTAGGAGCTTCTGGAAGTTTTCATCGCTGTACTCGAAGCGATGGCCGAACACCACAGAAGAGATAATGTTCCCCACCGCGTTGTTCAGGATGTAATGGGGGTTGAACCCTCCCCCTGCATAGCCAGTATGTGTTACTGTCAAAGCTTGGATGGATTCTCTCATCAACTGTTGTCCTGCATGTGTCTTTATTATTTTATTATTATTATTAGTAGTAAGTTAAGTATAAGTGGACCAAAGGCACATGAAGGTTACACTTATTCTATAGGGGACACAGTTGACATGATATATTGATAGAGTGTGCAAGTATCAAGTGTGTTCTCACAATGTTATGACAGGAATGTGTACAGTACATGTCTGGTGTATGTCTACAGTGCAGTGTTGTTATTTCTATTAAATAAAAAGCAGTAACCCTAACCCTACATATACTGTACCGTATACATACCCTGCTCCTCTCTGAAGGCCTCACACAGGAAGTTGCTCTCCAGCTGGATGTAGTGCTCCAGTCCCTTCTTCCCTTCTCCGAAGAATCGCAGGTGGGTATGAGCAAACTTTCTCTGGCTCTTCCACATGAGACCGTTGCTTAGAGTGATACCTGAGGTCAGAGGAGAGGTGGAGATTAAGAGCCAGGTATTGGGTGGATCTCAATAGTCTAAAATATCCTTCATCTCCTTATCTCCTTTCCCCCATCTGCAGTGATAGGTGCATTGGGCAGGTGGAAAGTTCATTCCTGGTAGGCATCCTTTTTCAGCTATTTCAAATGAAGGAGAGGAAGTGAGGTAGGCAAGCATCTTTAGATTATTGACAATATATACAGTACCAGTCAAACGTTTAGACACACATACTCATTAAGGGTTTTTATTTTTACTATTTTGTACATTGTGGAATAATAGTGACGACATCAAAACTATGAAATAACACATATGGAATAATGTAGTAACTAAAAAAGTGTTAAAGTGTTATATTTTATATATTTGAGATTCTTCAAAGTAGCCACCCTTTGCCTTGATGACAGCTTTGCACACTCTCGGCATTCTCTCAACCAGCTTCATGAGGTAGTCACCTGGAGAATGCATTTCAATTAACAGGTGTGTCTTGTTAAAAGTTCATTTGTGGAATATCTTTCCTTCTTAATATGTTTGAGCCAATCAGTCGTGATGTGACAAGGTAAAGGTGGAATACAGAAGATAGCCCTATTTGGGGGAAAAACAAGTCCATATTATGGCAAGAACTGCTCAAATAAGCAAAGAGAAATTACAGTCCATCATTACTTTAAGACATCAGAAGGTCAGTCAGGTTTATTAGAGCTAACTGCACCTCAGATTGCAGCCCAAATAAATGCTTCACAGAGCTCAAGTAACAGACACATCTCAACATCAAACGCTCGGAGGAGACTGTGTCAATCAGGCCTTCATGGTCGAATTGCTGTAAAGAAACCACTACTAAAGGACACCAATAAGAATAAGAGACTTGCTTGGGCCAAGAAACACAAGCAATGGACATTAGACCAGTGGAAATCTGTCCTTTGGTCTGATGAGTCTAAATTTTAGATTTTTGGTTTCAACCACCGTGTCTTTTAGAGACGCAGAGTAGGTGAACGAATGATCTCTGTATGTGTGGTTCCCACCATGAAGCGAGGAGGAGGTGTGATGGTGTGGGGGTGCTTTGCTGGTGACACTCTGATTTATTTAGAATTCAAGGCACACTTAACCAGCATGGCTACCACAGCATTCTGCAGTAATACGCCATCCCATCTGGTTTGTGGTTAGTGGGACTATCATTTGTTTTTCAACAGGACAATGACCCAACACACCTCTAGGCTGTGTAAGGGCTATTTGACCAAGAACAAGAGTGATGGTGCTCCATCAGATGACCTGGCCTCCACATTCACCCAACCTCAACCCAATTGAGATGGTTTGTGATGAGTTGCCAAGGCAGCAACTACTCTTCCTAGGGTACAAACATATTAAAGCACCAACATTACATATAAAACAAAAGATAAAACAGGACATCATATAACATTATTACACCACTACATATTTACAATACAAAATGTTTAATACCACCATACAACAATATCACAATGTATGTATATGTCTGTACCTTTCTGTGTCTCTTCACAGTTCCCATTTTTCCATAAGTTGTATTTTTACCCGTTTAAAAAATACATCTGATTCTACTGCTTACATCAGTTACCTGATGTGGAATAGCGCTCCATGTAGTCATGGCTCTATGTAGTACTGTGCGCCTCCCATAGTCTGTTCTGGACTTGGGGACTGTGAAGAGACCTCTGGTGGCATGTCTTGTGGGGTATGGCTGTCCGAGCTGTGTGCAAGTATTTTAAACAAACAGCTGGGTATATTCAGCTTGTCAACACCTCTTACAAAAACATGTAGTGATGAAGTCAATCTCTCTTCCACTTTTAGCCATGTGAGATTGACTTGCATGTCATTATTGTTAGCTCTCAGTGTACTTTTAAGGGCCAGCCATGCTGCCCTGTTCTGAGCCAACTGTCTTTTTCCTAAGTCCCTCTTTGTGGCACCTGACCACACTACTGAACAGTAGTTTAGGTGCGACAAAACTAAGGTCTGTAGGACCTGCCTTGTTGATAGTGTTGTTAAGAAGGCAGAGTAATGCTTTATTATGGACAGTTATGACAGTTTACAATCCGGTGTTACTCCAAGCAGTTTAGTCACCTCAGCTTGCTAAGATGTAGTTGAGGTTTAGGGTTTAGTGAATGATTTGTCCCAAATACAATGCTTTTAGTTTTGGAAATATTTAGGACTAACTTATTCCTTGCTACCCATTTTGAAACTAAATGCAGCTCTTTGTTAAGGGTTGCAGTCATTTCAGTTGTTGTAGTAGCTGACATGTATAGTGTTGAGTCATCCGCATACATAGACACACTGGCTTTACTCAAAGCCAGTGGCATGTCGTTAGTAAAGATTGAAAAAAGTAAGGGGCCTAAACAAAACAACAATTCCTGATTATAACTGGATTATGTTTGAGAGGCTTCTATTAAAAAACACCCTCTGGTGGGCTGCTAGGGGCGCAATGTGCGACCGACGTGTTTTCCGTTTGCTACTGCAGTATTCTTACAGTTTATGTGTATTTTGCAGCAAAATCGTATTTATTTTCAAATATTTGTTTGGTGATCGCTTTCCGTAAAACGCACGACCACTTTGCTTTTCAATGTCAGCATGTCGACGAAACATAAGGCCAAAAACATGACTGAGAAAACTCGGACTACAAGACCGCACTCTTATCACCGTCCTCTCCTGAGTCTGAGGGTCCGGAGGAGACTCATACTTTACCTGGGGGTGCGGCTTGGCCTGGAATGAACATTCTCGAGGCCATCAAACTACTACGCTCTGAGATAGTTGAAATACAGGAGGTTTCTGATACTTTAATAGCAGATATAACCATCCTGCAGAACGAGACGGTGCCAGCAATCACATCACTCAAAACAACGACGACTGCAGCACTGGAGACCTCCGCTACCAGTGTCTCAGACCTAACTACCTCCCTGGGTGCTTACGTAAAATGCCTGGCTTCAGATCTGAAAAAGGTACAGGAGAGTTGTGTGAGTAGAGGGTTTGGGGAGGAAAATGATTCATTTCAACTTGTATTTATTTCATCACATTCCCAGTGGTCAGAAGTTTACATACACTCAATTAGTATTTGGTAGCATTGCCTTTAAATTGTTTAACTTGGGTCAAACGTTTCGGGTAGCCTTCCACAAGCTTCCCACAATAAGTTGGATGAATTTTGGCCCATTCCTCCTGACAGAGCTGGTGTAACTGAGTCAGGTTTGTAGGCCTCCTTGATCACACACGCTTTTTCAGTTCTGACCACAAATTTTCTATGGGATTGAGGTCAGGGCTTTGTGATGGCCACTCCAATACCTTGACTTTGTTGTCCTTAAGCCATTTTGCCACAACTTTGGAAGTATTCTTGGAGTCATTGTCCATTTGGAAGACCCATCTGCGGCCAAGCTTTAACTTCCTGACTGATGTCTTGAGATTTTGCTTCAATATGTCCACATAATTTTCCTACTTCATGATGTCATCTATTGTGTGAAGTGCACCAGTCCCTCCTGCAGCAAAGCGCTGCCACCCCCGTGCTGCACCCCTTTTTTTTTTTAAAACAAAAATAACTGTATTTGACACCCCTGTGACTTAAGGGTTGGATGAGCATTTCTTGGTGTGGATGCCTTGTTCATCTTGCCCTGTCAGAGACTAAAATGTGAGCTTGTTTTGCGCTGTTTTTGTTTTGTTTACACCTACATAAGAAAAGCATTGTAAACTTTATTTTTGGTCCAGTGGATGGTCGGTCTGTGGCCATGACTGTCTGTGAGTGTGAGTGGTTACATTTCTCCACCCATATCAATGGTGACTCTGTCCCTGTACTACAGATTGCACTTTAACCTTTGTAGCCTTCTGCCTGGAGTGTTTAACTTGTCTAAAGTACAATATCTTTATAGCTAGTCTTTTTTATTTTTTGTAGTTGTATATTATTTATATTGTTTTGTTTTGTCTTATGTGTGCAAAACTGAGTATAGAGTAAAAAAACACCCTCTTTGTCCTGTTAGACAAGTAACCATTTATCCACATAACAGGGGGTGTAAAGCCATAAAACATACATTTTTTAGGCAGTAGGCTATAATCGATAATGTCAAAAGCTGCACTGAAGTCTAGCAAGACAGCCCCCACAATAATTTTATCATCAATTTCTTTCAGACAATCATCAGTCATTTGTGTAAGTGCTGTGCTTTGTTGAGTGTCCTTCCCTATAAGCATGCTGAAAGTCTCTTGTCAATTTGTTTACTGTGAAATAGCATTGCATCTGGTCAAACAATTTGTTTTCCAGAAGTTTACTAAGGGTTGGTAACAGGCTGATTGGTTGGCTATTTGAGCTAGTAAAGGGTGCTTTACTATTCTTAGGTAGCGGAATGACTTTAGCTTCCCTCCATGCCTGAGGGCACACACTTTCTAGTAGGCTTAAATTGAAGATGTGGCAAATAAGAGTGGCAATATTAATATTAATTTTACATCCAGATTGACCCCAGTGGCTTGTCATTGTTGATAGGCAACAATCATTTTTTCACCTCTTTGAAACGGACTTTACGGAATTCAAAAGTACAATTCTTGTCTTTCATAATTTGGTCAGATATACTTGGATGTGTAGTGTTAGCGTTTGTTGCTGGCATGTCATACCTAAGTTTTCTTTTCTTGCCAATGAAAAGGTCATTAAAGTAGTTGGCAATATCAGTGGGTTTTGTGATGAATGAGCCATCTGATTCCGTGAATGATGGAGCCGAGTTGGCCTTTTTTCCCAAAATTTCATTTAAGGTGCTCCCAAAATTTTTACTATCATTCTTTATATCCTTTATTTTGGTTTCATAGTATAGGTTATTTTTATTTTTATTCAGTTTAGTCACATGATTTCTTAATTTGCAGTACGTTTGCCAATCAGTTGGGCTGCCAGACTTATTTGCCATACCTTTTGCCTCAGCCCTCTAAACCAGTTATTCCCAAACTGGAGTACCCCCAAGGGTACGCACAATGCCATTGGGGGTACGCCAAATAAAAATATGATTTTTATTTTCACATTTTCAAACAGTCCATTTATATTTTCCAACGGGGCTATACATTTGGGTGAGGTTTTTCTCTTGCCTGATTAGCCTCATTTCACTGCCAAAAATAAAATTAATAAACCATCTAGTGTTCAGCAAAATAACAACACAATGTGAAGTACAGGTAGCCTAGTCAAATAATTAACATCCAATCACATTAACCATTACTCTCTCGCGGGAATTCCACTAATTGTCCGTATGTAGCCAAATGTAGCTGCTGCTCATTCCATTTGCTCGAAAATTAATAAATGGTTAAAAAATGTAAGGCCTGCGTCCAGAGACACATGCCAGCTCTACTGGTAGTACTGCTACTACCAGCAGTACTACACCTGCAGCTGTCGACGACAGAAGTTGTTCTGCTTCCACGAGCACATGCAAAGCTAGCATCAGTAATTCTACATTTGTTGTTAGCCCAGCTAGCATGGACACTGACAGTTGTGAATCTGATGCAGCCGAAGAGCTACTGCCACCTTACCCGGGAAAGCACCGAACAACAGACAGGGACTTTGGACCATCGAAGAGGAGCAAATATGATGAGAACTACATTGATTTGGGGTTCACTTACAGTGGGGAGAACAAGTATTTGATAACCTGAAAAATCGGCAGTGTTTCCTACTTACAAAGCATGTAGAGATCTGTAATTTTTATCATAGGTACACTTCAACTGTGACAGACGGAATTTAAAACAAAAATCCAGAAAATCACATTGTATGATTTTTAAGTAATTAATTTGCATTTTATTGCATGACATAAGTAGTTGATACATCAGAAAAGCAGAACTTAATATTTGGTACAGAAACCTTTGTTTGCAATTACAGAGATCATACGTTTCCTGTAGTTCTTGACCAGGTTTGCACACACTGCAGCAGGGATTTTGGCCCACTCCTCCATACAGACCTTCTCCAGAACCTTCAGGTTTTGGGGCTGTCGCTGGGCAATACGGACTTTCAGCTCCCTCCAAAGATTTTCTATTGGGTTCAGGTCTGGAGACTGGCTAGGCCACTCCAGGACCTTGAGATGCTTCTTACGGAGCCGCTACTTAGTTGCCCTGGCTGTGTGTTTCAGGTCATTGTCATGCTGGAAGACCCAGCCATGACCCATCTTCAATGCTCTTACTGAGGAAAGGAGGTTGTTGGCCAAGATCTCGCGATACATGGCCCCATCCATCCTCCCCTCAATACGGTGCAGTCGTCCTGTCTCCTTTGCAGAAAAGCATCCCCAAAGAATGATGTTTCCACCTCCATGCTTCACGGTTGGGATGGTGTTCTTGGGGTTGTACTCATCCTTCTTCCTCCAAATATGGCGAGTGGAGTTTTGACCAAAAAGCTCTATTTTTGTCTCATCAGACCACATGACTTTCTCCCATTCCTCTGGATCATCCAGATGGTCATTGGCAAACTTCAGACGGCCCTGGACATGCGCTGGCTTGAGCAGGGGGACCTTGGGTGCGCTGCAGGATTTTAATCCATGATGGCGTAGTGTGTTACTAATGGTTTTCTTTGAGACTGTGGTCCCAGCTCTCTTCAGGCCATTGACCAGGTCCTGCAGTGTAGTTCTGGGCTGATCCCTCACCTTCCTCATGATCATTGATGCCCCACAAGGTGAGATCTTGCATGGAGCAGCAGACCAAGGGTGATTGACCATCATCTTGAACTTCTTCCATTTTCTAATAATTGCGCCAACAGTTGTTGCCTTCTCACCAAGCTGCTTGCCTATTTGTCCTGTAGCCCATCCCAGCCTTGTGCAAGTCTACAATTTTATCCCTGATGCCCTTACACAGCTCTCTGGTCTTGGCCATTGTGGAGAGGTTGGAGTCTGTTTGATTAAGTGTGTGGACGGGTGTCTTTTATACAGGTAACGAGTTCAAACAGGTGCAGTTCAAAGAGGTAATGAGTGGAGAACAGGAGGGCTTCTTAAAGAAAAACTAACAGGTCTGTGAGAGCCGGAATTCTTACTGGTTGCTAAGTGATCAAATACTTATGTCATGCAAGAAAATGCAAATTAGTTTCTTAAAAATAATACAATGTGATTTTCTGGATTTTTGTTTTAGATTAAATCTGTCACAGTTGAAGTGTACCTATGCTAAAAATTACAGACCTCTACATGCTTTGTAAGTAGGAAAACATGCCAAATCGGCAGTGTATCAAATACTTGTTCTCCCCACTGTATATTCGGAGTAGTGCTTTCCTCAGCCACAGTGTGTTAAAGGTGCAAAAGTACTATCTCACAACTCGATGAAACCCTCACTCTTGCGCAGACATTTAGAAACAAAACATGCCCATTTGAAAAATAAGCCACAAGAGTTTTTTTGAGCAAGAATTAAGATGACTTTTGAGTAGTAAGACATGTATAAAAGCAACAGATACCATTCATAAGAAGGGGCTAGAAGCATCTTATATGGTGAGCAACTGAGTGGCTAGGACATGCATGCCCCAAACTATTCTGGAGGGCTTAATTCTTCCTGCTACCGTGGATATGGCTGGGACAATGCTGGGGGAAAAAGCCCCAAAAACTTTACAGACAATGCATTCATCAAACAACACTGTTTCACAACGCATCAGTGACATGGCAGGAGATGTTTTGAAACAATTACTGCTTCGCATACAAGCCAGTGAATCTTATGCAATAAAGCTGGATGAGTCAACAGATGTGGTGGGCCTGGCACAGCTTCTGGTATATGTCTGTTACCTTTATGGGGGGTCAATTAAGAAAGACATTGTCTTCTGGAAACCAGGACAACAGGAGAGTATATTTTTTAAAGTACTGGACAGCTTTGTGACATCAAATGGACTTTGGTGGTCAAGATGTGTTGGTATCTGTACTGATGGTGCAAAAGTCATGACAGGGAGACATAGTGGAGTGGTAACGCTCGTGCAAGCAGTTGCTCCCAACGTCACTTGGGTACACTGCAGCATCCACCGAGAGGCTCTTGCTGCCAAAGGAATGCCTGACACCTTGAAAGACATTTTGGACACCACAGTGAAAATGGTTCATTTTGTTAAAGCAGGGTCCCTGAACTCTTGTTTATTTTCTGCACTATGCAACGATATTGGCAGAGACCATGTAATGCTTGTACTTTTGTCTCGGTGCTCTCAACTAATCATCAGAGACGGTGATTCGTTGACCAGCCATCGCTATTGCAAAGATCTCACTATTAAAGATTTAGTTGAAGTATAACTCTGACTTGTGTGATAAGTTTGTCTCTCCTCATTTGATAGTAAAGAAATGAACCACCACACCAGTTACTGACTGTTGGCACTTGGTGGTCTATAGCAGCTTCCCACAAGAATAGGCTTAAGGTGAGGCAGATGAACCTGTAGCCATATTACTTCAACAGTATTTAACATGAGATCATCTCTAAGCTTTACAGGAATGTGGTTCTGAATATACACCGCAACACCGCCCCTGTTGGCATGTCTGTCTTTTCGGTAGACGTTATAACCATGTATTGCTACCACAGTATCATCAAAGGTATTATCTAAGTAAGTTTCAGAGATCAGAATATGAATGTCATCTGTTACAAGCAAGTTATATACTTCATGGACCTATTTTCTCAGGCTGCACATGTTAACATGGGTTATTTTTAGCACTTTCTGGTTTGCTTGGTTGTTTTTAATGCTTTACTGGGAAGCTTATCAGAAGTAGACTTGCTCATGTTATTTATATTGGAGCTGATAGTGCAGGGTGAGCTGCACACAGTGGTCTGCCTACTAGGGCACACCACCTAACAGTATAACTGTTGGACCGTAGAGCGAAGGAAAAGCAGCCAACAAGTCCTTAGCATATGTGGGAACTCCTTCAAGACTGTTGAAAAAGCATTACTTATGAAGCTGGTTGAGAGAATGCCAAGAGTGTGAAAAGCTTTCATCAAGTCAAAGGGTGACTACTTTGAAGAATCTAAAACATATTTTGATTAACACTTTTCTGGCTACTACATGATTCCATATGTGTTATTTCATAGTTTGATGTGTTCACTATTATTATACAATGTAGAAAATAGTTTTTTTTTAAAACTTAAAACCTTGAATGAGTAGGTGTATCCAAACTTTTGACTGGTAATGTACATAATGCAGAATTTTCATATCTAACATGTTTATCCTTTCCAAAAAAGCAACAGGAGTACATTCTCACTGGAGTCTGGCCTGGTCAGAAGTGGTGCACTATGTAGGGAATAGTGTGCCACTCACTCACCAATGCCTTTGAAGGTGACATGAAACAGAGGGACAATGGGCCGGTCATAGAAACTGTCCAGTTGGTTGACCAGAGCTTCCTTCACCATCTTATACCCTGAGATAAACACTACCCTGTCACTGCCTCGACGCAGGCTGAACACTGGACCATAGTCCTCAGCCATCTACAGGGAAGGAAGGAATGGTTGTGACACATTTATTACATTTTTATAAAATATTTAACCTTTATTTAGAGAATCCCAATTGAGACCACAGTTATTTTTCAATGGTGCCCTGTGTAAAACACGCCACATGCAAGTCAAATCTGTGTCAATTATTTCACTGCACTAGTAAAGATATAGTATTGGTAATTTAAGTCATTAGTAATCAAATATTTCTGATTAATATTAGCAATGATTATATGAGTATTTTTCTGACCTTGTCAATGGTCTTGAAGTCGAGCCCTGTGAAGATATTACCCAGGAAAGGAACAGACCAGGGTCCAGGGGGGAAGTTAGTTGGAGTTCTGTGTCTGACGATGTCCACCACCAAGAGAAACACAAAGATAAACACCAGCCAGCCCTTCACATCGAAACAGTCCAATGCCGCCAGCAGAATCATGGTGAGAACAGCTGTTTTTGCAGACTCTAAGACAGGTTGAAATGCTCTCTGTGATACTCTCTCTCTGTCTTTCTCTCTCAGTAGCCTCTCTCTTTCTCTCCGTTTCTGTCTTTCTCTCTCTGAAGCCCTCCTCTTTCTGTCTCTCTTTCTCTTAGCAGCCTCTCCACTCCCAAGCCTATCCTTGGCAGTAGTAACTATAAGAGTCAGTGACAAGGAGGGAAACGAGGCTGCTCGACCATTAACTTGTGGTCTCAGGAGTAGGGTTGTTCTGTAATGGGGAACGAAAAACAAAGGAATACCAGACACGCAGGAGAGGGAGCATGAACTTTCTCCCTAACATGCACTTTTGTAAATGTTTTCAGAAGCTGTAAAACTAGCAGTGATCTTGTTACAAGAAGGCTATCTACAGAATAAACCAACAGACAAGTTTAACTACAATAACATTCTCAGTAACATTTATTTGTTTTTGGTATTACTGTGGAATGTTGGTGTTTATATACAGTTGAAGTCAGAAGTTTACATACACTTAGGTTGGAGTCATTAAAACGTGTTTTTCAACCACTCCACAAATTTCTTGTTAACAAACTATAGGTTTGGCAAGTCGATTAGGACATCTACTTTGTGCATGACACAAGTCATTTTTCCAAAAATTGTTTACAGACAGATTATTTCACTTATAATTTACTGTATCACAATTCTAGTGGGTCAGATGTTTACATACACTAAGTTGACTGTGCCTTTAAACAGCTTGGAAAATTCCAGAAAATTATGTCATGGCTTTAGAAGCTTCTGATAGACTATTTGACATAATTTGAGTAAATTGGAGGTGTACCTGTGGATGTATTTCAAGGCCTAACTTCAAACTCAGTGCCTCTTTGCTTGACATCATGGGAAAATCAAAAGAAATCAGCCAAGACCTCAGAAAACAATTGTAGACCTCCACAAGTCTGGTTCATCCTTGGGAGCAATTTCCAAACGCCTGAAAGTACATCTGTACAAACAATAGTATGCAAGTATAAACACCATGGGACCACGCAGTCGTCATACCTGTCACGTTCTGACCTTTATTTCCTTTGTTTTGTTGTTATTTAGTATGGTCAGGGCGTGAGTTGGGGTGGCCAGTCTATGTTTGTTTTTCTATGATTTTGGGATTTCTATGTTTCGGCCTAGTATGGTTCTCAATCAGAGGCAGGTGTCGTTAGTTGTCTCTGATTGAGAATCATACTTAGGTAGCCTGGGTTTCACTGTTTGTTTGTGGGTGTTTGTTTCCGTATCTGTGTTTTTCACCACACGGTACTACTACGGTAACCCTTACAATACCGTTTTTGGTTTTTGTTCGTTTCACATTTATTGTTTTTGTATTAATAGTGTTCAGTTTATGTTTTCTTAAATAAACAACCATGGACATTTACCACGCTGTGCATTGGTCCTCCAATCCTTCTTGCTTCTCCTCCTCAGACGAAGAGGGGAAGAAAAACCCTTACAATACCGTTCTGTCTCCTAGAGATGAACATACTTTGGGGCGAAAAGTGCAAATCAATCCCAGAACAACAGCAAAGGACCTGGAGGAAATAGGTACAAAAGTATCTATATCCACAGTAAAAACAAGTCCAATATCGACATAACCTGAAAGGTCGCTCAGCAAGGAAGAAGCCACTGCTCCAAAACCGCCATAAAAAAGATAGACTACGGTTTGCAACTGCACATGGGGACAAAGATTGTACTTTATGGAGAAATGTCCTCTGGTCTGATGAAACAAAAAGGAGAAAAAAGGTGGAGGCTTGCAAGCTGAAGAACACAATCCCAACCTTGAAGCACGGGGGTGGCAGCATTATGATGTGGGGGTGCTTTGCTGCAGGAGGGACTGGTGCACTTCACACAATAGATGGCATCATGAGGTAGGAAAATTATGTGGATATATTGAAGCAACATCTCAAGACATCAGTCAGGAAGTTAAAGCTTGGTCGCAAATGGGTCTTCCAAATGAACAATGACGCCAAGCATACTTCCAACGTTGTGGCAAAATGGTGTAAGTACAACAAAGTCAAGGTATTGGAGTGGCCATGACAAAGCCCTGACCTCAATCCCATAGAAAATTTGTGGTCAGAACTGAAAAAGCGTGTGGGAGCAAGGAGGCCTACAAACCTGACTCCGTTACACCAGCTCTGTCAGGAGGAATGGGCCAAAATTCAACCAACTTATTGTGGGACGCTTGTGGAAGGCTACCCGAAACGTTTGACCCAAGTTAAACAATTTAAAGTTGAGTAATTGAGTGTATGTAAACTTCTGACCCACTGGGAATGTGATGAAATAAATAAAAGCTGAAATAAATCATTCTCTCTACTATTATTCTGACATTTCACATTCTTAAAATGAATTGGTGATCCTAACTGACCTAAGACAGGGAATTTTTACTAGGATGTCAGGAATTGTGAAAACATGAGTTTAATGTATTTGGCTAAGGTGTATGTAAACTTCCGACTTCAACTGTACCTTAGTTGAATGCATTGACTGTAAGTTGCTCTGAATAAAAGTGTCTGCTGACAGCCTATATGGAGGAGGTCAGAGACCTGGCGGTGTGGTGCCAGGATTATAACCTCTCCCTCAACGTGATCAAGACAAAGGAGATGATCATGGACTACAGGAAAAGGAGGGCCGAGCATACCCCATTCTCATCGACGGGGTTATAGTGGAGCAGGTTGAGAGCTTCACGTTCCTTGTTGTCCACATCACCAACTAACTATCATGATCCAAACACACCATGACAGTCGTGAAGAGGGCACGACAACACCTATTCCCCCTCAGGAGACTGAAAAGATTTGTCATGGGTCCTCAGGTCCTCAAAAAGTTATACAGCCGCACCATCAAGAACATTCTGACTGGTTGCATCACCGCCTGGTATGACAACTGCTCGGCCTCCGACCACAAGGCACTACAGAGGGTAGTGCGTACGGCCCAGTACATCACTGGGTCCAAGCTTCCTGCCATCTAGGACCTCTATACCAGGCAGTGTCAGAGGAAGGCCCTAAAAATTGGCAATGACTCCAGCCACCCTAGTCATAGACTGTTCTCTCTGCTACCGCACAGCAAGTGATAATGGAGTGCCAAGTCTAGGTCCAAAAGGCTTCTTAAGTGCTTCTACCACCAAGCCATAATACTCTTGAACAGCTAACCAAATGGCTACCCCCCCCCCCATTGTTACACTGCTGCTACTCTGTTTATTATATATGCATAGTCTCAATTACCTCGACTAACCTGTGCCCCCCCCACACATGGACTCTGTACCGTTACCCCCTCCCTGTGTGTAACCTCGTTACTGTTATTTTATTGTTGCTCTTTAATTAGTTGTTATTTTTCTTCTTATTTTTTCTTCTTTTATACTTCAGTTTATTTAGTAAATACTTTCTTCACACTTATTTTTCTTAAAACTGCATTGTTGGTTAAGGGCTTGTAAGTAAGCATTTCACTGTAAGGTCTACACCTGACAAATAAAATGTGATTTGATCAGGTGATAATGCTTATTGCTAAATAGCACACCTGCCTTATAATATGGACCATTTGATTTTTATTCATTTTGGAGTAGAATTTCCTTTACCAGAACTGACCTTCTCACAGTCATACTCCCCAAGAAAATTGCAGGTTTCTCCACGACCTCTACTATAGTGTTCTGTATGCTTTTGTCAGTATATATTTAGGTTAATATATAATATGACAGGGAAATCAATACCCCGTTCAAGGGTGTAAAAAGCAGGGAAACACTATGTGTACAGTACATATATTGAGATCATCTATAATTGGACTGGAAAACATTTAGTAAATCTGCAGTAGTAAGTGGCTTACCCAACCTCCCACCTCTGTCTGTATAAATGTCCTCAGAGTCAAGCGCTCTTTTCTTTATAGAAAGGAAAGCTAGACAGCTGTATATTTTGGTTAATTATTAAATAAATGACTCATGCATCACATGATTGCCTCTTCACCCCCTTATTGTCATTAGGTTCAAATGTATGGAGCAATTTAATTGCCAACAGAAATTGTAAATAAATTCCATAATTTTGAATTTATTTCATTATCGTTGAATTTACAAATTGAACTTCAATTTCATGATTTGAAACGGAATCAAATTAATATTGTATTCAGTAAAAAAAATCAATTTAACTCCAATTCAATATTTATATATTAGTTTTGATATGGTAAACATTGCATTAATTTTCTGCATTTAACTTCTCAGATGCATTTAGATTCCGTTTTCAAATGTCGTTATCTAAATTCGGATTAAAAACCTAAAAACAACATCCAGGTACTTTGCCAGCCAGGAAAGCTAGCGGAGAACAGATAGAATCAAATGCTGTCTGGTAAATAGAAGCTAGTGGTACGAATGGTTTCTGAAGCCAATGTGGCAATTACAATTTATTTTCTTCATATGAATATGGCTCTAGGATTTTAGATCCAACTTCAGCAGCACCATTGTAAACGAGACCAAGCTGCAAGTAACGCTTCCTCCTGATTCAACTAATATCAAGACTCAAACTCAGAATCTCTGCCTCGCAAACATGTGACCTCCTTCTTGAAGCAATCCAACCCATCGTGCTATTGAAAAAGGCCTTTTTCAATTGTGCAAGGGGCAACACTTCAAGCTGAGGAGTGAGTTTCACAGATTCCCATCGATTACACCAGGAGTAGGCAACTAGCTGAATTATTATAATTTTTTTGACTAAAAACTACACTCAAAAAAATGACTTGCAGACTGGTTTTGGCCGCCAGTCTTAAAGATCCAGCAAGGTTACTTATCAAGAGAGCATGGTTTGGTAATCTAGTTTGACATGTGTTAGTTTGTGTTAGATATGTTAGTTTCGAGTCTCCGGAAAGGGTAGTCATTGTAAGGGTAACATGTGACTGACTGGGTTATGACTGTGTTAGCCTGCTAAGCTAAATGGGTCTCTTCAAGGAGGTCAAAGGGGGGTGATGTGTAACACAGGTAGTTCAGTGACCGTGCTTGTGTAATGAGTAGTCTGTGTGGTCCTCTGTAGCTCAGTTGGTAGAGCATTATGCTTGCAACTCCAGGAAAGTGGGTTTGATTCCCTGCACCACTCATACGTGAAATGTATGCATGTATGACTATAAGTCGCTTTGGATAAGAATATCTGCTTAATGGCATATAATATTATGAGCAACTTGAAAAGTTGAATTGGCTGTCTGACGCACAGGAGACCTGGGTTAGAACCCCATCAGTCAAACTAACACCTGTCTTCAGGTATCAGACAAGTTTGCTCATCAAATTCATGGATCACCAAACTACCTCGGTTGCACTCTCATTAAATGGGTTGCACAAATCCTTCACCTTCTGTTTGCCACAAAAAGGGTTGTTGCTGTTGTGCAGTAGGCCTGATTTGGAACCCAGTCAGTTATATTGGTGCCGTAATCTCAAATCGCAATATTTACCATATTGAAACTGAATATATAAATATTGAATTTCAATATTGAACCACATTTAAATTTAATTTCAAAACTGAATGCAATATTAATTCGATTCAGTTTCAAATCATGAAATTTAAGTTACATTTGTGAATTCAATTATTACATTTGTGCATTACAAATTCAAAAATATTTAATTCAAATTCAGTGTTTTAATTCAAAATGATTGAATTCAAATAAATGTTCTGTTGGCACTGAAATCGCTCCATGAACCCATGTCTGACTGGGAGTCAGATGGAACACATCAATGTGAATCCTGGGTCTTCGTGCTGGGCTGGAGGAGGAGGGGGCCAAAATATGGTTGTTGATGTATAGTAGGAAAGGCTAGCTTTGTATTGTATAACAAGTAGGAGTTTCCTGGAAAGAGGGGAATAGGGCTAACATTGGTTTGAACTTTTGCAAATCTATGAGGACAGTCTTCATCATTCATTCTCATTCTCTCTCTCTCTGCTTTCTAACCGCTTGGTTCTCAAATTACAGAGAAGCACACACACAAAAATAAAAAATGGATCTTATAGTACGTGCTCCGTAGACCACCGCCACTGCTACTGAATCTACAATGTTTCTTTGTATTTTTTGCCCCACTATAACTAATAATTAACAACTGATGAATAATTTACAGTGCAATATAATTTACAACACAAATAGCTGTACTTTATCTGCTCTCAATATTAAACAGTCAACACTATCTGCCTGTGTATGGTACCTATACCTTACTGAGCATAACTAATGACAGGTCACTGCTTTCAAATCAACCAGAAGTCATTCACCTTTGCATATTTTGAATGGATACAAAGTACACAGCGGCAGGATAAGGAATCAACACTCAGTTCAAGAGTGCAAAAAGCAGAACACTATGTATAGTTCATTCGAGTACAGGCTTAACTGAGTGAACAATAAAAGAGTAGAAGAAACGAGGCTATGCTCATGATGATACGTTTGTATTCATTAGAAAGGTTTGTGATCATACGCACATCCTTAAAAACATAGATGCTGGGCTAATAAAGAATACTAGTATAGAACAAGAAGGCCCGCACAATGTTAAAGCTCCCAATTCACCGCCTTATTGACAACGTTTTGATCCAAAACGGATCTTCGTCAGGTCAAACACACTGAGTGTTCTAATCCTAAATATAGTAGTGACCCGCACAGACAGCTGTGGGTTATGTGTTATGCTGTTCGTTGGTTGTGTTGTACTTACCAGTACTCAGTGTTCGCTGGGTCCGACATACCAATCAACCTGCTATCTGTCAATCACGGGAATGCCTGGACTGTTCTGATGCCGGGGATCCTGGTGGTTGATGTAGTGGTGGGGAGGGTTTGGCAGGGGGATGGAGCATTGCAAGTTAAGACCGTTTAGCTAATGTTCTCTCTCTTACATCTGGTCTTCACAAGAGAAGGACACGGTTGTTTTATATGGGTATCTTTAATTTATTTGGCTCAATCCTCTGTCTGGACAAATGTTCCTTTATGATCTAGTCAGGTCATTACATTGGTGTCAGAAGTAAAAACGTAGATAAAAGTTAGCCAGCTAGCTAGCTGACTACCGTGGCTAGCTAACGTACTTGAGAACGGGGGTTGAAAATGCTTTGAGGAAATCCTGTCACACCCTGATCTGTTTCACCTGTCTTTGTGATTGCCTCCACCCCCCTCCAGGTGTCACCCATCTTCCCCATTATCCCCTGTATATTTATACCTGTGTTCTCTGTTTTTCTGTTGCCAGTTCGTCTTGTTTTTCAAGTCAACCAGTATTTTTGTTCTCAGCTCCTGCTTTTCCAGTCTCTCTTATTCTCGCCCTCCTGGTTTTGACCCTTGCCTGTCCTGACGCTGAGGCGCCTTCCAAATCTCCCCCTGCCAGAATTCTCCCCCTGTCAGAATTCTCCCCCAAGAGTCAAATACTTTCTGTGGCACACATCAGAGTCAAATACTTTCTATAGAACAAACTTCATGTCAGGATAGGCAACCAAGAGGAATAATTAATGTATGTGTGTTATATTAAACATAAAGGAGGGAGTAAAATGTTGGAAAGCAATGAACATTATTATTATCCTACACTTTCAAAAATACTAGTCGCGTAAGACATGGGAGTGATGAAAAATTTTGACAAAGAGATTTATTTAGAGACTAATACAAGTCAGTAGCGGATTTAGGTACGGGCGACATGGGCAGCCGCCCAGGGCGGCATCTTAAACCCGCCCCCGGGTGCGGGTGCTGAAGGGAGGGTTCGCCCAGGGCGCCATACAAACTAGAACCACCACATACACTTGAAAGAAATAGCCAAACCGAAAACTGCAGACAAAAATGCTTTCTGGTCCTAAGATCAGTGAAATTGTGTTTGCCTTCCAAGCCAACAACCTGGGTTCTATTCCCTGCCCCGCCGTTCACTACAATATCATGACTTTATAAATCGAAAAATGGATGTAACAACTCCAGATTGACCCTTAATAAGAGGCCAGATTTTTGATGACATCACCGTTTTAGTGACATGCCATGCTGCGGGACTGCAGCTGGATGCATCTATAAAAGTGTAGTCTTTGTTACAAGGAAAGGTATTCTTCTTTTCTTTTGGACATCTTCAGCATCTTACTGACATATCATCAGTAACCATATATGTCACTTAAAGGTAGTAGCATAACCATAATATAATTATTATTCTCCTTATGTTCGAAATAAATGTTTGTAACCTGTGTCGCTTCCTCCACTGTCCCTTCCCCCCTACTGGGCTTGAACACACGTGATCGCCTGCCTTACAAAATAACATTCAATCAATCTATACAGTTGAAATCAGAAAGTATTCAGACCCCTTGACCTTTTCCACATTTTGTTATGTTACAGTCTTATTCTGAAATGGATTAAATAAAATGTTTTCCTCATCAATCTACACACAATACCCCATAATGACAAAGCGAAAACCGTTTTTTACAAATTATATAGTATTAAATATAAATATATATTTAATATATTATTAAATATAAAAAAAATATTATTAAATATAAAAAACATAAATACCCTAATTTGCATAAGTATTCAGACCCTTTGCTATGAGACTTGAAATTGAGCTCAGGTGCACCCTGTTTCCATTGATCATCCTTGAGATGTTTCTACAACTTGATTGGTCCACCTGGGGTAAATTAAATTAATTGGACATGATTTGGAAAGGCACACACCTGTCTGTATAAGGTCCCACAGTTGACAGTGCATGTCAGAGAAAAACCAAGCCATGAGGTCGAAGGAATTGTTCTTGGAGCACCGAGACAGGGTTGTGTCGAGACACAGATCTGGGGAAGGCTACCAAAACATTTCTGCAGCATAGAAGGTCCCCAAAAACACAGTGGCCTCCATCATTCCTAAATGGAAGAAGTTTTGAACCACCAAGACTCTTCCTAGAGCTGGCCGCCCAGCCAAACTGAGCAATTGGGGGAGAAGGGCCTTGGTCAGGGAGGTGACCAAGAACCCGATGGTCACTCTGACAGAGCTCCAGAGTTCCTCTGTGGAGATGAGAGAAACTTCCAGAAGGACAACCATCTCTGCAGCACTCCACCAATCAGGCCTTTATGGTAGAGTGGCCAGACGGAAGTCACGGAAGACACATGACAGCTCACTTGGTATTTGCCAAAAGGCACCTAAAGAACTTTCAGACCATGAGAAACAAGATTCTCTGGTCTGATGAAACCAAGATTGAACTCTTTGGCCTGAATGTCAAGTGTCACATCTGGAGGAAACCTGGCACCATCCCTACGGTGAAGCATGGTGGTGGCAGCATTGACTGTGGGGATGTTTTTCAGCGGCAGTTACTGGGAGACTAGTCAGGATCGAGGGAAAGATGAACGGAGCAAAGTACAGAGAGATCCTTGATGAAAACCTGCTCCAGAGCAGGTTCACCTTCCAACAGGACATAGACCCTAAGCACACAGTCATGAAAACACAGGAGTCATTCCCGAAGAAGACTCAAGGCTGTAATCACTGCCAAAATTTCTTCAACAAAGTACTGAGTGAAGGGTCTGAATACTTATGTAAATGTAATATTTTTTATTGCAACCCCCCCGCTCTTTGCCTCAAAATGGATTGATCCACTGCCAGTTCTTTTGTTGATGTTAATAGAGGGTTCGTATCTATTGTCCGAAAGGCACTCAATGTATGTAACTGACGTGAGGTTAATCCAGTCAATCTGCCATATCAATGTTTTTTTCTTTATGTTGGCAGGGTTCACACACTAGCTGAATTTGCAGAGCTAGCGTGCAAACTAAAGCAAACATTAACTATCAAGCTAGCTAGTACCTATTCCATTTATGTGGCGTCGTCAAAGATGGAATCTTTGCTATCGTCAGTTTATTCCAAGATCAGCATGCAGCTGTAGTGCTTCAAAGTCCCTGTGATAAGGTTAGCACCAGCGACTCCTGTGGCGGGCCGGGCGCAGTGCGCACTAACCAAGGTTGCCAGGTGCACGGTGTTTCCTCCAACACATTGGGGCGGCTGGCTTCCGGGTTGGATGCGCACTGTGTTAAGAAGCAGTGTGGCTTGGTTGGGTTGTGTTTCGGAGGACGCATGACTTTCATGCCATGGGCAGAGTGAAATTGAAATTGGCAGTTTTTATTTTCCAACATGTTCTCTTTTCAATTTCTATTAAAATTGTTTAAGTGTATGCACTTTACTTCTTGGAAGTGTGAACCAGGAGAGCAACACCACACCCCAACCACACCCCAATGCTGTACATTCTAGCCATGTTGGGCTCTCTGTAAATTGATTTTGGACTAGTGTAACCAACACACAGGGTCCAAACCCAGGTCTCTTGCGCACCAATAAAGCATATATTGGCAGGGTATGTGTGCTTTAGCCAGTCTGACAATACCACTAACCATTATTGAAGTTACAGCTAATCAGCTCCTGGGATCTACTAGAAAAGCACCTAATGATGTTCACCCGTACTCCAGATATAAGCGTGATACACCTTGGTCTGAGGAAACAGATAATATACATTTCAACCTACTAGGTGTGCCAGTAGGTGTTCCTTAGGAATTCTAGGCCCTAAACAGGAATGATGGTTTATGGCATCTACTACCAATTCTTGGCTCCGCTATTGTGGATGCCAAACAGACCTCATGGATAAATTAAATATACTATAATCAACAACATTTTGTTAACTATACCCGCTCTGCCCTTACTGGTATGGCCAAGCAATTGGAGGCTACTACTAGGACCGCCAGGCAGAATAGATTGACTTTAGATATGATCCTGGCCAGTCAGGGAGGGGTTTGCAAAATGTTTGGTGAACAATGTTGTACATTTATACCTAATAATACCAGTCCTGATGGGAGTATATCAAAAGCATTGGCTGGGTTGGACGAGCTTTCGGCAGAAATGAAGGGCGTGGCTGGGGTGGAGGAGTCTGGCTGGATGTCTTGGATGGGGGTGTGGCTTGGTGAGTATGCATCACTGGTGGTTATTGGATTTCTGACCCTAATTCTTGTGTTTTTGTTATTGATGTGTTGTGCTGCTTGCATCATACCTTGTTTGAAGAAGTCTGTTACAGATGTGGTACAGGCTTCAGGTATGATGCCCTTGCTTGATGCTCCTGAAGGAGATGCAGATACGGAATCTAACTTGCGGAGAAAGATGGGGCTGACTGAGGATGACCCCTGGTTTGCTGTGGGTGAGGTCGTGGAATGATAACTTCTTAAATGCATAACGTGTACGATATAACTTGTCCTCTCTTATGTGAAGGTTTAGAGTCCCTGGGTGGTAAGGTGCCCACCTGATACAGGATAGGAGTAGCTGAGAGGACCAGATGGTTTATAATAATGCTTTGCTTTGCTTTACTCTGTTTTCCATGACAAAAGTGTTATCCTATATCTAACATGTCAATAAACAATAAAGTTTTATCCTATTTTTGATAAGTGACACCCTTGTGGGTGTCAAAAGGGGGAGTCGAAAAGCATATATCATTTGTTGATTTTTTCTGTTTTTCTATAAAAAAAATAATTAATAAAAAATGAATAATAAACTTTTTATTATTTTCATGAAATGCTATTAACGTATTACTATGTTGGGACCGCTGAAATAAAGGATAATGTGGATAATTGACACCCTTGTGGGTGTCAAAAGGGGGAATCAAAAACTCCAGTTTATATATATGTTAATCAACAAAGGGACGTGCATCACTTCATATATTCACAAAATAAAGGTTTAAAGTTCCTGGGTTCATCAGCAACCTAGTATATCGGATGGTGTGGTTACACCCCACAGGGGTGTAAAAGGGGGGATTGTGAGGTTCTGTGTTATACACTATAGCCCTTACCATATCATATATGATGGAATATTATTTGCTGTTGGCTCGTGTGGGTATATGTGTTATGCAACATAGTTGACTTGAGACATTGTTAACAGTTTCAGGACCATGGGCCTTTCTCATGATGGAAAAATACAGAATAACATGAAGACAGGAACTGTGCAATGAGTTGGGGGGCACATTCAGAACGTAGTGTTGCGAGAACAAACAGTCTTTTGTTAGATAAAAGGAGCCAGATGCCTGATAACTGAATATTCTACACAACTACAACGACTGACCGCTGGAGCGCCCCGGGGGCCGGGACCAGCTCTGCGCCAACAATCAACGATAGGCTGGGTGAGTCTAAACCACGCCTCGTCTCTACTCTGTCAGGCCGGCTCAGAAGCAGGAACTACTTCTGTCATCAGAGTATATTATAATATCTTTGTCAGGAACAAGTCAGTTCTCTGTTTGCCCTGCGAGGTGTGACAGAGAGCCCGTATATACGAAAATTGCATTTACCACTTATTGCTTAGCTAATAAAAAATACATAGTATACAATCGGTGACTCAATGTCATATTTATCCTGACACCAGATTCGAATTGACGCAACCCTAACACAACTTGATCTTTAGCGCCATCTGTTGAGTAGCCTACCTGATAGAGCCAAGTACCCCTGAATGCAGTGGGTGGGGTCAAATGGTTGACTCCGCCCACCATTATTTTGGTACATCTGAGCTTTGACAGTCACACACTGAATACAAACACACATGTTGAATACAAACGTATTTCATTTTTGAAGATCGTAAGAAATATTATATAAAGTGGTACCAATACATGAGTTGTAGCACTTTTTGCTTCATGCTATATTTGAGACAAGCTACTGATATTGTTGCAGTGAACAGACTTGTTATGTCATGTAGTGTTAAAATTGTGTTGATAAATGTTATAACTTTGTAATTATATTATTTCATTAAGCATATATATATATATATATATATCAGTTAATACCTATCCTGATTTATAATGCTATTTACTTTCCTAGTGAGAATGGAGAAAAACTATACCGTATAGACATACTGACAAGCTGAATGTGCTTTGTACATTAAGTTTTACCAGCTCCAGTGAAGAGATCAGAGACTCGGGTGACTTCTAAGTCATCTTTACTAAACAATATAATTAACAATTGAAACAATTAACACAGCAGACAAAAACAAGGTTTGACCACTCCTCAAAAATGGCTTCACTCCTGCTCCTCAAAAGAGGCAGAGAGTCATTTTCTTGTTGTCAACTGCCTCCACATAGAACATCTCATAATGTCTCTGTAACTGGAACGAGAACATGAATGGTTCCTTGAGGGGAATATTTTCGTCTTCATCCAGGCCATTATACAACCGTAGTTCTTTAAGGGTTGTAATGCGGTCTTCCCCGTCCATCCCAATTACACTAGGCAGGGAAACAGTGCCTTTAAATGTTTGGAGATCGCACCACCTTGCTGCCTCTAGGGTGTCCCTTAGAAGAACATCTGCTTCCTTGAAGAAAAAGTAAGTATAAATATTAAGAGTAGTGCCTCATTGAGTGATCTAGGTCAAATTACAACCCACTTTCACAATACCACCATGCAAACAAAAGCCACTATTACTAAAGGGGTTTTCAGTGATATCTATAACTACTCAACAAGTCATCACAACTATTATATATTGCCATGCATCAAGCCTTCAGCATGGTGTGAACAAGGTACCATTTTCAATAAAGGAATGACAACCAAATGGTACAGTTCAGGGGAGTCATTTGAAGGAATATCTAACCTGATCATCATCCACACCAAAAGTCCTCCAAGGTCCAGGGGACAAGATCTGAGCAATGTTTCTGTCAACACAGTGTATGTGAAAGTAAAGTCAAATTAGAATTCAACAGCTTTTTATGCTCCAGCATGCATAACAGTTTTGAAGACCGCAGTCAGGGGCTTCTCCCCCAGGACAGTAATTTACTTTGTGCTGTGAAAGTCATATGATAAAATATATTTGGAAGAGTAAAATGTACACAAATGAACCACGCTTTTATGGACAATTTAAACATAATCCAATTATATATTATTAATTTTTCACCAGAAAAAGTAATGTTTTTTAACCAATCACAAGTGGAGTACCACCCCTAATGCCCTAATGGACGGCTCCCGACTGCAATCAAATCAATATTTAATAATAAGGAGATATAACCCTGGCCTACAGACAAGACAAAAATGTATTTTTGCGTATTTAGGAAAATTATTCACCTCATCTTCTATTAAACATAGAATTTACACCATAGGAATCTGGTATCCTACTTTACAGGTACAGTATATAAAGTATAATATACGTAAATTAGGCATAGTAATAATTAGACAATGGTGAATAACCATGACTGCATTTGTATTTACCTTCTTTATTTCTCTCTCCCCCATCACACAGGCAGACCTTCAACTTGTGCTGTTGGGGAAGGGCATTCTGGCAAAAACTTGGCAGGAAACACAATCCTGGGTGCAGAGGAGTTTGACACAACGAAGAGGACTGCCCAGTGTGTAAACTGACAGACAGCTGTTGCTGGCAGACAGGCCACTGGGGTAGACACACCTACCTGGTGGTGGAATCACTTGTTTGCGGTGACTTCAGCACAAGACAAGCAGGAAATTGCTCTTGCTGTGTCCCACATGCCTTCCTCCTTGTGCTTTCCTTGCACATACTGCACGCAGGCACAGTGGAGGAACACCTGAACCACCTCCTTGAGCAGAGGGTATGGAGACACACCATGGTGCTCTTTACCAGAGGGAATTGGCTTGTGGACATGACATTAGAGCAGCACATTTCAAGTGAGGGAGGCATCCTTCAAAGGCTTGTAGAAAACTGTGAGAACAGGTACCATATCATAGACAACAGAAACAGGGAGAATGTGACTCGGGTCACTGACTGTTACAAAATATAGAGAGGATGGTAGCACAGAGTGGTTGTTATCAAATTCACAATGATATGATTGTACAGTTGCTGCAGAAGAGATAGGATGTGAAGAACTGAGGGATGCTGAGGCTAATGAAGAAGAACAGAGCAACTGTGGGTGGTGAGTATATATTGGGATTAGGTTTGGAATCTATGGGATGAATGTTTTCTGGGTGGTGGACGTTAATCAATTAGTGAAATTCAATGCTCTATACAAATATTGTCATCTCTCCCCTTTGTCTGTCCATCTTTTTGTCTGCCTTATAGGAGGACGTAAACATGATGTGGAGGTGAGGGCTGTGCTTCTGGGTGCGAACTGTGTTGGGAGGAGCATGGCAGGGAACACCATCCTGGGCAGGGTGTTTGATACTGAAAGACTGGCACACAGTGTGAGATGACAGGGTGAAGTGGCTGGTAAGCAGGTGGTCTTAGTTGATGCGCCTGGCTGGAAGTGTGAGTTCACCACTGAATTTGATTCTGAGGACTCAGTGCGGAGTGTGGCCCTATGCTGCCCTGGACCCCATATGCTCCTTATTGTGATTCCTGTATTCTCCTCATTCACTGAATGGCGAATAAGACAGATACCTGGCTCATGTACCTGGGAGAAAAGGTTTGGAGTCACGCCATGGTGCTGTTAACCTGGGGAGACTGGCTGGGCAACACCACAATAGAGCAATACATATTCTCTATGGCATTAGTAAGTCTGATAGTGTGTATGTGAGACCCTTTGGTCTCATCAAACACTATCACCATTTTCCACTCCAACACATCCCTACTATTGCTTCCTACATTGGTCCTCTTTATGCTTTCTTTACTAGACGCTCCACTGCTTTCTGTATCATGATCTCTCTTCTTCCTATGTCTTTCCACTACCGGCCATTCCGGTCCTTGACCCACATCCTCCCGCTCCATGCCATCAGAACTGACACTTTGTTCGCATTCCAGCACAGCTGTTGCTTTACCAACTTTTCCTCAATTTCGTCCGCACTACTCTCCGCCATTTTCCATTTCCCAAACTATGGATAAACTCTACACGCTTCACCAATCAAGGAACCTCATGCGAACAACGTACACAACTCGACTCTTCTGCCCTGGAATACCCATTCTTCTTCTTCAGTGGGGTTTATCGGTGCATTACCGCCACCTACTGTACTGGAGTGTGGGCCAGAGACGGCGAGAAACGAAATCCTACCTGCCAGCTCCCGTTACTCTTAAAAAAGATAACAAAATATGAGACTATATCCAATGACGTTCTACTCAAAATACTATTTAAATTACTTTCCTGTATCCCCTTCTCCCTCATACTAGATCTCAGTCTTTCTCTTTCCCTCTGATACAGCCCACACTGTAGCAATACATGCTCCACAATCTCTGTTTCCTGGCAATACTCACACTTTCCTGTTGGATGATTTCCTATCACATGTAAGGTCTTATTCAACTGGCTGTGTCCCACCCTTATTATTGTAAAACTAGCCTCCTCTCTTCTGTCCTCCCCTTCCCCACTTCCTCTTTACTAGAAATAAATGCCTGCCCTTGGTCACTCTATTCCACTGCTCCTGCCATCTCTGCACCATCACTGTCCAGATCAGGCTTTTTGCCTCTGTCTTGCCCATTGAAACTATGACATCAACATCCCCACTTCTATGTGCTTGTTTAGCCAGTACATCAACTGCCTTGTTCCCCTCCACCCCCATATGGGCTGGGAACTTATAAATCTTATCTGTTTACCCATCTGTCTAATCCTGCCATGTGGAAGACGCATTGTAAAAGTAGAGGCTTTTTGTATTAAAACATGTCCAAGTGCAACACGCCTAGCTCTGCCCACTGGGGCGTGGCTTACGGAGTGGTCTTTATATAAATGCTTGTCTCACAGTATTCCATTTGGTACTGGCACTGACCCTGTATATAGCTTCCTCTCTTATTTCTTATTTCTCATGTTCTACATTTTGTATTAGTTATACTATTTTATATTGAATCCTGCACTGTTGGGTAGGGCTTGCAAGTTAAACATTTCACTGTACTTGTGACAAGTAAAACTTGAAACTGAAACGTGTATGTCCATCCACAAGAGGGAGCCATACATATCCTAAACTCCATTGGTCGTGACGTCAATTTCCACGGGCCGGAAGTTCAAATTGTAGTTGTTCGCCTCACTGCCACTGGGTGACACAGGCACACATCAATATTTCGTCTGAAAACCAAAGTAAACGAATCCACACATTGCTACAACAGCAGTAGACTTTTGAGGTGAGTATATGTGGTGTTATTATGTTGGAATTGATGTTAGTAAATGTGTTTTTATCGAATCTACATGTGAATACGCGGGTATACTCAACGGTGCGTCCGACAGCTTGGGGTCCTGTTTTGTTGATGGGCGATTGCCAAGTCGAAGCGCTAATCATGTGTGTTTACAAATACTTGATTCAATACATGTATTCAGCAAACTGATTATTATTATGCTGTAGCCGACTTGACACAACTCAGTATTCCCCTCACTCTGTGTTTTGCTGCCATCAGAAGGTTGGTGCAGTTTTGGGCAAGTGTGCGTGATTACGGCCCGCAATTCGGGGCGTTCCTGCATGTGGGAATTCCTGTATCTGCATGAACACCCCCCTGCCCTTAGTCACTCTATTCCACTGCTCCTGTCATCTCTGCATCACTGTCCCTATCAGGCTTTTTGCCTCTGCCTTGCTCATTGAAACTACGACATCAACATCCCCACTTCTAAGTAGCTAGCGCATAACGTTAAGTGTCCTTCGCTCCCGCCTGCCGAACACTTGCCCTCGCTGTTGTTAGCAGAACTGCGGGAAAACAACCCGTCCTCAGCAGGCAGGGGCGAAGGACAATATCTACGGTTGTCGCCGTCGCCTCATCTGTAGTTTTTATCGGCGGTTGGCATCCAACGTTATGGTACGTACTGCACTGGTGCGCCCCCACCTCCCGTCTGTCCTAGCATAAAAATGGACCAAAAGTAGTATAAAGAGGTGTTCCCGCAGATGCAGGCCACAATTGATTTGAGTGTGTACGTGCAGGCTCCTGACGGTTCCGTGGTTCACATACTTAATTCTTGATTCGCCATCTCAATCTGCTCTTTGGTTTTAGATTTGCACAGCCTATTCTCTGAACTGACACGATGGTGAGTGAAAAGTGATTATTTTTCTGCTTTCACACTGTTTAAGTTGGATTTAGTTATTGTCATCTTTTAATCATTACTGGATATCAATGCAATGTGTTAATTAAGTGTCTTCCTGTCTGTCTTTCTCACAGCATGGACGGGTAAAGCTGAAGTCCACCGCCCAGCAGGAAGAAGAGAAGAGAAAAGAGAGAGAGAAGAAACTCAAGATTTATGTGGCAGGACGAGATGCTATCTTTACTAAGGTCTGTTTGACATAGACGCATTCAGTCAAAATCGGAAGATAAGGGCCTCCCGGGTGGCACAGTGGTTAAGGGCACTGTACTGCAGCGCCAGCTGTGCCACCAGAGACTCTGGGTTCGTGCCCAGGCTCGTAACCGGCCGTGACCGGGAGGGCCGTGGGGCGATGCACAATTGGCCTAGCGTCGTCCGGGTTATGGAGGGCTTGGCCGGTAGTGATGTCCTTGTCTCATCGCGCACCAACGACTCCTGTGGCGGGCCGGGCGCAGGTGCACAGTGTTTCCTCCGACACATTGGTGCAGCTGGCTTCCGGGTTGGATGCGCGCTGTGTTAAGAAGCAGTGCGGTTTGGTTGTGTATCGGAGGACGCATGACTTTCAACCTTCCCGAGCCCGTACGGGAGTTGTAGCGATGAGACAAGATAGTAGCTACTAAAAAAAACACGAAATTGGGGAGAAAACGGGGTAAATTATTTTAAAAATAAAATAATTTACCCCGTTTTCTCCCCAATTTCGTGTTTTTTTACGGGCTCGGGAAGGTATATATATATTTTATCGTTTAACTATGGCTACGGTTTAAGCCTGATTATGCAGTTGCTTGGATGGGATGACAGAGCTGTGATCTTCAAAGTTACTGCGCATTTCATCACTTCCCTTTTCCTTTTCTCTTGCTGGTTTTAGAGGTTGGAGGGTGTGTTGGATGATGAGGCCCTTCAGTTGACCCAGCAGCTGCTATCCTCCAATCCTGATTTTGCCACTCTCTGGAACTACAGGAGAGAGATCCTGTTGCACCTGGAGACTGTACGGTGAGGACATCTCTTATAATGCATTTTTGCCCATGGTGGCACAGCTGAGTCTCTTGTAGCTATTATTATCTGAAAGTACCAATACTTGTTCATTATTTAAGTGCATCAAACTCATACATGTCTTATCCTTTTCTCTGTATCAGTGAGGAGGATGACGTGCAGAAGATGTATGAGGCTGAGTTGTTGTTTCTGGAGTCGTGTTTGAAGGTGAATCCCAAGTCGTACGGCAGCTGGCACCACCGAGGCTGGGTTTCAGCACGCCTGCCCAGACCTGACTGGGCCAGAGAACTGGGCCTGTGTGACCGCTGCCTCAGTCTGGATGACCGCAACTGTGAGTCAGAGGGTAGGAGGATGATAGTGAGGGAGGAGAGGAGTTGGGGAGGGTCTATAGCTTTGAAGGAGGATGGGTGGAGAGGTGGATGAGACGGAGCTTGGTCTCGTCCTGGTCTCTCCATTCATATATATATATATATTTTTATCATATTCAATTTCCCCCCTCATCTTTCTCAGTTCACTGCTGGGACTATCGCCGGATGGTGGTGAAGATGTCTGGTGTGCCTGTGGACCAGGAGCTGCAGTTCACTGACCGTCTCATCGGCTCCAACTTCTCCAATTACTCCAGCTGGCACTACCGGAGCACCCTCCTTCCCCTACTCCACCCTGAGTCCCCCGACCCCCCCTCGCCCTGCCACCAGCACTCCCACTCCTCCCCTCCACCCTCCCCTCAGACACACTCTCATCGCGTCTGTGAGGAACAGCTGCTCAAAGGTATGGACAACACCATGGCCAGGCAGAGTTACAAACATATATAGATATATTGTCAGTGTAATACTTTAAACAGGCAGACAGAGGGCACTGTCACTAGGAATACCATGGGTTGGATGGAAGGCAGAATAATGAGTTGATGTGTGCTGGTTGTCTGTGTTATCATCATACATTACTAAACCCTTTGGTTTTTATTTTTAGAGTATGAGCTCGTACAGAATGCCTTCTTCACTGACCCCAATGACCAGAGTGCCTGGTTCTACTACAGGTGGTTGCTAGGCAGAGGTGCGTGTATAATTTTGTATTTTCTATGTAAATTGTCTTTATTATCTTCCAGCTGTGAGCTCTGTTTCTCTGCCTTTCTCAGCGGAGCGAGAGGAGATGATAAGCTGTGTGTTTGTCAGCCGTGAGGAGGAGAGAGTGGCTGTGGCCTTCTCCAGACCTGTCAATGTGAGTACTCCCTCAAAGTAGACACCTTATTGTAACGTATGTCCTCTGCTCCTTCTACAGTTAAACTCCATTCCTCCCCGACTCTCCTTACAGGCTTCATCTAGTGGTCTGATGCTGGTGTTGGATGGTCAGCCCCAGCGTGTGGAATGGAGGAGTGTACATCCTCACTTCAGACACAGCCCTGTCTGGGTATCCTTTCCTTCATGGTCATGGGTAAAATGTGAATGATAGGTGCAAAATGTTGATTTCTGCCTAAAGGCATACCCAACCATAATTATGTAGTCACTTTTGAGGACACAAGCTCAAGTACATAGTACAAATCATATGATTTTTGTCCTATTCAACAAAAGTGGACCTGTAGGGTTTGAAATGACTGAAATGCTTACTAAATATAGTAACAATCAAATTATATTACAATCACATTTCTATTAACTAAATAAATATGATAATACTTAGCTGATCACACAATTTTTCTAAAAGTCCACTGAGCAGTGTAGACACCATTCAAATGTGTGCAGAACCGTTACAACTTCAGCTTTAAGCACAAAGTGATTTAGTCTGTCTTTGAGCAAGAGAAAGTGGTTTTGCTACAATTCTATGAAATTATTTTGTGTTTTTTCATGTTGTGAGCTCTAAATGCAGCTGAGAATATCACAGTGAGATGAAACCACAACGGCTGCACTTGCTAGACTGTCACCGTTCATGTGCTGTCTCACTTGCTCAGAGGAAGAGAACATTTATTTGTCTGAATAGGCCAGAAAATGTGACGCATCACTCCCTATGCAAATGTGGGGTATGCAACCTGCTTGGCTGAGAGAGTGGAAACGGAGAGCAGACAGGTGGGGCTTTTTGGCCCTATATGGTATGGGACCCTACAACGTTCACAAGTGCTTTGTACACAGATGTCAGACGGAACCAGTCCAGAACAGCTCAAAGTCCCCCATAAGGGAGACTTTTAACATCTCTAAGAGGCTAAAGACATTACTCTGTTCTAGGCATGTGGTAATGCACTTTTCCTTTGTGCTGCTCAGTGCTCACTGTTTCTTTTTCATTCCTTTCTCATCCCTGCGTTGTAGTCTACAGTAGGTTTCATCATTCTTAACATGTCTCTTTTTGATAAGAGCTCTCCATATCTGTTACTGGAACGCAGGTAGATAAAGAAACCAATGAACCTTTACAGACATAGAGAATTACTTTATCTCTGCAGAGCGTTGGGCCAGTAACCAAACGGTGGCTCGTTCGAATACCCGAGCTGACAAGGTGAAAAGTCTGTCTTGTGCCCTTGACCAAGGCACTTAACCCTAATTTGCTCCACGGACACGATACTACTATGGCTGACCCTGTAAAATAAGAAATGTCACTGCCCCTATCCGGTGAATGTGACAATAAAACTAGTGTTATTATTATTATTATTTTTACACACTACCATACAATGATCTATGTTGAACCTGTCTTCGAGATGGGCAATGCTCAACAGATATTTGCAACATATAATGTTATACATTCGATCACTTTAACAAACACAAGCATCCACACTTACTCTATTTGATTGTGGACCTTAACATGGTGTCAGATCTGTGCGCTTCCTCCTGGCACTATCAGTGACATCATTAATGAACACAACCTGACCGTGCACTGGACTGAGAAACACACTCACAGAGACTGTGCTCTGTACACAGGTGAAATAATGTTTATGTGCTAATGCACCTTCTGTGTGACTGAGTACATGCTCTTGTCTTTTTTTGTGTTAACATGTCTGCGATGGGTATATAATGTTTTAGACTTCAATCCTTGCTCTCTGCTGCCCTCTAGCCTCACCTCATAGTATTGCCTCCATCTTTCACAGGTCGGTCTGAGAGTTGGTGCAGGGATTCTGCCACTGACCAGGAGCTCTTCAGGTACAGTGTGTGTGAATAGCAGAGCTTTAGAAGGCTCTCTGGTTGGTATATCAGACGTTCTGTTTACTGAATGGGAAAAAAATACCTCAGCATCTTTTTTGTCTCTGGTAGGAGTGAGCTGTCTGTGGAAAAGACCTCTGTGTTGCAGTCTGAACTACAGTCCTGCAACCAACTTCTGGAGCTGGAGCCCCAGAACAAGTGTAAGTACACACTTTGAGTGTAGTGTGTATGTTAGGGTTTATTATTTATCGATCACTATTGGAAACGTCACAAAATGTATGACAATTGTAATTTCTCACTTTCTCAGGGTGCTTGCTGACCATCGTTCTGCTTATGAGGGCGCTAGATCCCCTAGGTTACGAGCGAGAGACCCTTTCTCACTTCCAGACTCTTAAAGTTAGTGCTTTACAGGGCTATTACATAGTCGTGTACACTAATACATAATAGATGTGTTTTCTATCACTGCTCTGTCTTTCTCACACAGGAGGTGGACTCCATGCGCTCTGCATATTACGGTGACCTGTGCAGTAAGTTCATGATCGAGAACACCATTCTCAAGATGGAGTACGCTGAGGTCCGGGTCTTCAGTCTCTCTGACAAGGTTAGTGCTGTCTGTTCCTGTCTGTATCTCTCTATCCTTGTCCATCCAGAGTTTGACTCCCCATTCTCTTCTTTGTGGCTGTAAGTCCACCTAATGTCTTTCACCCTCACCTCTACAGAACCTGACCATGTTATGTCACCTGGACCAGCTGCTATTGGTCACTCATATCAATCTATCATGCAATCAGCTGCTTAGGCTGCCTCCTCAGTTTGCCATGCTGCAGTGCCTCGAGGTATAGTACTTAAAAAAACATTTTATGTTATGATCAAATGAATATTTATTAATGTGCTGTACTCTAGTTTTTGTACTTAATATTTTGATGTTTGTCTAACAATATGGCCTTCCATTTCCCAGGTATTGGAGGCTGATGACAACGCTATTGAGAATTTGGATGGACTGTACTATCTCCCCAAGTTGCAAGAAGTGTCCTTGAAGAACAACCGTATCCTTGCCTTTCTCTTTTGATCAGTTTCAATGTGTTTTAATACATGAACGTTTTATAATACAGTTAGAGATGTTGTCATTTTCTTTGACCGTAATATTCAGAAATATCCAAACTCTCTGACCTTCAACTCCTGACTTCCTGCCCAAAGCTGACCTGCCTTGATCTCCGTGGCAACCCTGTCACCCAGATTGCAAACATTCAATCTGAGTTGACTGAGCTACTGCCCTCAGTCACTGACCTCCTGATCTGATTGGACAAACAGCAGGGCTCATTCTAAGTTTCCCTTAGTCACAGATTTAGGATCAGCTTATCCCCCCCCAAACCATAACCATTCTAGGGGGAAAATGGAAAAACTGACATTAGATTAGTGTCTAGGGGCAACTTCCCCATATTGCCGGCATACTACCATCAGCAGTATTTGTCTGTGTGTGTCCATGCATATATGTGAGAAGCAGAGGGGTGTTTAAGTGTTTTGTCTCCTTTCCACTATGTATTCCTCTTGTGTGGTGATATTGATTCACAGCGACCCTCCACTAATTTTAATGCCTGATAACATTGGACCTTCTATCAGAGACTTCAGAGACATTCTCACAAACGTGTGTGTTTATGTGTATGTACAGTTTGTGCGTGTGTGCACGCTCTATCTCTCATACAGTTCAAGACACCAAACTGCATGCCGATTCACTGATAGAGGGTAATATTACTAACTGTGAGTGAGCATGGTGAGAATGTGGCTTTTAGTAAGCACTGAAACAGCATCTGTATGGTGGTTGCAGTAGGACATTGATCAGAAGAATATTGCAAAATACTTATCTGTGGTTGTATTTTTGAAACAGTTGTGCAAAAACGTTTATGAAATTAATCTATACTGTTAAACAACTGTAAATGACTATTCCACCAATAAAACAGCACATGCGGTGTCACTGCCTCCCAGAGAGTCTCATGTGTGTTTCTGTGGTGTTGTGAGGGAGGTTCAGTCAGGACTCAGATTTTCCTTCTGTTGGGTGGCTCAACTGTAACCACACATTACTTGTCCCCCATGACGGAATCTGGTTGGGGACTGTGGATCTGTCTCCGTTTGTTCGTACGTTAGTCACATGCGATATCTGACAGCACTGGCCCGATTTTGATTAAACTTGGGTGAATGATGCGTCTTGCCATAGTGTTCCGGTGTTTACAAAGTTAAACTGATCGGCCCAAGGCAGGGGCTACAGTAATTAACTGAAATTTGTTAGTCACATGCGATATCTCAATTGGCCCAAGGGTTGCATTATATGTGGGTGAAGACATCTTTACTTTTGCCTTGTTATAAATTAGCTTGGTGGGTGTGTCTGTCTGTGGCGCCAGAGTAGATTAACATGAATGGATTAACACAATTCTGTACATTGTATCAGTGGTGGAAAAAGTACCCAATCGTCACACTTGAGTTAAAGTAAAGATACCTTAATAGAAAATGACTCAAGTAAAAGTGAATCACCCAGTAAATTCCTACTTAAGTAAAAGTATTTGGTTTTAAATATACTTAAGTATCAAAAGTAAAAGAATAAATAATTTCAAATTCCTTATATTAAATTAAGAAAACCAGACAGTACCATTTTGTTGTTTTATTTACGGATAGCCAGGGGCACACCCCAACACTCAGACATCATTTATGAACGAAGATTGTCTTTAGCCAGTCTGCCAGATCAGAGGCAGTAGGGAAGACCAGGGATGTTCTCTTGATATGTGTGTGAATTAGACCATTTTCCTGTCCTGCTAAGCATTCAAAATGTAACGAGTACTTTTGGGTATCAGGGAAAATGTATGGAATAAAAGTGAATAATATTCTTTAGGAATGTAGTGAAGTAAAAGTTGTAAAAATATAAATAGTAAAGTACTGATACCCCCAAAACTACTTAAGTAGTACTTTCAAGTATTTTTACTTAGGTACTTTACACCACTGCATTTTTATTCACATGTTTGATTTGGCGTGAAAGGATCCCACTAATTAAAATCTGTGCACTTGCGTCATCGCTGTCCTCCGCCTGCTACACAAGCAGGTGTTGTCACCTGTCTTGCTGTGACGTTGTTTGTGTACAGGGTGGTTCCAAGAAAAGGATTGGATAGTGGTTTAGTTATTTCACAATCAAAGTTTCACGTTTGATTATGAAATATTAGGTGCAGTTTGAGACTCACAAAGGAATGTATGGTTTAACCCCTTTTTTTTTACAAAAGAAACTAAAAAGAAACAACACACAGAGGATGTGTTAATTAGCTGTTTTGTCACTCCTTTCCTTTCACTCCTTTCCTGTTTTGTCACTCCACACCTTTTTGTCACTCCTTTCCTGTTTGTTTCTAGTGCTTGCTAATAAAACTGATCACATTGCTGTAACGTTAGTAAAATGGAAAATGTTATCAATCCAAAAGAGATGCATTTTGTTGGGTAAATGGTATAGGCAGGTGGATATTAATTGGCATAGAGGCATGAATGTCAGACCATAGTTGGAATGTAACAAGGAACATAATTGTGATAATTTACAGCAGGATATATTCATTATTAACAGTTTGATAGCATCCATGTCAAGTGATCACAGCTTGGTTTTGTTGTTTTAAAAAAGTTTGTTGTTTTGAAAGTGTATTGGAAAGTTCTAAGTAGCTAGCTAACTTTTTAGTTTGGATCCCGTAACGCAGTTGGCATCAGTTTCAGGGTTTTCTTGAAGGCTTGAACGCAGCCCGCGATGCGGTTGGCCATTGTGGCTGGGACCGCGGATTGTCTCCGGGTTTGTGGCTGTCTAGATCCCTGCTGTTTGTTGTTTTCAACCTTCCCTGTGACCTGCCCTGTCTGGAACTGCGAAGAGTAACAGCGTAAGCTACGTTGCTAGGTACCATGACAAAGACCAAAGCTGGCAGGAGTACCGTCAAGGACAGTGGTGTCTCTATCACACGTGAAGGATCTTTTAAACAAACAAAAATAGTTCTACAAGTAGTTGCTACATCAAGAAAATAACTGGGGGATTCAACTACTAAAAGAATGGAAGACCTGACCATAGAGGTCCAGGCTTTGGAGAAGAGTTTGCAGTTCTCCCAGTGTCAGCTCGATGAGTAAGTCATTGAGAGAGGACATCAGTTATGTGTGTGAATCCATGATAACAATGACTGAAAAATCAGACTCGAGGGACAAAGGCGGAACAACATGGTTGTGGACGGAATTGTAGATTCTCCACATGAGACATGAACGGAGTCTGTGGACAAAGTGAGGGAAATGATCTCTGAGAAATTGAAGATGGACCACAGGAAGATTCAGTTGGAGCGCGCCCACAGGACTGTAAAACTGGCCCAGGCGACAGGCCCAGGCCGATAGTGGTCAAGTTCCTGAGGTTCAAGGACAAAGTAGCTGTTTTGGAAAGAGCCAAGAACTTGAGAGGAACGTATATCTTCCTCAACAAGGACTATCCTGAAGCTGTGCGCCAGAAGAAAGCTGCCAGAGTGCGTGGGGACATTGATTACATCCGCTATGACAGGCTCACTGTTCACCCTCCCTCACAGAAGCCTGGAGGGGATGAGACAGCCAAGCCTATGGGTTTGTAGCTTCAACCCTGCAACACACACACACGCACACGCACACACACACACACAAATTGATTAATAGACTGCAGAATATGTATTATTTTCTCTTGCTTTGTTTGCTCTTTTCCATATTATGTCTGTCTCTGATAAGCTACCCAGGAAAGGGCTGAAAATAGCCCATATTAACATATGTAGCCTTAGAAATAAGGTTCATGAAATCAATAACTTGCTAACATCAGATAACATTCATATATTCGCCCTTTCTGAAACTCACTTAGGTAATTAATTTGATGATACAGCAATAGCAATACAAGGACATAATATATCCAAATTCAATTCCATCTCTCATTGAATCAGATGGCTTATTCATCACAAAACCATTTGATGTTGCCAATTCTTTTTATGATTACTTCATTGGCAAAGTGGGCAAACTTCATCAGGAAATGCTAACAACGAACAAGCCATCGTATTCATGCATAAAAAAAACAAATATTGAAAGAAAAGCATTGCAAATTTGAATTCTGTGAAATTAGTGAGGGAGAGGTGGAGACATTATTGTTATCGATCAATAATGACAAACCTCCTGACATTGACAACTTAGATGGAAAGCTACTGAGGATGGTAGCTGACTCCAGCCACTCCTATCTATTATGTATTTAATCTGAGCCTAAAGGAAAGTCTTTGTCCTCAGGCCTGGAGGGAAGCCAAATTAATTCTGCTATTACCCAAGAGTGGTAAAGTGGCCTTTACTGGTTCTAACAGCAGACCTACAGTATAAGCTTGTTGCCAGCTCTTAGCAAACTTCTGGAAAACATTGTGTTTGACCAAATACAGTGCTATTTCTCCATAAAGAAATTAACAATAGACTTTCAGCATGCTTATAGAGAAGGGCACTCAACATGTACTGCACTGACACAAATGACTGATGATTGGTTGAAAGAAATTGATAAAGAATTGCAGTCTGTTTTGGAATGGGTGGCCAGTAATAAACTGGTCCTGTACCATTGTATTTGGTACAAATCAAGAACAAGACCTCAGCTGAATCTGGTAATGAATGGTGTGGCTGATGAACAAGTTGAGGTGTTACCTTAGATTGTAAACTGTCATGGTCAAAACATATAGATTCAATGGTTGTAAAGACGGGGAGAGGTCTGTCCTTAATAAAGAGATGCTCTGCTTTCTTGACACCACACTCCAAAAAGCACGTTCTGCAGGCTGAAATCGTGTGTCCAGTGCTGCAAGGAAAGACCTAGTTAAGCTGCAGCTGGCCCAGAACAGAGTGGCACGTCTTACTCTTCATTGTAATCAGAGGGCTGATATAAATACTATGCATGTGTCACGACTTCCGCCGAAGTCGGTTCCTCTCCTTGTTCGGGCGGCGTTCGGCGGTCGACGTCACCCGCTTTCTAGCCATCGCCATCGCCGATCCACCTTTCATTTTTCCATTTGTCTTGTCTTGTTTTGTTTTCCTACACACCAGGTTTCAATTCCCTCAGTATTAGACGTGTATATAACCCTCTGCTCCCCCCATGTCTGTGTGTGGAATTGTTTGTTGTTTCGTGTCTGTGCACGCTAGAATGGTTTGCGCTGGGTTATGTCAACCCATATTGTGTTTAGTGTTCTTAGTGCCGTGTGTTTTGTTCGCCGAAATAAAAGGCTCCTTTGGCTACCCAACCTCTGCTCTCCTGCTTCTGACTCCCTTACAGCCAGTTACGCATACCTAACAGAATTCCACACCCGACCATGGAGTCAGCAGGAGCAGGTACCCCGGTTATAGGAGTCGAGGAGCGTGTCAGAGAACACGTGGAGATGCTACAACATCTCCGCGTTGCGATGGACCGCGTCGTTCAGACCATGGACGGGAGAGACAGAGAGTCCCTCCAGTGCCTCCACCAGCACAACAGGGGTTACCACTACTCGTCCCTCCTGTACCCGGTCCCAGTGGGATGCGTCTCGCCCTTCCCAGGGAGTATGATGGCACGGCGGCACGGTGCCAGGGTTTCCTGCTACAGCTGGACTTATACCTGGGCACCATTTACCCGGCTCCCTCGGGAAGGGAGAGGGTGTCCGCCCTCGCCACGTGCCTCTTGGGGGAGAGCTCTGGACTGGGCTAATGCCGTGTGAGGAGAAGGAGATGCGGCATTGGACGACTTCGAGGAGTTCACCTGCCGCTTCCGGGCAGTCTTCGACCACCCTCCCGAGGGTAGAGCAGCAGGTGAACGTCTCTTCCACCTGAGGCAGGGGATGAGGAGCACCCAGGAGTTCGCCCTGGAATTTCGGACCCTGGCCGCAGGAGCGGGATGGAACGACAGGGCCCTTATCAACCACTACCGCTGTGGCCTGCACGAGGATGTCCATCTGGAGTTGGCCTGCAGGGATACCACCCTCACCTTCAACCAGCTGCTGGACCTGTCCATTCGGTTGGATAACCTGCTGGTCACCCACGGACGTCCAGAGAGGGCTCTGTCGATTCCCCCTCCCAGCACCACCTCTCCGGTGCCTATGGAGCTGGGAGGTGATGCGCTGAGGGAGGCCGGAGGAGGGGCTTTCACATGTACCATCTGTGGCCGCAGAGGTCACACTGCTGGTCGGTACCGGGTTGGTTCCTCTAGGAGTCGAGGCAGCAGGCAGGGCATTCTGGTGTTGCCCCAAGTGAGCCAGCACTACTCTCATCCAGAGCCCCCTCTTGTACACCTGTTTGTGCATGTTTACTTTCCTGAGTTTTTCCTGCATTCCCAGCATAAGGCGCTCGTCGATTCAGGTGCAGCTGGGAATTTTATCGACAGAGCATTCGCCCATAGGTTAGGGATCCCTATTGTTCCAGTGGTTAGGCCTTTCCCAGTTCACGCTCTGGACAGTCGACCATTAGGGTCTGGGTTGATTAGGGAGGCTACCATTCCCCTGGGCATGGTGACGCAGGGGGGTCCTGAGGAGAGAATCAGTCTCTTCCTCATTGACTCTCCTGCGTTTCCTGTGGTACTAGGCCTTCCCTGGTTAGCTCGTCATGACCCCACCATTTCATGGCAACAGAGGGCTCTCACAGGGTGGTCACGACAGTGCTCAGGGAGGTGTTTAGGGGTTTCCATTGGTGCTACTATGGTGGAAAGTCCAGACCAGGTCTCCACCGTGTGCATTCCCCCCCGAATGTGCTGAGTTGGCTCACGCCTTCTCCAAAAAGAAGGCGACTCAATTACCACCCCATCAACGGGGGGATTGTGCGATAAATCTCCTGGTAGATGCCACACTTCCCAGGAGTCACATGTATCCCCTGTCACCGGCGGGGATACATGTGCAAATTAATTACTTAAACATCATACAATGTTATTTTCCGGATTTTTGTTTTAGATTCTGCCTCTCACAGTTGAAGTGTACCTATGATAAAAAATTACAGACCTCTACATGCTTTTTAAGTAGGAAAACCTGCAAAATCGGCAGTGTATCAAATACTTGTTCTCCCCACTGTTCTCCCCACTGTATTGGGGAGACATTGGGCCACCAGAACAGCTCTGTCCTTGAGCTGTTCTTATCAATGTTCTGTATTATGTCATGTTTAATATGATGGTCATTAAATAATTAAATAATGTAAGGGGTCCTGGGTGGCTCATCGTGCTCTAGCGACTCCTTGGGCCGGGCGCCAGCAAGCTGATTCTGGTCATCAGTCGAACAGTGTTTCCCCCGATTCATTGAGGAGTTGTGGAGATGAGGGTAAAAAATAAGCTTCTGGCCATACCATCGGGCCTAATTAGTACTGGAACGGGAGACCGCCTGGGAATACCAGGTGCAATAAATGCAGACACAGGAGGTAGATGGTAGAGTTCAGATATTTATTATAACAAAGGGAGTAGGCAAAGGCAGGTCGGGGACAGGCGACCAAGTCAGAGTCCAAACAATACCAGACGATAGGCAGTCTCGAGGTCAGGCAAAGGCAGGGGTCAGAAAACACATCCGAGTCCAAAACAGTACAAGGGGATAGGCAGGCTGGTAGTCAGTTAGAGTGGCAGAGTGGTCAGGCAGGTGGGTATGGAGTCAGGACAGGCAAAGGTCGAAACCAGGAGGACTAGACACAAACAGAGACTGGGAAGAAAAGGAGCAAGTGTAACCGGTTCTGCACCGGTACCTTTCTGCGTTTTATTCTGGTAAGGTGTAGGTGGAAGATAAGGCTCTGTACACAATTCTGCCGGTTGTCTCTCTTTTAATGACTGCATGGAATGGATACAAATATTAGGCAAAAGTTAATGCTGCCGTCTGGAATCCATACAAGTATATTTGCCTCTCCACATCACGTTCTTAGCAAACTGAGGTGTAAGAGCATGGCTCCCGTTGATGAATTCGCAGCATTAACACAATTCAAAAAATAAATACAATAAAATAATTAACTCTTGAAAGTAATGTAATCCATCTTAAAATAAATGTAAAATAATAAATAATCAGTGAAATACATCAAATATATTTTACATGTTACATTCACCCCTCCTACATTTCACCAAAATCCTGAATCCATTTCAAACAAGATATGGAGCACAAGGGACAACACACTCTACTGAGTCACTACTGGCACAAGTGAACACCAAGATCTCATCTTTGGTCTCTGCTATACAAGCTATCTGCAGGCAGATTCAGAGGAATCTAAGGTTGATCATGCCTGAGAACCTCCTAGACAAATACGATGCCAAGTACATCATACAACACTCATCCTCACATCACATTATTCCTTGACACCATTCTACACATCACTTAGATGGCTTTGCATATCCATGAATATTCCTCAAAACAACAGAAGATAAAAAGAAAAACCTTTTTAAAACAGAGTTAGAAGAGACTGGGACTTCTTTCCTAGTTTGGTGGCTAATCCCTCCATAGTGAATGGTTTCAGAGCCATTGTCTCAATAAGACAATTTACAGATTTCACTACCCTGCCAGTGCGTGTTCTGACCACATCTTGTAAATCACATGAACCCGGTCCTTGTAAGTCTTGGTCACTAGCTAAATTAACTGGTGCAACTGAGTCAGGAATACCTGAAGGATCTGTGTCAGGGACTACAGCTACCCTGTCATAGTCAAGAATGCCAGTGGCAGTCTCATTATCGAGAGATAGCTGAGCTTGATGGTCTTGGTTTGAATTGTCCCTGCAGCTGTACGCTGACAGTTCTTGCTCCATCTCATCCCTGACTTTCTCCTGTCTCCCCGAAGATTCCTGACTTGCGGGGTCATCTACTCCACTGAGTACCCATGAACTGGTCATATCTCCAGAGCTTTCCTCTTCATCAAAGTCTGAAAGGTCCATTTACTGACCCTCACACTCGGGATCTACAGCTCCATCCGATTGAGATTCACATTAATCATCCTTGGGCGTTTCCACTGGCAGAACGCTGATGTCAAGATGAAGGTTCCGATGTACCACCTTGGTGTTTCCTTTATCGTCCACTTGCTTGAACATTACATCAACAGGGAGTCTCAGAACGCGACCATACATGAGCTGGAATGGAGCATAGCCAGTGGTTTCGTGTACAGTAGCATTGTAGGCAAACGTTAGAGTTTGTATGTGCTGCGGCAATTTCTCTTTAGCTTTTAGAGGGAGTGAGCGAAGCATATTTCCCAGAGTTCGATTGAATCTTTCCGCTCCCCCATTCTCCATGGGATGGTGAGCAGTTATGTATGACTTGGCGACACCAGAGAGCTTGAGAAGTTCTGCGATTAGCTCACTCTCCAAATTGGCCCCTTGGTCTATGTGGATCTGCTCAGCAAATCCATAAACACAAAATACGTTATCGCATATCTTTCTAGCAACTTACTTTGCCGTTTGATTTGAGTATGGAAAGGCGTGAGCTAACTTGGTGAAGTGATCTGTCAGAAACAATACATCCACTGAGCTTGCTTGTTGTCCTCAGCACTCCAAAAGTCAAGACATACTAACTCGAACTGCCACAGAGAGACAGGAAACAAAGGGATATCAACACCGAAGATAATAAGCGACACCTGGAGGGTGTGGAGACACAAGGACAGGTGAACCAGATCAAGGTGTGACAGTTATTGGGATTGCGCAATATGAGAGACAGTTTGTAAGTAATATGTAAGAACCAGTGGCGATCCGTCATTCAGGGCAGGTGGGGCAGTGCCCCGCCTGTTTAGCATGTTATTTTGGCATTAATACGTGTCACATATCAGTTTGCAAACCATGTAAAAAATGTTATAAAATGTAGTTAATAAAGCCACATACAAACATGGGCTTTCTTGAGTAAAGCAGCTCCAAAAAGCTCATTGCTTTCTGTGGTGGTGGGGCAGCCAGCGGAAAATATGGAGCGTAATTGGCTCAATGTTCTGTTACTCATGGGGACACTACGTCAAAGCAAAATCTACGGGGAGAGCTCGAAAATTCAAGCCCCTTGGTTGCTGCCATAGAGTTACATTAGAAGTGCCCATCCAAGAAGGCTCGATGTCATTAGCCACAGATACAATTACCTCAAATCACGTTATAGCTAGCATAGCTTTGATTGGACTGATCATGTTATTCTTTCAAAATCTTAGCTAGCAAGCTAGCAATCATCATAATGAATCAAGTCGACAATCTACTGACAGATCCTTTTCAATCCTTCTCATATGAAGAGAAATAATGAAGAGAAATTATAGATAAAACGTATCGGTGCTCATCGGCCATTGGACATGAACATTACACAACAAGTTGGAAATCACAAATTCAACAATGAGTGGTTTGGAAGGAATCCGTGTCTACCTGCAAAAATTGCAAAGCAATCACTAGCCTGCTATTCAGTGTGGAGTGGGTGAGTGTGTCATGTTCGTGATAAGGACGGGACCAAGGCGCAGCGTGTGTCGAGTTCCACATCTTTATTTGCAGTGAAACTTCAAAAAAAATAAAAATAAACAAGCGACGAAACGTAACCTCAGTGGTGCTACAAGCACATACACAAGCAATATCCCACAAAAACAGGTGGGAACAGGGACACCTTAAGTATGATCCCCAATTAGAGACAACGATAATCAGCTGCCTCTAATTGGGAATCATACTCAATCCCAAACATAGAAATTGGAGGATGACAGGTAGGGTGGAGGTGATATGATCCTTGACTAGTCTCTCAAAGCACTTCATGATGACAGAAGTGAGTGCTACGGGGCGATAGTAATTTAGTTCAGTTACCTTTGCATTCTTGGGTACAGGAACAATAGTGGCCATCTTGAAGCAAGTGGAGACAGCAGACTGGGATAAGGAGAGATTGAATATGTCTGTAAACACACCATCCAGCTGGTCTGCGCATGCTCTGAGGACGCGGCTAGGGATGCCGTCTGGGCCGGCAGCCTTGCGAGGGTTAACATGTTTAAATGTCTTACCTACGTCAGCCATGGAGAAAGAGAGCCCACAGTCCTTGGTAGCGGGCTGCGTCGGTGGCACTGTGTTATCCTCAAAGCGGGCAAAGAAGGTGTTTAGCTTGTCTAGAAGCAAGACGTCAGTGTCTATGACGTGGCTGGCTGTCCTTTTGTAATTCGTGATTGTCTGTGAACCCTGCCACATACGTCTCCTGTCTGAGCAGTTGAATTGTGACTCCACTTTGTCGCTATACTGACGTTTTGCCTGTTTGATTGCCTTGCAGAGGGAATGACTACTCTGTTTGTATTCTGCCATATTCCCAGTCACCTTGCCATGGTTAAATGTGATGGTTCTCGCTTTCAGTTTTGCGCGAATGCTGCCATCTGTCCATTGCTTCTGGTTAGTGTAGGTTTTAATAACCAATCAGCATTCAGGATTAGTCCCACCCATTGTATAATACAAAAACAAAGACTCCAGTTAAAACAACTAACACTGTTTTATTCCCCTTGGACATCATTGCACGCGCCATAAAACAGAAGAGCATGTACTACGATATCTTTTTATTAGGTTGCTGGATGTTTATCTCCTCCTTTTCAAAAACAAGAACAAATGTGCCTGGGGCGGCCAGTGGCACTGTTTCACCTTTTGGGGATCTCAGCTTTAAGGTCTGAAAGGCATTTGCTCATTGGGCAAGTCAGGAGTATTTTTGTGTTGGCCAAAGATGATGATCACGTGCCCAAAAATGTAAAGTAGCTTTTTTTCACCTAAACACAGGGGAGGAACAAGAAGGACCAGACTACTGGAATTCTTTGCATTTTGTTTGTTATCAGTAAAAACAAAATCACCTGCCCAATGGGGCAACCAAAGAACAGGCTCAACTTCCGCAACTGCTTAGATCACTTGCCCATGGCAATATGGCAACCCTTACCAATACCTCAGTATGTGTGTGTGTGTAACTACTCCCATATGTGTGTATGAACCAGTCTATGTTCTCTCCATATGTCTGGGAAGACTTTTAGCTGACATTATTGTACGTTTTTGTGTGTATGTGAACAATTTGTGTAAATATACGTATACTGACACAATCCACAGCAGTTAAAGTTAAGTGGAAAAAGAAAGTGGTGGCATTATTCTATGTAGGTTTGAATTCTGCCAACATGCTGTATTCGTTCTGGCTCATTAGGAAATTCTTGCAATGACATGTTTCCGTTTCCTGACCCATGGTACCGTGAGCCTGGTTCCTAAGAACCTTTCTACTAAATCTACTTATTCATGATAAATAGTCTACTTCTTACCCTCACTGTTGACAAACAGAAATTAATTTCACTGACATTTATACAAAATAATGGTGAAATGAATGTGAAGCATCAAGTTATAAGATATTGCACTGTCCTGTGATAGGGGCTATGTTTCTGTTTAAAGAGACCCATCTGGATTTGATTTTACATCACATTAGAATCTCAGATACGTTTTTGTCACCATGAATTCTCTCAGATTGCAGAGCTAACTGATTTACCATATACAGTATAATACAGCAAATGTGGATACCGTATGACAGGCGTTGTGTTTACATATTTTTAGACTGCACTGTTGTTACAGATCATGTCCTAATGACTGCTCTGTGTTTGGAGGGGTTTGTTTGAACTTACTCAGAGGCAACTTTCCCCTTTGAAGTCACAAGATAAATGGGAAATGGCACTCTAAGGGGCTCACATGAGAGTGAGAGTGACATCACAAGTAGATGTCTCATATGTATGCTTAGGTTTGTGTGTGTGTGTGTGTGTGTTGTGTGGTGTGTGTGTGTGTGTGTGTGTGTGTGTGTGTGTGTGTGTGTGTGTGTGTGTGTGTGTGTGTGTGTGTGTGTGTGTGTGTGTGTGTGTGTGTGTGTGTGTGTGTGTGTGTGTGTACGTACTGTAGGTTTAGAATCTTTTTTCTTGACTTGTTTAGACAGCACAGTGGTGGAGTTTCTGCATGGAAGCCTGACTGGTTCAACTACTGCATTCATGTGAACAGTCTCATGACTGATCCCCTGTGTGTAAAGATACATGACTTTTCCTCCCCTTATGAGGTGGGGAGGAGGGTGTGTCTACTGCCTCACAATCTTTAGTTTAAAAGGTCTCTCAAAGACGATATACTAACAGTAGTTCACAGCGTGAAGACCGCATAATCTGTGAAGAAAAGAAGACGCGCACCGCATACCAGGGCAATATTATTTTGAACCTGCTTATCTGACTGTTCAGTCAGACAAGGGCTGCCAGGTGATTCAACAAACCCTTTAACCCATCGGAGAACTCAACACATAGATTACAAAGTAAGTGAAAATCTACAAATGCCTATAATTGACATGTTGATTCATTAATAGATGTAATTAATTGATGAATATTTTCCAGTTGATTTACAAATGTTCCATCCTGAGAATAAATCACTTTTCTCCAGGCTAACCCTGGAAGTGTCATTCAAAAGCAGATAAAGCATATAAATAGGCCTATGTTTGGATTTGATTGGAGTTTTGATCAAATATTCAAGCCTGATGCTACCTGAGCCAGATGAGCCGTACATTAAATACATTTTATGAGCCCTACATTAAAGGCATTTAATGAGCCCAAGCCCAAATGATTGTGCCGTTATCCAATATAGGCCTATGATATATAAGATACTGCACATTACACAAGACAGAAAAACATAAAAGTCCATAGATGTAGCTAGCTATATGCTCTCTTGGGTAAACAAGTGAAACAAACTCCAGTATGCTCATCTTTTGTGAACTGTATTACTCCATTGTATTATACTGTATTATATGGACTGGAATTAGGCACTTCGTTCAAACCATGATAAAGCTGGTGGAGAACCTGCAATTCTGGTGCAGTACATATGGCCTACAAAATTACAAGTATAGACTAGTGAATAAGAATTTAATTTTGAAATATAATAAGATGCATACAGTGCCTTTGAAAAGTATTCAGACCCCTTGACCTTTTCCACATTTTGTTACGTTACAGCCTTATTCTAAAATTGATTAAATAAATAACCATTCCTCCGCAATCTACACACATTACCCCATAATGACAAAGTGGAAACAAGTTTTTAGGAATTTTTGCACATTTAAAAAAAGTCTAAAAGTATTTGGTTTTAAATTTTCTTGTTTTTTGTACATTTACTGATGGCACTCTCCAAAACTCAGACATACAGTAATTTACAAACAAAGCATTTGTGAGTCCGCCTGATCAGAGGCAGTAGGGATGACCAGGGATGTTTTCTTGATAATTGCATGAATGTGACTATTTTCCTGTCCTGCCAAGCATTCAAAATCTAACGAGTGCTTTTGGATGTCAGGGGAAATGTATGGAGTAAAAACGGCATTATTTTATTTAGGAATGTGGTGAAGTTGTCAAAAAATATAAATAGTAAAGGAGTAGTAGTAAATAGTACAGATACCCCCAAAAAACTTCAGAGATTCCTGTTTTTCTACAGTCAAGACTACGATAGCCCAAGGCTGTTGCCAACCAAAGTAGCCATGACTGACGTTGTTTCCTGTAGTCTCAAAATTATTAAATGTTTTGTTTCTTGTAATAAAGTTTACCTGAAATGGAGCACAATAACATGTATTAAATTCTATAAAACAATGTCCTTCAAAGAAGTTGACTCACCCACATAAGAATACCTGATGTATCAACTAGACTATGGTTTCTACCTGAGCACATGGAACATGATAATATCCTGCAATTCACACCTCCCATATAGATGGTGAAAATTGGCATAACTCTCGGTGCTTGGCCCCTCTTTCCCGCCAAACATTCCTTTGTTTATTAAGAAGTGCTGCGTGAACTAAGCAGTGACTCCACTTCCGTCAGCGGCGTCATAACTGTTGATAGTTAGGACACTTTTGTAGAACCCGGAGTGAACCGGCAGGATTAGCCAATTGGCCGCTGACAAAGTAACAAATTAACTCATTTGTTTGGCCAATCAATTAGTGACCCTGCATCCTACTGCTGGCTGAAGCTAAGCAGGGTCGGTCCTGGTCGGTCCCTGGATGGGAGACCAGATGCTGCTGGGAGTGGTGTTGGAGGGCCAGTAAAAGGCAGTCTTTCCTCTGGTCTAAGGAGATACCAATGAAACAGGGCAGTGATTGGGGACATGTGTAGGGTGCTGTCTTTCGGATGGGACATTAAACAGGTGTCCTGACGCTCGGTGGTCCCTCATACCATCATGGCCACCTAATCATCCCCAGCTTCCAATTAGCTCATTCATCCCTCTTCCTTCCCCTGTAACTATTCCCCAGGTCGTTGCTGTAAATGAGAATGTGTTCTCAGTCAACTTACCTGGTAAAATAAGGGTGTAAAATAATAATAATAATTCAGTAAAAGTGTAACAGCTGTCAAACAGTTAAACAGTTAAAATAAACCTGCAATGTTATAAGAAATGTATTTGTCTACATTGAAAAACATTGTAATTCAAATAATAGACAGACAGATTTTCACAGAACAGAAAGGGTGTGACTAAGGAAAAGGACCCAAGAAAACATGTAGAATAGGGTGTGGTAATAAACTAGATTATTTTGTGTGTCCTTATTGTATGATTTCGTGCCTGCATGTCTTTATAATGGATTGGTCTGTTATTTTGAGACCTGCCCTATTTACATCCTCCTTTGTTAAGCCTGTTTCTGCAGTATTATATCAGAAAAGTAATAACAAAGAAACAAATCATTCAAGCACTTATAGACATGAGTTCACTCACACGGATACACCTCACCAGCCTACATTACTTAACCTATACAGTATGACTATTTCAACCCTCATCTCATTTAAATACATACGTCTACAATATAAATACATACATCTACTACACTACATCCACCACAGACTAGCTGTATCCAAACCTGAGGCAAGCCCTATCAACAGTGACTGCTGTACATAATCAAGTCTACTAGGCAAGGTGTTCAGGTCATGGAAGACTGCTCTAACACAGTAGTATCAGAAACAGGCTTCAACAGTGTACATTATGTATCAGTCAAAGTCTAGCCATGCCTAACCCACAGGCTACTGAAACATGCTCACATTCACTTGCAGCACTTTCAACCCTGGCAGATAAGATGGAGAGCATATTATTTCAAAGCTGACTTGGTTTAAGATGTTGGCAAACATGTTTCATGAGTGGTTTGATGAGCATGAAAATGCTGTAAACCATATGCCATGGTAAGTCACCAGATCTCAACCCAATTGAACACTTATGGGAGATTCTGGAGTGGCGCCTGAGACAGCGTTTTCCACCACCAACATAACACTAAACGATGAAATGTCTCATGGAAGAATGGTGTCACATCCCTCCAATAGAGTTCCAGACACATGTCAAGGCACATTGAAGCTGTTCTGGCTCATGGTGGCCCAACACCTATTAAGAGACTTTATGTTGGTGTTTCCTTTATTTTGTCAATTACCTGTATATGAGTGTGTGTCCGTGTGTCTGATGGTTTATGTGTGTGTGTGTATGTGTGTGTGTGTATATTGCATGCATATCGTGTTTGTGAATGTACGGTATGTGCATATATTTATGTGTAGGCAGCAAGTGTCCGTTATATTTGCACTATTTAGGCATTTCCAATTTTAGTTAGACTGTTCACATATCCCACTATTCCACTTGTTCACATATCTCAGCAGTTGCGCAATTTCTATCTTGAACTCAAAGTCAGTGGAATGTTTTTACACCCTCTCTCCCTCCCATGGTTGTTCTTAAGTCTGAGGTCACAAGTGTTAGGTTTAACATTGACGATGAAGAAACATTCCTTTCTCTCTCTGTCTATAATTTAGCCTCAATCTCCCCACTCCCTTCTTTGATTCTCCTCATTGGCATGTACATAAGTAATGAGGTGGTCGGGCGACTTTAAAGGCCCTGTGCTTTTTATGTGTATTTCTACACTATGAGGTTGTAATAATACTGTGAAATTGTGAAAATTATTATATTTCCCATTAGTGTAAGAGCTGTTTGAAAAGACCACCTGAAATTTCAGCCTGTTTTGGTGGGATGGAGTTTTGGCCTGCCTGGTGACATTAGTTAATAAACCAATAATCAAGAGTTTAAAACCTCTCTGACAATAACAGCTAGTTTTAAGTTTTTCTCTACCAGACAGTCCTAGCAAAATTCTTGCTTTGGAAACTTTTATTTTGAAATAAGCTTTTTTTTGTTAATTTCTGACCACTTTAAGTAAAAACAATCACAGTAAGATACTTACCTCTAGAGTCTAAGCCGTGTCTAAGCCAGTAGAGGGGGGGGTCTAAGCTAAGATATGGAAATGTTTTAAAATGGTCATACCAAGGATCATTTAGCTATTTGATTTAGATTTTTAAGACCCCTTATTAAGGTATCACATTTTTGGGGGGGAGTGAAACTATTTGGCATTACTGCTATTAGCCAATATAAACACATTGAATAACAGATTCACTTATCCCTTTATTTTAGGACTAAACTACCTCTATATGTATTTCCATATTTAAAAAAAACTGGTACTGGGATCTTCATTTGAGTCTTGAGGCTTGTGGCCGTCCTAGAGCAAAACCGACACCATCGTATTCATGAGAGTCCCATCTTTTAATAGAGTGGTCATAATATACTGAACAAAAAAATATAAACGCAACATGCAACAATTTCAATGATTTTACAGAGTTACAGTTCATATAAGGAAATCAGTCAATTTAAATAAATTCATTCAGCCCTAATCTAAGAATTTCACATGACTGGGCAAGACCCACTGGGGAGCCAGGCCTTAATTACAGACAGAAATACTCAGTTTCATCAGCTGTCCGGGTGGCTGGTTTCAGACGATCCCGCAGGTGAAGAAGTCGGATGTGAAGGTCCTGGGCTGGCGAGGTTACACGTGGTCTGTGGTTGTGAGGCCGGTTGGACGTATTCTCTAAAACAACATTGAAGGCAACAATTCTCTGGCAACAGCTCCGGTGGACATTTCTGCAGTCAGCATTCCAATTGCACTCTCCCTCAAAACTTGAGACATCTGTGTAATTGTGTTTTGTGACAAAACTGCACATTTTAAAGTGGCCTTTAATTGTCCCCAGCATAAGGTGCACCTGTGTAATGATCATGCTGTTTAATCAGCTTCTTGATATGCGACACCTGTCAGGTAGATGGATTATTTTGGCAAATCATAAATGCTCACTAACAGGGATGTAAACAAATTTGTGCACAAAATGTGAGAGAAATAAGATTTTTGTGGATCTGGAAAAATTCTGGGATCTTTCATTTCAGCTGATGAAACATGGGACCAACACTTTACATCTTGCGTTTATATTTTTGTTCAGTGTAGTTCAGTGTAGTTTATAGAACAAACCTTTTGGACGCTACAGATGTTTTCCCGAGAAGACGGATTTTTGGGATGTCTCATGGTCTGACAAACTTTGCACGAGCTCTGCTACCGTTCACCATACAGTAGAAGCGGGATTGACACGCAGCCCATGGAAAAAACACATATCTCTATCTTAAACAGATGAAATTTGATGGTGATTTCTGTATTATGACAATTAGATTTTAGCGCGGCCGCGGAAATTGTAGGCAAGGGTAAATTGTTACACAGAAATGATTTGATATTGAGATAAAAAGGGCTACATTGGACCTTGCAGTGTTTCCTTATTGAGACTGTGCTCTGTCACTGTGTAGTAACAGTCAGGAATGCAGATAGATTGTGGGAAAGGCTTCCTTTAGGACTAAAGAAGTTACTGGAAAGCAATCTACAAAGATGATTTTTTTAAAATTTAAATTGAACCTTTATTTAACCAGGAAGGGCTCATTGAGATTTCAAATCTTTTTTTCAAGAGCGTCCTGGCCAAGATAGGCAGCACCAAGTTATTACAAAAACTACAGACAAACAACATGAAAAACTACAAGTAATCTAGTAAAAACCATAGAATTCACAAGAGTATAACAAAATCAAAAATAGCAAATTAAAAACATTGACAGGTCAGGGGGATCAGTCTCAAGATCATTCATCAGTGATTTAAAAATACCAATCGGGACAAGTTCTTCCAGTTTAAAAGTATTTTGTAAGGCGTTCCAAGACGATGGCGCAGATTACATAAAAGCCCTTTTACCAAATTCAAATTAATTTGGAACAGTTAGCAGGATAAAGTCCAGCGAACGAAGAGAGTACCCACCACATTTCTGAACAATAAAAATGCCCAAATAAAAAGATAGTCAACCCAAAACGGCTTTGTAAATAAAAGTATACCAGTGCCTGAGCCTACGAGTGACTAGAGAAGGCCAGCCAACCCTGGTATACAAAGTGCAGTGGTGCGTAAGGGTTTTGCAGTTTAAAATAAATCTCAAAGTGCCATGGTAAAGGGTGTCAATTGATCTCAAACACTGAGCGGAAGCATTCATATATAAAATATCCCCATAGTCTAGTAAAGGCATAAATGTAGCTGACACTAGCCTCCTTCTGGCTTCAAAAGAAAAACAGGCCTTATTCCTAAAATAAAATCCCAATTTCAGCTTCAATATTTTTGTAAGTTGTTGAGTATGCGATTTAAAAGAGAGGCCGTCATCAATTAAAATTCCAAGATATTTATATGAGGTTCCAACCTCAATCTCCTTGCCCTGATGGGTAGTAAATAGGTAAAAGGTTCAGAGGTCTATTTCTTGCTTTAGAAAACACCATTAGTTTAGTTTTTGTCAGTATTGAGGATAAGCTTCAATTGACACAAGGTATGTTGAATAGTATAAAAAGCAGTTTGCAAGTTCTGGAAAGCTTTTGTAAGAGATGAGGCACAACAGTAAATAACAGTATCATCAGCATTTTGCGCATTTTGGACATTTTTGTCTAAATTATTTATATAAATAGTGAATAAGAGAGGACCAAGTACAGAGCCTTGGGGCACACCATTAAAGACAGACAATTTAACAGACATAAGCCCATCAAATTGAGTGCACAGAGTTCTATCAGACAGATAGTTAGCAAACCATGCAACTGCATGCTCTGAAAGACCTACACTCAACAATCTCTGCCTTAGTATAGCATGATCAACTGTATCAAAAGCCTTAGAAAGATCAATAAAAGTGAGACACAGTGCTGTTTTTTGTCAATGGCTTCAGTTTTATCATTTAAAACCTTCATGGCTGCTGTAATTGTGCTATGCTTCTTCCTGAAGCCTGATTGGTACATTGATAAAATATAGTTAGTAAATAAAAACTAATGATTAAATAATGATTACAAATAATTATTACCAGTGGTGTAAAGTACAGGAATAAAAAATACTTTAAAGTACTATTATAAAGTACTACAGTGTTTTGGGGTATGTGTATTTTACTATTTATATTTTTGACAACTTTTACTTTTACTTCACTACATTTCTATAGAAAATAATGTACTTTACTTGAGTAATTTTCTGTTAAGGTATCTTTACTTTTACTCAAGTATTGCAATTGTGCGTGTGTGTGTGGTGGGGGGAATGAAATAAAAAGGAGTTGGATAAAAGAGAGTGGAAGAAGAAGAGGAGTTTATGGGAGAGACTGGACACATAATAGGAGAGTTAGGAGGGGTATTAATATATTAATGCGATCACAAGTGATGAGTATACCATAGCTTTAATTCACTCATTAGACGAGAGGACTACATTTGATTTGTGATGCACATTGGCCAATTATAATGACAATTGTTCAAAAGGTTATTGGATGGATCTGGATTGAGGATAGAGTTCTAAGCACACGCAAAGTGACAACAATACATGCCACTCTCTGTTTTCTTCTGATTCTCAGGATGCCTGTGGAAACACCATCAGTCAGAAACACGTCTACAGTTGGTCGCTTCCCATCAGTCACACTGGGATGGGAGAAAGATGAGGAGCCAGAGAAGAACACAGAAGAAGGGGGGTGTCGACAATGGTTACGTAAGATCTGTCCTTGTTGCTGTCAAAGACCGAGCAAAGATGATGACATCGCAGATAAGGTTGTCACAGGGATCGATGATGCAGACAAGCTTGTGGGGAATGGTGACAAGCCATTCACTAATGGAAGTAACCTTGAAGGTAATTTACACTTTTAAAAATACCATACAGTCGCTAGTGAAAGTCTACACACCCCTTGCAGTCTTTACCTTTTGCTGCCTTATAAATTAAATCTTCAATTGGATTTCCTTCCTACCTATCTACACAAGCTACTCCACATTTTCAAAGTGAATGTCATAAAAAATGAAGATGTATTGATTGCGTATGTCTTCACACCCCAGAGTTAATACTTGGTGGAATAAATTACAGCTGTGAATAATGTTTAATAAGATCCTACCAACCTTTCACAACTCATAGAGCAACATATATCAATTTCTTTGTCAAAATTGCTCAAGCTCATAAAAATAGTTGGGCAGCAATATTCAAACCCTGTCTCTTATTAACATTTGTGTAATTGTCCCGCTGAAAAATACAACTCTTACCCAGAGTTAGGTTTTAAGAAGACTGAGGTTTGTTTTCTGTAACTTTTTACATGGGCTGACAAACTCTGCAGTCCCTGCCGGTGACAAGCATGCCCATCACATGATGCTGCCACCACACTAATTAAAAATACAGAGGATCAACAACATTGCATTCACTCTCCTTATGGAAAACGTGATCTATGATCTTAGTTAATATGATAGCATATGACAACATGTCAAGCAACACGTGATAACATGAAATTACACATGTGAAAACATGTAATCACATGTGAATTGTTCCAAAAATGAAATTCACATGAAATTTCATGTGGAGTCATGTGATTTTCCATGTGTGAAATCATGTGGTTTTTCTGTAAGGATTCAAATTACTGGCCTGTGTGACAAAGTGAAAGAAGGAATCCTGTGTTAAAAAATCCACTCTATTCTATTTGCAACAAGGCCATTAAGTAATACTGCAAGACAACAGGGCAAAGAAATTTGCTTTTGGCCTAAATAAAAAAATACAGGTTTGGATCAAATTCAATACAACACAAAGTAAAAACCTCTGTATTTTCAAGTATTGTGGTGGCACCATCATGTTATGGGTATGCTTGTCACCGGCAGGGACTGGGAAGTTTTTCAGGATCAAAAGTAAATATGAAAGGAGATAAGCCCAGGTAAAAAGTTAGAGGAAAACTAACCACAGTCTACTGAAAACCTAACCCTGGGATAGAGTTTTCTTTTTCAGTGGTACAATTACTCACATTTTAATGCCAACGACACACCAGAATGACTTTCCAAGAGTTGTTGAGTTTCCCTGAGTGGTCCAGCCTCATTCCTGACTTAAATTAGCTTGAAAATCAGAGACACCGTTTGAATATTGATGTCCTTGAATTATTCTCAACCAAATTTACTGGGCTTGAGCAATTGTGACAAAGACAATGGATATATGTTGTGGTGGAATGTTGTATTCAAATGAGAGAGACTTTGTCATTTCTTCAAACAATCATCTTTATTCAATATCAATTAATTATTGAAATAATGAAACCGTCGACCCAAAAGTCTTGACTGTTGAGCCGAGAGCCTACCCTTTACAGGCAATGATCAGTTTACATAGCTGATACCAAGAATGCTTGGTTCCACCCCTCCCATATAGATTGGGGGGCACCATAAGTCACTTTGGGTTCATCCTCTGGTCATCAGCCTCTGGTGTTGTCTCCCAGATGCCAGGATAATTAGGAATTCTGAGGCCTGTTTTGTTCCTCCAGGCAATCTCTATCTCGGTGACACCCACCACATCTGATCTATGGAATGCCAGCTGTAGGTATTTTATCACCAAGCCATCACTTAATCAGTTGCCAGCCTAAGCTGCAAAAGATTCCTCTCAGTTAACTCAGAAAGGGAGAGAGAGAGTTCTAAGAACCTTACTCTATTTCATAAAACAACCATTTGGTGCATAAATATAAGATAATTTTGTAATTAAGGCTACCACAATGTTGACCTAACAGCTGTGCAAAGTTGGTAGAATCTTGAAATAAAAGATCCCAGACATTTTCTATACACACAACACAATGCCACAGATGTCTCAAGTTTTGAGGGAGCGTGTAATTGCCATGCTGACTGCAGGAATGTTCACCAGAGATTTTTCCAGAGAATTCAATGTTAATTTCTCTACCATAAGCCGCCTCCAACGTCGTTTTAGAGAATTTGGCAGTGCGTCCAACCGGCCTCACAACCGCAGACCACATTTAACCAAGCCAGCCCAGGACCCCCAAATCTGGCTTCTTCACCTGCGGGATGGTCTGAGATGAGCCACTGTTACGTAACCTGTCACACCACCAGGACAGCTGATGAAACTGTGGGTTTGCAGAACCGAAGAATTGCTGCACAAACTGTCAGAAACCGTCTCAGGAAAGCTCATATGCGTGCTCGTTGTCCTCATCGGGGTCTTGACCTGACTGCAGTTCGGCGTCGTAACCGACTTCAGTGGGCAAATTATCACCTTCTATGGCCAGTGGCACGCTGGTGAAGTGTGTTCTTTACAGATTTATTCCGGTTTCAATTGTACCGGGCAGATGGCAGACAGCCTGTATGGCATCAAGTGGGCGAGCGGTTTGCTGATGTCAACATTGTGAACAGCGTGCCCCAAAGTAGCGGTGGGGTTATGGTATGGGCAGGAATAAGCTACGGACAACGAACACAATTGCAGTTTATCAATGGCAATTTGAATGCACAGAGATACTATGACCAGATCATAAAGGTCATTGTCATCCCATTCATCCTCCACTATCACCACATGTTTCAGCATGATAATGCACGGCCCCATGTCGCAAGGATATGTACACAATTCCTGGATGCTGAAAATATCTCAGTTCTTCCATGACCTGTAGAGTCACCAGACATGTCACCCATTGAGCATGTTTGGGATGTTCTGGGTTGACGTGCACAGCAGCGTGTTCAAGTTCCCACTAAGTTCCCAGCAACTTCGCACAGCCATTGAAGAGGAGTTGGACACCATTCCACAGGCCACAATCAACAGCCTGATCAACTCTATGCGAAGGAGATGTGCCACACTGCCTGAGGCAAATGGTCACACCAGATACTGACTGGTTTTCTGATCCATGCCCCTAAATTTTTTAAAGCTATCTGTGACCAACAGATGCATATCTGTATTCCCAGTCGTGAAATTCACAGGTTATGGCCGAATGAATTTATTTCAATTGACTGCTTTCCTTATATAAACTGTAACTCAGTAAAATCTTTTAAATAGTTGCATGTTGCATTTATATTTTTGTTCAGTGTATTAACTCTGGGCTGTGAAAACATATACAATCATAACAACTTGACATTTTTTTACATGTATTATTCATTTGGAACATTTTAGATAATTTTCTTTCACTTAAAGAAATTGGAGTAGGTTGTGTTGATCTGTAAGAAAAAAACGAATTTAATCCCTTTTTAGATTTAATTTTAAGAATTGAGCATTGTATTTCATTGTTACTACACAAGACATTGTGACATTTGTGACAGAATGGTTGACTTTAATATGAACTTCCCTCTCTTCCTGTTGTCTCAGAGATGTTGTTGATTGTGCGGTCCATAGACCTGATGAAAAAAAATAAAGGTCAGAACCGCATGGAGCATCACACAGACCGTTACTACGGTGATGGCCTCATCATCCGCAGGGGTCAGATCTTCATGATGTGGCTTGACCTCTCGCGACCTTACAATTCCAACACAGACAGACTCCACCTGGAGCTTAGGACAGGTCAGTGAGACATTCTGCGGAATCATGAAGGGTTACAATGACTCAAAAATGTCCTCCCTAGTTCCCCTGATGGGAAGCCCTAGGGCTAACAAGTCCACATGATAACAGTAAGCCCTTTATAACCAATCATGGGAACTGACAGAGTAACTAGTTGGTTGTGTGTTTTTGTTTATTGGCATGAGCTTGTGTGTCAGTGTGCGCTTGTGTCTTGGAACGGCCCTGTGCCTGCACCATGTTTTGGTGATTATCACCATGGTAACTGGAGTCATGCATGTGGTTTGTGGCAAGCCTCCAGTGTTTAACAGGAGCCTGCCTCTCTCACAGTCCTGCAAAATCCCCTCTTTCCACTGATAATTCATTCCTACCATAAACAGCTTCGCCACCAACCAACCCACCAACTAATTTCACCATGCACTTTCAGCTTCTAGATTGTAATATTTATCTTAGAGATTAATTGAATATGAGTGTGTACTGAATGAGAGAATTGTATTAATAGACAAGCAGCAAATCAACATTTAGGACAGATACTGTATAAATCTGCAGAATGAGTGTACTGCGGGTGGATTGTAGATGCGTGTGTGTGTGTGTGTGTTTGAGGATGAGAATGTTGCTCTGCTTGTTTTCTCAAACACACCCTGTTAACACCTTGAGTGCAGTCACCAATCTGACATAGAACTCTTTTAGGAAGCAATTTCTTGATGCCGTTAATAACTAACTACAGATTATAAATCAACACGTGTGTTTTATTACCAAATGAAATACCTGTTTTTGTCGGTGTTGCCAACAAACCAACTTCATGTTATTTTTTTCATGACAGCAATAAATTAAAAATTCAGCTAAAATAGGAGTAAGAGAAATTGCACAACAGAATTTCAACATATTTTATTCTATGATACTGAATAATATTTGTTTGTGTCTGTCTGGGATAGGACCCTTGCCTACAGTGGCAAAGGGCACCCATGTCATCATCCCATTGGTTGAGGAGCTGGAGGATGACCGTTGGGAGGCCAAGATTGTGCAACGGGACGGCAAGAGGCTCAAGCTGTCCATCAACTCCCCACCCACAGCTGTGATTGGCCGATACCAGCTCACCGTGGTAACGCAAAGCCCAAAGGGGGAGGCCACATCTACACATGACCCTGGGAATGACATCTGCATGCTGTTTAACCCCTGGTGTAAAGGTAAAGGTGAGAGAGGGAGGGAGGGAGGGAGGGAGGGAGGGAGGGAGGGAGGGAGGGAGGGAGGGAGAGGAGACAGAGAGAGAGAGAGAGAGAGAGAAAAAAATACAAAAATGTACTCCCGTGTGCTACCTACTGACTTGCCTAGTTAAATAAAGGTAAAATATAAAATAAAATTGAGGAAGGCCGCCGTAGGCAGACCTGGCTCTCAAGAGAAGACAGGCTATGTGCACACTGCCCACAAAATGAGGTGGAAACTGAGCTGCACCTCCTAACCTCCTGCCCAATGTATGACCATATTAGAGACACATATTTCCCCAGATTACACAGATCCACAAAGAATTTGAAAACAAACCAGATTTTTATAAACTCCCATATCTACTGGGTGAAATACCACAGTGTGCCATCACAGCAGCAAGATTTGTGACCCTGTTGCCACAAGAAAAGGTCAACCAGTGAAGAACAAACACCATTGTAAATACAACCCATATTTATGCTTATTTATTTTCCCTTTTCTACTTTAACCATTTGTACATCGTTACAACACTGTATATATATATATATGACTATATATATCACTGTATATATATTTGTAATGTCTTTGTTCTTTTGGAACTTTGGTGAGTGTAATGTTTACTGTTCATTTTTATTGTTTATTTCACTTTTGTATATTATCTACCTCACTTGCTTTGGCAATGTTAACATATGTTTCCCATGCCAATAAAGCCCATTGAATTGAATTGATCAAATCAATACAGTGAAATGCTTACTTACAGGCTCTAACTAATAGTGCAAAAAAGGTATTAGGTGAACAATAGGTAAGTAAAGAAATAAAACAACAGTAAAAAGACAGGCTATATACAGTAGCGAGGCTATAAAAGTAGCGAGGCTACATACAGACACCGGTTAGTCAGGCTGATTGAGGTAGTATGTACATGTAGATATGGTTAAAGTGACTATGCATCAGAGAGTAGAAGTAGCGTAAAAGAGGCATTGGTGGGTGGTGGGTCAGTGCAGATAGCCAGGTTAGCCAATGTGCCCGAGCACTGGTTGGTCGGCCCAATTGAGGTAGTATGTACATGAATGTATAGTTAAAGTGACTATGCATATATGATAAACAGAGAGTAGCAGCAGCGTAAAATAGGGGTTGGGGTGTTGGGGGGGCACACAATGCGAATAGTCCGGGTAGCCATTTGATTACCTGTTCAGGAGTCTTATGGATTGGGGGTAAAACTGTTGAGAAGCCTTTTTGTCCTAAACTTGGCACTCCGGTACCGCTTGCTTGCTATGTGGTAGTAGAGAGAACCGTCTATGACTGGGGTGGCTGGGGTCTTTGACAATTTTTAGGGCCTTCCTCTGACACCACCTGGTGTAGAGGTCCTGGATGGCAGGCAGCTTAGCCCCAGTGATGTACTGGGCCATACGCACTACCCTCTGTAGTGCCTTGCAGTCAGAGGCAGAGCAATTTCCGTACCAGGCAGCAATGCAACCAGTCAGGATGCTCTCAATGGTGCAGCTGTAGAACCTTTTGAGGATCTCAGGACCCATGCAAAATCCTTTTAGTTTCCTGAGGGGGAATAGGCTTTGTCGTGTCCTCTTCACGACTGTCTTGGTGTGTTTGGACCATTCTAGTTTGTTGGTGATGTGGACACCAAGGAACTTGAAGCTCTCAACCTGCTCCACTACAGCCCCGTCGATGAGAATGGGGGCATGTTCGGTCCTCCTTTTCCTGTAGTGCACAATCATCTCCTTAGTCTTGGTTACGTTGAGGGATAGGTTGTTATTCTGGCACCACCCGGCCAGGTCTCTGACCTCCTCCCTATAGACTGTCTCGTTGTTGGCGGTGATCAGGCCTACCACTGTTGTTTCGTCTGCAAACTTAATGATGGTGTTGGAGTCGTGCCTGGCCATGCAGTCATGGGTGAACAGGGAGTACAGGAGAGGACTGAGCACGCACCCCTGGGGAGCTCCAGTGTTGAGGATCAGCAGGGCAGATGGGTTGCTACCTACCCTTACCACCTGGGGGTGGTCCGTCAGGAAGTCCAGGATCCAGTTGCAGAGAGAGGTGTTTAGTCCCAGGATCCTTAGCTTAGTGATGAGCTTTGAGGGTACTATGGTGTTGAACGCTGAGCTGTAGTCAATGAATAGCATTCTCACATAAGTGTGTGAAAGGGCAGTGTGGAGTGCAATAGAGATGGCATCATCTGTGGATCTGTTTGGGCTGTATGCAAATTGGATTGGGTCTAGGGTTTCTGGGATAATGGTGTTGATGTGAGCCATTACCAACCTTTCAAAGCACTTCATGGCTACGGACGTGAGTGCTATGGGTCTGTAGTCATTTAGGCAGGTTGCCTTTGTGTGTGAGAGAGAGAGAGAGGGAGAGGGAGAGAGAGAGGGAGAAGGAGACAAACAAGGAAGAAGTAAATTAGTTAATACAAAGAGAGCTTGTCCCTGTCCTCAGCCAACCCTTCACTCTAGAAAAAAGGGTTCCAAAAGGGTAGAACCCTCTGTCGAAATTATTCTACATGGACCTAAAAAGGATTCTACCTGGAACCAAAAAGGTTTCTTCAAAGGGTTCTCCTATGGGGACAACCGAATAACCTTTTTAGATTCTAGATAGCACTGTTTATTTTCTAACAGTGTAAGCTCAGAGACTCTCCATAGTTTTCACCCCCATTTCAGGCTGATGACATCACACAATGGAATTGTTTTCCTTTTGAACAACTGGATACAACCTCTCTCTCCCTCTCTGTCAGATGACACAGTGTACATGGAAGATGGCGATGAGAAGAACGAGTATATCCTGAATGATGTTGGAAGGCTCTACTACGGCACAGAGAACCAGATTGGTTCAAGAACGTGGAACTATGGACAGGTGAAGGAACATGAAGATTGTAAGTCAGTTGATGATAAAATGTTCTGAGTAGGACAGACCTAACTAACATCTTTCTATCATTGCCCCTGCTTCTCTCTCTCCTTCCATCTCTCCCTCTCTATTTCTCAGTTTGACAAGGGGATCCTGGATGCCTGTCTTTATGTTTTGGAGAAGAGTGCGACCCCCCCCTCAGGCTGGGGAGACTCTGTCAACGTGGTACGAGTCATTTCAGCCATGGTGAGTCCTCTTCGCAAACACAGGGCCTACATTTTAAAACTTCACAATATCACCTCTAACCTCCCCTCTAAGTCCAACAAATGTCCAACCAAACTGGCACCTCATTATTCCAACTCTAAACTGAATCCAAAGTGAACTCGTACTCTCCTTTATCCCAGATCAACTCCCCAGATGACTGTGGGATCCTGGAGGGGAACTGGTCAGGGAACTATGTGGGCGGGACTTCCCCTACATCCTGGAGTGGCAGTGTGGACATCCTGAATAAGTACCATAAGGACGGAGGCGCACCGGTCAGATATGGCCAGTGCTGGGTCTTCTCTGGGATCACCACCACAGGTGTGTTTGTATGTCTTTGGATAAATCAAATGACTTATCTGAGGGAAACTTGATTGCCATGTTGCTATGCATTGACCCCTAACCTCTCACCCTCCAATCTCTTCCAGTCTCGAGGTGTTTGGGCATTCCCTCCCGTAGTGTGTCCAACTTCAACTCCGCCCACGACACAGATGTCTCCTTGACAACAGACGTGTATTTCGATGAGAAGTTGGAGTCTATAGATCACCTCAACTCTGACTCCATCTGGTGAGTAGAATATAATCATACTCTCTGACTCATGGTATCATTCAGTACTACATCATCTTAGTCATGTCATCACACACCACTTATGTAAATACAATGTAGATTTACTAGATTACATCTAAGTTATAACCCATTCCTGCTTTAGGAACTTCCATGTGTGGACCGACTGTTGGATGGCTCGTCCAGACTTGCCACCCGGCTATGGCGGCTGGCAGGTAGTAGACTCCACCCCCCAGGAGACCAGTCAGGGTACATACCGCTGTGGCCCCGCCTCCGTCAATGCCATCCGTAACGGACAAGTGTTCCTGAAACATGACTCACCATTTGTCTTTGCCGAGGTGGGTCTCTAGTGTGTCTTCTCCCTTCCTTTCTCTCAGACGCAGTGATGACCTCACTTGCCCCTAGTCTCAGATGTCCTCCATCTCAACCATCTCTACCTCTCTCTCTCTGTTGTACCTGTACTGTAGGTGAACAGTGATAAGATCTACTGGCAGAGGAACCTGGATGGCACCTTCACCCAGATCCACAGTGAGAAAAACGCAGTGGGCCACTGTATCAGCACCAAGGCTGTGGGCTCCGATGAACGCAATGACATCACAGACCTTTACAAGCACCCAGAAGGTAGCTTCACATAGCTGTGCAAACATTAACAAACACTGGGTAGCATTGCATATCATAGTTTCATTGCCATACCTATACAAGCAGACTCCTGTATAAGAACCCAGAGGTTAATATCTATTTTATTTTTTCTTATTGTTATTCTTTCCAGGCACAGAGGAGGAACGCATCGCTGTGGAGACTGCAAGTCGCTATGGCTCCAAACCAGATGCCTACTCCTCTCCCATCGCTCAGGATGTATCCATAGAGGTGACCATGGATGGGGAGGGGCCACACATGGGGGGAGATGCAGAACTGACCATTGTCATGCGCAACGCTAGTTCTCTACCACGCACCATCAACCTCCACAGCCAGGTGGCAGTCATGTACTACACTGGTGTGGTCAAGGCTACTGTCAAGAAGGATCAAATTCCTGTGGAGCTGCTACCCAATGAAGGTGAGCCACTGGGAAATGTCTTGTGTTACGTATATCAGGGATGTTCAGTCAGACATTGTTATTCATTGCATGTCCAGGTTTTTCTCACCCTAGTCCTGCCTCCCTCTCCTAACAGTGAAGAACCTGGAGTGGATCCTTCAGTATCAGAACTACCAGGACCAGCTTGTGGACCAGGCTGCTCTGATGCTGACACTGTCGGGCAGGGTCAATGAGACACAGCAGGTTCTGGCAACTCAGTTCAGCTTCCGCCTCCGCACCCCTGACCTCATCATTAAGGTAAGCAGAAACAGAATGAATTAATATCTCCATAAATATCATCCACAGCATCTATATGTGTGTCTGTCTGTCCATCTGAATATTGTCTGACAACATAATCCAGAGATGTTCTGTAATGATAAGGTTTCCATATACTTTTCCCTCCTAGCCAGTAGGGGAGGCTGTGGTGGGGAAAAAGATGGCGGCTGAGATCTCCTTCACCAACCCTCTGCCATGCACGCTGAAGGGAGTGGTGTTCCGTGTAGAGGGGCTGGGCCTGCAGAGTGTTCGACAGATCACTGTTGGGTGAGAAACTATGTTCGCATACATTCTGCTTGCCATATCTCTTTGTCACTCCATTCATCACATGGGCATACACAAATGTCCTGTAACCAGGGTTGGGGTCAAATCCAATTTCATTTGAAATTCGAATTCAATTCTTGAATTCACTCATGAAGTGGAGAATTTACACTGAATAACACTTGAAATTGTGGAATTGGAATTGAATTGGAATTATACTGTTTAACTTTTTGAATTGGAATGGAATACTGCAAGCGCAGTACTGAGTATCTCTATCATATCTCTCAGTGACGTGGCCAGTCGCTCCACTGTGGTTCAGACGGAGGTCTTTGTCCCCACCCTGCCTGGACCCAGGAAACTGTTGGCTTCACTGGACTGTAAACAGCTCACACAGGTCCATGGTGTTGCTGACATCAATGTGAAGGAGAAATAAGTCTTCAGACACCATAGACCTCTCTTGGTCTGCTTGGCTATTGAGGCATAATCACTATGGAGGTCAGAAGAAATCATCTCCCTTCCTCTTCCCCCTACCAGAGCACTGGTGTTGCTGTTGAGTCAATTATGATGTTCGAAAGTACAGGTTGTGAGACAGGAAAATCATACACCATGCAAGACAAGCATTTTCAATAGCCATGTTGTCACATATTTTTCCATTCCTCCCTCTCAATATCAGATTGGACCTGTATAATGTGCCTTGAAAAGTGGCTAAACGAATGATTGCAGCCCTTACAATAATACTTTATACAGAATGTGTGGCATGTTCTGTTGACAGAACATTATACATTATCAATGACACCATCAGATTTATCTCAGCTATTATTTATCACTTAATAGAAGGGCTTTGTGTTTACTTACACTGTGCAATTATCTAATACTTGTGTTATTATTAACTTATAAACGTTGTTATGGATTTTAAGAGATCAGTTCTTTCAAACACATATCCATGCTTATGCGGCAGGGCGCCTAGTGCGTAGAGCGTTGGGCCAGTAACCGTAAGGTTGCAAGATTGAATCCCCGAGCTGAAAAGGTACAAATCTGTTGTTCTGCCCCTGAACAAGGCAGTTAACCCACTGTTTCTAGGCCGTCATTGAAAATAAGAATTTGTTCTTAACTGACTTGCCTAGTTAAATAAAGGTAAAATTAAAAAATTAAAAAATGCACTACATGTAGTGTGAATGTCTAAAAGTCTTTCTACTTGAACTGGATGAACAAATCAGTATTAGGAAGTCAAGTTAAATCTGCTCCATCCCATGCTTTTTGGATCCAGGTTTTGTATTAACATCAGATGTGCTGTTATTTTGCACTTATCAAATATCAACTCCATATTAAGTACACAATTAGCGCTGAACTAAATGAAGCACCCAAGGTAGAGGTTTATGACAGAAACGCTGAAATGGCAGCTACACACGTTTATTTTTTCACAAACAGCATATAATCTGTAACTGTTTTAATAGTGTATTGTATTTGTGTGCTATTTACATTTTTATACTATGTGAGTAAATTAATTCCACTTAAATACTTTGTCCTTATTATGTGTGTGTGTGTGTGTGTGTGAGAGAGAGAGAGAGAGAGAATTGGTAGAGTGACAGCAACAGGTTTACCCAAGTACATGTTATGAAAGAGTTGATATTTTAATGATGTAAGTGTTCAGTTTGACATCATGCACAATTATGAACACACTCCCTCATACACATACATCAACTGTAATGTACAAATCACATCTTTCTACATTTATTTGGCCATTTTCCTATTCAATAGTTCATTACAACACGTGATATTGGCAGTCATAAGTCAACCCCTTCATAATAAAGTCAAGATACTATAATGGTACCTTATTGTCAGTCATGACATGTCATGACAAGCCTCTTGAAAAGGAACACTTTTTAAAAAGCCTATAGTTGTTGGCACTGAGCTAATCAGCCTCTGCCAACAAAACTCACACAGTAGGCTGTATTATATAAATAAAATTAAGCAGCATTGTTAAATTAGTCACACACACACAATCACTCATTCTCAGTCTACATGATCACAGATGGTCTACACAACTCTGTTGAACTCCTCAGGCTGATCAACATAGACCTGATGAGCAGCTCCCTCAACCACCTGAGACAGGGAAAGAGAAGGGGGGAGGAGTGAGGGACTGAGGATCAGCTCCATTTCACACTTTGGGATTTCAGGGGTGTTGCCATTTGTAATCTTGTACACATTCTTTTGAACCCCACTCTTAGGTCTGCTATTGTGAGCTCAAAAGAGAAGCCCACTGTGGTCTGCTCACCCAGTGCTTTAGGTCAAATGTGAATTCCATTAACTTGAATACCCCCTCAGTTTTCAAATCAAGTAGAGGGCTTGCGCTGTTGCACGATAGCAACCAAAGCCCACGTAAGTCAGTTTATAACATTACATCATTGGTTACTCAGAGTTCCTCATATTTACATTGCCTGCAGCCTCAGGCCTTATGGGGGTAACCTTGGAAAAGTAATTCCAATTTATATTCCTTGTGCTATTTCTAATAGGGATAAACCAAATGATGTTGGGCTGGATGCTGATAGGGGAAACTTGTTGAAGGATCAGAGAAATTATTATTTTAGGCTATTTACAGAAAAACAAGTCCTGAATGCTTTGCTAGCAACAGACAATAAGAAATCCAGAGGGGCCGAACAATTGGATCCTGGTCGGCTGAAGTGTGCAGCTCCCATCATTGTTGGCTCAGTAACCCACATTTTTAAACATTGTTTCAGGAAATACTTAAAAAGTATGGAAATCAGTGCTGCCACTCCATAAAGGCCGGGTTAGTAGTGATCTTAATAATTATTGGCACATTTCAAGGCTTCCTGTCTAGCTAAGATTCTTGAACGCTTGGTAAATGTACAACTTAGCTCTTTTTTTACATGAGAAATGTATTTTGAATGTAAACCAATAAGGGTTTAGGCCTAGGCATAACACTATTACAGCAACCATTTTAGTTGTTAATGGTCTTGTCAATACTTTAGACTCTATAATGAAATGTGCTGTTTGTGGACCTGTCAAAAGTTTTTCATACTGTCGATCATGCTATTTTATTGAATAAGTTGTCCTTGATAGGCCTGAGCTCTGATGCCTGTTCATGGATTCATGATTATCTTAGTGACAGAACTCAGGCCATTGTGATTGACGGGGTTAAGTTCATTTCTTGAAGTACTGTACATAAAGATGCACCACAGGGGTACATTTTGGGACCTGTTCTCTTCATTATTTATATAAACACCATTGGTCAATCTGTTAAAAACTGTCAATTTAATCTATATGTGGATGGTACTATTATGTATGCTATTGCCCCAACTGTTGATCTGGCTGTGTCAAAACTCCAGTCAGATTGTATAGCTATGCCAGAATCCCTTGCTAATTTAAAACAAAATACACGTTGTTTTTAAACTCTCGTATGAATGTTTCAGATGAACTACATGTTTACTCATTAGATGGTTTGAATGTGTTCATGCATAAAAATACTTAGGCACTTGGATTGATATGGATTTGACTCTTTTTTTTAAACAGATGAGCTGGTTAAAAAGCTAAGATATAAAGTTGTCTTTTTCTACAGAAATAGATTGTGCCTTTCTCTAAACAGTAGCAAGCAGATTATTCAGTCTACCTTTTTTTCCCGTTCTTGATTATGGTGATATTATTTATCAAAGTGCAGCTGCTACTACTCTTAAACCTTTGGATGCCACCTACAATAGTGCCCTTCATTTTGTTACAGGCAACAGTTTTGATACTCATTACTGCATCATGTATCAAAAGGTTGGCTGGCTTCGCTAAAGACCCGTACATCTCTACATTACTCCTTTTTTTGTTTACAAGGCCCTACTTCATAAACTTCCATATTATCTAACTTTTCTGTTGAAGTATAGACACCCGAGTCACCTAACCCTTTCACAGGATTGGTTAACTCTTCAGGTTCCTAGGGTCTCCACCGAGATGGGTAAACCTGCTATTAGTTTTAATGCAATTTAAAGTATTGAATGGACACACACACACACACACACACATTATACAGAGCACATTATTCCCTGTTAAAAAAAAAGGTTAAAAAAAAAAGAAAAATTAAGTATTGGCTTGGTTATGATTTCTTATTTACAAATTTTTCTCCTAGCACTATGGGTGATAGGTGACTTTACGCTACATTTGACCAGGAAGGTCTGTGAGGAGGGGTGCTATGGGATTATTTAAGATATTCATTGAAGAGGTAGGGTTTCAGATGTTTTCAGGAAGATGGGCAGGGGCTCTGCTGTCCTAGCTTCTGGGGGACAGAGAAAAGCTTGGACTGTGCTGAGTGGGAACTGCTGTAGGGGTAGAGGAGGGCCAACAGACGAGCAGTGACAGAACGGAATGCTCAGGTTGGGTTGTAAGGTTTGAGCATAGCCTGAAGGGAGGGAAGGGCAGTTCCTCTTTCTGCTCCGTAGGCAAGTACCATAGTCTTGTAGTTGATGTGAGCTTCGACTGGAAACCAGTTGTCCGCAGCGGAGCGTGGTGACATGGGAAGGTTAAACACCAGACTATATTTTGTCTGAAAATGTTTATTGAAAAGATAAATTCGCACAATGAGCACTTGTCTCTCAAATACATCCTTAGCTAGCTAGTGAATGGTGATATTGATTAGCTAGCTAGCGAAATTTTGCTATATTAGCATAGACATGACATCAGCCAAAACAAGACATGGTATCAATAACAAGATACAACGAGCTGAAATTAGCCACTTACAATTACCCACAAGGCAGCTTCTTGTCATTGTTGCTAGATATAGGACTGTTCAGTATCATAAAGGACACCTTCCGGCCACATCAATGTGAGCGCATCATTTTCATGACAATGTCAGCCAATCTGTCTATAGTGTCTTTATCAAGTAGGCCCTGAAACCTCCCATTGAAATCCGGACCAAATCTGTTAACTAATTTTTGACCTAGGAAATAAAGATGGGGTCGTAAAGATTAGGGAAAAAAGGAGACAAAATATCAAAAGAGTTATATTATATTATAATATATTATCTATATTATCTTTAATCCCTGAACCACAAGCCATGCCACTCAGACAACCAGTCCCCCCTCACCCGAGGGTCCAGCGGCTCAGATCAATGCCGGTGGGTTGAAAAAAGTGGAAAAGGCTATTCGGGCCCAAGGGCAGCCTGGTCTGGTCAATCCTGAGGTTGCATATACAGGTATGGGCTGGAAGCCCCAGCAGTCAACCAGAATCAGGTGACTGACTTGGATAGGGAAAGGAAGAAAGAGCCATGTTACTCCAAGTTCATATGCTTTTCATCATAAAGCCAAAGATTAGCCTCTAAAGAGTGTGTCAATGTAAACTTCTCCTCTGACCTCTCAGGGTATTGAATGGCATAAGATGCTGCCAAGTAGCAGTCCAGACAGTGACCCAATAGGAGCATGCGATCCAGTTCAAGGGCCCGCCTCCAGTGCTGACTGACTGCTCCTCAGCCAGAGCTGAGTCCATGGGGAATTGGGGTCTGGAGCTATGTCCGAAACCCAGCAAGTCAAACACAAAGAGTGGTTGAGAGCGACAGAAGGGTCTAGGTTAAGTATCCAAAACCCTACCCCTCCCCCAAATCCATATCATGGACCATCCTAAGAGGTGTCTGTGCAACTGGAATAGAGAAGGAAAAGGGAAATGTTAGGCGGACTCAATGTAGTACAAAAGGTATGTCAACTCCACTGGAAAAGTGAGTATTTGGTTCTGACTGACAAAAACACTATAGAGAAGGGGAGAGACAGTACCAGGCTTGGGAGCATTTAGCTGGTTCCTGTTGGTGACAGTTAGGGTCCAAATCCTGATTGGGCAGGGACACAAAACGAGCCCACACATCATTTTGAGTCTCGGAAAAGGAGAAGCATGGAGATGAGACACCAAAAAGTGCGGGCGATACAATGTGACATAATCAAGTAGTCAAGTCAGGACTGGTGGGTACCTGTGAAATACTTTCAGACATATTAGATAAGGGGACTAACTGTCAAGGATCTTCTGTGCTCTTCAGAATGGACATGGACGTGGGGCACCATGGGGGCCACCACTCGCAGCCAGATACTGACTTACAGAGAGGGCACACATTTCAAAAACAAAATCCTTATTAAATGTCTATTATGCAAAACTGTTATCAAACCAAAGTGCTCACTATTCATGATTATTTCCACAAACTTACTTTGGTTCAGTATTGTTATAGGTACTAAGCTATATGGAATTGTTTTAAGAAGGTCATACCAAGAAACATTTAGCTATTTGAGTTTGAATTATTTTAAGAGTATACATTTTTTTTTATATCCAATTAGGAAAATGATTTTGGGCCTTACTGCTATTAACCCATACAAAAGCATTGTATAACAAATTCACTACATGGAACAGGTAGTCTGCAAAAGATTTAAAAGGAAGTTTGTTTGGAATTGTCTGTCCTATATGTGAGAGATATAAGAAAGATCAGGAAACATTATTTATTTTGAACATGTATTAACCCTTATTTTCAGAACTGAACAGTCTAAGCGGCAATTAATGCTTGATCTGAAAACGCTCTACTAAGCTATATAGAATTGCTTTAAGAAGGTCATATCAAGGTTCATTTGCTATTTGATTTTTAAGATCCATTAAAGTAAAATAAATATATACAGTACCAGTCAAAAGTTTGGACACACCTACCCATCCAGGGTTTTTCTTTATTTTCTACATTGTAGAATAATAGTGAAGACATCAAAACTATGAAATAACACATAGGGAATCATGTAGTAACCCATTTTTTTTTAACAAATCTAAATATATTTTATATTTGAGATTCTTCAAAGTAGTCCCCCTTTGCCTTGATGACAGCTCTGCACACTCCAAAAAAGTATCTAAAGGACGTTTGTTCTGAAGTGTCTGTCCTATATCTTAGAGATATACGAATGTTCAGGAAACATTTGTTATATTTACACACTTTATGATCAACCGAATAAATCAAATTACAACTAGAATTGATAAATTCATAAAAAGGAAATACTCAATCCTTAGTGTCTACCATGCACAACGGTTATCAAACCAAAGTGCTCACTTTTCTTAATTCCACTCATTTACATTGGTTCAATATCGTTCATCGCAAACTAAAGTCATACAGGGACATAGTCATACCACATAGAATCAAAGTCGACAGATGGTCGTTGTTTATTAACATGGAACTACTGTACAGTGGATTATATGTTCAAGGGGGAATGTTGTTATTGTTACACCAGTTTTATTGACACGTCATTTTTGCGCTACGTCTGACGGAAGCGTATTTGACAAACAGTTTGATTCTCTCTGTACCTTTTGGGGCTTTTTGTTCATAAGAAAACATGTCCAACTCGGTAATTTCAGTTATTTCTCGATTCCTGGAAGAATACACGACCAAAACATCGAATAAATTGAAAGTGGTCGACGCGTACCTTTTCTACATCTTGCTAACCGGTGCATTGCAGTTTCTGTACTGTTTGCTGGTTGGCACCTTCCCATTCAACAGCTTCTTGGCCGGATTCATATCATGTGTTGGCGCCTTCATCCTGGGAGGTAATTGACACACTTCACGGTCAATTTATTTGCATAATCTTGTGACATTCAGCAGTATTATACGTCATTGAAATATGAAGATAATCAATGGTAGCCACCATTATTGCTGAATAATCGATCTTCTCTTTGGTCCCTCCCTGCCTACAGTCTGCCTTCGTATCCAGATTAATCCAGATAACAAAGGAGACTTTCTATCCATCTCCCAGGAGAGGGCCTTTGCAGATTTCTTATTAGCCCACACTGTCTTGCACCTTGTGGTCATTAATTTCATTGGTTGAGAAAACCAATGATTTAGATCCTCAGAACAGGTTTGAACAGTATATACACACACACACACCCTCCCTCAATGTTTTTAATTGTTATCCAGTGTTATTTGTCAGCATGTTACTAACATGATTCATGTTTATTTCATTTCACAGATGAACAACTGACATGACCAAAATGCACCTGTCACCTCAAGACAACACTCATACAATTAGATTTACCCTGGCTGGAAGTGCAGGGACAGCTTAATAATGACAGTAATGGCCTATATGTTCTACAAATTCCCGGAATTTGTGTTTCTGAAATAATTATTTTGTACTGTTTGTATGATTGTTGCAATCCGATTGAAATAAATGAAACAGAATTCTGTTGAAAAGCTACTGAGTTGTGATTTAATTAAATGTCTTTCCTTGCCAGTATTGGCAATGATTTTCTTAGGAGACTTAGATCATTCCATTGCTAGCACTGGAGAAGACTCCACATTTTGGACTTATTCTAATAAAGCTACTTGCATTGTAGGGCAATAGCTGTGACCTAATGATCATCTTTAGACGTGTAGTTTTCAAATATTAAAGGCAGAGGCATACACTAAATTCAAGGATGCTTTTTTTCCTCTGTAAACTTGTCCCCAGGTTATTGTGCACAGCCCAATGGGATATCAACTATCTATCCAAAGTTGACATTGTGCTGTGCTCATAACCAAGTGGGAAGGTGGTAGTTATCAGTTGTGAAGTCGTAAATACAAGTTGGATGCATTCACGTGTTTTGAACTTGTTGAGATATGCCGATTGGCTGATGGCAAACAAGCTGCGTCAATTAAAAAGTACAGCTATCATGCTCACAAACAAATTATAGTGTTAAAAATACATATTAACTCTTTATATGGGAATTGGCCTATATGTATAAGGCTAAATTGAAATGGTTCTTACAGAATAAGTATGAAAAGCATTTGCATAACCATGGTAGCGATTGTTAAGGCACAGTTTGGAGATTATGGGAAAATGATTAGACTAAAGGTGTGTACACTGAATCCAAACCTTACACTTGATTTTACATGCATTCTACTGTAGTTTACGCCACATTTGTTGATTACAAAATCTGAAAATACTCTGGATACATTCAGTAACACGATAAGATGATTCCTGGAAAATGTGGGGTAGGTGGAACAGAAAAACAGTCAGTATCTGGTGTGAACACCATTTGCATTATGCAGTGCGACACATATCCTTTGCATAGAGTTGATCAGGCTGTTGATTGTGGTCTGTGGAATGTTGTCCCACTCCTCTTCAGTGGCTGTGCGAAGTTGCTGGATATTGGCGGGAACTGGAACACTGTCGTACATGTCGATCCAGTGCATTCCAAACAATGCTCAATGGGTGACGTGAGGTGAGTATGCAAGCTATAGAAGAACTGGGACATTTTCAGCTTCCAGCAATTGTGTACATATCCTTGTGACATGGGGCCGTGCATTATCATGCTGAAACATGAGGTGATGGCGGTGGATGAATGGCATGACAATGGTCCTCAGGATCTCATCACGGTATCTCTGTGCGTTCAAATTGCCATTTATAAAAGGCAATTGTGTTTGCTGTCCGTAGCTTATACCTGCCCATACCCTAACCCGTCCACCACCATGGGGCACACTGTTCACAACGTCGACATCAGCAAACCGTTATCTCACATGACCGCATATATGTGGTCTGCGGTTGTGAGGCTAGTTGGACGTACTGACAAATTCTCTAAAATTACGTTATGGTAGACAAATAAACATTACATTCTCTGGCAATAGCTCTGTTGAACATTTCTGCAGTCAGCATGCCAATTGCACGCTCCCTCAAAACTTAAGACATCTGTCGCAGTGTGTTGTGTGACAAAACTGCAAATTTCAGAGTGGCCTTTTATTGTCCCCAGCACAAGGTGCTCCTGTGTAATGATCATGCTGTTTAATCAGCTTCTTGAAATACCACACCTGTCAGGTGGATGGATTATCTTGGCGAAGGAAACATGCTCACTAACAGGGATGTAAACAAATGTGTGCACAAAATTTGAGAAAAATAAGATTTTTGTGCATATGGAACATTTCTGGGATATTTCATTTCAGCTCAAGATACATGGGACCAACACTTTACATGTTGCGTTTATATTTTTGTTGAGTGTATATATAATGTAATAAAATACCCCCTATAAGTATGTTCTTCTTCGTACATTGGTCTCTAGTTAAATCATTCGACGGGCCTTTTCGTTCTATGACAAACGTAGGGCAGTAGGATTCACTTTCATGTATGCACAGCACTTGGCAGTAAAATAGGAAAGTATTTTCAAACTCGGTTGTATTTGGTCTTCTCGTGATTCCGTATGTAAATAATAAACTTTTCCTCCGAGAGGAAGAAGCAAAGCGAGAGGTTTCACTCTCGCCAACGTCTGTCCAAAAAAAGCACGATGCGTTTCTATGGGCTTATTTTGGATCTAAGCTTGTCGCCTTTCCTTCACGACTTTCGGACAACCAACTCCCATTGTTAAGGCGGAGACATGAGCATCTCGTCATTATATACAGATATCTGTTTTACCCTGCTTTTCCCCGCCCTGTCTAGATGGGATACAGATTTGGTCGAATTGACGTACATATTTTTTCATTTTAGCTAACCCCAACTATTTTCCTAACTTTAATCTAATGACCCTAACGTGCTACTCTAATTCTCATAACCTGCTGCGTAAATTCCCCTAAACTCTACTACGAAAATTCAATTTTGACAAAAACTGTATCCCTTCTAGACATAACCGCTTTTACCCGACCCTCACATATAATTCTGAAAAGCGTCCATGTAGCTAGCTACAGACAGGTAAATATATTTTCTGCATATATATTTTTCTAAACATACGAGCTTTATAATATTGCCATTTGATACGTTGGGTGTGTAGCTAACATTAACTATAAAAGCCATCTAGAACTAATTATCTACAATAGCTAGCTAGGTTAACGTTAGCTAACGTTAGTTAGTTTAGGGCAATTCCACGTACACTTAACATTTTCATTGAACTAATATCATCAAAATCAATAAATCAAAGTAGTTTTTACCTGAATGTAGTATCCTGTTGAATTTAAAAAATAATTTATATTGCTTAAACATGCATTAAATGATACTGTTGCTGCTTCCTGTTGTCATGGCTTTTTGATATGGCCGAGTATCAAAACAGTTTTTAAAATTCCTAATCAATATGCTGAAACAAGTCGTGATATTTTTAAGACCAATGCATAAGTTATTCGGAACACACGTTTTCAGATGACTTGTATCTTGCTAAATTTGTATTTTAGAAACTGCATACGCACCAATATTTACCAAATGGTCACTCAATTCTGGAATTGATTAGCTTGTTCTACTGTATAATTAGTAGCGCGCGCAAATGAATCACTCACATCGATATTGGAACTGGGACAATAACAGCAGCGACATGTACCGTTTGCGCTCTTCTAACAGACAACCCTCAATGAACTTGTGTATACACTACATGTGGACACCCCTTCAAATAGTGGATTTGGCTATTTCAGCTGTTGCTGGTTGTATAAAATCGAGCACATAGCCATGCAATCTCCATAGACAAACATTGGCAGTAGAATGGCCCTACCGAAGAGCTCAGTGACTTTCACCGTGGCACCGTCATAGGATGCCACCTTTTCAACAAGTCAGTTCATCAATTTTCTGCCCTGCTATAGCTACACGGGCAACTGTAAGTGCTGTGGAAATGTCTAGGAGCAACAACGGCTCAGCCGTGTAGTGGTAGGACACAAGCTCACAGAACAGGACTGCCGAGTGCTAAAGCGTGTAGTGTGTAAAAATCGTCTGTCCTCGGTTGCAACACTCACTACCGAGTTCCAAACTGCCCCTGGAAGCAATGTCAGCAAAATAACTGTTCTTCAGGAGCTTCATGAAATGGGTTTGCATGGCTGAGTGGCCGCACAGAAGCCTAAGATCACCATGCGCAATGCCAAGCAGTAGTGGTGTAAAGCTTGCCAACTTTGTTACTCTGGAGCAGTGGAAATGCGTTCTCTGGAGTGATAAATCACACTTCACCATCTGGCAGTCTGACGGACAAATCTGGGTTTGGTGAATGCCAGAAGAACGCTACCTGCCCCATTTCCTAGTGCTAACTTTAAGGTTTGGTGGAGGAGGAATAATGGTCCGGGGGCAGTTTTTCATGGTTTGGGCTAGACCCCTTGGAGCCAGTAAAGGGAAATCTTAACGCAACAGTAAACAATGAAATTCTAGAATGTTCTGTGCTTCCAACTTTGTGGCAACAGTTTGGGGAAAGCCCTTTCCTGTTTCAGCATGACAATGCCCCCTGTGCAAAAAGCGTTCTCCGTACAGAAATGTTTTGTCGAGATCGGTGTGGAAGAACATGAATGGCCTGCACAGAGCCCTGACCACAACCCAATCGAATGCCTTTGGGATGAATTGGAATGCCAACTGCGAGCCAGGCCTGATGCCCAACATCAGTGCCCGAACTCACTAATTCTCTTGTGGCTGAATGGAAGCAAGTTCCCATAGCAATGTTCCAACATCTAGTGGAAAGCCTTCCCAGAAGAGTGGAGGCTGTTATAGCAGCAAAGGGGGGACCAACTCCATATTAATGCGCATGATTTTGGAATAAGATGATTGAGGAGCAGGTGTCCACATACTTGTAGTGTATATCTATCTATAGATGGCAACCAGTCATAGCCAGGAGCCATGTTTCCATCCACAGTTTTTATGTGAGTAAACTCATACCTTATAAAAAAATCACAGCTGTGAAGGAAACTGGTAGGTTCGGTTCAGTTTTACAAATGGAGACAGATAATTGGTTAGTTTGACATGTTTGGGATTGTTTTGTGTTGGTAAAATTAATTATGCACAAATATTGATATAACCATATCAAAGTAAACTTGGAGTCACGTGATGATATGGTGTGAGGTCCTCCCAATATGACTAGTGAAACCATGCAGTTTATTATGATCGATTAATTCAATTATTAACTTCACAGGGTGGTGAAAGTGCTTGGTAATCTTGATCCTTCGTTCCAATAAATATAGAAGTTCTTATTCTTATTCTGGTGACATGATGATTGATGCTTGGCTGCAGTTTGACAAATACAAATATTCTTGCTCTTATCCAAAATAATCTCATGTAGACTAAGACTAGCCTACCTGCACTGTATCTGTGAGCTGTTGGCTAGAGTAGGCACATTTGCTATTTAATACAACCGTTTTTGTGACAAAACTAGCAGTTTCTATTCAGTAAATGAAAATGTACACATTTTGTGACGTTTATCTGCATGTCTGTTTGGTGGAAACACACCACTGGTGGGAAAATGTGCATAATTTCTTTATGTGAATTTTTGAATAGTCACATGAAAATCTGTCGCCAATTGGATGGAAACATAGCTGCTAACCACGTTTCCATCCATAGTTTTTATGCGAGTAAAGTCATACTATATATACAGTTGAAGTTGGAAGTTTACATACACCTTAGCCAAATACATGAGTTTTTCACAATTCCTGACATTTAATCCTAGTAAAAATGACATGTCTTAGGTCAGTTAGGATCACTTTAAGAATGTGAAATGTCAGATTAATAGTAGAGAGTGATTTATTTCAGCTTTTATTTATTTCATCACATTCCCAGTGGGTCAGAAGTTTACATACAAATTGAGTGTATTTGGTAGCACTGCCTTTAAATTGTTTAACTTGGGTCAAACGTTTCGGGTAGCCTTCCACAAGCTTCCCACAATAAGTTGGGTGAATTTTGGCCCATTCCTCCTGACAGAGCTAGTGTAACTGAGTCAGGTTTGTAGGTTTTGTTGCTCGCACACACCTTTTCAGTTCTGCCCACAAATTTTCTATAGGATTGAAGTCAGGGCTTTGTTATGGCCATTCCAATACCTTGACTTTGTTGTCCTTAAGCCATTTTGCCACAACTTTGGAAGTATGCTTGGGGTCATTGTCCATTTGGATGACCCATTTGCGACCAAGCTTTAACTTCCTGACTGATGTCTTGATGTTGCTTCAATATAGCCACATAATTTTCCTTTCCTCATGATGCCATCTGTATTGTGAAGTGTACCAGTCCCTCCTGCAGCAAAGCACCCCACAACTTGATGCTGCCACCCCCGTGTTTCACGGTTGGGAGGGTGTTCTTCGGCTTGCAAGCCTCCTCCTTTTTCCTCCAAACATAACGATGGTTATTATGGCCAAACAGTTCTATTTTTCTTTCAGACCAGAGAACATTTCTCCATGTGCAGTTGCAAACCGTTGTCTGGCGTTTTTATGGCGGTTTTGTAGCAGTGGCTTCTTCCTTGCTGAGTGGCCTTTCAGGTTATGTCGATATAGGACTCGTTTTACTGTGGATATAAATACTTTTGTAACTGTTTCCTCCAGCATCTTCACAAGGTCCTTTGCTGTTGTTCTGGGATTGATTTTCACTTTTCGCACCAAAGTACGTTCATCTCTAGGAGACAGAGCGCGTCTCCTTCCTGAGCGGTATGGCGGCTGCGTGGGTCCATGGTGTTTATACTTGCGTAGTATTGTTTGTACAGATGAATGTGGTACCTTCAGGCATTTGGATATTGCTCCCAAGGATGAACCAGACTTGTGGAGGTCTACAATTTATTTTCTGAGGTCTTGGCTGATTTCTTTAGATTTTCCCATGATGTCAAGCAAAGAGGCACTGAATTTGAAGGTAGGCCTTGAAATACATCCACAGGTCAATTCCTCCAATTCACTCAAATGATGTCAATTAGCCTATCAGAAGCTTCCTTTCCTTTGGCGGTCCTCATGAGAGCCAGTTTCATCATAGCGCGTGATGGTTTTTCCAACTGTACTTGAAGAAACTTTAAAAGTTCTTGACATTTTCCGAATTGACTGATCTTCCTGTCTTAAAGTAATGATGGACTGTTGTTTCTTTTTGCTTATTTGAGCTGTTCTTGCCATAATATGGACTTGGTTTTTTACCAAATAGGGCTATCTTCTGTATACCACCCCTACCTTGTCACAACACAACTGATTGGCTCAAACGCATTAAGAAGGAAATATGTTTAACAAATTAACTTTTAACAAGACACACCTGTTAATTTAAATGCATTCCAGGTAACTGCCTTATGAAGCTGGTTGAGAATGCCAAGAATGTGCAAAGCTGTCATCAAGGCAAAGGGTGGCTACTTTGAAGAATCTCAAATATAAATATATAAAACACTTTTTTTTGGTTACTACATGATTCCATGTTATTTCATAGTTTTGATTTCTTCACTATTATTCATTTTATTCACACTGGCCTTGACTTTGAATGAGGAATCAACTATTTTGCCAGTTCACTCAACTTATTTGGTGGGCTGAGTCCTCTTAGCATTGTGAATGCAATGTTTAGCATTGAAGATTTTACAAAAACACATTGACTTAAACTTAACTTGCAATTAATTTGTTTTGTTTGATGTACATTTCAAGTGAAAAAATCTGAGTCTCATCATCATTCCGTTACTATGGAATTGCCCTTTAGGTAACATCAACATTGGTGCCATTGTTGCCTTTTATTTTGGCTTTGTTGTTAAGCCTTTTGATCTAACTCAACATTTGGGTGGTTTATTTTGTTATTGACAGGTCACGAGTCTGATCATCATCTTCTGAAAATTGGATCCAATGGATCAATATGTGAGATATGGAAATATTGGTCAGTCAGAAGAGCTTTTTGTAGGTTGAGCCAAATTTGATCCATTCTTCAAAATGAGAAACAATTGAATTATACAATATCTAAAATAATCAGCTAGATGTTTTATTGATCTATGGTTTATTCTAACACCAACCGTGGTCTGTTCTAGGATCAATCATTGCATTGGAGTGAGGTTAAAGAGGAGGCTGAAGAATGTCAGATTTCAGCTGTGCCATTAGGAGTTGAAACGTCACAGGTTTTTAAAAAAGAGGACACTGATGGACAAGATCCTTCCTTTGAAACAGTTTCAGACGTCCATGGAGTCGCAGAGCAAGAGCGTGGACCTAAAGGCAAGGTAAGTAGCTCCTCAACACTTTGCAAGCACCTTTGCAAAGCCAGGAGTTATACCCTACATAAGTCCTGCCTGCTTCCTGGTGCAGTCTCATACTGTTTTTGAATGGGCGTCAAGCTTTTATCACCAAATACATGAAAATGGCGTCAATCAAATGTATTTATAAAGCCCTTTTTTTTACATTAGCTGATGTATAGATATACATACAATTATATTTGTAAGTTAATTTACCTTTACCCAATGCCTTTTATGAAGGTTTTCGACAGAAAAAAGAATGCAAGGCATCAGAAGTAAAATAATCCAGGAATACGAATATAATTGTACATGCATGTATATCTTTAATGCCTGGAGTCTCATCATCATTCCGTTACTATGGAATTGCCCTTTAGCTAAAATCAACATTTTATGATATAAGCTTGATACTGAATGAATGATGTTTTCTCTGTGTAAGGTGCTGCCTTCACCAGCCCCAGTCAAAGAGGAGTCTGAAGAATGCTCCCTTCTACCAGTAGATAAAGAGGAGGTTACCTTAATTACAGTGAAGGAAGAAGAGAATGAAGATGGGTTGAAGTCAGAAGATGAGAATATTGTGAAAGTGTCAGTGCCTTGGGAGCCGTTGGAAACATCACCATCATACTCGGATACAGATGATACCGAGGACAGTGAGATGGAATGTGATAATGTGCGGGTGAGTTTAAGCATTTAATAACAGTGAAATAGATACTTTGAGATGTTTTGTATGGTCAAACTGAATGTTTTTTTGTTCCACTAGTTTTGAACATTCTTTACCCTACCTATTATAAGCTGTGTACACCAAACCACAAAATTAGCCTTCAACCTTCATGTTTTCTGACACTATGTGACTGCATTTGGAGTGTGCTACTGACATACAATAAGTAGGCTATAGGTGTAGCGAAAATGTCTAAACCTAAACCAGATCTGAACTCGAGAACCAACTTCTCTCATTGAAAACAGCATATGTGACATCGAGATTAGTCAGGAACATTTATTCCATTGCCAAAATGGACAAAAAATTGCCAGTAGGGGAATTCTGGTCATAAAGTCAGTATCTTCCAATACTGAGTTTTGTGAGATTTGGGTTGGGTTTTGATTTCAACAATGCTCACTAACATGGGATAAAGAACTGCGGTGATTGAGCCATATCCATTTGCACGACAGAGCACACAGACTCTAGCTATTTTGTCATTAACTTATCCTGTTGACATTTAGAAAGTTCACATAGAAAATTCCATTGAACTGTCTTGTGTTGATTAAAAACAGCTGGACATAATGAAATCGCATCTAAAAAATAAATAAAGTTTTGCAAAAGCCTAGTAGCCAAAATAAAATGAAGTGATTAAAGTGTTTCCATTATCCATTTCGGCAAAGAAATTGTCGACAGCCTGTGTGCCCTCCCACCTATCTGTTTCATGTCTCAGGTTGCGAGCAATAGCCAGAATGGATAGATTGCCAGAATTTACTAATATTTGCCATATTCTAATAATTCTCATGTCACATATTGCTACGGTCCGTTCCATGGTGTGACTTGCACTCCTGTAGATCTGAAATAATAATTGGATGGTGAAACATGCATTAAGCAAACAAGAAAACAAAGTTGAAGCAATTTAGGCATTCTTGAAAGTCAAGACAATCTTTGTCCTGCAATGAAGCATGGTCTTTATCATTGAAATATACATACATACAGTTGAAATCGGAAGTTTACACACACTTAGGTTGGAGTCATTAAAACTCGTTTTTCAACCACTCCACAAATTTCTTGTTAACAAACTAGTTTTGGCAAGTCGGTTAGGACATCTACTTTGTGCATGACACAAGTAATTTTTCCAACAATTGTTTACAGACAGCTTATTTCACTTATAATTCACAGTATCACAATTCCAGTGGGTCAGAAGTTTACATACACTAAGTTGACTGTGCCTTTAAACAGCTTGGACAATTCCAGAAAATTATGTCATGCATTTAAAAGCTTCTGATAGGCTAATTGACATAATTTGAGTCAATTGGAGCTGTACCTGTGGATGTATTTCAAGGCCTACCTTCCAACTCAGTGCCTCTTTGCTTGACATGATGGGAAAATCAAAAGACATCAGCCAAGACCTCAGAAAATAAATTGTAGACCTCCATAAGTCTGGTTCATCCTTGGGAGCAATTTCCAAATACCTGAAGGTACCACGTTCATCTGTACAAACAATACTATGCAAGTATAAACACCATGGACCCACGCAGCAGTCATACCGCTCAGGAAGGAGATGCGTTCTGTCTCCTAGAGATGAACGTACTTTGGTGCGAAAAGTGAAAATCAATCCCAGAACAACAGCAAAGGACCTTGTGAAGATGCTGAAGGGAACAGGTACAAAAGTATTTATATCCACAGTAAAATGAGTCCTGTATCGACCACTCAGAAAGTCCACTCAGCAAGGAAGAAGCCAATGCTCCAAAACCGCCATAAAAACGCCAGACTATGGTTTGCAACTGCACATGGGGACAAAGATTGTACTTTTTGGAGAAATGTCCTCTGTTCTGATGAAACAAAAATAGAACTGTTTGGCTATAATGACCATCGTTATGTTTGGAGGAAAAAGGAGAGAGGCTTGCAAGTCGAAGAACACCATCCCAATCGTGAAGCACGGGGGTGGCAGCATCATGTTGTGGGGGTGTAAAGCTGCAGGAGGAACTGGTGCACTTCACAAAATTGATGGCAATCATGAGGAAAGGAAAATGATGTGGCTATATTGAAGCAACATCTCAAGACATCAGTCAGGAAGTTGAAGCTTGGTCGCAAATGGGTCTTCCAAATGGACAATGTCCCCAAGCATACTTCCAAAGTTGTGGCAAAATGTCTTAAGGACAACAAAGTTAAGGTATTGGAGTGGACATCACTCCAATAGAAAAGTTGTGGGCAGAACTGAAAAAGTGTGTGCGAGCAATGAGGCTTATAACCTGACTCCGTTACACCAGCTCTGTCAGGAGGAATGGGCCAAAATTTAGCCAACTTATTGTGGGAAGGTTGTGGAAGGCTACCCGAAACGTTTGACCCAAGTTAAACAATTTAAAGGCAATGCTACTAAATACTAATTGAATGTATTTAAACTTCTGACCCCCTGGGAATGTGATGAAATAAATAAAAGCTTAAATAAATCATTATCTACTATTGTTCTGACATTTCACATTCTTAAAACGAAGTGGTGATCCTAACTGACCTAAGACAGGTCATTTCTACTAGGATTAAATGTCAGGAATTGTGAAAAACTCAGTTTAAATGTATTTGGCTAAGGTGTATGTAAACTTCCGACTTCAACTGTAGAAAGGAGTAGGAATTTAGATTTAAATGTGGAGTGGAGTGGAGTGGAGCTTTATAGTTACGTGCACCATCAAAACTATTCGGCAAGCGTTTATTCAAAAAACAATGTTTCCATCATAATTTGTTGACAACAAGAAAATTCACCCCTGTCGAATGAAGAAATGTCGCTCTTTAGAGCTTTTTTGTTGTTGCAACATTTCTTTTGTCAAATGAACCTAGTTCAATAGAAACCTGCCTAGTGAGACAGGCCTGTCCAGTAGTGCAGCAGAATGACTCGGAATTTGTTTCCATAAGGCAACACGTAGCGCGTTTTTGTACTTAAGATATACTGCACCAAACACTTTAGCTAGATGTAAAATTGCGCCACTAAAACCTCCTCTGTAAAATTTGATTCCAGATTTCATAAATTATCTTAGATTATTTCTGACTGTTTTGAGGAAGTGGTACTAGCTTTGTACCTATGGTGTCTCATGGGGGACAAACACCCAGTATCTGCCACATTGAACCACACCCCCAAGACTGAAATTTTGTTTTTCTTCATGAGCAACAGAAAAAAGTGCAATCGGTGCGTTCAGTCGCTTTTTAAGCCTAATGCTTCATATTAAAGTTAAGATTTCACAAACACGAAGCATAGCTTTCTTGAGCAGATACTAGCTTGAGTGCTGGGTCTAGTTAGTATTTAGCCAATTGTTGAAGGTAACTGACTTTCGGACTCAACTGAATTCACCCTCATCTCTGCTTCAAAGGACTGTGAAAACGATGAGCATGACGTTTCAGTAGGATTGAAGATTGAAGATTGCAGCAGGACATCATTGGATCAAGGGACTGCACCAGGTACAGATGAGAAAGCGAATAATGTTGATATCAGTGTGTAACATAGGTGGGGTGGATTGCAGTTATTGTGTAGACATATGATCGTGTTACATTAGCTCATTAGCTACGGCTCTTTATTGAAATAGAACTGCAATTCATTTTGTTTTTCTCTTTCCTTTAGGTGACTCTAAAGGTGTGTCCTCCTTCTATCCATGCCCCCAATGTGCGCTCGGCTTCACCATAGAGCGCTTTTTCCATGGGCACCTCAAGAGGGACCACCCCAAAGAGTACATCGCAATGTTGAAGTCTGGGAAAATCATAGCAAAAAAAGAAAACAGTGTACAGCTGACCCCAGCCACCTGCCCGCAATGTGGCAAAAGCTTCTACAATAAATATGTCATGCAAACGCATCAGAGGACTCACACAGGGGAGAAACCCTATCATTGTGTAGACTGTGGGAAGAGCTATGTCTGCGCTGAATCACTTAAAACACACAGAAGGACTCACACTGGGGAGAGACCATATAAATGCTTTGAGTGTGGGAAAGGATTTGGAGAACGATCCCAACGGATTAGACATGAAATGATCCACACAGGAAGACCATATAAATGCTCTCAATGTGACAAATGTTTTTGCTTTTCCAGAGATTTTAAGAGACATCAGTTGACACATAAGAAGACCCACACTGGACATAGACCCTATAATGTCCACAGGTGTAAGAAGTCCTCTGGCCAGCAAGAAGCTCTCAAAGCACACCAGAAAACACACAAAGGAAAAAATACTTTTCAGTGCTCTGTGTGACAATTGTTTTGGATTTTTCAGAGACCATACCATACATCAGTTGACACGTACAGGGGAGAAATCGTTCACACAGCCCCTAATGTCCTATAAACACCAGCCTGAGAGACTTGAAGGAAGTCACAATATCATCTGCTACAGAATCGCAAAGTGTCACAGATGTGTGCCCTCGACTCAGTCTGGTGTCAAACTTTAACCATAACATTCAACACTGGCAGACATTTGATATTGGTAGTTAAATAGGTCAAAAGTATGAACATCTTTACTTAGTTCCAACAGATAATTGTAGACTAACAAGGGAAATGTCTTCCCACACATATAATCATGCTTATTACATACCAATTAATATAATCAGTAAATCAAATACTGGAAAATAATTGATCAATTCATTTTCCCTTTACAGTCCCCCTTTGGTCAAACAGACGTAAACATAAAACAGACGTAAACAGCGCCCTATAACCACAGATGCCTTAATGCGTATAGATTACTACAAATTTCAGTGTGTAGACCCCCACAATCAACCTGCCATTTAAACAACAACAACAACCAGTAGCATGATAGAAGTTTTGATAAGATCTCCCCATGCCTGCTCCACGTGCTTAGTCTCAGGACACATGCAGATGCTGTACACAGGTTGCTTCGCTCAGCCTAGTAGTTGAGAGACAGGGCAGTTGTGGATGCTGTTTTTCAGCTGGTTAGAGAGGCTGGGGTCTTGCACTGATCTGGTCAAATTAATCGGATGCATATAGGTACCCTCTGGGGGCTGTATGGCCATCACCTCGAGGAAATGATAAGATTAATTAGGCCATTACAAATACATATTACCACAAGTACATTCTTGACACAATCATTTTTAACAAGACACACATAATTAGTCATCAACACATGTCTCCGTTCTTGATTAAACATAGGCATAGTTATACTCTTGTCTCACAACAAAATGATCTACCATTCCCACTGGAACTGTCAGATCCCCCATTGATTTTATTTTTTCCCCTGGTTTTGAATGAGGTTAAACCCCCTTTCATTAGATATGTAGATATGGCTCTGTGTGGCTCAGTTGGTAGACCATGGCACTTGCAAAGCCAGGGGTGTGGGTTTGTTTCACACTGGGGACCGCTACGAAAAAATATGAAAATGTATGTACTCAGCACTGTACGTCACTCTGGATAAGCGCATCTGCTAGATGACTAAAATGTGAATGTAAATGTAATATCATATTTGTATATCTCCTTCAGGATAAACAAATACAGCATATATTACATTTTAAGTACACAGTGCTGAGCTGTCTGTTTATTTTAATTTTATTTTACCAGGCAGGTCAATTAAGAACAAATTCTTATTTATAATGATAGCCTTTCTTACCAAACAAAATGTCATATTAGTTATACTTTCTATTTAATTTGTCCACCTAAAAGTAAAACATTCCATACTCCAGGATTATCCAATAAGTGTCTCAAATTACACATACTCCTATTTTCATTTACTCTAACCTGGAGCCCCAAGTGTGGCTCCCAACAGGTTTTTAAAAATGAAACACTTTTGTTCACAGGGAGGACACAGCACCCTTTACTTTCTCATTATTGGAAGGCATAGTTTGTATTTTAGTCTTAAATTTTACTGTAGAATTACCAATCTCCATTGGATATTCTTTATTTGCTATATTATAAATGTCTTATTTTTTTATTAATATGTAACTATAAAATACATCAGCCATGTATCAATGTTCACCAAATTAAAAATGTAGTAAGTATCACTTGAACTACTCAATCACAGTCATGAAATTTGTCAGGCAACTCAAGGGCTTCGCATACTCTTGTCTTTTTGAGAGAAAAAAAAGTATTTATTGTCCTGTCAGAGAAATTTCACATATCAACACGGCTGCCTTCTCAGCCTAATCTTATATTTCGACCAAAAGCTCCAGCCATTCACACGGCTGACCCTTCACATACCACCATCTTTTCTCCATGTTTTTGTAACTTTGTTCTACCATGACAAAAGAAGCAGACATCTAACAGGGGATGGTGAAAGGCAAGTCACAAATATAGAACCATAGTTCTAAAAGTAGACCAGTGGCAACCCATCATTCAGGGCATGTGGGGTAGAGCCTACCTGATTAGCAAAAAAATATGAATATATATATATATTTTTTGTTGTTGACGGTTTTGCATGTTATTTTGGCATTAATACGTGTCACATATCAGTTCGCAAACAATGTAAAAGAACAACATTAAGTTAATAAAGCCTCATACAAACATGGTCTCTTTTTTTGCTTTCTTGAGTAAGGCAGCTCCAAAATGCAGGTGTTTCAGCCTAACTCAGTGCTTTCTGTGGTGGTGGTGGTGGGGCAGCCAGCGTAAAGTACAGAGCATAGGGGTTGGTAATGTCCTCTACTTGTGCTGTGATTGGCTCAGTGTTCTGTCACTCATGGGGTCACTAAGTCACCACAAAATCTACAGGGAGAGCTCGGAAATTCAAGCCCCTTGGGTGCTGCCATAGATTTACATTAGAAGTCCCCATCCAAGAAGTTTGGCCACAGATAAAATGACGTCAAATCACGTTATATCTACCAAAGCTTTGATTGGATTGATCATGTCAACATTATGCTTTCAAAATCTTAGCTAGCAAGCTAGACAAGCAGTCATCGTGAATCAAGTTGAAAATCTACTGGCAAATCCTTGTCATATTAAGAGAAATTATAGATAAAACGTATTGGTGCTCATTGGACATAAACATGACACAACAAGTTGGAAATCGCAAATTCAACAATGATTGGTTTGGAAGGAATCAGTGGCTAACTGCAAGCGTTGCAAAGCAGTATCAAAAAGGAGACCGAGGGTTGCTAAACCCTGGTCCCTGACAGCGGAACTCACAGAATTCACAATTGTGACCATCAGTCTTGAGATTAGAGAGAGAACCCAGCAGATTGCACCTCCTAGAGATGTATACGGCTTGTTGAAGTGAAGTAATCACAATTCTACCTTGAACGGGCCAGTGCTCCCCCCCTTGTCTGGTTTCACAGAACCAGATCGAGTGGTCGTGCCACCCCCAGGGCTTCTCAACCTTAGTCACTAAACTGAACCAACAACGTGACACTGAACACAGGCTCTTTATGGCTGACTTTTTAAAACTAATCTGAACAAGATTTCACTACCCTGCTACACAAAATACACACAGTAACACATATTTTTTGTATAGCAGTGTCACAAAGGACATCAGCCGGTGGTTGCTAATCGCTGGTCCCGGAGAGCTCTAGCAATTGTGTGGTCAGTAAACTGATTGGTTACTTTTCCACCAGGCCAACACCACCAAGGCAGATGTCACTTGAGTTTTAAAGATTTAGTTTTGCAGCTCCACCGCACAAACCACACACAGCTGATTTGGTTTTCCACTCTGCTGACCTTGTACTTACAGAATTCCTGACTTTGTTCAGACTGCCACGGTACAGAAAGTCCATTGGTGTCTGATACTGGTATACATTTTTAACCAAGTTGACTACAACAAGACCAATATTAAAGACCAATATTACTACTTGATGATACAACGAGGGTCTTTATACCAAAATCTACATACTTTTGTATATATAGTGTATGTGGACACCCCTTCAAATTAGTGGATTTGGCTATTTCAGCCACACGCGTTGCTGACAAGTGTATAAAATCGAGCACACAGCCATGCAATCTCCACAGTCAAACATTGGCAGCAGAATGGCCTTATTGAAGAGCTCAGTGATGTGCCACCTTTCCAACAAGTCAGTTTGTCAAATTGCTGCCCCGGTCAACATTAAGGGCTGTTATTATGAAGTGGAAATGTCTAGGAGCAACAATGGCTCAGCCTCGAGGTGTTAGGCCACACAAGCTCACAGAACGGGACCGCAGAGTGCTGAAGCGCGTAGCATGTAAAAATGTATTTGTTCTCGTTTGCAACACTCACTACCGAGTTCCAAACTGCCTCTGGAAGCAATGTCAGCAGAATAACTGTTAGTCGGGAGCTTTATGTTACGTCGGCCAGGCCTAATCACCCAACATCAGTGCCCGACCTCACTAATGCTCTTGTGGCTGAATGGAAGCAGCAATGTTCTAACATCTAGTGGAAAGTGTTCCCAGAAGAGTGGAGGCTGTTATAGCAGCAAAGGGGGGACCAACTCCATATTAATGCCCATGATTTTAGAATGAGATGTTTAATGAGCAGGTGTCCACATATTTTTGGTCATGTAGTGTACAGTGCCTTCAGAAAGTATTCACACCCCTTGACTTTTTCCACATTTTGTTGTATTACAGCCTGAACTTAAAATTGATAAAAATTTAGATTGTTGGTCACTGGCCTACACACAATACCCAATAATGTTAAATTAGATTTTTTTTTCCTCACATTTTTTACAAGTTAAATGCTGTAATGTCTTGAGTCAATAAGTATTCTAAGGACAAGCCCTCCCCTAACCCGGACGACGCTGGACTAATTGTGCGCCGCCCCATGGGTCTCCTGGTCACGGCCGGCTGCGACAGAGGCTGGACTCGAACTCTAGTGGCACAGCTAGCACTGTGATGCAGTGCCTTAGACCGCTGTGCCACTCGGGAGGCCCCGAGTTACAGTTTTGACTTAATCTACTTGAACATCGATGGCAAGACCTGAAAATGGTTGTCTAGAAATGATCAACGACCAATTTGACAGAGCTTGAACATTTTTGAAAACAATAATGGGCAAATGTTGCACAATCCAGGAGTGGAAGCTCTTAGTCTTTCTTACCCAGAAAGACTCACAGCTGTAATTGCTGCCAAAGGTGCTTCTCAAAAGTATTGACTCAGGGGTGTGAATATGTATGTAGATGGTTATTCACACGATTAACATTTTCAAAAAACATGTTTTCACTTTGTCATTATGGGGTATTGTGCGTAGATGCGTGAGGAAAAAAAAGAATCAATTTTGAATTCAGGCTGTATAACGCAACAAAATGTGGAATAAGTCAAGGGATATGAATACTCTCTGAAGGCACTGTACCAAGGGAAGACAACCTCTCAGTGAGAGAAACCATGCACGGAATGCTCCACAAAAGAGGAGAACACGTTTGACTCACCTCCAGAAAGCTCATTCTGAAGCGTTGCCGAGCACCGAGCACTGGCGAAAACCTTAGCATCCCATCCTCATCGCCATCTATAATGGGGATTTCAAGGTGAATAAAAGAGAAGAGCAGTCGCACATAAAGTCTATCAAAATCAATCTGCTTTCATACAAGTTGCAACAGGGAGACACCTCCAGCACAGAAAATGTCAAAGGGGAGATTTTAAACGCCACTAGCAGAGCCACACAAGGAAGAATAAGTGTCAATGCTGTCAGTATGACAAGAGTTTCTTCAGAGCGGCTCACCTGAAAACCCATCTCCTCAGTCACAGTGGAACCAAAACACTAGTCCGATCTAACTGTGGGAAAAGGTTCAACCAGGAATGAAACTTAGAAAATCAACATTAGAGTAAAGTTGTAATGAACCTCCATCTGTAGAAGTACAGATATGATGATGAATGTGAGTAGTAGGTGAATAAACAACTTATTATGAATTATAATCAATTGCAATAACACAACATTAGTTATATTAGAGTGGTATGAATTGGATCATCATTAAGTGAAATCATCTAATTCAGTTCCCAATACACTAAAAGAAAAATATTTTTCATTGTGATGTGATTTAGACAGACTTCCATTGGTGGTTGTCCATTGACTTAACTTGATAATATTCTAACCTCACTCTGACCAAACAAACTGTGGCAATTGTAAGTTGCAACACTTATGAACACATGTAGACATTCCAGTACAGCGTTGCACAGTAATGGGTTACTATAACGCACGGACCTGTTACTCATAGGAAGTTTCATTGTGTGTCTGACGCACTAATTAGGAAGTGAGAGTCAATGTTCTTGCAAATGCAATCATACCCACTGATATGTTAAGTTTGATTTACTAGGAGACACTGTGAGCAGACACACTGATGCGGATTGCACCAGCTCACACATTTACATATTACTTTGACATGCTGTACACGTCTATTTGACTAAGGAGAGAGAAGACTAACATTGATATTGACACAATTAGAACAAATAAGTACACATGGTTCCCCTTTATCTTCTCATCCTTGTCTTTGTCCATGGACCACCAGGTGAGCCTCTCATTTACAATGAATATGTATTATACTTGTATGTTGATGGATGTCTTGGGGGTCTCTAACTTTTGATAGTTAATCAGATTCTAAAGTGTTTTTAAGTATTGGGTGTGGTAATTGCATTAAAAGCCCTTAAAGAATTGCCTTGGTCATTTCTAAATATTGCAATCCCTAAACAACAAAATATAGGCCGACACATAGTGAAAAATAATCTATGTTTTAGAAATAGGTGCTACATTCAATACTGTGCTCTTGTATTAGAGGAAGCAGTATTAGCATACTGTGAAGAAAAAGGAAATTGTTGTGCAATGTTTTATTGGCCTGTGGTGTCTTAATACCTCACTGTCCACTCGATATCCCCCCTTTTCTTTTGGGTAAAAATTGTATTATACTCATAAATCATGTTTTTAGAGATACAAACAAATATTTGATATTTTAGCTTTTCAATAGACAGAATAAACCATTATTCACCTTATTCTAATACAGCTTTCACAAATATATTTGAAATGGATGGCACTGAGCAGTCTACTATCTATTCATTCAACACAGGTTGCAACAGCCTGTGGACGGTGACAAAAAGTTCTGCAAAGAGTGGTGGAGCCATCACGATCCCCTGCCACTACCACCGCATGTTCAGAGACCATGTCAAATATTGGTGTAAGGGCAGAACCTGGGCCTTATGTAGAGTGATGGCAAGCACCGACCCAAGGCGGAGCATAGGAGACATGTCAATCACAGACATCCCAGAGGAGCTGGTCTTCACTGTGACCATGAAGAACCTACAGGAGACTGACACCAACAGGTACTGGTGTGCTCTGAAAGTGGGTGCGATAGGCAAGCCGGATGTCAAAGTTTCCGTGGACCTCACAGTCACCCAAGGTAAGCGCCACTTAAATGTACATTTTTGACCTTACACTAGTTTTTGCATTGCATAATTCCTGTAAAAAGTAGCATATTACATCAGTAATAATATTGTATATCTTTTCCATCAGGCTCTCCTGATCTGTCAGTGGTTGATGAGCTGGTATCTGTTGAGGAGGGGGGCAGTGTCAGTGTACAGTGTCTCTACAGTGACACACTCAGAGGCAAAGAGAAGAAGTGGTGCAGGAGTGGGGACCGGCATTCCTGTCAGACACAGACAGATACTAGCCAGAATGCATCTGTTGTGATCAGTGATGGCAAGAGGGGAGTGTTCAATGTGACATTGAAAGAACTAGAGAAGAAAGATGCAGGCTGGTATTGGTGCTCTGTTGGAGACCTACAGGCTGCAGTTCATATCAATGTCACTCAGAGATCCACAGCACACAGGAACACTGCAGGTCAGTTGATGCTGGTAGAGTGAAGCACTGTTACACTGTAGTTTGTTTGCACCACCTTATGCTTGTGCTGTAGTATTCTGTTGAAGCTTTTTTTCTTCATCAATGAGAACATTGTTATACTGAAAACACCAACACTGAAGTTGATATTTGCAGTATTATTTCAGAAGCAAAATAAGGTTATTTTTTTGTTTCATTTCTGACTTCCTACCCATGTTTCCTTCCACAGAAGCAGTGACTACTCCAACGCTGCCCATGTTACACTCCGCATTCTCGACATTCACAGACTCCACAGCTACCTCTGCCTCAAAGACAAACCCTTCCGCCACAGTAGACTCTGCTCTGACAACATCCTCATATGGCTCTGCAACTCCATATCCATCCGTCTCAGTTCCATACATCACAATCCATTCTTCCACACTGACTTCTTCACTAACAACAGCACAACCTACATGCTGTCCTTCTACCGAATCTACATCTTCTAACAATAAAATCAGGTATGTTTTGATTGATACTCAAAGAATTCTATTCAAAGTTCACTATTTTTGCTGCATTACTTCTATGCTTTGCCACAAGATGTCACCCTCTGTATAAAAATTGATTTACATGTGAGTCAAGTCACAGTTTCTAACTTGTGCTGCTTCCTCAAATTACAACTTTTCTTTTTGTTACCATTCTTTGATCATGATTTTATGTTATTTTCAATTTTAGAAACCTGCCCTGGCATGCTCCTATTCTCATTGTGTTGGCCATGGTGTTGATGGTTATTGTTGTTATGGCTGCAGTTAACATCTATAGATCTTCCAGGAATAGTAAGTGCTCTCCTCCTTCAACTTTATCATTTCTCTTTTGGCTCCAAAATAAATAAATACATTTTTAGTGTGTTTTCTTAGGAACAAACTGTTTCCTTTTTTAGCCTGACCATTTGATCACTGTTATAAAGCTACCCCATCCCTTGACTTGTCTCTCTCTAATCTCCTGTCAGATATCAGACTTGTGGAAGGAGAGATGACTGAGCTGGTGATAAATCAAGATCAATGATATCACTTTTAAGAGCCTAAAAATACATTTGGATCATAAAAATTACTGTAAGTTTGCTTTAATATCAACCAAAATAATCACATGTACAGTACATGTATTGTAGTAATAACATACAATTAGATAGAGAACAGAGAAAAAATGCATGAAACATTAAACAATTTCAATAGATTATTCCGTTGTGGCTGCAAACCATTCAAATGAATTGTCATCATAAGAGCACACATACACACAAATAGATATCATGTGTAATTAGCTAACGTTACAAAACAAATCAATAACTGAATTAAAAGTTCAGGAAAAAGCAATGTGACTACACATTATTGTACAATAGCATTCATCTTTATGTAAGGTTTGTATCTTTATAACAGAACTGAAAGAGCTATAAACATTTGAAGATGTCTTTCAAAAACCTGACATACTGGAGACTGAGATGATCGAATGGATCCTAAGACAGACTGCATCCCTAGGTCAGGGGGATTAAAAGTGTGTTCAATTTCACTTCAATAAATCAATAAGTATAATCTAATCATACATGGTCATTTTTCATAAGATATTTGGACTCAACGATTTAAGTGATAAAAATACATAGCACTTACTTTGGTAGTCTCTCATCACCAGAGCTGCTAGGATGTTGCATGCCAAAAAATACCAGGCCAACAGCACCTTTCAGCAGAATATCCAGATATCTCTCCCAGTCCCAACTAGAAAACCCCCAAAAAATAAATCTAAATGAGCTTATCTGTTACAGTATATCTACACTAATGAATAAAAAAAGCAATCGTTTCACCTCCACCTTGAGTCATCATCCTCCGTTGCTTTCAGAGTCAAGACCAAAGGGAAAGTAATCAGATTCATGGTTGGAGGAGATGTTGCTGTGAGGGGAAGGACATTTGAATCATTGATTTGTGTAGCAAGCATCACATGCAGAGCACTTGTAAATGAAATATAAACAAGTATTATTATTATTATTGTTGTTATTATAATTATTATTATTCTCTTGTTTCAATAAATGTCTCTTGAAAATGAAAGATGTACAAGGTACAATGTTCTTTTGTCTGCATTATTTGGATTCTGAAGGGGGCTACAAAGCCTTAAATGTGAGTGATAGTGAATCTGTGACAGTCTATCAGCTTACATGCGTTAGATGCATTGAGGACTGAGATGTACACCGGGATCTGCTTGTCTCCTGCTATGCACCAGTACCAGTCGTTATCGTTCATCTCCAGATGTCTCATCGTCACAGTGAAGGTACGACTCCATGTATTGATGATCAAATCCATGCGGTCCTGAGACACCCGCTCTCCCTCTGCAGTCAAGCAGGAGCTCCAGTTCCCTGCAGGTTTCCCGTTCCACCACATCTTCTCACTGTCATCCATGATGTCACTGTGGAGACACTCAGCTGTGGTGCTGTTCCCCTCCTTACCAGACACCATGTTGCTCCTCACCGACACATCTGGGAAGCCTGGAATATGGAAACAGAAACGATACAGACAAAGCAAGCTCATTCTCGCGCATCACACAGAGATCCAGGGTTGGGGTGAATTAAATGTATATTCAGAGGTGGGCATATCTGTTACATATATTTAAATTACTTCAGAGTATTTTGTCATTTATAATACACTGGGCTGAACTAGACTCCAATGTATTCTGTAACAAGACACTTCTGTGGCCCCCTTTCACCCTACATTGGTATCAGAAATCTGTTGGCACTATTATGTGATCATCTGAGAGCATCTGCTAAATGAACTACATATAAATGTAGTAATGTCAAAATTAACAATTGCAAAGGATGCTGAGTATTATTGCTGAGCATTATTAAAGCCAATAATTAATACCCATTCAAGCAGTTCATTTTGCAGTTCATTTTGGTATGTTCATTTTCACATATACATTTACATTTTGGTAATTTAGCAGACACTCTTATCCAGAGTGTCTTGGGGCTCTATTCAATCCGTATCGCGGAAGTTCAGCTTTACAGCACGATTTAAATTTAAAGGCAATGTTCCCGCTTTATCAGAGACTACCTTCAGATTAAACGCTGCCTACTGTATGTTGGCTCAATCGGAAATTACCTTTACATTTCTATCACGGAATCTGTATAGCTTTACATATTTATTGAATAGAGCCCTTACTATTTACAGTCAGTGCATTCCATTAAAGTAGATAATCAACATATCACAGTCATAGCCAGTAAAACGTTTCTGTAACCGTTAATGAGGATGTTGCTGCTGTTCAGGCAGGCTACTTGCAAATTCCAATTCCAATTTTCCTCATAGAATTTTTTAAAACATTTTTTTATTGAACCTTTATTTAACTAGGCAAGTCTGTTAAAAGAACAAATTGTTATTTACAATGATGGCCTACCCCGGCCAAACCCGGATGATGATGGGCCGAATGTGCACCGCCCAGTGGGACTCACAATCACGGCTGGATTCGAACCAGGGACTGTAGTGATGCCTCTTGCACTGATGCCTTAGACCGCTGCGCCACTCGGGAGCAGCATTGAAAAGAATTGGAATTGGAATTTCAGTGTACTTCCTGAATTGACTGCAATTGAAATGGAATTTACCCTGCAGAGATGTTAATGACATTTTGTTTTTGAAAGCTCAGCTAAACCAACCAACCATGACAAAGCAGGACTATGATAAATAGTATATCACCTGCAGTGACAGTCAGTGACAGAGATGCTTCCATTGTTTCTTCCATTGTCCACAGTACACACATACTCCCCTGTGTCCTGAATCTGTAGGTTCTGCATGGTCACAGTGAAGACATGCTGGCTGGGGTCATCTGTGATGGACACATCCCCCCGTCGCAAAGGAAAGTCAGTACGCACTATGGTAGTGCAGTCTAACTCTCCCTTCATCCTGCACCAGTATTTCACATCCTCCTTGTACCTCTGGTCATAGGGACAGAGAGCAGAAAGAGACTGGCCCCTGTAGAGAGTGACCTGGCTGTCTGTCACCTTACTGTTCTTTGGACCTGTGAGAAGAACAACTACATACTGTATGTTGGCAGAGATTGGGCTAAATCACTAATCAAAATCAATTGAATCAAAAATCAACATGGGTTTATGGGAGACATGATGATGACACTCAGTTCTTCATTGGAAGTAATTGTAATAAAGACTTGGGGTGCTGTGGACAAAGACAAGATAACGAGGGCAGGTTACCTGGTGGTGGTACGTGGACGACCTGTTGTCCCCTGTCCTCTGCTGAGCTACAGATCTCCTGGCTGATATGTTCAGAGATCTCCTGCAGGCCTGAGAATTTCTGGACGAAGAACACATTTTCGCGACGGCCAGTGATCTTGTTCAGACCCATCAGTGAAGCATTGGCGCCCCCGATAGCATAAAGAGACACATCATGATTCTTGAGCTCTTGCAATGACGCTCTCACATTCTCATGGAGCTCACTGCCCATAATGACCAACCCAACCTTAGTCACCGATTCTCCTCTGACACCCTCCCTCTACTCCCTGAGAAGCTCACTCATCATCTCCAGGTGTGGGTCAGTCTCTGTGGTCGAACCGTTTGACTGTCTCAGATTCCAGATGTGCTTTAGGATCTCCCTGTTGTTTAGGGGAGTGCTGAGGTTGAACGCCGCCGTGTCACTGTGTCGACTATATGGAACCAGACCCACTCGAACCTGGTCCTGCCCCAGGTAGAAGCAATGCAGCAGTGATCGGAGGAAGTCTTTGATAAGCTCAAACTCCTGAGGCATGATGCTCTGGGATCTGTCATCCAGAATAATCATGATATCGATGGATGCTCCCTGGGAACAGACTGGCAGAACAAACATGAATTACAAGTCTACCTAATTGTTTAAAACATAATGTATGGCTTTATGTTGTAATATGTCACACCCTGACCTTAGATATCTCTGTTTTCTATATATAGTTTAGTTAGGTCAGGGTGTGACTAGGGTTGGTACTCTAGGTTTTTGTTTGTCAAGTTTTTTTGTATGTCTAGGGTTTCTGTATGTCTAGGGGTTGTGTATGTCTACGTTGGCCTGATATGGTTACCAATCAGATTGGGGATCATATTTAGGCATGCCCCCCTCCCCCTTTCTGGTGTGGGATCTTGTCTATGTGTAGTGGCCTGTCAGCACTATATTGTATAGCTTCACGTTTCGGTTGTTATTTTGTTTGTTTGTTCGGTGTTCATTCTTTTAATAAAGGGAATGTACGCATACCACGCTGCGCCTTGGTCCTTCATACGACGAATGTGACATAATATAGCAAAACGTATATGTTTAGAATACACTACAGATGGAAATGGAAACTAATTCAACAAACATTTCAGGGGAAGGAAACCGGAATATAACTCCTACTCATTCACACTCCAGGCTGGTGTAAGTACCTGTCAGGTTGCTGGACACCCTCTCCTCTGCCAGGTCACAGAGACTCTGGGCGACATACGGGACACTGCTCTTCATGTCTCCAAATGTATCAACAAGGAACACATTCTCTGGATTGAAGCGCCTTGAATACCAATGCCCATGAGAGAAACGCCATGTTTCCTTAGAAGATGTGCTGACACTTCCATGTCATAGGGATCAGTGGATTCTCCATCTGTGATGACAATTCCAATTTGTGGAACACCCTCACTTGCCCTGCTGCCTTTAACCTTCTTAACCAGAGCCATCATAAGCCTCAGGGCCTTTCCAGTATATGTGTCACCTCCCGTTTGTACAAAGGAGTAAATACCCTTCAGGATTTCACTTCTATTCATATGATCATTGAGCCTGAACACAACTTCTGGTGATGTACTAAAATTCATCAGACTGATTCTGATGTGGTCGGTGCCCACAAACAAAGAGTGCACCAGGGTATCCAGAAACCTCTTCATCATCATAAAGTCTATATATTGTATGCTAGTAGATTCATCCATCAGGATAACAACATCAGCCTTCACTCCCTGTGGGGAAACTGAAAGAAGAGCTGTTTGTCACAAACTTGATGATAGTGTAACATTACAAATTAACTATATAAGGATAAACTACTGAAAATATTTTACTACCTTCTCCCTGAGCTTCTGCCACTTTGCTGGGGTAGACAATCAGAAGAACGACAAATGTCCATTTGGGCCCCATTTTCATGCTTTTGTTGAAAGACAAATATTAGAAATACATAGTTATTTAACCTGCAACTAGACAAACTCAGAGATGTTTATTACTAAGACTACTATTTTATTACTTTGTTACCCCTATACCATTACTATGACTACTAATGATGATTAAATACGTGTTGCTATATTACTTACCTGATTCATCAAGAAATGTAACGAAGATGTCCACTGTATTTTAACCAGAAATCCTCACTCTCAGATTTGACTGTACACCCCTCATAGTTTGCAGGTCATGGGAGACACAAATATTTTCTGCCAGCAAAGTACTACTGTCCTTCCTCAGACCACAGACTGTATTGTCATATGGAAGCATAATTGCCATGGTAACACAAGAGGAGCACACACACGATATGTGAGCACACAACATTATCATTGTCATCACTTAGATACAGTACTTCCTGTGAAATTCTCATAAATGAACAAAAAACTGCTATGGTCCAACACTTGTGATAAAAAGGACCCACGAGTTTTGTCGGTAGCACTAGTAGGTTGGGTGTAGAATACCAAGTTCTAGTAGCTGCTTGACCACTCTATTTTGAGTGCCTGAGAATATTGGATTTCAAGGTTTCCCGATGTGAGCAGAAACAAATATCAATTGTGCTACTGCTCAATTTGTTTTCCATTTGCAGGTCCACCTGTGTCTCTGGCGACTCAAATTATTATTTCCAAGTGAACAGAACATGGTTGGAGGTCTGACCATTTCTGGTTGTTTAGGAAAATGCTGCTTGTTTTGCTTATGACAATATCGAGAGCATACTGACATGGCAACTCAGCCACTGACCGCAAGGCTCTATAGCTGTCAGACTGGCCAATACCTTTTACCCCCAGACCACCAGGCTGCTGAATAGCTACCACTAGGCAGCTACCAGCTCCCCCCCCTCCCAACAGATATTTACCCTGCCCCACCCCCAATGGATATGTATCATTGTTACAGTTGTTAAAAACAGTATATATACAAAAGTATCTACTGCAGACACCGCTACAGATTAGCTGATTCAGCTATTTCAGTATGTAGACCCCCCCCACACACACACACACACACACTGTTCACTCAATTAGGTTAGTACTGTGGAGCAACTAAACTCAGCAAAAAAATAAATGTCCTCTCACTGTCAACGCGTTTATTTTCAGCAAACTTAACGTGTGTAAATATTTGTATGAACATAACCAGATTCAACAACTGAGACATAAACTGAACAAGTTCCACAGACATGTGACTTACAGAAATTGAATAATGTGTCCCTGAACAAAGGGGAGTCAAAATCAAAAGTAACAGTCAGTATCTGGTGTGGCCACCAGCTGCATTAAGTACTGCAGTGCATCTCCTCCTCATGGACTGCACCAGATTTGCCAGTTCTTGCTGTGAGATGTTACCCCACTCTTCCACCAAGGCATCTGCAAGTTCCTGGACATTTCTGGGGGGAATGGCCCTAGCCCTCACCCACCGATCCAACAGGTCCCAGGCGTGCTCAATGGGATTGAGATCCGGGCTCTTCACTGGCCATGGCAGAACACTGACATTCCTGTCTTGCAGGAAATCACACACAGAACGAGCAGTATGGCTGGTAGCATTGTCATGCTGGAGGGTCATGTCAGGATGAGCCTGCAGGAAGGGTACCCCATGAGGGAGGAGGATGTCTTCCCTGTAACGCACAGCGTTGAGATTGCCTGCAATGACAACAAGCTCAGTCCGATGATGCTGTGACACACCGCCCCAGACCGCCCCAGACGGTCCCTCCACCTCCAAATCGATCCCGCTCCACAGTACAGGCGTCGGTGTAACGCTCATTCCTTCGACGATAAACACGAATCCGACCATCACCCCTGGTGAGACAAAACCACGGCTCGTCAGTGAAGAGCACCTTTGCCAGCCCTGTCTGGTCCAGCAACGGTGGGTTTGTGCCAATAGGCGACGTTGTTTCCGGTGATGTCTGGTGAGGACCTGCATTACAACAGGCCTAAAAGACCTTAGTCCAGCCTCTCTCAGCCTATTGCGGACAGTCTGAGCACTGATGGAGGGATTGTGCGTTCCTGGTGTAACTCGGGCAGTTGTTGTTGCCATCCTGTACCTGTATCACAGGTGTGATGTGTGGTGGTTCATTTCTTTACAATCAAATGAGGAGAGACAAACTTATCACACAAGTCAGTTATACTTCAACTAAATCTTTAATAGTGAGATCTTTGCCCTCCGACTCCAAACGCTTTAGGTTTGGAATGCGCTTTAGGTTTTATCACCCAAACGACATCGTAAATCTCCTGTCAGTGTTATTTCCCAGAGGCCCATCCTCAGTAGAACACACAAACAATAGTTAAGAATAGTCTATTTTGTTGAAATAAAATCTTGCAACCATTTGATGGTTAATAAAAGCATTATAACATAATCTTGCAATTTTGCCACCATAGATGTTTGGATGTACCGATCCTGTGCAGGTGTTGTTACACGTGGTCTGCCACTGCGAGGATGATCAGCTGTCCATTCTGTCTCCCTGTAGCGCTATCCTAGACGTCTCACAGTACGGGCATGGCAATTTATTGCCCCGGCCACATCTGCAGTCCTCATGCCTACTTGCAGCATGCCTAAGGCACATTCACGCAGATGAGCAGGGACCCTGGGCATCTTTCTTTTGATGTTTTTCAGAGTCAGCAGAAAGGCCTCTTTAGTGTCCTAAGTTTTCATAACTGTGACCTTAATTGCCAAATGTCTCTAAGCTGTTAGTGTCTTAATGACCTTTCCACATGAATTGTTTATGGTTCATTGAACAAGCATGGAAAACAGTGTTTAAACCCTTTACAATGAAGATCTGTGAAGTTACTTGGATTTTTATGAATTATCTTTGAAAGACAGGGTCCTGAAAAAGGGAAGTTTCTTTTTTTGCTGAGTTTCGAATGTTTCTGATCCATCCTCAGTTTTCTCCTATCACAGCCATTCTAAACCAAGATGGCATAGCTGTCAGACGTCCTTTGTCCTCGTCTTGTCGTGTCCCGAGTATATATATATTCACATCTTTCTTCGCATGTCTTTTATATATTTTATTTTCCAAAAAGTCAACTTCAAAACACTCTCCTGCAATCCGCCTCACCAATTTAAAAAAAGTATTATTTACCTCAAATCTGAAATCCACAGTAGAAGCTAGCCAGAAGCTAGCCAAGAAGCTAACCAGAAGCTAGCCAGAAGCTAACCAGAAGCTAGCCAGAAGCTAGCCAGAAGCTAACCAGAAGCTAACCAGAAGCTAGACAGAAGCTAGACAGAAGCTAACCAGAAGCTAGCCAGAAGCTAGCCAGTTTACTGGCTAACGTTAGTATTCAGCTAACCATGGTTTGTGGTCATCAGCTATCCTTTAGCTCGAAAAGCTATCGCCAGTTTTGTACAAAGCGACTCAAACCAGAACATACCGGACCTATTTTTCTCTCCATTTCTCCGGATTTCAACCGCAAGCTCTGGACATTTACACCTGGATCTCACAGCTAGCTAGCTGCTATATCCCTGTGACTATTGGCTTACGTCGATCCCGGAGCAAACATCAATTATTCCGGAGCTAGCCAGCTGAAGAGTTCCATCAGCCACTCCTGGGCTACAATCACCTATCCGGACCCGTTTTACTGCCGATGCGGAGCCCCACCGGGCCTTCAAGAGTGGAAAACCGACGTTATCTGCCCAAGGGAGTTATCCAACTGGCCCCTCCGTAGTGACATTACCTGAACGGCCATCTGCGGCCCGCTAAGCTCTCTTATCGGCTGCTATCTGAATAGGTCTATCGGACAATTTTTCTTGGGTCACTATATCTATTTTGCCAATTGGATTGATCCCATCTACCACACGGAACCCCACTAATCTACCGACGGAAACGCATGAGGTGGCTTAAAACAGACCTCCATCCTATGCTAGCTTGCTACCGATGGCCCGGCTAGCTGTCTGAATCGCCGTGACCCCAACCAACCTCACTACTCACTGGACCCTTATGATCACTCGACTAAGCATGCCTTAATGTCAATATGCCTTGTCCATTGCTGTTCTGGTTAGTGTTTATTGACTTATTTCACTGTAGAGCCTCTAGCCCTGCTCATTATACCTTATCCAACCTTTCAGTTCCACAACCCACACATGCGACGACATCACCTGGTTTCAATTATGTTTCTAGAGACAATATCTCACTCATCATCACTCAATATCTAGGTTCACCTCCACTGTATTCACATCGTACCATACCTTTGTCTGTACATTATGCCTTGAAGCTATTTTATCGCCCACAGAAACCTCCTTTTACTCTCTGTTCCGGACGTTCTAGACGACCAATTCTCATAGCTTTTAGCCATACCCTTATCGTACTCCTCCTCTGTTCCTTTGGTGATGTAGAGGTGAATCCAGGCCCTGCGGTGCCTAGCTCCACTCCTATTCCCCAGGAGCTTTCTTTTGATGACTTCTGTAACCGTAATAGCCTTGGTTTCATGCATGTTAACATTAGAAGCCTCCTCCCTAAGTTTGTTTTATTCACTGCTTTAGCACACTCTGCCAACCCGGATGTTCTAGCCATGTCTAATCCTGGCTTAGGAAGACCACCAAAAATTCTGAAATCTTCATCCCTAACTACAACATTTTCAGACAAGATAGAATGGCCCTCTAAATACACCTTTGCTGTTTTCAACCAAAATCTCAGCGATCACTGCCTCATTGCCTGCATCTGTAATGGGTCAGCGGTCAAACGACCTCCACTCATCACTGTCAAACGCTCCCTGAAACACTTCAGCGAGCAGGCCTTTCTAATCGACCTGGCCGGGGTATCCTGGAAGGATATTGATCTCATCCCGTCAGTAGAGGATGCCTGGTTGTTTAAAAAAATGCCTTCCTCGCCATTGTAAAGGTCCTAAATGATATCTTAACCGTCATCGATTCTGTGCAGCTGTATTCATTGACCTGGCCAAGGCTTTCGACTCTGTCAGTCACCACATCCTCATCGTCAGACTCGATAGCCTTGGTTTCTCAAATTATTGCCTCACCTGGTTCACCAACTACTTCTCTGATAGAGGTCAGTGTGTCAAATCGGAGGGCCTGTTTTCCGGGCCTCTGGCAGTCTCTATGGGGGTGCACAGAGTTCAATTCTTGGACCGACTCTCTTCTCTGTATACATCAATGATGTCGCTCTTGCTGCTGGTGAGTCTCTGATCCACCTCTCGCAGACGACACCATTCTGTATACTTTTCTGGCCCTTCTTTGGACACTGTGTTAAAAACCCTCCAGAAAAGCTTCAATGCCATACAACTCTCCTTCCTTGGCCTCCAATTGCCCTTAAATACAAGTAAAACTAAATGCATGCTCTTCAACCGATCGCTGCCTGCACCTGCCCGCCTGTCCAGCATCACTACTCTGGACGGTTCTGACTAATATAGAATATGTGGACAACTACAAATACCTAGGTGTCTGGTTAGACTGTAAACTCTCCTTCCAGACTCACATCAAACATCTCCAATCCAAAGTTAAACCTAGAATTGGCTTCCTATTTCGCAACAAAGCATCCTTCACTCATGCTGCCAAACATACCCTTGTAAAACGGACCATCCTACCGAACCTCGACTTCGGCGATGTCCTTTCCAAAATAGGCTCCAATACCCTACTCAATAAATTCGATACAGTCTATCACAGTGCCATCCGTTTTGTCACTAAAGCCCCATATACTACCCACCACTGCGACCTGTACGCTCTTGTTGGCTGGCCCTCGCTTCATACTCATCGCCAAACCCACTGGCTCCAGGTCATCTAGAAGACCCTGCTAGGTAAAGTCCCCTCTTATCTCAGTTCGCTGGTCACCATAGCACCACCCACCTGTAGCACGCGCTCCAGCAGGTTGTCTCTCTGGTCACCCCCAAAACCAATTCTTCCTTTGGCCCCCTCTCCTTCCAGTTCTCTGCTGCCAATGACTGCAACGAACTACAGAAATCTCTGAAACTGGAAACACTTTTCTCCCTCACTAGCTTTAAGCACCAGCTGTCAGAGCAGCTCACAGATCACTGCACCTGTACATAGCCCATCTGTAATTTAGCCCAAACAACTACCTCTCCCCCTACTGTATTTATTTATTTATTTATTTTGCTCCTTTGCACCCCATTATTTCTATCTCTACCTTGCACATTCTTCCACTGCAAACTATCATTCCAGTGTTTTACTTGCTATATTGTATTTACTTCGCCACCATGGCCTTTTTTTGCCTTTACCTCCCTTATCTCACCTCATTTGCTGACATTGTATATAGACTTATTTTTCTACTGTATTATTGACTGTATGTTTGTTTTACTCCATGTGTAACTCTGTGTTGTTGTATGTGTCGAACTGCTTTGCTTCATCTTGGCCAGGTCGCAATTGTAAATGAGAACTTGTTCTCAACTTGCCTACCTGCTTAAATAAAGGTGAAATAAAAATAAATCAATAAATGACTCTGTAACTATTTTTTAAGTCACCATTTCCCTCATGGTGAAATTCCTGAGCAATTTCCTTCCTCTCTGGCAACTGAGTTAGGAAGGATGATGTTTTTTTGTAGTGACTAGGTGTAATGATTGATACACCATAATAACTTCCCCATGCTCAAAGGGATATTCAGTGTCTGCTTTTTTTTATACCCATTCACCAATAGGTGTCATTCTTTGCCAGGCATTGGAAAACATCTTTGGTCTTTGTGGTTGAATATGTGTTTGTAATTCACTGCTTGACTGAGGGTCCTTACAGATAATTGTATGTGTGAGGTACAGAGATGAGGTAGTCATTCAAAAATCCTTTTAAAAATTATTTTAAACTCTATCATTGTACACAGAGTCAATGCAACATATTATGTGACTTGTTAAGCAGATTTTTACTCCTGAACTTATTTACTGTAGGCTTGCCATAAAAAAAGGGGTTGAATACTTATTGACTCAAGACATTTCAGCTTTACATTTTTTATTAATATGTAAACATTTCAGGAAAACATAATTCCACTTCGGCATTACAGGGTATTGTGTGTAAAAAAAATCTCAATTTTATCAATTTTAAATTCAGGCTGTAACACAACAAAATGTGGAAAAGGTCAAGGGGTGTGAACACTTTCTGAAGGCACTGTATTATTATTATTATTGTTTCATTCACTGCTCTTTTTGACCTTTGATCTTTTTGACCTTGAGAATTTCACTGTACCCTGCGATTACATCTGGGACCCTGTGCATGTGATTTGTGAACACATCAAATCTAGTGGGTTCTTCCTTCTACTTTGACAATAATGTTAAAGACTTAAAGAAAGGCGGTGGCAGTCATACTCTATGAATAAATACATTGACTAAATTATATAAAAACATCCCATACAAGTTTTCCCAGTGTTTTAATGATAAGTTCAATCATAACAAAACAACTGCAGTTTTAAAACGGTTTTAAATAGTTTTCCCTTGTTTTTACAAATTGTCTGTACTCCAAATCTCAACCCCCGGTTTCTTATTTGAGTAGCAGAAAATACATGGCTATCACACTTAAATACATTTCAATTAATTGTGCATTGGACATATTGTGATTGAGGTTTTAAAAAAACAAAAACATGTGGGAATCATTTTTCTCTTTCTAGCACAGCTTATGACAGTACTGATTTGTATTCACAGTTTATATGTTCTTCCAGGGTTCTGGTGTTGCAATAAACCATTGTGATTCTTGTGAATGTCGAAAGCTCAGTCTTACTGCCAGGAACGACGTTCCACTAATCCCCACGGATGTTAGACATTCTGTTAATACAGGAAAAATATCATCAAGGTCAAAGAACTTGAGAACTGACATGGCCTCCCTCTCCGAAATGTCTGAGATTCAGTATCATCTCACTGGTGCATGAAAAAAAGTCCTTGCCTTACATAACATTTGTTTTCTTTTTTTATGATATCTTTCACCAATGTTGTGTTGACTTCCTGGAAATAACAAATTCAGCTCTGTCTCTTATCATTTTGGCGGGACAGGCTGTTTTTATAGTCAATCTGGCAGTAATCTGGCAGTGTGTATCTTCCATATTTTTTTTAATTGAATAAAACAGCAGACTGTAAACAGACAGACTGTATACTTGTGTCTGTGGTAATGTGTTGGATGGTTAAATGCTCAAGGTAAAATATTTGTATAGATACTAAGACATTACATTGACCTATGACCTATCATAAACAATCTGCTACAATATAATCTGTTATCTGATTGAGTATGGAGGATGCACAATGCCAATACTTTGCATTATAAACTGACACTGTCACTCACTGTAATTTGACAGTAATTTACAGGCAGCTAGTGGTAGAGCTAGTGGTAGGTAAGTTATGCTATTTCATATTGCAGTACAACTACGGTTATCTTAATACTGTATCAAAGCAAGTATTGTGTAATGATACAGTTAAATACAATTTTCACTCTATTATACTTACACAGTACCATTTACCTAAGTAAATGGTACAGTAATCTTAATGAATGAATACATTAATTAATGGATTAATTAATAAAATTAATTGAGGGGTGCTGGGGTTTGTATTTTACAGTAATATGCACAACCATTGACGGTTTCAGACTTGATGCCACACCAATTTGTCCACTATACATTTTTTTATTGATGAGGGACTACTACCACATACCAGTTAAATTGGTACAGCATTCACACCAACAGGTGCAACAAATGTAGACTCTTACAAGGCACGCCTAAAACTATGTTAATGAGCTTGAAACAGTAATACCATGCACCCATTAGTGGTCAACAGGTTTTTGGCGCTCCAAAAAATGGTAAATTACTGTATTCTGTGGGATGGAATTACAGTACCATTTGAAATACAGCAATTATTTCCCCGCCCACAAAACTTTGCCACAATGCACCATAAATTGCAGTATGCTGCAGTAGAACATTTCACAATATTTCATTGTTGATAATACCTCAAAAGACTGTATAAATTACCAGTTTCCATTACAGTGCAGACAATAATGTTGCAGATGATGCATGAAATCAGTGAAGTATATCTGTAATATAAATGTACACTCCTCCAACTCAAACCAAACTTCACCATAGCAAGCTTTAAATATGTCCCACAACGTGAAACCTTTGATCTCACAAACATTTCATTACTCTCTCCACTCCCTGCTGTGTAGTTGATTATCTACTTCTCATATACTGTACAGTTAATGATTGATTATCACTCATTACCTTTCATTTTATCTATGGACCCCTCTGACATACAGTACCAGTCAAAAGTTTGGACACACCTACTTATTCAAGGGTTTTTCATTATTTTTACTATTTTCTACATGAACGGATGATCTCTGTGTTTCCCACCGTGAAGCATGGAGGAGGAGTTGTGATGGTGTGGGGGTGCTTTGCTGGTGACACTGTCTGTGATTTATTTAGAATTCAAGGCACACTTAACCAGCATGGCTACCACAGCGATACACCATCCCATCTGGTTTGCGCTTAGTGGGACTATCATTTGTTTTTCAACAGGACAATGACCCAACACACCTCCAGGCTGTGTAAGGGCTATTTGACCAAGAAGGAAAGTGATGGAGTGCTGCATCAGATGACCTGGCCTCCACAATCACCCGACCTCAACCCAATTGACATGGTTTGGGATGAGTTGGACCGCAGAGTGAAGGTAAAGCAACCAACAAGTGCTCAGCACATGTGGGAACTCCTTCAAGACTGTTGGGAAAGCATTCCAGGTGAAGCTGGTTGAGAGAATGCCACGCGTGTGCAAAGCTGTCATCAAGGCATTTTTTACTTTTTAATTTTTTTATTTAACCTTTATTTAACTAGTCAAGTCAGGTAAGAACAAATTCTTAATTACAATGATGGCCTACAGGGGAACAGTGGGTTAACTGCCTTGTTCAGGGGCAGAATGACAGATTTGTACCTCGTCTGCTCTGGGATTTGATCCAGCAACATTTTGGTTACTGGCCCAACGCTCTAACCACTAGGCTCCCTGCCGCAAAGGGTGGCTACTTTGAAGAATCTCAAATATAAAATATATTTTGATTTGTGTAACACTTTTCTGGTTACTACAGTGGCTTGCGAAAGTATTCACCCCCCTTGAATTAAAATTCATTTTGGGGGGGGGGGGGTTGTATCATTTGATGTACACAACACTTCGAAGATGCAAAATGTTTTTTTCTTGTGAAACAAACAAGAAATAAGACAAAAAAACAGAAAACGTGAGCGTGCATAACTATTCACCCCCCGAAAGTCAATACTTTGTAGATCCACCTTTTGCAGCAATTACAGCTGCATGTCTCTTGGGGTATGTCTCTATAAGCTTGGCACATCTAGCCACTGGGATTTTCTTCCCATTCTTCAAGGCAAAAGTGTTCCAGCTCCTTCAAATTGGATGGGTTCCACTGGTGTACAGCAATCTTCAAGTCATACCACAGATTCTCAATTGGATTGAGGTCTGGGCTTTGACTAGGCCATTCCAAGTCATTTAAATGTTTCCCCTTAAATCACTCGAGTGTTGCTTTAGCAGTATGCTTAGGGTCATTGTCCTGCTGGAAGGTGAACCTCTGTCCCAGTCTCAAATCTCTTGAAGACCGAAACAGGTTTCCCTCAAGAATTTCCCCGTATTTAGTACCATCCATCATTCCTTCACTTTTGACCAGTTTCCCAGTCCCTGCCGATGAAAAACATCCCACAGCATGATGCTGCCACCACCATGCTTCACTGTGGGGATGTTGTTCTCTGGGTGATGAGAGGTGTTGGGTTTGCACAGACATAGCGTTTTCCTTGATGGCCAAAAAGCTCAATTTTAGTCTCATCTGACCAGAGCAACCTCTTCCATATATTTGGGGAGTCTCCCACATGCCTTTTGGCGAACACCAAATGTGTTTGCTTATTTGCTTATCTTGCTTATCTTTAAGCAATGGCTTTTTTTCTGGCCACTCTTCCGTAATAACATTTATTACGGAAGAGTGTTCGGCTTAAAGTGGTCCTATGGGCAGATACTCCGATCTCTGCTGTGGAGATTTGCAGCTTCTTCAGGGTTATCTTTGGTCTCTTTGTTGCCTCTCTGATTAATGCCCTCCTTGCCTGGTCCGTGAGTTTTGGTGGGCAGCCCTCTCTTGGCAGGTTTATTGTGTGCCATATTCTTTACATTTTTTAATAATGGATTTAATGGTGCTCCGTGTGATGTTCAAAGTTTCTGATATATATTTTTTTATAACCCACAACTTTGTCCCTGACCTGTTTGGAGAGCTCTTCGGTCTTCATAGTGCCGCTTGCATGGTGGTGCCCCTTGCTTAGTGGTGTTGCAGAATCTGGGGCCTTTCAGAACAGGTGTATATGTACTGAGATCATGTGACAGATCACATAACACTTAGATTGCACACATGTGGACTTTATTTAACTAATTATGTGACTTCTGAAGGTAATTGGTTGCACCAGATCTTATTTAGGGGCTTCATAGCAAAGGGGGTGAATACAGTTGAAATCGGAAGTTGACATACACCTTAGCCAAATACATTTAAACTCAGTTTTCACAATTCCTGACATTTAATCCTAGTAAAATTTCCCTGTCTTAGTTCAGTTAGGATCACCACTTTATTTTAAGAATGTGAAATGTCAGAATAATAGTAGAGAGAATGATTTATTTCAGCTTTTATTCCTTTAACCAACATTCTCAATGGGTCAGAAGTTTACATACACTCAATTAGTATCTGGTAGCATTGCCTTTAAATTGTTTAACTTGGTTCAAACGTGTTGGGTAGCCTTCCACAAGCTTCGAACAAAAGTTGGGTGAATTGTGGCCCATTCCTCCTGATAGAGCTGGTGTAACTGAGTCAGGTTTGAGGCTGCTTGCTCGCACAAGCTTTTTCAGTTCTGCTCACAAATTTTCTACAGGATTGAGGTCAAGGCTTTGTGATGGCCACTCCAATACCTCAACTTTGTTGTCCTTAAGCCATTTTGCCACAACTTTGGAAGTATGCATGGGGTCATTGTCCATTTGGAAGACCCATTTGCGACCAAGCTTCAACTTCCTGACCGATGCCTTGAGATGTTGCTTCAATATATCTTTCCTCATGATGCCATCTATCTTGTGAAGTGCCTCCTGCAGCAAAGCACCCCTACAACATGATGCTGCCACCCCTGTGCTTCACGGTTGGGATGGTGTTCTTCGGCTTGCAAGTCTCCCCCTTTTTCCTCCAAACATGACGATGGTCATTATGGCCAAACAGTTCTATTTTTGTTTAATCGGACCAGAGGACATTTCTCCAAAAGAACGCGCCTCCTTTCTGAGCGGTGTGACGGCTGCGTGGTCCCATGGTGTTTATACTTGCGTACTATTGTTTGTACAGATGAACGTGGTACCTTCAGGCATTTGGAAATTGCTCCCAAGGATGAACCAGACTTGTGGAGGTCTACAATTTCTTTTCTGAGGTCTTGGCTGATTTCTTTTGATTTTCCCATCATGTCAAGCAAAGAGGCACTGAGTTTGAAGGTAGGCCTTGAAATACATCCATAGGTACACTTCCAATTGACTCAAACAATGTCAATTATCCTTTCAGAATCTTCTAAAGCCATGACATAATTTTCTGGAATTTTCCAAGCTGTTTAAAGGCATAGTCAACTTAGTGTATATAAACATCTGACCCACTGGAATTGTGATACAGTGAATTACAAGTGAAATAATCTGTCCGTAAACAGTTGTTGGAAAAATTACTTGTGTCATGCACAAAGTAGATGTCCTAACCGACTTTCCAAAACTATAGTTTGTTAACAAGAAATTTGTTGAGTGGTTGAAAAACAAGTTTTACTGACTCCAACCTAAGTGTATGTAAACTTCCAACTTCAACTGAACATATTCACCCACCAATGTTCAGTTAAAAAAAAAAAAAAAAATCATTTCACGTCACCAATTTGGACTATTTTGTGTATGTCCATTACATGAAATCCAAATAAAAATCAATTTAAAGTACAGGTTGTAATGGAACAAAATTGGAACATGCCAAGGGGGGGGGGGGTGAATATTTTGCAAGGTACTGTACATGTTCCAATTTTGTTCCATTACAACCTGTACTTTAAATTGATTCCATATTTGCTATTGGTTCTCTAATTCTCTCCTTCTCTTTCATAGTTTTGATGTCTTCATGTTCTCACTCCGGGGGTGACCTCGGATGGGGCCACAGTGTCTCCTGACCCCTCCTGTCTCAGCCTCCAGTATTTATTATTCTGAAAAAATAAAGAAAAACCTGGAATGTCCCCAGTGGCCAGGTTCCAGTGTCCAAATGTTTGACTGTCCCCAGTATGTAAATAATCACAGTTTCATGTTTTATAGGTTGAACAAACAAATTGCTGAAGATGCCTTTCTAGGGAGAAATGCATTGCTTGCTGTTTGGGGTTTTAGGCTGGGTTTCTGTACAGCACTTTGAGATATCAGCTGATGTACGAAGGGCTATATAAATAAATTTGATTTGATTTGATTACACTATCTACTATTCTTTCACATTTCACTGAAAATAACAGTGAACATCTTTTCCTACATAGAACATTTACAAGTACACCAGAACCATTCAGATCTATAATTGTCAGACATAAAGCACTAGTAAGAGTTGAGATTTCCTGCCAGCCCTAGGAACATCTGCACCTCTGCTATTCATACCAAAATCCTTATGAGTAGCAACAAAACTCAAACTCAAACTAAAAAAATATATCTACAACAAGTAGACGTAGACTACATTAATTCACTTTGATATATAAATACAAGCATTTGGTTCTTACCCTACAAAAAGTCAAAGTTTCAGACATGGCACATAGATAGCAGTGCTTTCCATGGAGTTGCCAGACAAGTAGAAGAGGCCAGTCAAACAGGGAAAGAAAATAGCAGAATTAGCTCTATTTTGGTGGCCTCTGGTACATTCTAATGCCTTGATTCCATCTGAAATACACAGCTAAATCATTGAATACTTTAACAACTTTACTTCCCAGATTGGTCAAATTAGTTATTGTATTGAGTAGATTAGAAAGACCTTAATGTATGTATGAATTCAGTGTGTTATTAGTTGTTTTTGATATTGTTTAGGCCTAGGCTTATATGATCAGGACTATTTTCTAAGTACAATTATATTTTTTAACATTAAACCTGTCTTCTCTTGAGATGAAATTCATATTTACAGTTTTACTGCAAGATATGAATTTCCACAATTATGTTTGTTCTTCAAATTATGTATTTTATTGACTCTGTGGCTGTGGACGCAAAGGTTAAGGAAATCAATGTTTCATTTTGTGATTTGGGTGAACTATCCCTTTAACAGTTTGGCCTGTCAATCAATAACTGTGGGTGGGACTGTCAGGAGAGTTAGGCAGGATGTTTGTGAGTCACAGAGTTGGTTGGGTTTCATACCTGACTTTAAAGGAAAGGCTTTAGATTAGTGATCTAGTCAGAAAAATACAAATCTAGTCTACTCTTTCTTTAGTTTATTGTGGCAAAAATCGAAGAAAATGTTTGTGTTCTATCAAGAAAACATTGATTCCCTGTTGAGAAACAATATAGAATTGGAGGGAAATGGTTTTAAAACTGCAAAACATTTTCAGGGGGAGGACCCTCAGACCCCCCCATCAGATTGTGCAGCCCCAATTTTATACAAAGACAGGCGACAATGAGTACAGGTATGCTTGAAGAATGAAGCAGGTGTTAAACATGGGCTTTGCTACACAGAAAACAGCAGTTTACTACTCCATTTTCGGCACTTTAATTAATCAAATCAGTCGGCCTATATCAACATCTTTAATAATAGGTTACACTGACAAGTCACTTCACCAGTCACTGGCAAGTCTTGGACATGGGCTTCGAATCCTACACATTTATTTATTTATTTTATATTTAACCTTTATCAGGGAGTCATACTGAGACCATGGTCTCTTTTACAGACTAGCCTGAATTACAGAAATGACAGAAAACACACACATCAATATAAATACAAAATGTAAGCAGAAAGAAAAACACGGTCATAAAAAAATAACACATTCATCAATAATAAGGTCCTCAATCAGCTTTCTGAATTGCCTTAGAGGCACCAAAAACATCAAATTTAAGAACATTTTGAAGATTGTTCCACAAATAAGGTGCAAGAAAACTAAAAGCTGATTTATCTAACTCAGTAGAGACCTAAGGAATTTCCAGAGTTAACCATCCCTGAGACCAGGTGTGGTAACTTGCATGTCTAAAGTTTAGTAAAGATGTTAGGTACAGTGGGACTTTTTGTAAAAGTACTTTAGAAATGAAAAGATAGCAATGTATCAACCTACGTGACATCAAAGACGGCCAACCAGCTTTCTGGTAGCGAATACAGTGATGAGTACTAAAATTGTCACCGGTAATAAAGCGAAGTGCACGATAAACTGCCTCTAACGGCTTTAAGGAAGTGGCAGATGTGTTCATATAGATGATGTCGCCATAGTCTACAGTAGGACCGATAGGAACGTCGACTGCATAATCTGCTCTCTACTATTGAGTGAGAGGCAGGATCTATTTCTATAGAAGAAGCCAATTTTTATTCTCAGTTTCTTAACTAACTCATCAATATGCTTTTTAAAAGACAGCTTTTCATCTATCCAAATGCCCAGATATTTGTAAGAAGGGACACAACCAATATGGACACTATCCAAAGTACATATACTTAAATCATCAGAGTTATTTTTATGCTCTCTAGAGAACAACACATACTTAGTTTTACCTGCATTCAATACTCATTTTAGGTCAATAAAGTTTTTCTGTAATACAATGAATGCAGACTGTAGTTCAGATAGAGCCTGCTCAAACGTGGTGGCAATAGCATACCCAACAGTATCATCTGCATTTTTTACAGACAAGTAGATATTGTTAATGTAAACAGTAAAATGTACAGGACCCAGAATCGACCCCTGCGGGACACCTTTCGTAATTTCCAGGAAACCTGATTTAACACCATCAGTAAATACACATTGAGTTCTATCTGTCAAGTAATTTTTTAGCCAGTTACATGCAGCCCGGTCTTGGCCAATTGAGGAAAGCCCCGAATTAGCAGTGAGTGATCAACAGTATGAAAAGCCTTTGGCAGGTCAATGAAGAGGGCAGCACAATGTTGCCTTTTATCCATGCAGTTAACCACATCATTTATAACTAGAACTAGGTATGCAGTAGAGATTGTGCTATGACCTGGTCTAAAACCCAACTGATTTAGAATACATTTCAAAGATAAGAAAGATCTTAGTTGAGAATTCATCAAGGATTCTAATATTTTAGCTAGGCAAGAAAGTTTATAAATAGGACAATAATTATTTAGGTCACAAGGGTCACCACCTGTGTGAAGGGGGAATACATGGGCCACCTTCCAAAAACACAAACAAGATCTTTGTTTTATTTGTCATGGTGCGATACAATGGACTTATAACTATGTTGTATGATTTATGAATAGCAAAGGGATATTGGAGATTGACTTTATTCAGTCAGTTCGACAGCTTTATAAACTAGTCAACACTTGTTGTTCGGTCGTCAATCAAAGCACAGTAAATAGCCTATGCGCCCTGACTCCATGTCTGGATATATGAAAGTTGAAACACGCAAAAGAAAATAAATACACACAAAACAATGATTAAGTGGATTTAAACTCATCATTACCACTTAAATTACATGGGACGTGTAAATTCGCTCACAGGAGATAAAGAAGCATCATGCTCTCCCTCCTCTGTGATAACCACAGCACACAAAATGAACACAGGTATTGAGAGGTGGGATAGACAGCAGACTGACAAACCAGCAGTTTCCCTGTCATCACTCACTTTGTGACTGACAGGTACTTGTCCTCTCAATAGATCACTAGAAGATGCATATCTTTCATTATAGCGGAAGAAGGCTTTTCTAACTAAGAACTTAGAAACTTTTCAATGAAAAGAAGCCTGAAGTGAAGTGGAAAAAGTAGGAAAGAAGGATTTTATGTATCTCAAACAAAACATAGGGTTATCAGTAATCACTTTTTTCATAATGTTTTATACCCTTTTATAGTGAGAACTAAAAAATGGTTTCTTAGTCCTATTCATGGCTGTACTTTTGTTTGACAATCCACATCCATTTGCAGTAGTCTTCTCACTCCAGTATGACTCTCATCCAGCCGTGCAATGTCTTACTAGCAAGACTGGGTCTCAATGTGAGGTTGGACAGACTGCCGGTTGGGGCACAATATCTTAGCAAAAGCCCTTCGGAAGCTGCTGTGGCAGAGAGGGTACAGGAAAGGGTTAATACCAGAGTTCAGCCACAAGAGCCAAAAAGTAATCTCGTACCAGTAGTGCTCCACACATCGCCCACTACAGGCTGCCCGGATTATCATCAATAGGGTGTATGGTGCCCAGCAGATCCCAAAAATGCACACTATAATGGCCAGCGACTTGGCAATCTTCTTGTCGCGGGAGAGGCGGGAGCCCTGTGAGCTCCTGCTGGGGGGCCCGGTGGGGGATTGGGATTGAAGGGGCCTGGAAGTGATCCTGCAAGTGAGGCCCTTCTTGCTCTGCATGAAGGTGTGTCCGCTACAAGGCTCCCCATTGGAGGACGGCGACAGCTCCTCGTCCTTCTCTATCACAGCTGAAACAGCAGCTGGCTTGCTCGATGATGCCTTGCAAGTCAAAAACACAGTCAAGGCAGCACCCCCGTCCCTGAGACTGCCCCTGTCGCTGCGTGCCTTGGTGACCTCCTTACGGATAGCCCTGCTCTTGTTCCTCCGCTGGATGTTCAGGTAGATGCTCAGGTTGAAGAAGGCCACAGAGATAAACGGGGTGAAGAACTCAATCGTAGACGCACTGAGTAGGAAGTACCAGGTGCAGTAGAACTCAGCGAAACACTCATCGGCAAGGACGATGCTTTTTCCCACGACCAGCTCCCAGAAGATGATAGCAGGGCCATAGAGAAGGAAGGCTAACACCCACACAGTCACTATCTTTACCACAGCATGGTGGGTCATGCTCCGCTGGGCTCTGTATTTCACCTGTGAGTAGAGTGGTGAAGTGAAATAAAGACCATACAATACTTCACAATAAAATCATATATCACAATCATTAAATAATTATAATACATAAGTAATAATCTGCATAATCCATACATATCTCTCAATTTGTAGGTGTTTATTGGATCCACACATTAAGCACCTGAGGCATTATTTGGACATATGGGAAAGGTATGATTTCCTTCGGTAATAGGGTTCAAGGGCCCTTTTCTCCATGGTGTGTCAGTGAAGCCAGAAGAGAATGAGAGTCAGGCTGTGTCATCAAACTGAACAACTTGACTTTGGACTCTATTGGGCTCTATTGAATCTGTAACGCTGAAGTGTTACAGATTCCGTGATACAAATGTAAAGGTAATTTCCGATTGAGCCGACATATGCCGCGTTTACCGTGAATGCAATCTCCGCTAAAGATGGAACATTGCCTTTAAATTTCAATCATGCTGTAAAGCTGAACATTCACAATGCGGATTGAATAGAGCCCTTTGTTTTCTGTCATGGGTGTGTCTAGATACCAATAAGTGAGCATTTCTCCTTTGCCAAGATAATCCATCCATCTGACAGGTGTGGCATCTCAAGAAGCTGATTAAACAGCATGATCATTACACAGGTGCACCTTGTGCTGGGGACAATAAAAGGCCACTCTTAAATATGCAGTTTTGTCACACAACACAATGCCACAGATGTCTCAATTTTGAGGGAATGTGCAATTGCTCTCCCAGGCCCACCCATGGCTGCGCCCCTGCCCAGTCATGTGAAATCTATAGATTAGGGCCTAATGAATGTATTTTAAATGAACTGTAACTCAGTAAAATATTTGAAATTGTTCATATTTTTTGTTCAGTATGAATTCCAGAAGGAAATTAGCTATAGCAGTTACAAAGTGACAAAAGCCCCTCTTAGATCACACCATGGCACCATTTGTTGTTACGTAGTCTGTCCAAAATGTTTTGGTAAGAGTCTTGGTCCCATGTAAGAAACATCAATCTTTTTAGTTCATAACTCTGTCATGAACAATATTAATTTGCCAAAACTAGCATTTCAGATGAATGATTGTGAGAGACTGGGCTGTATTCATGATTAGATAGTGCCCCTTACAGGTCAACAAAACTATGGGCTCTATTCAATCTGTATCGCTGAAGTGTTACAGATAGCGCACTAGAAATGTAAAGGTAATTTCCTATTGAGCCGACATCTGCAGCATTTACCGTGAATGCAGACTCCGCTAACATGGGAACATTGCCTTTAAATTTCAATCACACTGCTGATTTTCCATGATACGTGTTGAATAGAGCCCTATATCTAGATAACGTTCAATGTTAGCTGCAAACTCACAGGCAAGAATGCAAGGTAGGTGAACCATTGTCCAGTTCAGTATTCAGACCAGAATATCCAGGGATACTTTATCTAGCATTCAAAAGCAGGCAAAAGGTCAGAGAGTAGCACGCTGGTCCACAAGGACCAACCCACTCAGTCTGGATTTCCAACAGAGCTCATTCAGAGTAACTGCCACCCCAACACTGTGGATCCCATCAAGACATTAACGTCCTACTGCCAGTGGTTGTCCACCCATTCTGCAGGATCTCTGTATTGGTAACAGGCCTAGTGAACCTCTTCAGTGAGGAAAGGATGGACACATGAACAGTAAAACATACAGTAGCTACATTTGAAAACGCATTTGTGTACACGTGCAAACGTGTCTACATGCTTGCATTCTTGGGTGTATATGGGTGCATGTGTGCATGTTGTCCATGCATGCCTTCGTGTGGCACAGTGGCTCTCTATACTCACTGCTCTGGTGACGGAGAGGAATCGGTCGTAGCTGATGAGGACGATGTTGAAGACAGAGGCAGTACACAGCAGGTAGTCCATGAGGAGCCACAGCTTACAGAGAGTTCTGCCCAGCACCCAGCGGCCTGTCAGGATGTAGGGGATGTATACAGGGATGCAGAAGGCACCTGCAAGGATGCACACTGTGTACAGACTGATCCCCAAACAATGATTGCATATCTCCATAATCAATGCCAGAATTAATTTTCACAGCTGAGTAACTTCCAACAAGCCTGCTGGCAAGTGGCAGAATTGTGTGTATAAATAATGACCAAAGATGTGTTTCAATTTGCATTCAGGAACCATCATGAATTATTTTAAGAGCTGTATAAATCAGTTAATAATTCTTTGCTATGATGAACTTTCAAACATAATTTCCAAAAAACATATATTTCCACAAGTATTATCCATTATAATGGCACTTCACAGTGTCTTATATACTGTAGCTACGCAAATGAACAAACCATTGGCATTATCCCACGACAGAGCCCTACTAGATATATATAAATAGATAGATAGATAGATAAACAGACAGGCAGACAGACTACTTACCAACAAGAAAATCTGAAAGAGCAAGGTTGAGGAAGAAGTAGTTGCTTTGATTTCTTAGGCTCTTGTCAACAATGAAAGCCAGGATAACAAGTGCGTTACCAGCCACAACCACGACTACCAGAGTTATCATAAGCACGGCCAGGATCACCTTCATATAGCCCGGGAGAGCCGCTCCAGCTTCGTGGACTGTGGCCGAGTCGCTGCCGGGAGTGAAGTTGGAGCTTGTATTAGATTCCGGGATATAAACTCCCATAGTTACTCCTACAATAAACCCATTACACTTGACTTAGTTTTGAAACTCTGAATCAATGTGATTTCCATAGATATCTTCCAACCTTGTTAGAAACACGAATGCGAAAGATGTCTTTGGAATAAAAGCTTCGTTCTGAATAACAATTTCCCCAGCTGTAAAACTACATTCGTCCGTGTCTGCTCTCGTGGAGAAGGATGCAGTGATTTCTCCGTTATCAAACAGGCAGGTTATTGGCGCATAGGTTCGGGTTCATGTGCTACGCTACTTTTTAGAGAAGTCGGATTGCAATGGGTGGTATGGGACAAAAATATCCACCACCAGCGCGCACCGGGATTTCTTTAACATTTGTTTGTAGCCCATTTAGTATTATAGTTGGAATAAAACCATTGAATATAAAACTGATCACTGCATATGATTTGGCATGATATTATCCAACAGACACATTGACACAATGTGTTGCCTGTTAACATAGGCTATAGCCTGACCACAATCATGACCTTTTCACCTTTCTGAGAGAGAGAGAGAGATGTACTGGATATTGCACAATGTGCACAGAGAAAGTAAGGCTGATGGCTTGATTGAATCAATTTTCTACAGAGGTAGCCTATGAGAAAGAAATCAGCCATGAAGGGAGAATGTAAAATAATGTGGCTTCATTTAGCTTTGTTTTTGTGTGTGTTTTTATCCTAAAATAAAACACACACATATATGGCCAATACACAAAGGCTAAGGGTTGTTCTTAGGATCGACGCATTGCAGAGTGCCATGGTATATTGGCCATATACCACAAACCCCACAAAGTTGCCTTATTGCTATAATGAACTGATTACCAACGTAATTAGAGCAGTAAAAATAAATGTTCTGTCATACCCATGGTATGATCTGATGGTCTGATATACCACGGCTGTCAGCCAATCAGCATTCAGGGCTCGAACCACCCAGTTTATAATCATTATTTTAACCCAGTTCCATCACATTCTCCCCCATACAGACCCTAATCATTTTGGGTTTATATACTTCTATGGTCTCTATGGTCTTCCCCAACACTTCCTTCCCAAAGCCCCTAAGTTTGATCCCAGAAATGAAAGGTCTGGACTCATTTGAGCCTCATCGGTCCACTTCACAGAGAAGAAAAATGACTTATGCATTAACATTCCTTTATTATTTTAATCCAGGTCAAACATCAAATCAGTAGGACATACACTCAAACCTTCTAGCTATATATCGTAAAACTGTCACATACACTATATATAGAAAAGTATGTGGACACTCCTTCAAATGATTGGATTCGGCAATTTCAGCCACACACGTTTCTGCCAGGTGTTTAAAAGACAAACATTTGCAGTAGAATGGCCTTATTGAAGAGCACAGTGACTTTCAACATGACACTGTCATAGGATGCCATCTTTCCAACAAGTCAGTTTGTCAAGTTTCTGCCCTGCTAAAGCTGCCCCGGTCAACTGTAAGTGCTGTTATTGGGAAGTGGATATGTCTAGGAGCAACAACGGCTCAGTCGTGAAGTGGTTGGCCACACAAGCTCACAGAATGGGACCGCCAACTGCTGAAGCACGTAGCATGTAAAAATCATCTGTCCTCAGTTGCAACACTCACCACTGAGTTCCATACTTCATCTGGAAGCAATGTCAGCAATATAACTGTTCGTTGGGAGCTTAATGAAATGGGTTTCCATGGCCGAGCAGCCGCAGACAAGGCTAAGATCGACATGCACAATGCCAAGTGTTGGCTGGAGTGGTGTTGAGAATTTGGACTCTGGAGCAGTGGAAACGCATTCTCTGGAGTGATGAATTACACTTCACCATCTGGCAGTCCGACGGACAAATTTGGGTTTGGCAAATGCCAGGAGAACGCTACCTGCCCATAATGCCAACTGTAAGGTTTGGTGGAGGATGAATAATGGTCTGTGGCTGTTTTTATGGTTTGGGCTATGCTCCTTGGTTCCAGTGAAGAGAAATCATAACACTACGGAGTACAATGACATTCTAGATCATTCTGTGCTCCCAACTTTGTGACAACAGTTTGGGGAAGGCCCTTTCCTCTTTCAGCATGACAATGCTGCTGTGTGCAAAGCGAGATCCATACAGAAATGTTTTGTCGAGATCGGTGTGGAAGAACTTAACTTACCTGCACAGAACCCTAACCTCAACCCCATCGAACACCTTTGGGATGAATTGGAAAGCCGACTACGAGTCCACAAACTCTTGGTCGTGTATTGTACACAATGAACACAGTTGTGTGTGGATGGAATACTGTATTTGAAAATCGTTTGTGTATCACTGTATCACTGCAAAAAGCCCTTATGCTCTTTAGTGTGCATTGAAATGTCAGTGATACAGCCAAATGAGACTGAGTAAATTGCATAGTGATTCAATGTAATGACAGTTGTTAAGCAATAACTATCAAGTATGAAGGTAAGACCCAGATGCAGACCACGTCGAATAAACAATAGTTTAATATTCCAACAGAGGCAGGCAATAGACAGGTCAAGGTAGGCAGGGGTCAGTAAACCAGAGGTGGGGCAACGGTACCGGGCGGCAGGCAGGCTCAGGGCCAGGGGCAGACAGAGTGGTCAGGCAGACGGGCTCGGAGTCAGTACAGGCAGGGGTCAAAGGTGGGCGAGACAATCACAAACACAGGTGAAACAGATCAGGGTGTGACAGATAACCCTGGCATAGAAATGGGAGAAAGTATCAGAGTACAAAAATTTGCCACTGAAATTATTCTTAGTGTTTCAAAATGTTTTGTTATTAATGTTGTTCTTTGATCATTATATTTTAAACACCTATGAAAATCTGCACCTATGAAATTGCTTATCTGCATATTACCTTAAACAGCTCTCCTATGGTGGCCTTCGTGATGATCATGAGTGAGAAAGTTACAGATGCACAAAGATCATGCCCCCAAAATAAATGCTAACCTCCCCTGTTATTGGTAATGGTGAGAGATTAGCATTTATTTAGGGGGTATGATATTTATGCCTCTTTAACGTTCTCACTCATCATACACAATTTATTCATGATTATCCGTAATCATGGTAGGATGCACATTAATATATACGTGTTTAGAAACATATTCTATTCTTATTTACAATAAAAGTGACTCCAAAATGATACAATACATTTTTTACCATTAATTTCTATTGGGTATAACATAATCCGAGACAACCAAAACAAATTGAAAATGCATTAGTGGAGGTACCTCAGAGGAAGGGGAGGACCATCTTCTCAGTGAATTTCATAAAAATTAAAATAGGGAAACATTAAAAAGTTATCCTTTTTAGATAAAGCTACACTAAATATTTTCACATCACCAAATCATTGATTAAAACACACTGTTCTGCAATGGAGGTCTACAGTAGTCTCAGCTGGACTCTGTAGGGTAGCACCACAGCTAGCTTCTGTCATTTGAGTACATTGGCTTCAATACAAAACCTAGGAGGCTCATGGTTCTCACCCCCTTCCATAGACTTAGACAGTTATGACAACTACCGGAGGACATCCTCCAACCTACCAGAGCTCTTGCAGCATGAACTGACATGTTGTCCACCCAATCAAAAGATCAGAGAATGAATCTAGTACTGAAAGCATAAGCTACAGCTAGCCAGCACTGCAGTGCATAAATTGTGGTGAGTAGTTGACTGAGAGAGAAAGACAGTTGAACAGTTAATACATTTTTCCCCAAATTAAGGTGAAGCAAGAGAGAGAGATAGTAATTTTTAAAAATACAACCAAATATAACTTTCACTTAGCTAGAAATTCAGCTAGTTAAGCCTACTCAAACAGATAGCCAGCTAACTAACATAGCATCCCTATCCAACACTGGAACTTTTCCAAGTCAGGTTTTATTAATTTATTGCCACCGGGGCCTGCCGGTGTAACTACCTAAACTGCTTTTTGACTGTACACTGTATTGCATGATTGTAGCAGGTTCACAAATGCGTTTGTTCTAGTAGCTGTGTTGAATATGATGTGACAGTGATGTAGTCTGTGTATCGGTTTTCTTGCGGTGAAGGAGAGGCGGACCAAAATGCAGCGTGGTTTCTATTCAAGGTTCTTTAATAAAGACTCTACACATGAACAAACAAAACAAGAAATGTGAAAACCCAAAACAGCCCTATCTGGTGCAAACACAGAGACAGGAACAATCACCCACAAAACCCAACACCAAACAGGCTACCTAAATATGGTTCCCAATCAGAGACAATGACTAACACCTGCCTCTGATTGAGAACCATATCAGGCCAAACATAGAGATAGACAAACTAGACATGTAACATAGAATGCCCACTCAGATCACACCCTGACCAAACAAAACATAGAAACATACAAAGCAAACAATGGTCAGGGTGTGACACTGTGTGAAGCGTTTAGCTGCCATGATAGGAAGGTTTGGCTTGGAAAGGTTTTTTTGCCTGGTCACAGACAGCTGATGTGTTGTGCACTGAAGTCCACAAGCAAAGAAAAGGTGAGAGAAGGAGAGCACGTAGATAGTTTTGAGAAGGAATTATATATACAACGTTATATATACAATGAGCAAAGTGATCATGTTGTTTTTATGTCGCTGCTATGAAAGTGAACGGTGTTAGCGTGAGATCAGGGCTGTATTCATTCTGCCGATTCTCTTGAAAAATATTTCTTAAACAGAATCAAACGGAAAGAAACAGGGATAAAAATACCTGAATTTGTCCAATAGAAACTCACATTTGCAACTGTTTGACAAATGATTACACCATAGATCAGCTAGATGCAGGCAAGAGTGTGCAAAGCAGTATTGAATGTGTCACTGTCTGTCACCTTGATCACTAAAAATTCTGTCAACCTGTGCACCTAGGTTGTAAACTTTAATTCATAGGCTAGGTTGTAGCAACCTCCTGATGGGTACAGAGAACATTCTAGCATCCTGTAATAGCCTAAACCTATCGATGTAACATTGAGCTGGGTGAATAGAATATGAATGACAGTCATCCAATATGCTGTAATAGAAATAAGGCCATGCTCATAAAAATATGTATCAACCTCCCTCATCTTAAACGGCACCGACCACCACTGAAATGCATTATTGCGTGCTAGGAATGTGGGACCAAATACTAAACTTTTGACAAAATGTAATACACTATAAGTGAATTTGTCAAAATACTTATGACATCTTCAAATGGGGGGACTAGATACATCATGTGTTTTCATTTCTAAACGGTAAAACATATGTATGAAAATACCCTGTCGCCTCATATAAAACGTTAAATCTCAAATACAAAATGCTGGCGTTGTCACGTTCTGACCTTTATTTCCTTTGTTTTGTTGTTATTTAGTAAGGTCAGGGCGTGAGTTGGGGTGGGGTGTTTGTTTTTCTATGATTTTGGGATTTCTATGTTTCGGCCTTAGTGTGGTTCTCAATCAGAGGCAGGTGCCATTAGTTGTCTCTGATTGAGAATCATACTTAGGTAGCCTAGATTTCACTGTTTGTTTGTGGGTGATTGTCTATGTTAGTTGCTTGTGTCAGCATAGTTCTTATGATAGCTTCACGGTCGTTATTTGTTTATTGTTTTTGTACAGTTTACTTCGTGTTTTTTGTCATTATTAAATTATGCATTCACGCTGCGCTTTGGTCCGCTTCTTACGGCGTGTAGAGCCAAATCAAAAGTTTTAGCTTCACTGTCCAAAAAAGTGTAAGCAGGGGTAAAGTGACAAGGCATCAGGATATATAATACTAAAAGTAAAGAAAAGTAGCACCTGTGTGTGTAACAATGTGTGTGTGTGTGTGGATAGAGATCTGTGAGTGTGCATATATCCAGCCAGTGCAGGTAGAGTCACTGCAGACCACGTGTAACCATGCCAGCCTAGGACGTCCACATACGGCTTCTTCACCAGCAGAATCGTCTGAGACCAGCCTCCTGGACAGCTGATGAAACTGTGGGTTTGCACAACCGAAGAATTTCTGCACAAATGGTCAGAAACCGTCTCAGGGAAGTTCATCTGCTTGCTCGTTGTCCTCACCAGGGTCTTAACCTTACGGGAGTTTGGTGTTGTAACCAACGTCAGTGGGCAAATGCTCATCTTCGATGGCCACTTGCATGCTGGAGAAGTGTTCTCTTCATGGATGAATCCCGGTTTCAACTGTACCGGGCAGATGGCATGTATAACGTTGTGTGGGTGACCGGTTTGCTAATGTCAACATTGTATTTGTGTTTATTAAGGATTCCCATTAGCTGCTGCCAAGGCAGCTACTCTTTCTGGGGTCCAGCAACATTAAGGCAGTTATACACAATTAAAAATACTACATGACATTACATTTCATAATACTTTACCAAATACGTTTAGTGTTTTCCCTTGGACCACTACTCCACTATCACATATTTACAATACAACATCCATGTGTATGTGTGTGTAGAGTACGTGTCTTACCATGTGTGTCTGTGCCAGTGTTTGTGTTTCTTCACAGTCCCCACTGTTCTATAAGGTGTATTTTTATCTGTTTTTTAAATCAAATTTTACTGCTTGCATTAGTTACTTGATGTGGTCATGTCTCTATGTAGTACTGTGCGCCTCCCATAGTCTGTTCTGGATTTGGGGACTGTGAAGATACCTCTGGTGGCATGTCTTGTGGGGTATGCATGGGTGTCGGAGCTGTGCCAGTAGTTCAAACAGATGGCTCACTATATTCAACATATCAATACCTCACAAATAACATCTCTCCTCCACTTTGAGCCAGGAGAGATTGACATGCATATTATTAATGTTAGCTCTCTGTGTACATTCAAGGGCCAGCCGTGCTGCCCTTTTCTGAGCCAATTGCAATTTTCCTAAGTCCCTCTTAGTGCACCTGACCACACGACTGAACAGTAGTCCAGTCGCGACAAAACTAGGGCCTGTAGGACCTGCCTTGTTGATAGTGCTGTTAAGAATGCAGAGCATCGCTTTATTATGGACAGACTTTTCCCCATCCTAGAAACTGTTGTATCAATATGTTTTGACCATGACCGTTTACAATCCAGGGTTACTCAAAGCAGTTTAGTCTCCTCAACTTGCTAAATTTCCACATTATTCATTACACGATTTAGTTGAGGTTTAGGGTTTAGTGAATGATTTTTCCCAAATACATGCTTTTAGTTTTTGAAATATTTAGGACTAACATCCTTGCCACCCATTCTGAAACTAATGCAGCTCTTTGTTCAGTGTTGGCATGTCGTTAGATTGAAGAATGAAAAGATTGAAAAATGTAAGGGGCCTAGACAGCTCCCCTGGGGCTTGTTGAATGTCCTTCCCTATAAGCATGCTGAAAGTCTGTTGTCAATTTGTTTACTGTGAAATAGTATTGTATCTGGTCAAACACCATTTTTTCCTATAGTTTACTAAGGGTTGGTAACAGGCTGATTGGTTGGCTATTTGAGACAGTAAAGGGGGATTTAATATTGTTAGGTAGGGGGAATAACTTTTGCTTCCCTTCATGCTTGAGGGCACACATTTTCTAAGTAGGCTTAAATTGGAGTTATGGCATATAGGAGTCGCAATATAATTCACTATTTTCCTCAGTAATTTTTCATCCAAGTTGTCAGACCCCGGTGGCTTGTCATTGTTGATAGACCAAAATAATTTTAACCTCTTCCACACTTTACAGAATTCAAAATTACAATGCTTGTCTCATAATTTGGTCAGATATACTTGGCTGCATAGTGTCAGCGTCTGTTGCTGGCATGTCATGCCTAAGTTTGCTAATCTTGCCAATTAAAAAAAACGTTAAAGTAAGTTGGCAATATCAGTGGGTTTTGTGATGAATGAGCCATCTGATTCAATGAATGATGGAGCGGAGTTTGCCTTTTTGCCCAAAACTTCATTTAAGGTGCTCCATAGCTTTTTACTATCATTCTTTATGTCATTTATCTTTGTTTCATAATGTAGTTTCTTCTTCTTTTTATTCAGTTTAGTCACAATTTCTTAATTTGCAGTATGTTTGCCAATCGATTGTACAGCCAGAATTACTTGTCATTTCTTTTGCCGCATCCCTCTCAACCGTACCATTTTTCAATTCCTCATCAATCCACTGGGATTTAACAGTTTTTACAGTAATTTTCTTAATGGATGCATGCTTATTAGTAACTGAGATAAGCCGATTCATAAATGTGTCTAGTGCAGCGTATGGTTGCTCGTCATTACACACAACGCACCAACAAATATTCTTTACATCAACAACATAGGAATCACTACAATACTACAAATTTCTGCAGCATTAGTAAAGATGTGATCAATACATGTGATGATTTCATTCCTGTGCTGTTTGTAACTACCCTGGTAGTCTGACTGATAACATGAACCAGGTTGCAAGCACTAGTTACAGTTTGAAACTCTCTCTTGAGTGGTCAGCCTGATGAAAGCCAGTCAATATTTAAATCACCCAAAAAATATACCTCTCTACTGATATCACATACATTACTTGGGGAAATGATACAGTGCCTTGCGAAAATATTCGGCCCCCTTGAACTTTGTGACCTTTTGCCACATTTCAGGCTTCAAACAAAGATAGAAAACTGATTTTTTTTGTGAAGAATCAACAACAAGTGGGACACAATCATGAAGTGGAACGACATTTATTGGATATTTCAAACTTTTTTAACAAATCAAAAACTGAAAAATTGGGCGTGCAAAATTATTCAGCCCCCTTTACTTTCAGTGCAGCAAACTCTCTCCAGAAGTTACATTGTATGATTTTTAAGTAATTAATTTGCATTTTATTACATGACATAAGTATTTGATCACCTACCAACCAGTAAGAATTCCGGCTCTCACAGACCTGTTAGATGTTCTTTAAGAAGCCCTCCTGTTCTCTACTCATTACCTGTATTAACTGCACCTGTTTGAACTCGTTACCTGTATAAAAGACACCTGCCCACACACTCAATCATACAGACTCCAACCTCTCCACAATGGCCAAGACCAGAGAGCTGTGTATGGACATCAGGGGTAAAATTCTAGACCTACACAAGGCTGGGATGGGCTACAGGACAATATGCAAGCAGCTTGATGAGAAGGCAACAACTGTTGGCACAATTATTAAAAAATGGAAGAAGTTCAAGATGACGGTCAATCACCCTCGGTCTGGGGCTCCATGCAAGATCTCAGCTCGTGGGGCATCAATGATCATGAGGAAGGTGAGGGGTCAGCCCAGAACTACACGGCAGGACCTGGTCAATGACCTGAAGAGAGCTGGGACCACAGTCTCAAAGAAAACCATTAGTAACACACTACGCCATCATGGATTAAAATCCTGCAGCGCACGCAAGGTCATCCTGCTCAAGCCAGCGCATGTCCAGGCCCGTCAGAAGTTTGCCAATGACCATCTGGATGTTCCAGAGGAGGAATGGGAGAAGGTCATGTGGTCTGATGAGACAAAAATAGAGCTTTTTGGTCTAAACTCCACTTGCCGTGTTTGGAGGAAGAAGAAGGATGAGTACAACCCCAAGAACAACATCCCAACCGTGAAGCATGGAGGTGGAAACATCAGTCTTTGGGGATGCTTTTCTGCAAAGGAGACAGGACGACTGCACCGTATTGAGGGGAGGATGGATGGGGCCATGTATCGCGAGATCTTGGCCAACAACCTCCTTCCCTCAGTAAGAGCATTGAAGATGGGTCGTGGCTGGGTCTTCCACCATGACAATGACCCGAAACACACAGCCAGGGCAACTAAGGAGTGGCTCCGTAAGAAGCATCTCAAGGTCCTGGAGTGGCCTAGCCAGTCTCCAGACCTGAACCCAATAGAAAATCTTTGGAGGGAGCTGAATGTCCGTATTGCCCAGCTACAGCCCCGAAACCTGAAGGATCTGGAGAAGGTCTGTATGGAGGAGTGGGCCAAAATCACTGCTGCAGTGTGTGCAAACCTGGTCAAGAACTACAGGAAACGTATGATCTCTGTAATTGCAAACAAAGGTTTCTGTACCAAATATTAAGTTCTGCTTTTCTGATGTATAAAATACTTATGTCATGCAATAAAATGCAAATTCATTACTTAAAAATCACACAATGTGATTTTCTGGATTTTTGTTTTAGATTCCGTCTCTCACAGTTGAAGTGTACCTATGATAAAAATTACAGACCTCTACATGCTTTGTAAGTAGGAAAACCTGCAAAATCGGCAGGGTATCAAATACTTGTTCTCCCCACTGTATGTGTAATCTGTCATGTAAATTATAAATAAATGGAGGTGTGTAAGGATAATTCACAACTCATATTTAAAGACTCACTTAGGACTATATTGAAAAATAAACTGACTCTGTATGAAAAGAGAGTGTTGGAAAGCCTGCCCAACACCTCTAACAGAGAAACCATTCCAACAGAGGATTTCAAAGCATATTTTTATGCCTCCTGAACCGCCACACATTTTCAGGTTTAAAATCTGACTGAAAACAGCAAATCTCTACTCATAAACCTGGACTGACACATTGAGATACAAAAGAAGATTGATTCCCTGATACAGTTGGCATGGTAATGGATATTAAGGCTACTAAAGCAGAACTGTCTATGTTTCAGCATAATGTACAGGGCATTTGGAAATGTGATTTTATTGTCTGTGAAACCCAGATGAAGTTTCTATTGAACACTATGTTGCTGATTCACAGCAGTTCTGTTGACAAGAGGTTGTGGGGAGTCAACTACATAGGTCCTCAAATATCAAAACATCTAGACACATTGGTGAGAGGAGGGAGGGATACAGAAAGAGAGGGACTTTTTGGAAATTAAGACATTTTGGTTATGAAAAAAGAATGCAAAAAGATTTAGTCCGGCAATCCCCAAAATTACAGCAATGTTCTGAGAACTACTTAATGCACTTTCCTAATCATGTACGCAGCACTTTTTTATGAATATAAATGACTCACACATTAATTTTACATTATGGTGATAAATGTTTTGACACAATAACCCAGAAGCCAGCTTAACCCGGAAGCCAGCCACACCAATGTGTCGGAGGAAACACTGTACACCTTGTAAGCGTGCATGCGCCCGGCACAGGAGTTGCTAGAGCGCGATGGGACAAGGAAATCTCGGCCTGCCAAACCGGGCGACGCTGAGCCAATTGTGCGCTGCCTCATGGGTCTCCCAGTCACAGCCTGGGATTGAACCCGGGTCTGTAGGGATGACCGGGTCTGTAGGGATGCACGGGTCTGTAGGGAAGCACTGTGATGTAGTGCCTTAGACCGCTGCGCCATTTGGGAGGCCCCTGCAAATAGATTTTAACAACCAATTGGTTCCCCAAAAAATGCAGCCCTCCATTGAATTTCAAAATCCCGATCGAGCCAAAAAGTTTGCCCACCCCTGATTTAGAGGATATCACTTTTACTTTGTCTCTTTGCTTTTTGACTTTTTGTTCTTCTCCCAGCTTTGGATGTCTCATCCTGCAAAACAATAAAGGAAAATAACACTGAATAAATGAGGGAAAAGAGAATAGTTCGAAGAGAACCACTTCATTACGAAGAGGGAAAACATATAGTATTCATCGACAACCAGTGAGTTGTTCACCCTGTTGTCAGTGTATCAGATTTCTATGCTTTCAGTGTACAGTCGTGGCCAAAGGTTTTGAGAATGACACAAATATTTATTTTCACAAAGTCTGCTGCCTCAGTGTCTTTAGATATTTTTGTCAGATGTTACTATGGAATACTGAAGCATAATTACAAGCATTTCATACGTGTCAAAGGCTTTTATTGACAATTACATGAAGTTGATGCAAAGAGTCAATATTTGCAGTGTTGACCCTTCTTTTTCAAGACCTCTGCAATCAGCCCTGGCATGCTGTCAATTAACTTCTGGGCCACATCCTGACTGATGGCAGCCCATTCTTGCATAATCAATGCTTGGAGTTTGACAGAATTTGTTTGTCCACCCGCCTCTTGAGGATTGACCACAAGTTCTCAATGGGATTAAGGTCTGGGGAGTTTCCTGGCCATGGACCCAAAATATCGATGTTGTGTTCCCCGAGCCACTTAGTTATCACTTTTGCCTTATGGCAAGGTGCTCCATCATGCTGGAAACGTCATTGTTCGTCACCAAACTGGTCCTGGATGGTTGGGAAAAGTTGCTCTCAGAGGATGTGTTGGTACCATTCTTTATTCATGGCTGTGTTCTTAGGCAAAATTGTGAGTGAGCCCACTCCCTTGGCTGAGAAGCAATCGCATACATGAATGGTCTCAGGATGCTTTACTGTTGGCATGACACAGGACTGATGGTAGCGCTCACCATGTCTTCACCGGACAAGCTTTTTTCCGGGTGCCCCAACCAATCGGAAATGGGATTCATCAGAGAAAATGACTATCCCAGTCCTCAGCAGTCCAATCCCTGTACCTTTTGCAGAATATCAGTCTGTCCCTGATGTTTTTCCTGGAGAGATGTGGCTTCTTTGCTGCCCTTCTTGACACCAGGCCATCCTCCAAAAGTCTTTGCCTCACTGTGTATGCAGATGGACTCAAATCCGCCTGCTGCCATTCCTGAGCAAGCTCTGTACTGGTGGTGCCCCGATCCCCCAGCTGAATCAACTTTAGAAGACGGTCCTGTCGCTTGCTGGACTTTCTTGGGCGCCCTGAAGCCTTCTTCACAACAATTGAACCGCTCTCGCAGTTCTTGATGATCTGATAAATGGTTGATTTAGGTGCAATCTTACTGGCAGCAACATCCTTGCCTGTGAAGCCCTTTTTGTGCAAAGCATGATGACGGCACGTGTTTCCTTGCAGGTAACCATGTTTGACAGAGGAAGAACAGCTGGTCCTTTTGTGGCAGGGCTGAAATGCAGTGGAAATGTTTTTGGGGGATTCAGTTCATTTGCATGGCAAAGAGGGACTTTGCAATTAATTGCAATTCATCTGATCACTCTTCATAACATTCTGGAGTATATGCAAATTGCCATCATACAAACTGAGGCAGCAACCTATTTGCAAGCTATACTGCCCCCAATGCATGACCATTGTCGTGAAAGGCATGTCCTCCCTCATTTCTTAGAAGTATGATGTTATTTCAGGAACACATTTCTGGGTCTGAACAGATTCAAAACACTGGTTTATTCCCTTTCAAGATGTTTTAGTCAGCTCTGTCAGAACAGGTACTTAAACTTGCCTGGAAACCCGCCTAGAAGACCAGCATCCTGGAGTCGCCTCTTCACTGTTGACGTTGAGGCTGGTGTTTGCGGGTACTATTTCATGAAGCTGCCAGTTGAGGACGTGTGAGGCTTCTGTTTCTCAAACTAGACACTAATGTACTTGTCCTCTTGCTCAGTTGTGCACCGGGGCATCCCACTCCTCTTTCTATTCTGGTTCGAGCCATTTTGCGCTGTTCTGTGACGGGAGTAGTACACAGCGTTGTATGAGATCTTGAGTTTCTTGGCAATTTCTCACATGGAATAGCCTTCATTTTCAGAACAAGAATTGACTTACGTGTTTCAGAAGAAAGTTCTTTGTTTCATTTTCAGCCTGTAATCGAACCCACAAATGCTGATGCTCCAGATACTCAACTAGTCTAAAGAAGGCCAGTTTTATTGCTTCTTTAATCAGAACAACAGTCTTCAGCTGTGCTAACATAATTGCAAAAGGGTTTCCTAATGATCAATTAGCCTTTTAAAATGATAAACTTGGATTAGCTAACACAACATGCCACTGGAACACAGGAGTGATGGTTGCTGATAATGGGCCCTCTACGCCTATGTAGATATTCCATTAAAAATCCGCCATTTCCAGCTACAATAGTCATTTCCAACATTAACAATGTCTACACTTTCCGATCAATTTGAGATTATTTTAATGGCCAAACAATTTCCTCTTCTTTCAAAAACAAAGAAATTATTAAGTGACCCCACACTTTTGAACGGTAATGTACATTTGTCCAGCAACAGACTATGATTGATAATGTCAAAAGCCGCACTGAAGTCTAACAAAACAGCCCCCACAATATTTTATCAGCAATTTCTCTCAGCCAATCATCAGTCATTTGTGTAAGTGCTGTGCTTGTGGAATGTCCTTCCTTTGTTTACTGTGATATAGCATTGTATCTGGTCAAACACCCCTGTGGCTTATCATTGTTGATAGATCAAAATATTTTTTTCACCTCTTCCACACTTACTTTACGGAATTCAAAATTACAATGCTTGTCTTTCATAATTTGGTAAAATATACTTGGATGCATAGTGTCAGCATTTGTTGCTGGCATGTCATGCCTAAGTTTGCAAATCTTGCCAAGTAAAAATATCGTTCAAGGCAATATCAGTGGGTTTTGTGATAAATGAGCCACCTGATTCAATGAATGATGGAGCAGAGTTTGCCTTTTGCCCAAAATGTCATTTAAGGTGCTACATAGCTTTTTACTATAATTCTTTATGTCATTGATCTTTGTTTCATTGTGTAGTTTCTTCTTTTTATTCATTTTAGTCACATAATTTCTTAATTTGCAGTGAGTTTGCCAATCGGTTATACTTGGCATTTCCTACCTAAGTTTGCCCACTGCCAAAGATGTAATAATTAAAATAATTTGCAACATCAAATGGTTTTGTGATCAATAAGCCATCTCAATACATGAAATATGGAGTTAAATGTGTCTTGCAACCCCTAATTTCATTTATTTATCAGATTTATTAGATACTCCTTTTGCGCCATCTCTTTCAACCATAGTTGTTCAATTCCTCATCAATCCATGGGGCCTTAACAGTTCTTACAGTCAGTTTCTTAACAGGTGCATGTTTATCAATAATTGGAAGAAGCAATTTCATAAATGCATCAAGTGCAGAGTCTGGATGTTCCAATAAATATTTTAAAAATCATCCACATAAGAGTCACATCAAAATCTTTATACATTATTTTAGGCCCAGCTATTTGGAACATTGGCTTTCTTGGATATAGCCACTATATTGTGATCACTGCATCCAAGCTGCTACAGCTGCTAGAATCTTGACTACAACCCCAAAATTGTATCATATTACCCCAGTGCTAGCCTCTCTACACTGCTGGAGACAGGGCTTTCTCCCATAGAGCTCCCTTTTTATGGAATGGTCTGCCTATCCATATGGGAGTCTTTACTGAAGACTCATCTCTGCTGATGTAAAAAAGGCTTTATAAATGCATTTGATATGGCTGTGAGCTACACTAGTTTATTTAGCAGAAAAAGTGTGCTTACAATTCTGTGGCATTATTTTATATAATTTTATAGTATGATGAATTAATTTGAACATAGCTGAATGAAATAGAAAGGATATTTTCTCCAAACGATTTCCAAGGGACTGCACACATGCAATTGAGCGGAGAACCAAGACACAGGTCCTCCTATATGCTTTATTTAGAGTTATTTATGCAACTTCAGTTGTGATACAAACGTTGGGCTATATGTTTTGATTTGTAATACATTCTAAGGATGCATGATGTGACTCATGATTTTTTGATGATTTTTTTTTTTTTTTTAGCATGAATGTGTCATGACTGTCCTGTGAGTATTCAAATAAGTCAGATCAGCTTTGCAATAAATAACTTCAACCAGACCCTCTCTCCCCCGCAGAGGGGGAGGAGGGAACTGGTGAACTGGTGGGAGTTAACACCTCACACACTGTTGTAAATCAAGGACAGAACATTCAGCTCTCTCCCTCTCCAAATTTACCAGAGGAATGTGCCTTTGTGTCACATGCTTTTTACAGCTGAAATGCTAGCACATTCTAAAGCGAATACTGGAACAATATTTCTAACATAGAACGTGGAGAATGGTCAAAAGCGGTCTAAAGAAGACTAATGTCATATTGTGTGTTATTTTGTGATGTCATTAAAAATATTGTAAAAGGAAATACTGTAATTTGAAAACTATACATACTAAATGTACAATGTTTCCATCCTCTACGTTGTGCATGCTATATGAACAATTCTGAAAGTTTTTTTTGTTAAGAGAGGGATGTGATTTTAGAAACTATAAGAGGAAATTGTTTCTATAACTTTGTACAAGTAAGTAGTCACTGCCTCCTTGAGTGCGGTCAGAGAGCGTGTCAGAACAAACTGTATGAAATGATGGGTAAAGTATCTAGAAAAGCGAATTGAATTGGAAACATTCTACTACTCTTTTTAAACCACCATAGTACGCTACCCTCATCACCCCACTGGGAAACATCGACACGACTGGCTTGCCTATCTTAAAAGAAGCATCTTCCAGACTGAATGGAAGGAGAAATAACTTGTAGTTCTGTTAAGGACTATACGACAAGTCATCGGATACTGGACGATGCCAGAGGAGAACAACAGAGAAACCCCTGTTGGACAATCAGAGCCTTACAAAGGTGCCACGAAAAGGCCCAACCCACTTTCCAAGGCGGCCAAGTTAGGAGAGATACACAGCAATCCAAGGCATTTTCACATAAATACATTCATGATTTCTTACTCCAAGCGGGCGGCGGTTCATGTGCAAAGAATAAGTGAGAGTAGTTTCTAAATATACCACCGTTATGTCTCCCTCTCTCTCTCCATGTCTTTTGTAACAAGCAGCCATATTGTTGTCAGTCGGCTAGGGACCTGTTTCTAATGTACTAAGTTTGTATGTTCATCTTGTGTTACCATTTAGTTAGCTAGTAAATAAATAATTGAACCAATTTGTGCAGTACTGAATCTTAAGTAAGGCTTGGGTTTTTGCAGATGCAGGGTTATGATATGATATGAGGTTATGATTAATAAGTTGACTGTTTATGGATGTGATAGGTAAAGAATTTGGGAGATGGTAACTCTTTAAAGAACCACTCTCGTGGTGCTCCAAATCCCAATGAGTTAATTGTTACATGATTAATTTAATCGAGTAACAATTAAACATAGTTAGTTGATTAGATAAATAACAGTCTTCAGATTAATGAAAGTAAAGTCACGACAAAGGGCATGAGCTCTGCTTTGTTTCTTGTGCAACAACATGATTAGGCCTAAAAAACATCAAAAGCACTAGCCTACGTCAATCTACTATCCCCCATAGTACAAAAGTTGACCTATTCTATTGGTCAACTTTTCATTCTGTGCGAGAAAGAAATATTCCAAACATACTCTGGACAGTTGTGGGATGCGATAGATCCCAAATTAATACTACCACTAGCATCGAAACATTTTTTTTAAAGCAATGAGGCTTATGCAACACATCAGAACATTTAGCTTAAAATGTTGATAAAATATTTGGCTATTTCTTCACATTATAAGTGTGGCAAAGCGCACATGGCAGTAGGCTTTAAGCGCAAATGTTCCAAAATGCAATCAATTAGCGGGAGAACACTGTTCTGAAAAGTGACAGCAAATGCTACTATACATGTAATGCTTTATTATAAAGGTGAATTTTTTATGGTGAAAATTGTCTTCCCCAAACATGAAACTCACGTGCCGCCTATGTATACCAGTTAGGCTCTACATCAGTTGTAAAGCGGATTAATGTGCTTCATTTTAAGAAGTTATTTGGCCACTTTAGTTGTGATACGAATCTTATCAAAACATATAGGCTTATCGGCTAGGCTACATAAGGTGTGCGACTATGATTTTAAAAAGATGCAAAAAAAGCCATGCACTGTTTCTTGTCTTACTGCACAAGCTGGACCCCACACTTAACAAGTGATAGGATAATATTGTCACCCTTCAGACTATTCTTGATGTAATAATGTCTTTACAAATGCTAAATAATATAATGTATGTTTAAAATTAGTTTAGATATATATTGGACAATTTTCATGCACCTGTCTCAGAACAATACATGCCATCTATGCACTTAAATAGTGGATAGAGTACGCTTTTCCCATGATTCATTTTCATGCCAGCCAGGTAGGCTATACTCCTGTTGTAAAGCGAAGCAATGTGCTTCATATTAAGAAAGTTGAGAAATAAATATAGTAGGCCTAGCCTATAGAAAGCTGATGGGATCCTCCTCTTTTTAATAGAGGCCATCAAAACTCTTGTTTTCTAATGCAATTGCATAACCTATAGAAATGTTGAGCAACATGAGCTCATGGGATCTCATTAAGTATTTGATTTGATTTTTGAGAACATTTGCATTGATGTCAGAGTGATTAGAGGGACAATAAAGTGCTGAGTACCAGGCAGTTAGCAAGTTTGGTAGGCTACTAATGACCATCAGCAGCCTCAGAGTTTGGAGAAGCCTAGTTATGTGACTAAACGTTCACATGGAATTTGACTGCGGTCATAACTCGTGACCACCGGTGTGGCAGTAAGACGGTCACAGTAACAGCCCTAGCTGTAAGCACTGCACACCATTTGTGTGCACGTTCTGGCACGAAGCCCAGAGCGCCAGCAACTGTGCCACAAAAGTATGCTCCTGTGGCAGAGTCGAGATCCACGTTTGTAAAACCAGGGCCGTTACACAACACCATCCCTTCAAAGAGCCAGTCCTCGCGCTAGCCTATAAGAGACGACATTGGATGCTGTTTCATCTCATGGCAGTATTGTTTGGGTTGGGATTTGGGTCTAGTGTGTAGTAAATGGTAAATGCTTCCACTCCCCTACTTATACGTAAGATATTAAGTGGCACTCTGCCACTACTCCATAATACTGTACATGACCTCTAGTTTGCGATTGAATGGTTCTTATCGTTCTGCACTCTAAAACAATAACAGAGAAGCAGTCATAAAGGCGGATAAACACACTGTGATCTGGAGGATCTGAAGGAGTTATGCATAATTTCCTTCAGAGACACACAAGTCCTTGTCGTGGCTAAGGGTTTTACATATTAATAACAGCAATAATGACTACAATGTGTAGAGTTGGACACCATCTTCAATTGGTTATTTGCCCAACTGTTATTGACTTATAAAAAAATAATACATGTTCTGAATGAACTGTTTTTTGTTTAAGTAGATAATTCAATCAAAACCAAACAATGAGAGTATTTTCCCCAGCTCTTTCTGATGCACCTTTGAAGTACAGACTACAGACCAGAGGAACAATAGAGTGCCAGCATCTTCAAACCTGAGCGTAATCAATGATGACAATCCTGACACCTGTTTCAAAGTCCTCATTTGCACATAAATTAGGGGAAACAGAACAACAACTAGTTTATCTCAGAGTAGAATATCTAATACACTCTGATCTGGTCTCATCCCAATTTTCCATAAATAGCATTGGTTTCAGATACGGAGAGGGGAAAGTTTTCATTCAACTTTCAGATTAGTGTCTTTGTATATGCCTCTTTAATGCTGCTTTTCTCAAAAGCTTCCAACAACTAGTAACACAAAAACAATTCCCCATCAAGCTTGATATTAGAAACAAACATTTAAACTAACATTTTCCCATGAAACTCAAACAGCTTTCAAGGCATTGTTCAACATTCAGACTGAAGTCACTGAACTTATATACTTTAGTGTGGACTTGTGCCAAACTTGGACACATTACTAATAGGGAGAGAGGGTCTCACTGCAGAGGATGTGTATCCCTCCTGGACCAGGATGTTTCTGGCAGAGTTGTTGATGTGTTTGAAATGGTCTGGACCCAGCAGAATCCCTCCATACCAGCGAAACAACCACCTTCTGCACATCCAGGATCTGAGGGTAGACAACAGAGTGGTGTTGGCACAGTGGGAATAGCAGTGTCACATGATTTACAGTGCATTCCGAAAGTATTCAGAACCCTTGACTTTTTCCACATTTTGTTACGTTACAGCCTTATTTTAAAATTGATTTAATATTTTTTCCCCCCTCATCAATCTACACACAAAACACCGTAATGACAAAGTAAAAACAGTTTTTTTTTGCAAACATGTCTAAAAAACTGTTTTCGTTTTGTCATTATGGGGTATTGTGTGTAGATTGATGAGGAAAATGTTTAATTTAATCCATTTTGGAATAAGGCTGTGACGTAACAAAATGTGGAAAAAGAATGCACTGTATATGTGTGGATGTTGATGATTGTGTGTGCTTGTGCTCTGTTGTTAGGACAACATAGGTTTGACATAGACACAACGAGGGCTGGGAGAAAAAAAATCACATCATAATGACAGATATTAATTACATATAATGGCTGTTTGGAGAAAGATTCGAAAACCGATGTTAAGCAATAAACAGAAGAATTACAGACATGTTTTCCTCTTCCACGACAAAGATATCAGCATAAAGAGAGAATCGTTTTGCAAAACCACTTGTGGTCGTAGTAGGATTGTTCCCATGGCAAAATATAGATAGACTTAATAACTGACATTATCTTCCCTCGACAAATGGTTTATGTCAACTCTCTAAGTAGTCCAACAACAGTGTGCTTGGCGATTTAGATGAGCAACATTGTAGTCACTGGTTCATGTACCCAAGCACCTCCTCATCTGTCATACGAAAGACGATGTGATAATTAGCAAGATGATTGACAGGCCACATGTGACAGGGGATGACTAGTGAACACCCCCTGGATGTCTGGTTTCAGCTTTGCAGCTGACACAAGTTGCATCGCAAAGAATAAGCCTTTATCCGGGAGAATATCTGCCTCAACCCCTCTGCTGTCAATCAAGAGCCCTCCATGCAGCATGGGAGACAGCGCCAATGCCATCTGCCTATTTACTGTATTAAAAAACGTGTCCCTTTATTCTCCGCTACACACTTCACATCCGTACCCCAGAGTTGAATAAACGCTCAATTCTAAATGAGGAAATGGAGAAGGGGACTGAGAGGAAAAGAGATTAGAAAAGAACAGATTAAGAATGAGCCCTCGAAGTAAATTGCCTGTCAGTGTTGAGAAGCGTGAGTAGAACATTAATCAGAATATTACCCACAGGCACTTGAGTATGAGGGGGAGCATTAGACGGAAGGTTCTTCTCTTCAGTCGTTGGGTCAGATTCAGTGGCAATGAGAGGATGATGACATATGACCATCTCTTGACCATCCCTCATTGACACACACATCATATCCCTTGTAGGAGGGAAGCCAATTTGATATTCAATATTGCATATTTAGTTAGCAACACACCTCACTAAGTAGGCCTCCATTGAACAGACTCACTGCGACCTATCAGATTGTCCAGAGCATAGATAAAGCAAAGTCCTGTGGGGTTCAGCTCAGTACAACTTCTCCCAATCAGGCATGGTCCATTGCTTTTGTTTCTGGCAAAGAGCTACAATCAAAGGCAGATTTATCTGAGAAATGTGTAAACAAGGCTCTGGACTCCAGCAGAGAAATGCAATGAGGCATTTCACAGTGGTGCACTCCCACTGTCATAGTCTGACATTTGTCATTAATGCCAGCTGATGATGTGTGTGAATACGAATGCATGAAACAGAGGGAATGAAAACAATTTCGAAATGATTTAATTGTTGGAGCCTCAGTCTGTACCAACTGGTATTGACTGGGACAGGATTGAATGCTTGCTTGCATGCAACATTTAGTTTGGATTACAGCATCTTATTTTGTTTCCATTGACACCAATTACAGCACAGATTGGCCTTCAAACAGTGACAGGGTAAAGTTAGTAGACATGTATAGGTGAGCGTGTATGTTTGTATGTGTGTGTGTGTGTTATGGTGCCAACACACAAACCACTGTGTGAGTTCTGTCTATTCCGAAGGCTCTTTTGCTTGAAGCATGTTTATAATAACATATTTCTGGTTTGTATAGGATGAATGTCTCAAGGGTTTTCCTGGACCTTGGATTCTTAAAACCATTTCACACTTTTGTGTTGGATTTGATTTAACCTGTTTGCCTTTCAATGTTTGTTTGGTCCTAGTTTGTGGAGAGAATGTACACTTTTGACTGTCATTGGCCATTGCCCATTTGAATACAGAGAATAGAAGGAGGTAGGCTAAGGATGATGCTGATTTTGAGGATGACGATGGTAATATGTTGTTGATGATGAAGGTGATGTTGATTATCATTTTTGTTTTTGTCAGCACATTGTTGATATGTTGTTGACCAGATGATCTAAGAACGCGAAGAGCACTTTACCTATTAGGCAACTTTGGCTTGCTATACTTTTGTGCTGCTGCTAATGTTGATCACTAGTAGGCCTACTGTATATATTAGTATTGATAACTGTCTTGACTTAATGTCCTAGCTCAGTTTATTCACTAGAACTGTGTGTCATTGTCATCCATGTGGATTTTATGTTCAATTATGTTTTTATGCTCCTTTGCTGCAAAACTAAACGTGTTTGTTCCTCGTCTCAAGCCATTATTTTGGTGTGAAAGTTTACATAAAGTCACCTTGCAGGTTTTAATTTGTTTCTGGTGGAAGGGTTGCTAAGGAACAGACAGCAGCCCCCTTCTATATCCCAGTCAGTTTAAAGGGCATCTCATCATCACTGCACCCTGGGAAAAAGCGTGCTTGGAGATAACAAGGACACATTAAGAATGCAGTATCCAAGTGAAATATTAAATAGGAGATAATGTATATTACCTTGGACTTGACATAATATTCAAGTATATATATATAATGAGGGTCAGTGAACCCCAAGACCACAGAGGGTTGGGTTGAAAACTTAAAATGGGTCCCTGAGCAGGCGGGATATCATGAGGCAACCATGTGAATACTGAATAGAGCAAAGTGGACACAGAGAAAAGCACCTGTAGTAAGTGAAGCAATTGTCCTCCTGCTGCCGTATCTCCATCATCCTCACGGTCTTGCAGGAAACTCTGCTTGTCCTCACAGTATGTCCTACAATAGAGACAATAACATGGGAGACAGGTTGTAGATGGTTGACTTTTAGTTTCAGAATGTCAGTATTGTAAACGGCATGTCTCCTTGAAGGAAACATTTGAATGCTCTAAATCTCACCATATCCTGCCAGGTTAATGGCTACCTATAAAGCATATCATAAAGGCTCTTGATCTAATTAATTAAACCTAGCATAGCCCCGTTCTGCCTACTTACAGCACACACACGCACACACACACAAATGCACGCACGTCCACAAACACCTGTTAGCACGCATGCAAGCACACAAGGACACACACACACACACCTGTCATACCCCTAATTTTCTTCTATGAAAGGCTGTTATTTTCAGCCCTGTTTGTACTTGACCTCTAAGAGCTGTAATGAACTCTGTTGATAGAAATTACACGCCTGTCTTTCTTTTTATATTAGCCTTAATCTCAATTACCCTGAAGTAAAATTATTGTGAACGTTTGTCACTTCCTGTTTTACACGCAGAATCTGTCCGCGACAGATTATATTATCATCAAATAACAAGTGATCAACCGTGTGATTAGGTTGATTTACAGCAACTGTGAATATTATAACCTGTTATTATCTATCCTGTGGAGGCAGCTTGTTTTTAACAGAGTACAGGTTCTCAGAAAAGTAAACTCAGAAAAGTTCCCCACTCTCATCTTAGAACACTTGTGTGGATGAGGGTAATCATTTTCAACACATCTGCTTGATTACTCTTCAAACGGATGGCGTATCTAACAGAAAGACTAAGATAGGTGTCTCTGAAAGACTGACAGGTGCTGTTGACTTACACTCATGACAATATGTTAAATAACTTTATTTCAAAAGTTTATAAAAACAGTTTTTGTACAAGAATAGCCTATTGAGTGATTATTGTAATACTGAAAATGTACAGCATGTAGAAAGAGAAGCATACAGTGTTTTAATAGTTAACTTATGGTACAATGTGTACTGTAATCACATTGACACAGTTCATGTACTCTCCAGGAAATTACATAATTATCACTGTCTAAATTGCTTATGATGGAAGGTGAAGCAGCTCTTTCTGTTTTCAACCTGAGAGCATTGAGCAGCAAAGTAATGCCTGAGGGTGTTAGTTTTCCATATCAGAGTTACATTAGCATTGAAACTACATCCTCCCCACATGAGCTTCACTGACAGCTACTTCGGTCTCCCACTAAGGTTGCATTGTCTAGCATGGTCTTTTGAATATTCGCAGGAAAGTAGATCACAAGCCTAACTGTGAGATGTGACAGAATAGGAATATGTTATAGTCAGCAAGAGGGGCGAGACAGGCGAGGGCCTGCACTGCACAGCAGCTGTCTAGGTGTTACCACAGTGGGTAGTTGTGGCTGGAAGGTGCTGCGTCTGTCTGTGATTATTCCCCCCTGTTTAATAGGAGGTAGTTCCTCATCTACAAAAGATTTATAAACACAAACAAGAGGCACAAGTAAGAGCCAATTGTCACTGGATTAACATATGGGCAGTAAGCACAACTCAGTTTATACACAACATTGAAACTGTTACTTCATTCAGATATGAGTATTAGAAATTCCACTTGTTTTTCTCATTCTCTCTATTCAAGAATACAGCAGTTAGTGCCATACCAATTGAGTGATTCTCAAAAAGGTGTAAACTCTCTGTGTTCAGCTTTAGAACCCAGTTATCTGGTAACATTATTTCTTCATCATCCTCCATTTCTGTCGTCATATTTCTCACCTTTGGGTGGTCCACTGTTAGAAAAGTAGAAAGATGGACAGGCTGTGAAATGAATTCAAGCTGTGCATTTGTGTGCCTTTGTTTCTCTCTGTTGAGACTTTGCCAGTTGTATGAGTTTGAATGTCCTTGAAGGCCTATTTTGACTCTTCTGCTGAAAATGTCGATTTGACTGCAATGTTTTCCAAAATGTTATGCATTGGCTCACCACACCGTTGACATAGCAACAGACGTTAACAGCTTATCGAATCATAATGTGACGCATGGGGGAACACAAATTGGCATGCAGAGAGTATTTGGCATGACAGGCCCCATTTACAAGGACACCTACTGCGCAGGTCCCATCATCAACTTATTACCATTGCATGACCTTAAAATTAACACACGTTAAAACAAGCCAGATAAAGCCAGATAAGAAGAGTGGAATCAAATTGTATTTGTTACATACGCCGAATACAACAGGTGTAGAACAGTGAAATGCTTACTTACAAGCCCTTAACCAACAATGCAGTTAAGAAAAATACTTGCCAAGTAAAAAATAAAAGAGCAGCAGTAAAATAACAATAGCGAGGCTATATACTGGGGGGACTGGTACAGAGTCAATGTACAGGGGGGTGGCACCGGTTAGTCAAGGTAATTGAGGTAATATGTACATGTAGGTAGAGTTAAAGTGATATGCAAAGATAATAAACAGAATAGCAGCAGCGTAAACGTGTGTGTGTGGTGGGGGGGGGGGTGCAATGCAAATAGTCTGGGTAGCCATTTGATTAGCTGTTCAGGAGTCCTATGGCTTTGGGGTAGAAGCTGTTGAGAAGCCTTTCGGACCTCGACTTCGATACCGCTTGCCGTGCATGTGGTAACAGAGAGGAAGGAGAGTCTATGACTAGGGTGGCTGGAGTCTGACAATTTTTAGGGCCTTCCTCTGACAAGGGTTACTTTGAATGTTAATATACCTAAACATTTTATAAAAATTATACTGAAAGGTACATGTGTACTATACTGAAAAGCATATTAATGCATAGCAAAATTCTGTTGTTGCACTTTATGGTACTATAAATGATTATGGAGTCTAAATGGACATCAACAATATATATATATATATATTAGACCTTTTCACCAAATAATCCCAAATTACTTCTGAGAGCTTTTAATCTACATAATAATTGTATTTAGAATATTAGGAATTAATTAAAAAAGGGAAAACTTTGCACTGAGAATTAATCCAAATTGGAGGATCAGAGGGCATTATCACCAACCATTTCCCAAAACTAATTCTCATTATGGAAGAGGACACAAGCTGCAATTTAAACACACATTTCCATTTTCGACTTGCGTTTATACTTTAATGAATGTGTCCCAAACAGACTGATTTCCTTTAAAGAATGGATGCTCTATGACCTACACCCAGCGTCTCATTTTCACAGCATTCACATTCTCGGCTTTTAACCCATTTCAGTTGATCATTACAACTGTATACAGAGAAAGCACATAATTACAATGATAGGACTACATCCATATTGATGGATTCAATAGTCATTCATTTAAAATAGTACTCCATGAAAGAACTATGCTAAATTAGCTTACAAAAGCTTAAAGGCTTTAGAAACAGTGAATAGAGTTTTAGAAATATAAGATCCTGTCTTTCTTCGTGTTCAAAAAGGTGAATAAATGGCATTAAGATTCACCATACATAGAAAACCATTTTCAATGAAACTAAAATGACCAATGTACTTCTCTTTCCTCCGTGTCTCTTATTATCATCTTTGACAAAGGTTTCGCCACAGGCTCACAGCACAGATACTGATCTTCATTCAGTTAAAAATTACAGAAACAGGAAGGAGGGCTTTTCATACCACCCACCAAGTCTTGTGTCCATCTTATCATGATGATGCGTTGGACCTCAAAGAACTGAATGAAAGACCCCAATAAATCTGACTGTCATTTCCATGAAAGGAAAGAGATTGAAATCAGACCTACTCAATAGATTTTCTGTCTGAGTTCATGAACATGCATTGATATCTACCTGTATGAGGAAGGCAATGGGTGCACAATTTTGTCATCAGATTTCCTAAATTGGGAAGGATTCATTTCTAAGCAAATACTGTCATCTAGTGAGAAAATAAAGTATCACATCAATCAGACGTAGTGTGTGATTCTCACCTGCGTCTGTGCTTTGGGATTTCTCCAGGAGGAAAGTGCGAGTGTTAGTGCACAAATGGTAAAAAAACAAAAAAACAATTGTCTGTGCTTCATGTAGCGAGTGATAATTAAATCAACTTACACATGTATGTAGAGCTCCTCAAGACTGTTGAACAGGGCCATTTTATCAGGACCTCACAACCATGCTTCACTACAGGAGGAGAGAACGCAGAATGAAATGATTCAGATGTTGGTCTTAATAACAAGCATGTTTTATTTTATGCATGTTTATCTGAGGTAGTGTAAGTAAAACCAACATAGACTTACTTGATCTGTTAGACAGGTGCTGCATTCTTGTAATCATGTGGGAGAATGATATAATTATGGAAATGGTACTTGAGTAATTATTGTCATACTCTACTCTGAAAAAACACTTTAGTGAAACAATTACCTGTAAATATGCTTTCAGTTTTGGGTGGTCTACATCAATTATTTTTATACAAAATATTACTGCTGCTTCATCAATAACACACCATTTGTCACCATACAGTCGTGGCCAAAAGTTGAGAATGACACAAATACTATTTTCCACAAAGTTTGCTGCTTCAGTGTCTTTAGATATTGTCAGGTGTTACTATGGAATACTGAAGCATTTCATACGTGTCAAAGGCTTTTATTGACAATTACATGAAGTTAATGCAAAGAGTCAATATTTGCAGTGTTGACCCTTCTTTTTCAAGACCTCTGCAATCTGCCCTGGCATGCTGTCAATTAACTTCTGGGCCACATCCTGTCTGATGGCAGCCCATTCTTGCATAATCAATGCTTGGAGTTAGACAGAATTTGTGGGTTTTTGTTTGTCCACCCGCCTCGAGGATTGACCACAAGTTCTCAATGGGATTAAGGTCTGGGGAGTTTCCTGGCCATGGACCCAAAATATCGGTGTTTTGTTCCCCGAGCCACTTAGTTATCACTTTTGCCTTATGGCAAGGTGCTCCATCATGCTGGAAAAGGCATTGTTCATCACCAAACTGTTCCTGGATGGTTGGGAGAAGTTGCATTGGTACCATTCTTTATTCATGGCTGTGTTCTTAGGCAAAATTGTGAGTGAGCCCACTGCCTTGGCTGAGAAGCAACCCCACACATGCTTTACTGTTGGCAGGACACAGGACTGATGGTAGCGCTCACCTTGTCTTCTCCAGACAAGTTTTTTTCCGGATGTCCCAAACAATCGGAAAGGGGATTCATCAGAGAAAATGACTTTACCCCAGTCCTCAGCAGTCCAATCCCTGTACCTTTTGCAGGATATCAGTCTGTCCCTGATGTTTTTCCTGGTTAGAAGTGGCTTCTTTGCTGCCCTTCTTGACACCAGGCCATCCTCCAAAAGTCTTCGTCTCACTGTGCGTGCAGATGCACTCACACCTGCCTGCTGTCATTCCTGAGCAAGCTCTGTACTGGTGGTGCCCCAATCCCGCAGCTGAATCAACTTAAGAAGACGGTCCTGTCGCTTGCTGGACTTTCTTGGGCGCCCTGAAGCCTTCTTTACAACAATTGAACCGCTCTCCTTGAAGTTCTTGATGATCCGATAAATTGTTGATTTAGGTGCAGTCTTACTGGCAGCAACATCCTTGCCTGTGAAGCCCTTTTTGTGCAAAGCAATGATGACGGCATGTATTTCCTTGCAGGTAACCATGGTTGACAGAGGAAGAACAATGATTCCAAGCACCACCCTCCTTTTGAAGCTTCCAGTCTGTTATTTGAACTCAATCAGCATGACAGAGTGATCTCCAGCCTTGTCCCCGTCAACACTCACACCTGTGATAATGAGAGAATCACTGACATGATGTCAGCTGGTCCTTTTGTGGCAGGGCTGAAATGCAGTGGAAATGTTTCAGTTCATTTGCATGGCAAATAGGGACTTTGCAATTAATTGCAATTCATCTGATCACTCTTCATAACATTCTGGAGTATATGCAAATTGCCATCATACAAACTGAGGCAGCAGACTTTGTGAAAATTAATATCTGTGTCATTCTCAAAACTTTTGGCCACAACTGTATATGGAGGAAAGTGCCTAGTGATGAGGGTGGGTATGCTTGTTTTGTATTGTCTAGGGTTTTTGTATGTCTAGGGGTGTTTGTAAGTCTAGGCATATGTAGGTTTATGGTGGCCTGAATTGGTTCCCAATCAGAGGCAGCTGTTTATCGTTGTCTCTGATTGGGGATCATCTTTAAGCTTTCACTCACTTTTGATATTTGAGTCAAATATATAAAAGTATGAGTCACCCACTGGGGACCAGGCCCAGCCAATCAGAATGAGTTTCTCCTGAGAAAAAGGGATTTATTACAGACAGAAATATTCAGTTTCATCAGCTGTCTGGGTGGCTGTTCTCCGATGATCCCGAAGCCGGATGTGGAGATCCTGGGCTGGCGTGGTTACACGTGGTCTGCTGTTGTGAGGCCGGTTGGATGTACTGCCAAATTCTCTAAAACGACATTGGGGGTGGCTTATGGTAGAGAAATTAACATTAAATTCTCTGGCAACAGCTCTGGTGGACATTCCTGCAGTCAGCATGTCAAAATGCACATTCCCTCAAAACTTGAGACATCTGTGGCATTTTAGAGTGGCATTTTATTGTCCCCAGCACAAGGTGCATCTGGGTAATAATATTGCGGTTTAATCAGCTTCTTGATATGCCATACCTATCAATTGGATGGATTATCTTGGAAAAGGAGAAATGCTCACTAACTGGGGTGTAAACAAATTTGTGCACACAATTGTAGAGAAATAAACTTTGTGCATGGACCAACACATTACATGTTGCGTTCAGTATATTTGCTTCTTTAAAATGGTAAAAGCCAACCTCTCTGTGCCATGTTTTAGTGAGATAGATGTCAAAGTCATTGTCAGAGACAAACAGAAGAGGAAACTTATTCGTTAAGGATTGTAGAGTGCAAAACGTGTGGATGCATTGGTTGGAAACAGATTCATGGCATTTTGGTTCGTCCACTCCGCTTTGTATGGACTGTATTGGCTAGGAGTGGGTGATATATGCCTGAGGATCTGCCTTTAGAACTGGCAAGTGGTCTTTATTGTCCAACTCTAGGGTGCATGTTGTACTGCTCGCATTGTGCGTGCACAAGAGACTTTCATTTGCTGATCAATTTCCTATGGCCTCGTCAGCCTCGCTGCCTGCATGTTTTCCATTGGATACCATATTGCATTAGGCAGCTATTGAGCGCTTCTTCTACTTCTTTGAATTTTTATTGGCAGACTCTAAAAGGTGTATTGATGCCACCTACTGGGTGGGGTGAAAACTGAGAAACTAACACAGGAAGAAAAAAGAAAAAGGGTGAAAACCATACTCAGTATTCTCAATCTCATTATCCCCCCCCGCCCCCTTCTTTCATTCAGTTTCAAATGTAAACTCAGATCCCTACACAGGCTCTGGAGCCTGAGAGGGGGAAAATCTTCTGACCGTATTCCCTGCAATATTTCAGCCATGAAGTCCTAAAGGTCCAATAACCGTTTTGCTGCTTTCACGGTGATATCCAGTTTATTAATTTATTTGTTTCTCCTGTACAATTAATCACCAGCACAATGAACGTAATAAAAAAATAAAAAAACCTTCACCATTAGTATTTCAGGATATTTTGTCTGATGAACAACATCAACAGGCTGGTACTCATCCACTGCCATAGCGTCATCTAATTTTTACTGCCTCCGTATAGGAGACCTGCTCGGCAGCCCTGATCCTCACTACTTTGACCTCCTTCAACCTAACAGCACTCTGGAACATGATTCCCATCACAGTTGCAGCATCCTCAGACTCTTCAACACTGATATTCCGTCTGCAAATACTTGACAGGTGGCCAACGTTTTACATTTATGACAGTGTAGCAGTTTTTGTACATACGCTCAGACCACATATCGTTACATGGGTCGGGAGAGACTTTTCACCAAACATCAATAGTACAGAAATGTCTTTCCTCCTTTCCATTCACAGTATGGGTTAATTGACATGTCCCAACTATTCCCGTCATGTTGTCCCTATAACAAGAAGCCTCTATCCAGCGAGATGACACATTTCCTCGGTGCCCTACTCTGAAAATCATAACTCTACACTTCATATGTTGAATGTTTATGGAGCTTTCTCTTTTTGCTCTTTCGATACACATGAAATTACTATCATACCTCTCTTGGTCACTCTGACCGACTCCACTTTTCACAATTCGTCCTTCACCATCTTCATAACGGGTCTCCCAAATAAACATGCTTATTCATGGAGTGTACTCCAACCAGAAACAGCTGTTCATTTCAACTTTAGTTTTAGCTCCATTCTTCTTTATTACCGTTGTCCAGTCATAATTACCAACTTCACTCACGTCAACAAAGTCAAACACTGCATCAGCTGCCGCCATTACAATACCTGCCCCCATCGGACCAGATTCAAGTTTGTCCAGCCACCTTCCTACACTCCGGAACTCTTTATTCTTCTTGTCCTCTGGTTGTAGCTAGCTCGGGCCGTCATTCTGTACGACATTGTTCCCACTCAGTGCTGACTGTAATCCCAGTTGATAGGCCGGCTAAAGCAAAACCCTCTATTGAGTGTCTTGCACATTAAAAAAAGAAGTTTTACGGCTAAACCCGCCCATTTCTACACATTCTTTTCATAAAATCAGATTTTAAACCTGAACCCTAAGCTTAAATTTACACTGCTAACCTTATGCCTCACCCAAACTTTTTGTAGACAATTTTGACTGTGTGGCTGTGTTATACAGGGGAAACCCTGTGGCCACGGATTGCGGTTTCAGCTAGATACCACCACCAGAAATCAAATCAAATGTTATTTGTCACATGCGCCGAATACAACAGGTGTACACCTTACTTACAAGCCCTTAAGAAAAACAAGTGTTAACTGCATTGATGGTTAAGTAAAACATTTTTTAAAAAAGAGATTAGATGCAGCCTTGTGAATGTTGACCTGTTTAAAGGTCTTACATCGGCTACGGAGAGCGTGATCGCACAGTCATGTAAAACAATTGATGCTCTCATGCATGCTTCAGTGTTGCTTGCCTCGAAGCGAGCATAGAAGTAATTTAGCTTGTCTGGTAGGCTTGTGTCACTGGGCAGCTCGTGGCTGTGCTTCTCTTTGTAGTCTATAATACTTTGTAAGCCCTGCCACATCCTACGAGCGTCGGAGCTAGTATAGTACGATGCAATCTTAGTCCTGTATTGACGAAATAGATTTGTTGTAATTTAAGGTTAGGCATATGGTTAAGGTTAGGTTTGAAATCAGATTTTAATGATACGTTTTAGAAATAGGCAGGGTTAAGCCATAATTATGACTGTGGTTATAGTTTTACACAAAATAATATTGTGTATTATTTATTTGATGAAAGTACCGACTACACCGGTGCATTAGTCATTCGCACCAGCTTGTCGTTGTGCATCCTGAGGGTAGTGAGGTTGGCTAATTGTCACGTCACATCCATATAAATCCTAGCTAGCTGTCATCACAGATGACGAAACCAATTGTATGGTTAAAAATAATATTTTTTGTCATCGTGGAGGGACTCTAGCTAGCTAGTTTACTACTAAACTAACCTACCTCGAGGTAGCTATCGCCATAGCAACGAAAAACGGCAAGTTGCTGTCTGGCTTCAAAACATCCAGACACAGATAGTTATAAAAAATGTTGGTCCAAACTATCGTGGTATTTCTATAGTAAATCTCATCTTTAACGGTATTGAATCTAGTCACGACAGGGATGTAGCTGGGGAGAGTTTATTTTAGTTTACTAAGATCTCAGTTAGCTATACGCAATATAAGGTTTTAATTTGACGTGTAAAATAAGAAAATGATATTGTGTGTGCTGAATTTGCAAGAGCAAGCCAAGCGCTACCACTAGGGTCAGTAGTGCTGTCAAAATGTTTAAAAATAACACTGCAAACAAGCACACGGGTCATAATACACCATTATTTGTACGACCAATGGGAAAACGTCTGAGTCCTCGAAATAAGAGCAGGATCAAAAATGATAGCTAGGTAGGCTTGTCCAACATTCTCCCTGCCATGCAACCATCCCAGAGGCAGGGGAGAAAGGATGTTCCACCTGCCCGTTGGACTGAGGCCGGTACCTGGATGGGCGGTTGGCCGTGGCCCCCAGCTTCTCCATGAAGGCTCTCCATACCCGCAACTTGAATTGGGGGCCATGTCAGAGACCATGTCCTCCAGAAGGCCGTAGTGCCAGAAGACCTGCTGGATCAGTGCCTCGGCAACCTGGAGAGCGGTAGGGAGACCAGAGAGAGGGATAAAACGGCAGGATTTAGAGAACTTGTCCACAACAACCATAATAGTGGTGAAACAATCAGACAGAGGGAGATCAGTAACGAAGTCCATGGAGAGATGGGACCAAGGCCGCTGAGGCATGGGAAGGAGTTTCCCTGCTGGAGCGTGCCAGGGATATATAGTTTGGGCACATAGAGCAGGAGTTGACATAGAAAGCAACATCATGCGACAAGGTGGACCACCAGTATTTAGCGGAGAGGGATGGAATTGTGCGGGTGATACCTGTGTCCAGAGGCGAGGGATGTGTGCGCCCAGGTCAACAGCAGATCCCTTAACCCCGTGGGAACGTAGATGCGGGTTCCCTCTCCAGAGCCTGGCGGATGGAATGATGGGCACCTGTGGAACCATCTGTGGAACTCCCGACATCCTCATGCCCAGGCAGTGATTTTGATCCTCAACCAGGATATGGTGGGGAGTCTGAGGATGACTTTGTGTACTGGCGCAGTGATGAGGAAGGGAAGGCTTTCTTGGTGCACTGGTCCCACGGTGAGGGGTGCTGTGATGTGCGTGATCGTGCTGAATCCCAATGGCTTGGACCGAAAAAGGAAAGGAGAGCAGGTACGAGGTGATGTTTAGGGAGGAGGCGAAGGCCTGGTTGATAAAATTCCTGAGGCACCAGAGTCCACTAGAGACAACACCCGAGGGAAAGCCAGCGAAATGGAAACCAGCAAGGCTTTGGCAGAAAAACAATGACGGAATACTCACGCCTACTCTGGGAGACAGATGATCACAGGGGCATCCCTCTGCCCTAGTGGACTCATCTGAAGCTGGTGGCCCTCCTGGCCGCAATAGGAACACAGCCCCAGTGGTTTCTGGCGATGTTGCTCTGCCGCAGAGAGGTGTGTGGCCCCTACCACCATGGGTTCAGGCTCTGCCTCAGTGAGGGAGGTATCAGCCCTCCCGAAGAAGTTTGTCCAGACAGATGGCCATCGTGATGAGCGCCTCCAAGGAAAAGTCTCCATCTAGACCTCCTCACAGTCCTCTATGGAATAGGGTGCAGAGTGCCTGTTCACTGGAGGGTGCCACGGTCCAGAAGGTGAGAGCTTACTCAGAGGTCTGGGCACCCTGCCAGATTTGGAATATTTGCTCACCTCCTTTGCCCTCCGGTGGATGGTCAAAGACCGCCCTGAACCTCTTGTATGAACCTAGCGCTTCCTCTCCTCTCTCCCAGACAGCTGTAGCCCTCTCCAACATCTGCCCGGTCAGCAGGAAAATGGCCATGGCAACCTTGGACCTCTTGGCGGTGGGGGATCCCGACTGAAATAGAGGGAGCACTGGAGTAGGAAGCCACAGCATTTGGATGGGGTTCCATCATGCTTGGTCGGGAGGGACAGTCATGCATCACCTCCCTGAGTGGACTGCTGGGTAGGCTGGGGAGCTGGGGAGCCTCATGGTAGGCCCTCCGCTAGTTGGAGGTGAAACCTTTCAGGTGGCGTCGAGGGGGTGGAGAACGCGGAGGATATCATACATAACTGCACCCAGTTTAATGATGACAGAAGGCAGATAATCAGAAGCGTACTGAACGTGACCAAAACCAATACTGCCTAATGACTGAGGGCTAAATAAATGGCGCGAGGTCCAGGTGTGTGTAATGAAGGGGAGCAGGTGTGCATAATATTACCAGGACCGGTGGTTAGTAGACTGGCAATGTCAAGCACTGGAGAGTGGCAGCAGGAGTAGGAGTGACAGACAACTTTCCAAAAGGTCAGTTTGTCAAATTTCTGCCCTGTTTAGAGCTGCCCCGGTCAACTGTAAGTGCTGTTATTGTGAAGTGGAAACGTCTAGGAGCAACAGTGGCTCAGCCGCGAAGTGGTAGGCCACACAAGCTCAGAGAATGGGACCATTGAGTGCTGAGGCGCATAACGTGTAAAAGTCGTCGGTCCTCGGTTGCAACACTCAAATCAAATTCTATTGGTCATATACACATGATTAGCAGATGTTAATGCGAGTGTAGTGAAAGGCTTGCGCTTCTGGTTCCGACAGTGTAGTAATATCTAACAATTCCTCACTCAACTACCTAATACACACAAATCTAAAAAGGGGTGAATGAGAATATGTACATAATATATGGATGAGCTATGGCCAAGCGGCATAGGCAAGGTGCAATATACGGCATAAAATACAGTACATTCATATGATATGAGTAATGTAAGATATGTAAACAGTAAAGTGGCATTATTTTAAGTGGCATCTTTTAAAGTGACTAGTGATCCATTTGTTAAAGTGGCAGTGATTGAGTTACCATGTAGGCAGCAGCCTCTGAGTGATTGCTGTTTAAGAGTCGGATGGCCTTGAGATAGAGACTGAACAGCTTCTCGGTCCCAGCTTTGATGCACCTGTACTGAGCTCGCCTGCTGGATGGTAGCGGTATGAACAGGCAGTGACTTGGGTGTTTGTCTTTCTTTTTCAGCCGCACACAAGGCTACGATTACTATGCATTGGCTGGAGTAGTGTAAAGCTTGCCGCCATTAGACTGTGGCGCAGTGTAAAGTACTTAAGTACTGGGGGAACTTTTTTTTGGGGGGGGGGCACTTTACTATTTAAAATTTGGCAACTTTTACTTCACTACTTTCCTAAAGAAAATTATGTACTTTTTACCTGACACCCAAAAGTACTCGTTACATTTTGAATGCTTAGCAGGACAGGAAAATGGTCCAATTCACACACTTATCAAGAGAACATCCATATTAATGCCCATGATTTTGGAATGAGATGTTTAATGAGCAGGTGTGAAAATACTTTTGATCATGTTGGTGCACACCTACAGTGCATTCGGAAAGTATTCAGTATTCAGGCCCCTTGACTCTATCCACATTTTGTTATGTTAGCCTTATTCTAAAATGTATTAAATAAATAGTCCCCCCCCTCACAAATCTACACACAATTCCCGATAATGACAAAGCAAAAACGTGTTAAGACATTTTTGCAAATGTATTAAAATTCAACTGAAATATGATATTTACATAAGTACTCAGACCCTTTACTCAGTACTTTGTTGCAGCACCTTTGGCAGCGATAACAGCATTGAGTCTTCTTGGTATGACGCTAAAAGCTTGGCACACCTGTGTTTGCGGAGTTCTCCCATTCTTCTCTGCAGATCCTCTCAAGCTCTGTCAAGTTGGATGGGGAGCGTTGCTGCACAGCCATTTTCAGGTCTCTTCAGAGATGTTTGATCAGGTTCAAGTCAGGGCTCTGGCTGGGCCACTCAAGGATATTCAGACTTGTCCGAAGACACTCCTGCATTGTCGTGGTTGTGTACTTAGGGTCGTTGTCCTGTTAGAAGTTGAACCTTCACTCCAGTCTGAGGTCCTGAGCGCACTGGAGCAAGTTATCGAGGATCTCTGTACTTTGCGCTGTTCATCTTTGCCTTGATCCTCCCAGTTCCTGCCGCTAAAAACATCTCCACTGCATGATGCTGCCACCACGCTTCACCATAGGGATGGTATTGGCCAGGTGATGAGCAGTGCCTGGTTTCATCCAGACGTGACGCTTGGCATTCAGGCCAAAGAGTTCAATCTTAGTTTCATCAGACCAGAGAATCTTCTTTCTCATGGTCTGAGTCTTTAGGTGCCTTTTGGCAAACTCCAAGCAGGCTGTCATGTACCTTTTACTGAGGAGCGGCTTCCGCTGGGCCATTCCACCGTGAAGGCCTGACTGGTGGAATGCTGCAAAGATGGTTGTCCTTCTGGAAGGTTCACCCATCTCCACAGAGGAACTCTGGAGCTCTGTCAGAGTGACCATTAGGTTCTTGGTCACCTCCCTGACCAAGGCCCTTCACCAATTGTTCAGTTTGGCTGGGCGGCCATCTCTAGGATGGTCCATCTATGTTGGTTCCAAACTTCTTCCATTTATGAATAACTGAGGCCACTGTATTCTTTGGGACCTTCAATGCCGCCAACATTCTTTGGTACCCTTCCCTAGATCTGTGCCTCGACACAATACTGTCTGAGCTCTACGGACAATTCCGTCAACCTCGTAGCTTTGTTTTTGATCTGACATGCACGGTCAACCGCGGGACCTTAAATTACCTATGTGTGCTTTTCCAAAGCATGTCCAATCAATTGAATTTGCCACAGATGGACTCCAATCAAGTTATAGAAACATCTCAAGGATGATCAATGGAAACAGAATGCACCTGGACTCAATTTCGAGTCTAATAGCAAAGGGTCAACACCTATATAAATAAGTTATATTTTAATGCATTTGCAAAAATGTCCCAAAAACTTTTCACTAAAGATATATTTTTTAATTAAGCCATTTTAGAACAAGGCTGTAACATAACAAAATGTGGAAAACGTCAAGGGTCTGAATACTTTCCAAAGGCACTGTATATTGCAATATATTACTTTTCTGTATGGGTTGCTTTCCCTAGCCTCCTTACACATACCGTAGCACGCTCTGTCCATTGTGCTGACAGAGCAGTGGAGATACACATTTTGTGGCAACCTTTCACTCAAGCATTACTTTTTTTATTTTATATAGTGACAAAACTAATACTGTGGGGCACAAGTGAATGAGAGGGCTAAGCCCCCTTGTGGAACCCGGGCCGGTCAAAATACAGAATAAATCAAGCATTTTGTCAACAGTGATAACAGCTTGTTAATTGAATGTAAGCAGTCTACCTACTATGTTGAATTCAGTTTGCAGAATAACAAAGTCACTCACAAATAGCTTTGATTCAGATGTTTTAGCAATTTCTGGGGTAATAATTTGATATTCTTAGCACTAAGCTTCCCAGCTCCCTAGCCATGTTGCCGCAAGATAAACTTATAAGCATGGCTTGACCAGACCAGGTCTGACAATCTTCAATCAAATACAAAAACTGTCTTATAAAATTAGGGGTTCTTTAGATGACCCTGGCTAGATAGTTATGGTGCTTTCAAGACAACTGGGAACTCTGGAAATAAACGAGGTCAAATCATGACATCATTGATCTTAAGGTCAGAAAGTTCTAAACTATTTTTCCTATTGAACAAATTGTCGTTTGAAGTCAGATTTCTGAGATCCGTTGTTTTTAACGCGGCATTTGCATTCACATGCTAGTCGGGAACTAGGAAACGTTCGATTGGCTAATTCGTTCAACTCGGCACATGTACAACTACAACCAGTTAGCAAGTCGTACATTTCTGAGTTTCCTAGTTCTGACTAGCATGTGAACGTGGGGCATAACTATCACTAATGCAACAGATGAGGTCATTTTTCTAGGAAGTGTGTATCTCCTTTGTGCGGCAATGGCAGTTGTGCAACAACTTTACCAGCATCATTGCATCACTGACAGGAAATATGCGTGCTAGTGTAATCAATGTGTAAAAACGATGTAAAAAAAATAAAAAGTATTGTGACGTGCAGTCATTCAGATCATGATTGGTCATAAGCGTTGACAAATCATTTTTGACACGCAAAGACCTAAAAGGCATTCCACACATGCAGCAGCTACTCTTCCTGGGGTCCACAAAGGATGTGGGACAGGAGACGCAAGACCATAGAGATAGACAGAGGGCTCATCTTTGCATCTGTGCCGTGTTAGCGTCTGACAGCATGTGTGACCTGTTTCAAGAAGCTAGGTGTATGTTGCACATCACTACTTCACAGGAGAGGCATTTGAATCCCCCCGTTAATACAAATACAATTGTTAAGGTACAAGGCTAGTTGATTTAGCCAGGGAAAAACACAGGACCCTTACCGCTAGCCATGATTTGATTAACAAATGGATGGGCTGGACATATCAAGATAGGAGTTTGGGTTAGTCTGCCTTATATCTGTCTTTAACATGAGCTGCTCAGTATGTGTGGATAATCTTTTCTACCACTGCTTTTTTTAAGATATGAGGAACTGAAAAAGTTGCATTTTCATTTTTAGATATATGTTTCTAATTTAGTCAGAAAGTCATTTTCATTGCAAGTTAAAGCAAGTTGTTTCCAACGCTGCAATACTACCATGCAGGTAGCTAAAGCTAAACAACTAGGTTCAACATTAGATAGCTAGCAACGCAAATGACTAGCTGTTTCGCAAGCTAACATTATGTGTATGATTTGTGTAGTCTCAAAGCCATTTGTGTTGCTAGCAAAAAGTTAACCTAGTTGTTAGGCTTTAGCTACTTGCAGATTCATGCATGGTATTGCAGCGTTGAAAACAACTGGGAACTTGGAAAAATGCAAAGTCGAATCATGATGTCATTGATCTTCAGATCAGAAAGTCAGAGCTCTAGAAAGTTTCCCCGAGTTGGAATACTGAGTTGGATGACCATTCAAGTACATTTTTCCCCCCAGTCGGAGGCCTTTTTTCCTGAGTTCCCAGTTGTTTTCAACCCAGCGTTAGAGTTGGGATTATGGTTCATTGTTTGGCTAGCTAGCTAGATGTCTAAACAAAAGACTCCTATGAAAGTAAGAATTTAACTATGCCGTTTACATTTTCTGTATCCTGTGCATGTGACAAGTAAACCTTGATTCTATTTGATATAGTGTGTGCTTACCAGAGACTTATGTGAAGAACATAGCCTGCACCAAAATCAGATTAGAATATAGGTCTGGATTAGATAGTGTATTTTTACTACCATCACCACTTAGTCTTGAAATCTTTGGTTGTTTACTACTGTGAATTCTTAAAGAGACTGTGGGGCTAAGGCTTAAGAGGGTGTGAACGATGCTGAATGGTGTAGACAAAGAGCTCGCCAGTAGGTGTACCAAAACATTACCAGGCCATTTTCTCAAACTTTTAGCAACTTTCCAAGCAGAATTTACTTTCCCATTAATATACAATTTTCTAGTTCTGTGTCTACTTTTATCCAATGTAAAAAACACAATTTCAAATGCTGCTATATGGGATCCAATCTAGGTGGTGGGTCACATTTTGAAGTACTAAATGTTCTTCACAACTGGCTGATCACACCTGATGAACGAGTGGGATATGACTCCAACAGGGTCACCAGGAGTCCCACCCAGTTGACTACATTAAAAAAATGGTGTAAGCCCTTAATGGCGCTGCCCATGCCAAACCGGATTTTTGGCCACTAGAGGCCTCTATCATTCTCTATGGACGAGACAGACTTTGCAGCCGTCACATTAATAGGGACATAATTACTTCCACATAATGTTAGAGATCATGTTTGATCACATAATCACACTGCCTGGATGTTTTGTGTAACGAACAAAATCTGTCTGTAAAAGGAAATATTTATGGTTTGGGAAGGGTTTACGGGAATAGCTAGCTAGCCACCTTGCTGGCTACTTTGGATTACATTTGGCAAGGATGCTACTACGGTGGATACGGCAACAGCTGGTAAGTAAAGTATCCTCGTTAACTAGCTAGAAATACTCGTTAAGTAGCTAGAAATATCCGCTAGCAAGTCCACTTTGCTATTGAGAAAGACGTTGATGCACATGAAACAATATGATTTAGCTACCTAGTTGCTTTGAAGAGTTTAAGAATCCGACCAACTGGCTGCCTGTGTAAATTCGCCGCTGAGCTAGCTGGCTTGTTTATTTACCAAAGATGAGTAGGGCTAGTTGTTAGCTACTGCATTAATCCAACCAGGGCTCACTTATACATTCTAACGCAACTCAAATGTATCTAGCAAGTTGGCTGTTCTGTTATGCACGATGAGCCAAGCTTTTGGCCAGTTAACGTTATACTAAACTAGCTAACTATAATTAGCTACTTTTGAGTAATTTAGCAGACGTTATCGAGAGTTAGTTAACGTTACTTACAATTAGTGTATTCATCTTAAAGTGGAACTGTTATTAAATCTGTTCATAATACACCCCCAGCCCAGGAAGAATGACACGTTTTGTACATTTGACACCCATTGATAAATGGTCATTGATAAAGTCATAGAATGTTTGGGAACGACAAAGGCATTTGTGAAAATTCTATTGCAATACAGTGTGAACGCAGCCGTTCATTTGGACAATTAGACGCTAGTTGGATATGAACAAATTGAGGATGGGAGACCCACGTATAGGTGCCGACTACACAGACAAAGCGTGTTTCACTTTTGTTACCTAAAGAATAACACATTTATATTACAATATTATTGGGAATGAGAGGGCTACTTAGTGTTGGGACGGGATTACAGCAGTGATTGAATGAGGGTATGAGGATGAGTTGAGGGGTTCAGAGGCTTGACTTTAGTTGAGGTGTGTATATACTGTAGGCTTCAGTGCAGGACAGGCTCATCATGGATGGTGTTGGAGAAGAGGTCAACTCTTCCACTGAGGGCAGGACCGGATTTGACTGGGAAGACAATAATAACACACATTTAGACCAGGGCTAATAATGAGTTAGTCCAAGCAAGGAGTAAAATAATTTGTGTAATGTGATTGACTCTACATATAGTAATGCGAATTGACAGGCCTACTCAGTGCTTGGAGAGGAAAGTCAATGTGCCAGTGGATGAGAGAATACATGTGAGGAGCAAAATGACAATGGTAGTGGATTGGAAGGGTAATCACCTCTTAAAAATAAGGGAACAGGAGGGGATTTAGCTGTAAATACAAATAGCAGCCACATTCCATTACAGAAGCACCTTGATAGGTTTGGGCAACAACTTTCTCCATGAAGTTAGACAATGAATTCTGAGATGTCTGAGTTTCAGGCTGCACATCGCTACCCACTTGACACAAAGTAGCCCAAGAAACCTTCCTGAGTAAAGCCCTGAACATCCACCTACAGTGCATTCTGAAAGTATTCAGACCCTTTTCCCTTGCTGCACAGCAAAAAGCGTTGCTGCACAGCTTTTTTCAGGTCTCTCCAGAGATGTTCGATCGGGTTCAAGTCCGTGCTCTGGCTGGGCCTCAAAGACACTGATACTTGCCCCGAAGCCACTCCTGCGCTGTCTTGGCTGTGTGCTTAGGGTCATTGTCCTGTTGGAAGGTGACCCTCTGAGGTCATGAGGGCTCTGGATCAAGGATCTCTGCTCCGTTCATCATTCCCTTGAGCCTGACCAGACTCCCAGTCTCTGCCGCTAATAAACATCTCCACAGCACGATGCTGCCACCACCACGCTTCACCGTAGGGATGGTGCCAGGTTTCTTCCAGACGTGACGCTTGGCATTCAGGCCAAAAAGAGTTCAATCTTATTTTCATCAGACCAGAGAATCGTGTTTCTCATGGTCTGAGAGTCTTTAGGTGCCTTTTGGCAAACTCCAAGCGGGCTGTCATGTGCCTTTTGAGTGGCTTCCATCTGGCCATTCTACCGTGAAGGCCTGATTGGTGGAGTGCTGCAGAGATGGTTGTCCTTCTAGAAGGTTCACCCATCTCTATAGAGGAACTCTGGAGCTCACATCCCTGACCAAGGCCCATCTCTCCTGAATCCTCAGCTTTAGGAAGAGTCTTGGTGATTCTAATTGTCTTCCATTTAAGAATAATGGAGGCCACTGTGTTCTTGAGGACCTTCAATGCTGCAGAAATGTTTTGGTAACCTTCCCCAGATCTGTACCTCGACACAATCCTGTCTCTGAGCACAACATACAATTCCTTCAACCTCATGGCTTGGTTTTTGCTCAGACATGCACTGTCAACTGTGGGACCTTTATATAGACTGGTGTGTACCTTTCCAAATCATGTCCAATTAATTGAATTTACCACAGGTGGACTCCAATCAAGTTGTAGAAACATCTCAAGTATGATCAATGGAAACAGCATTCACCTGAACTCAATTTCAAGTCTCATAGCAAAGGGTCTGAGCATTAAAAACCTGTTTTCAATTTGTCATCATGAGGTATTGCGTGTCGGTTGATGAGGAAAACAATTAATTTAATCCATTTTAGAATAAGGCTGTAACTTAACAAAATGTGGTAAAAGTCAAGGGGTCTGAATACTTTCCGAATGCGCTGTACCTGACGATAACTGACAACTGCGAGCAGACTGGTGGCACCATAGGTCCCAGAGTGATGGGACAATTGTTTTCCCCCCTGGGGCCCGGAGTTTTTCCTTATCTTGTAACCTAACCAGGAAAACGCCGGACCCTATAGGGTATGACAATGATTAATCAGTTCTAAAAAGGTTTTATATGCTTTATATGACTTTAACACCAATGACTCGTGACTTGACTTGGACTTGAGACTTATGACTTGATACCCTCCCCAAGCCCAAATATTAAAAAGTGTGCAGCGCATCAACTCTTCATTTAACGGATTACAGTTTGAATCGGACTGCAGCCAATCAAATTGTGCCAGCTGAGAAAAAGTTGTGCGTGGCAGTGCAGAGGAACGTCAGCGGGTGAATTCAGATGGAGCCCTTGGAAAGATGATACCCAAAATTATTATTTTCGGATATAAAGACGGCGCTGTATCAACAAAAAACAGATCGCAAAAAAAGTGGGAAGAAAATTACAGACGGAGGCGCAACAATTGACAACTTTGTTCGACATTTGAAGCTGCACAAAAAACTAAGTCGTGCCTAATATAGCCGACAGCTATATATTTTATTACTTTACTAGTGTATCATGGAGGCTAATGTAACGTTAAATCAGTGAGCCTCCACACAGTCAGTTGGTGCGGGAACGTGCCTAGGCAGTTGGTAGCCTAAATCCTGCCTGATATTATTGCTGTTCCTTAAACCATTGACATACGTTAGCCTACTGTAACCACAGAGAGAGAGTGTGTAAGGTTGGGCGATTGTGTACAAGCCTACATCGCCCGATTGCAATCCTCGATAGTCGATCACTGTGTGTGTGTGTGTGTGTCTGTGTCTCTTTCTCATGGCTACCTATGTGGTTCCATGGAAATATGACATTTATTTGGAAAGTAATAAGTATATTTTTTTAAAGCATTCATGATTTGCGTAAATGTAAAATGCTAACTATTACTCTTGTTCAAAATATGAAATGGTATTAGATTTGGTGAAGAGCACATTATGACTTGTTTAGGACTCGAAAACTCAAAGTTTAGGACTTGACTTGTCTGTCTTGACTTGGGACTTGACTTGAGTGCTAAGACTTGAGACTTACTCGTGACTTGTAAAACAATGACTTGGTCCCACCTCTGTTTTATACTAGACTAACGGGGGTTATTCCACACAGACCACAACTGATAGACAATAGAACTCACAGGGCTGAATTTGCTTTATGCATGTTTGTGTCATACAGGCCTATGCAACTGTAGGTCTAATTAAAAATGAATTCAGTTTGTCATCACTATGTTGATTGATTAATTCCAGTTAATAATTTTGGATTGAAAAGGTATAGGCAGCCTAGTCAGCCCATGTTTAAATATAAAGAAAACAAAATCACATTCACATTTCCTCCTGACAACAAATGGACTATAAATACATAAACGTTACCAATTTGTTTACCCTTGCCAGATGGACATGGCGCATAGGCTGTATGCAGCTGTTATTATTAGTAGCCTAGAGTTGACTGAAAAATCATCTTGATTTCATCCCATACAGCATGTCAGATCTCTAATGTTTAGGTGTAGCCTAGGCTGCTGCAACATTTATGTAAAGTGTTTGAGTGTGTCTGTCAGGAGTGATTGTGTTATCACCTTTGCTAAATAAATACCGGAGGAAAGTGGTAAGCCTACTTGCGCAATTCTTTTGCTCTGCGTCAACCTCTTTTTAATATCACTTTTAATGGAAGTGATCAAATCTTTCTGAATTGATTTCGACAACCTAGAGAAGACTGTAGGGGCTTCCATATGCATCATAATGTGCAATTACATCTGCAAGCTCCTTGTAGTTGCCCTTGTTAGCTGAACTTTCCCTCTCATCTTGCCAACTCTTGCCGATAAGCTGCTTGTGACCTTGACATGCTGACCACACCGCTCGCAAACACAAAATACATCTGAATGGATTTCTTCAAATATGTTACATTGTGAACTTTACAGTCCTATTGATCAAACAACCTTGAAAATGTAGGCTCTCTCTCTCTCAGTTATGCACACCAACAACTAATGCTAGCCAGTGCGAGATGTGCTAAAATCTAACAAGGGATAAACCCTCTCAAACTTTTTCAGCTAGTTGGCTGTCAAAATTGCACTTATAAACTATGGAGAATAGTAGCCTGCTCGTCCTTCTGCAGCTTGCCTGCCAATGCATGCTTGTCCCAACCCACGTTTTGACGACTGAATGGGAACTTGCCTGCTAATCGATGACATGTACATTTGATTGACAACTAAGGATCCATTTGTAAATTGCCTCCTATGTGTTAGTGTGCCCTGCATTCGTAAATTCAGAGCGTTGTCACATTGTCTGTTCATAAATTCAGAGCGTACACTGCACTATTGACACTGGACGCTCTCGTTGAGGAGTATGGTTGCGTCAATTGTTCCTAAAACAGAATTCAAGGACCAAGCTAACTGGCTAGATTGCTAGCTACTTCCAGACTCAAATGAGAGAGAACCTCACTGACCATTTTATTCGCCCTAGCAGAGCCAGTTTACATGTTATGTAGAGCTTTAGTGACTAACTGTGCTGCAGGCAACAACATTTGGTATAACTGTTTTGCTGAAGTTTACTGACACCGGTAATGTTCAGCGTATTTTCGTAAATTCATCAGTTATTCGCTCATGCACAATCAGACGAGAGTGCTCAGAAATCTGAGTAGATAGCCAGTGACTTTACTAGTGCAAGAGATGTGCTAACTGGATAGCAGTCATTCAAGTTCAGCGATTCACATTTCTTGCTAGCTAACCAAATAACACCTGCATCTCTAGCAGTAGCCCCTAAAAAACGATATGAGGGGAAAAAGTTGGGTCAGTCACCCACTCCTCCAATGACATGACATCCTCCCAGCAGATGGCTAGCTGGCTGACGTTAGGCTCCGAGTTTTTAGCTTGTATACATAAATATATATGCTAGCCTATTAGCCACGTTATGACTGACTTATGATCTTTGCCCCTCACTAGTTTGATTGTATTGACATTCCCAGCCTTAGTTACATTTGTCTGTTTTTGTAAAAATATTGAGTAATTGAAACGGTGCATCCCGAATGGGTGGAGGCAGCAAACAATGTACCAGGCCAGCTGTAATTTACAACCTGATAGCAATTTTTTTGGACTACCAAGAAATGTATTGGTGAGTTATATTAATCATACATTGAACTGCATCCATTTATTCTGCAAAAAATGCCTTACTGTACATCATGGAATTTTGTCAAATATTACCTTTAAAAAAAAAAAAAAACTCAAAGTTTGTAGCCTAAACTGGGAATTTGATATTTTTGACTGATATTATGATTGTTAAATATCTTCAAAGTAATTAAAATGCTGTCAATTCCACTTAAAGATAGCTAGCTGGTAGTTATTAAATACATGATATGGAACTTTGGCGACGACTAAGTCTTTAAAAAAAAAAATTAATCTCCCGCTTTGGGCTGGATGTGTCAATGTGTAGTTTATAGATGCACAATCTATTAGCAGAATTACTGTTTTACCCCAATTAGCGATTTTCTGGAAGCTGTACAGCACCACTTTTTTTTAAATGTCCCCCACGTGGGTCAGCCCCCCACCAATTCAAGTTCAACTATTGAGCTTCAGCTCCTTGCTATTTGAGTGACAGCTAGCAAGAGGCACACATGCACCCTTTTTTTTCTTAAAAAACAAACAAAAATATCAACAAACAAAAGAGGAATAGTCACATGCAAACAAGCATACATACAAACTATTTACATTGCCAGGAATCCTAAATAAACAAATCATATTCATTAATAATTGCCTTTTTGTTTTTCATTTTAGTTAAAGTAATGTAATATTCTTTATTCATTTATAAATTCATTTTTAAATTAATTTATAGACCATTTGCTTTGTGAATTTGAAATTTACCTAGTATTATTAGCAGTTGAATTAAATATACTACATTTTTATGTAAACATTTCTGAAATAAAGCATTATATCAAAACCATTAAATAGTACAACCGGTCCTATTTTTTTGTAACAAAAGTCTGTATGTCAGTCCAAAAAAATTCTACTATAAATACAGGCAAAAACCAAATGCAAAATGGTCTCTTTCTCCATTCCACAGAAATCATATTTATCGTCAATATTCATCTTGAATCTTTCCAAAACATGTTTCACAGAATTTATCGTATGTAACATTTTAAATTACAATTCTCAAACCAGTTACAAAAAAAGATAATTGTTTTTAAATCGTATATCTTTGTTGTTCCATATAAAGTATCTGTGAGTAGAAAATTGTGTTTATACACTAACATCCAAGCTAAAATTGCCTGCTTATGGAATTTGGCCATTTTATCAAAATTATATCAAAGCAAAAATTCTAAACCACTAACAGAGTCAAATAAATACTTAGGGAAGACATTCCAAATACTGTGCTGGTTCTTAACATACTTCAGAATCAAATTTATTTTTAAAGTATTATTTAGAGTATTGAAATCTAAAACCTCAAGACCTCCTTGTTCTTTGGTATTAGTGAGAATATCTTTTCATAGATATTGAGGCTAGTTCCTCCAAATAAAATGATTAAGAATCTTATCTAAGTACTTTACAATTTGAGGGGATAATTCAAGTGATAATGAGACATAAACTAATCTGGATAACCCTTCAGCTTTGGACAATAAAACCCGATCGTATAACGAAATATCTCTCAGCAACCAGGGGTTCAATTTCGTCTTTGTTTTCTCAATAGTGGGTTAAAGTTTAATTCACTCCTTTGTTTTTCATCCTTGCATATAACAATTCCAAGATAAGTAACCTTAAATTGGGATACCATATACTTCCTGTAAAACACAATCCTTGAGTGGAAATAAGATTGACTTATTGATATACATTTTCAAACCCGAAACTAAGGAGAAGTCTTCAATACAGGAAACTGCTTTAGAAACCTCATTCCTGTTTCTTAAGAATATGGTGGTATCATCAGTCAGTTGACATCGTTTAAATTCATTGCCAAGTGCTGAAACGCCTTGCAAATTCCCTTTCTTGATATGAAGAGCCATAATTTGGGTAACCAATAAAAATGATTGGGCAGCCCTGCCTAATTCCACGGCCAATATCAAATCTTTGGGATGTCCCATGAGCTCATTTACAGAGCTAGTACAACCACTATATAAAGTTTGGACTGCTTTAAAAAAAAGTCACCAAACGCAAAAAAAGTATTGCTTTGAACATAAACTCATGTTCTACAGTGTCAAAAGCTTTATAAAAATCAACAAACATAAGAAAACTATCATCAAGGATGAGGTCATTATAGTCAATCATATCTAAGATCAACCTGATGTTATTACTAATGTGTCGACCATGCATAAAACCAGATTGTTCTTCATCAATTGTATGATGCAAGCCTTGTTTCAACCTCTTAGCAAATACAAGAGCAAAGAATTTCCCATCATTATTCAACAGGCTAATGGGTCTCCAGTTGTCTATATAAAGAGTATCCTTATTAGGTTTGGGAATCAAAGTAATTACACCTTGCTTTAATTAAGGAAGCCGGTAACTCCCATTTTCTATTGATTCTTGAAACATAGCAAGAATGGAAGGAATCAATTTATCATTGAATGCTTTATAAAACTCGCTTAGAAACCATCATTTCGAAGGGGACATATTGTCCTTAAGGCTTTTAATACAGTCTTTTATCTCAATTTCAGGTAACTTCTCATCAAAAAATCCCTGAAATCATTATCTATCTTCTTAGCAATGTTTGCTACATTATCTAATAAAATATCCACATTGGAAGTTGACTGGGTTGATATATACAGATTCTGATGAAACTGGGCAACATGCTGAGAGATTTCTTTTGGATTTTCATTGGGAGTATTATTAATCATTCATTTACATATGGATGTCTTTTCACCTGCCCTTTTTTTCTAAATTAAAGAAATATTTAATTTTTCTCTCCCTCTTCCATCCATTTTTGTCTTGATCTTACAAACGCTCCCCGGGCCTTTTCCTCGTAGATACAGTCTAACTGCATTTGCAATGATGATAGCTCCAGTAATTCCTGATTAGTTAGTTCAGTTTTTTAGTATAATCCATTATTCCCTTTTATGATGTCATATTCTTTCTCTTTCTTGGCACGAGCAATTCCTTTCCCCATTGAAATAGCCAAAAGCCTTATATAAAAGTTCATTAGCTCCCAGTAACTTCCAAATGTATTCATAACAGAGGCACAATTCCAGTATTTATCATTAATTCCTGCTACTTCCTTCTTAAATACTTCATTCTCTAGTAAAGTCTTGCTCATTTTCCAGTAACCTTTACTAACTTTTTTTGTTGACAAACCATGCATATTTATCTTCATTGAGATCCCTTTGTGGTCTGTTAAAATCGATGGTTCAATCGAGACCGTATGAACCTTGTCAGCCATATCTTCAGATATCAGCCAGAAATCAATACGAGATTGTATAGATACATCTTTGGTACTCCATGTAAACATAATCTTATCTGGGTTCTTATGTCTCCAAATATCTAGAACACCTAACCGTAAACATATATTCCTTATCTCACAAACAGAACTGCTATCCTTAGGAGGCCATCTATCTAATTTATCACGTAATACTGTATTAAAATCTCCACCCCAGTGGAAATTTAGACATCATTTTACTTTATTTTCCTCTCAATGTCTATAAATAAAATGCAGTTACTTGACTTGTTATTGAAAGCATAAGTATTTACAACAATGAATTGAATGTGGTTGACATCTACCAATAGTATAATCCATCTCCCTGTATTATCTGCTTCATGACTCAATGTATGACCCTTAAAGTTGCCTTTTAAAATAGCGACACCTGCTGACCGATTAGTACCAAACATCATTCCCCCATTGAAACTTCCAAAATGCAGTATCTGTGGAACAGGCATGAGTTTGTTTCTTGAATGAAATAAAAGTCGGTACTCTTACCCTTACAATACAGAAATAAAGATTTCCTTTTCAAAATATTACGGATTCCCCTGGCATTAATAGAAAAAACAGAAATGGACATTTACTATCACATTGACTATATGAAAAACATGAATCAGGTTCTCACAAAAAGAAAAGTTCTTACTAGTTGCAAATAAAAACAGTCCTTTGCACCATGCAAATATTATATATAATATTTATACAATTGCAAATAACATTGTACCATAGATTGGTAAAACAAATAGCCATCAAGCTAACATTAAGTGCCCGTGCAAATTTCCCTGCCCATAAAGAAAATATATAGTTTCACTCACATAAACAATGCTCTTTCCTCAAGAAATATAAAGTTTTATCAGATGCAAATAAAACTCAGTCCTGCACAACTCGCTTGATAAATCCAGCAGTCAACAAGCTAGTCGTCAGCGGGAATTTCCCTTCCATTAACAAAAGCCTTGGCTCCTGCAAAGTATGCACTTTTCCCTTCCTTCCTTGCTCTCTCAATCATCGTCCACAGACGATTCAGAGCTTCTTTGTCAAATGCTGTCAGATGCTCCTTGAACCTCAGGTTGTTCTTTAAATAGTCATTTTTCTTTGCACTTTTCCATGTCAAATCCCTCGCTGTTCTGGAGATGAATCTCATGATCACTGGTCGTGGTGGCTGGTTGTTTTCCCCATCTCTCAGCCTACCCAGGCGGTGCACTACATCCAGAGAACCTGCAACAACATTTCGCTCTTCCTCCGGGACCATTGCCCTGCAAATGTCCTTCACTCTTGCTTAGATGTTCTCGTCAGATTTTTCTGTTATTCCATAAATTTGAATATTCCATCTCTGACCATACCGGTCAGTCTTGTTTACCTATGACTCCATTTCAGTGAGTTTCTTCTCCTGCTTTGCAACCTGAATTTTCAATGTTGCGTTCTGCTGCTTCAGAGTTGTTACTTACTCAGCATTGAAATCAATCGATTTCTTCAGGTTAACGATACTGATAGTGTTCTTTTTCACCAAATCCATGATGTCATCTGCACTCTCTTTGATTTTAGCCATGAGGATGCGGACGGTGTTGTCCTGTAGCTGGCTCATTGATGGTTCACTTCTCAGCTTCTTTGGAAGTTGCTCCTTGGTCGGGGTATTTGGGTATGAATCACATTCATCCCCCTTTATTACACTGCAAGCATATGAGTGAGTTTCAACAATGCCTCTTTTCTCCTTGGAAGTTTCAACATCCATTATCTCAGCAACAGTTTGGTCATGTCCTGATTCCATGCTACTAGCTATGAAGACGTTAGCAGGCTAACTTAACTACACACGCCGAAACTTTTCGATAGCTAGCTTGTTCATTGGAAATCGTGAAAAATACATTTCAATGGTTTGATTAATTACAAAATTATTCAAATTAGCTACATTGTATGGTTAGATATCATTTTTTTGTGAAAAAAACTAATTGCAACTGTAGTCTAAAACTATAAACTGAGAGAACCCTAAAATTGTACCTCGGCTAGAAATGTTACACCCTCTCATGCCGCCATCTTGAGCGCCCCTCGCACATCATGCACCCCCAACAGAGCGAGAGAGAGCAATAATGTGGTGCACATATCTGCACAGATGTGACGTAGTATGCAACTTCCAGGTATTTCTTCACATTTTATTACAAAGTGGCATTAAAATGGATTTTTAGATCACAATTAAATAACTAAAATATAGTCATTACATAAGTATTCAGCTGTCTGCATCAATACATGTTAGACACACCTCATGGCATCGATTACAGCTGTAAGTCTATAATAACTTTGCACACCTGGATTGTGCAATATTCACCTATTATTATTTTAGCAACACATCTGCCACGTTGATCCTCAACACTGGAGCCCCTCAGGGGTGCGTGCTCAGTCCCCTCTGTACTCCCTGTTCACCCACGACTGCATGGCCAAGCATGACTCCAACACCATCATTACGTTTGCAGACGACACAACAGTGGTTCAAACACACCAAGACAGTTGTGAAGAGGGCACGACAAAGCCTATTCCCCCTCAGGAAACTAAAAAGATTTGGCATGGGTCCTCAGATCCTCAAAAGGTTCTACAGTTGCAACATCAAGAGCATTCGACTGCAAGGCACTACAGGGGGTAGTGCGTACGACCCAGTACATCACTGGGGCTAAGCTACCTGCCATCGAGGACTTCTATACCAGGCAGTGTCAGAGGAAGGCCCTAAAAATTGTCAAAGACCCGAAACACCCCAGTAATAGACTGTTCTCTCTACTACCGCATGGCAAGCGGTACCGGAGGGCCAAGTCTAGGACAAAAAGGCTTCTCAACAGTTTTTACCCCCAAGCCATAAGACTCCTTAACAGGTAATCAAATGGTTACCCGGACTATTTGCATTGTGTGCCCACCCCCCAACCCCTCTTTTACGCTGCTGCTACTCTCTGTTTATCATATATGCTTATAGTCACTTTAACTATACATTCATGTACATGCTGCCTCAGTTGACCAGAACAACCAGGCTATCTGCATTGTGTTCCGCTACCCGCTAACCCCTCTTTTACGCTACTGCTACTCTCTGTTTACCATATACAGTGGGGCAAAAAAGTATTTAGTCAGCCACCAATTGTGCAAGTTCTCCCACTTAAAAAGATGAGAGAGGCCTGTAATTTTCATCATAGGTACACTTCAACTATGACAGACAACATGAGAAAAAAAAATCCAGAAAATCACATTGTAGGATTTTTAATGAATTTATTTGCAAATGATGGTGGAAAATAAGTATTTGGTCAATAACAAAAGTTTATCTCAATACTTTGTTATATACCCTTTGTTGGCAATGACAGAGGTCAAACGTTTTCTGTAAGTCTTCACAAGATTTTCACACACTGTTGCTGGTATTTTGGCCCATTCCTCCATGCAGATCTCCTCTAGAGCAGTGATGTTTTGGGGCTGTTGCTGGGCAACACAGACTTTCAACTCCCTCCAAAGATTTTCTATGAGGTTGAGACTGGCAAGGCCACTCCAGGACCTTGAAATGCTTCTTACGAAGCCACTCCTTCGTTGCCCGGGCGGTGTGTTTGGGATCATTGTCATGCTGAAAGACCCAACCACGTTTCATCTTCAATGCCCTTGCTGATGGAAGGAGGTTTTCACTCAAAAACTCACGATACATGGCCCCATTCATTCTTTCCTTTACACGGATCAGTCATCCTGGTCCCTTTGCAGAAAAACAGCCCCAAAGCATGATGTTTCCACCCCCATGCTTCACAGTAGGTATGGTGTTCTTTGGATGCAACTCAGCATTCTTTGTCCTCCAAACACGACGAGTTGGAATTCGGAAGTTAGTGTTGCAATCGAGGGCAGACGCTTGTGTGGCCTACTACTTCGCGGCAGAGCCATTGTTGCTCCTCTACGTTTCCACTTCACAATAACAGCACTTACAGTTGACCGGAGCAACTATAGCAAGGCATACATGTGACGAACTGACTTGTTGGAAAGGTGGCATCTTATGACGAAGACACTGAGCTCTTCTGTAAAGCCATTCTACTGCCGTTTGTCTATGGAAATTGCATGACTGTGTGCTTGAATTTAAGCAACAGGTGTGTCTGAAATAGCCAAATCCACTCATTTTAAGGGGTGTCCACATACTTTTGTATACAGTGCATTCGGAAAGTATTCAGACCCCTTCCCTTTTTCCACATTTTGTTACGTTACAGCCTTATTCTAAAATGGATTAAATACAATATCAAATCCTCAATCTACACACAATACCCCATAATGACTCTGTGAAAACAGGTTTTTAGATTATTTTTTGCATATATATCTAAACAATTCACAGAAATACCTTATTTACAGTATTCATACCCTTTGCTATGAGACTCAATTGATGTTTTCATTAATCATCTTTGATGTTTCTACATCTTGATTCGGAGTCCACTTGTGGTAAATTCAATTGATTGGACATAATTTGGAAAGGCGCAAACCTGTCTATATAAGGTCCCACAGTTGACAATGCAAGTCAGAGCAAAAGCCAAGCTATGAGGTCCAAGGAATTGTCCGTAGAGTGCCGAGACAGGATTGTGTCGGCACAGATCCGGGAAGGGTACCAAAACATTTCTGCAGCATTGAAGGTCCCCAAGAACACAGTGGCCTCCATCATTCTTAAAAGGAATACGTTTGGAACCACTAAGACTTCCTAGAGCTGGCTGCCTGGCCAAATTGAGCAATTGGGGGAGAAGGGCCTTGGCCAGGGACCCGATGGTCACTCTGACAGAGCTCCAGAGTTCCTCTGTGGAGATGGTAGAACCTTCCAGAAGGATAACAATCTCTGCAGCACTCCACCAATCAGGACTTTTTGGTAGTGGCCAGACGAAAGCCGTTCCTCAGAAGGCAGATGAAAGCTCGCTTGGAGTTTGCCAAAAGGCACTTAAAGGACTCTCAGACCATGAGAAACAAGATTTTCTGGTCTGATGAAACCAAGATTGAACTCTATGGCCTGAATGCCAAGCGTCACGTCTGGGAGGAAACTTGGCACCATTCCTACGGTGAAGCATGTTGGTGCATTGTGCTGTGGGGATGTTTTTCAGCTGCTGTGACTGGGAGGCTAGTCTGGGTCAAAGGAAAGATGAATGAAGCAAAGTACAGACAGAACCTTGATGAAAACCTGCTCCAGAGCGCTCAGGACCTCAGACTGGGGCGAAGGTTCACCTTCCAACAGGACAAAAACCCTAAGCGCACAGCCAAGACAATGCAGGAGTGGCTTCAGGACAAGTCTCAATGTCCTTGAATGGCCTAGCCAGAGCTCGGACTTGAACCCGATCTAACATCTCTGGCGAGACCTGAAAATAGCTGTGCAGCAATGCTCCCCATCCAACCTGACAGAGCCTGGGAGGATCTGCAGAGAAGAAGGGGAGAAACTCTCCAAATACAGGTGTGCTAAGCTTGTATCATACCCAATAAGACACAAGCCTGTAATCGCTGCCAAAGGTGCATTAACAAAGTACTGAGTAAAGGGTTTGAGTACTTATGTAAATGTGATATTTCCGTTTTTTTCCTTATACATTTGCAAACATTATGGGGTATTGTGTGTAGATTGAGGGAGGGGGGACAATATAATCCATTATAGAATGAGGCTGTAACGAACAAAATGTGGAAAAGTCAAGGGGTCTGCATACTTTCCAAATGCACTTAATATACAGTAAATTATATCAAATCCAGACAGGAACTATTATTTTAGCAGTTGACCTAAATCATAGCCTCAATAAGATTGACAGACTTAGTATTAAAATAGGCACATTTAGAGAGTGTCCAAAGAGGCTGAAAAATGTCATCTCTACAAATAATTTACAGGACACCTGGATTACTATTCCCAACTACAAAATACTATTATTTTTTTCTCAAAGTAAGAAAAGCTATTCAATAATTAACTACATTTTTTTTTCCTAAAATGGATGTAAAAAAAAAAATTGATTAAAAATGCATGCTTTATTACGGTATCATTCTTAATTACAGCAGTAGAAAATACGCATAATGACAGAATTTGGAGAAGGTACAGAACCGAGAAAAGCTGACCCCTGGTGAATATCTAGCCGCTCTCACAAAACAAATACACACTAAGCCAGTTATAATTTTAAAAGATACAAATGCGGTAATTAGAACCAATGCAATTAATAACAATTGTGAAATCTTTATGAAAAAATGTATGTAAATCAGAATTAAACAGGAGGACAGATCCTATAGCCTTCTTAGACTCAACAACCCTTTAGCAATTATCAGTAGACAAAGAATCACTAAAAACCAAGATCACCCCCCCCAAAAAAAAAAAAAATTATATACTGTTAAAACATTCACACGGAGAAAAGCACCCGGAATGGATGGCTTTCCGATTACAATTCTATTCCAGATTTTGGAACAACGTTGTGCCCCTATTTACACAACAACATCAAGCAGTTTATTTCAGTTATATTAAAACCAGTCCCCTGCTGATTATAGACCAACATTTTAATACATTGTGACAAAATAATACAAAAGCTTAAGCAATAAAATGGCTAAAGTCTTACCAGACTTGATACATATCAAACAGGGTTTATTAAAACTAGACACTTACAAATACAAGAACATGTTTCAGTTTAATACAATATGCAAAGAAACTGGATATAGATCAATGTCCGATGCCACATTTATTGAATTACCTTTTGTTTTATTAAAAACTTTGAAAGCTTTCAACTTTCCAGTGGAAATAATACATTTTATACAAATGATTATAAATGTCCTAAAGCAAAAACATACACAAATAATGTATTCTGATGAAATTCTGCCTGAGGAAATGCTTTCGCTTTAGAAAGGGGCACACGACAGGGGTGTGCCCTCTCCCCCTTCCTGTTTGCACTGGCCATTGAACCGGTTGCAGAAAGAATTAGACAGGACCCAAACGTAACAGGTATCAGTATTGGTAAACATGAATATAAACTAAAACTTATTTGCAGATCTCCTGATTTATACCTGACCAATATGCTCCCTTTGCTAAAAATATTTTCTGAATACTCTAAAATCATTAAAAAAAATATATTTAACCTTTTTATTTAACTAGGCAAGTCATTTAAGAACAAATTCTTATTTACAATGACGGTCTAGGAAAGGTGGGTTAACTGCCTTGTTCAGGGGCAGAACAACAGATTTTTACCTTGTCAGCTCAGGGATTCAATTTAGCCAACCTTTGGTTACTGGCCCAACACTCTAACCACTAGGCTACCTGCCCCCCCTTCACAAAAACAAAAATATACAAAAATATATATATGGGGAGGGGGGTGACTACTGGCAATAGGGGGAAAAAATCACAATCTACAGCAATCCTTAGTGGTGAAACGTTCCCCAGTAAGAAAGGAAGGGGGAACTAACAAAGTCACTGACAACAACCAAAACGAAACAGGTGGGGTTTTAGGAGGGGTTCTGAAAGACACTCATGGGGGGTGTCCACTGAACATTGACGAGCAACAAGTGGGACTTAAGACACCATGAGCGCGCACAAACTTTTCCCAAGAACAGGCAAACAAAAGAAAAAACCCACACCAAACTTAAAGACAGGAAGCTAAGCAAAAAATGGAGCACAAAAATACCAGTGAAGACATTCTTTAAAAAAGGTATGATTGGTCATAACAGATTGTATGGGCATAGAAAATTCATAGAATAAAAAATAAAGTTTCAAATCTACGTAGTCTGAGGGTGGTTTTAACCTTCCAGACTTGGAATTGTATCAACTTGCTACCCAAGGCATTTACATGGGACATATAGTTAAATGCACTTAAAGAGGAAAAATGGGTACATATTGAAGAATGCATGCTCATCCCCAGAATATTTCTGTCTATTTTCAAAGGATAAAGCTAAGAACATTAACAACTTCATAGTTAAATGCTAACAATATGCAAGAAAATTAAATCTATTCTACAAGAATCAATATCACTCCCTAAAAACACAACCATATGGAACAATCCTTGGATATCTTTTCGGAATTCACAGCTAAATTGGTCCATATGGAAAACTAAAGACATAGAAACCGTAAATTACTTGGTAACAGGAAATAAATGTATTTCCATTACACAATTAAAAAGCAATTTTGGATTGACAAATGTAGATATAAAATACATATACAAATACATGCAACTTAAGATACATATCACAAGCATCCTTAAGGGAGTGTTATTTAAGTCCGAAAATGCTTTTCATATCATAGGTAAGAATGTGGAAATCTGCCATTTTTACACAATGGAAAAATCTAAGGATTTATTATGCACATATTGAAATAGCATGGGCAACCAAAGAAAAACAAATGAGTACAATTTAAGGCCATGTGGTAAAATATATTGCAGGCACTAGGGATGGGGGTGTGAGCATGCAGGTCTGGGCAGATGAGGTGTAGTCACTGTTTGTGTTCATCTGTAAATTGATGTTCTTGTGTGTATGTTTATCTGGGGTATAAAAAAATGAAACGTATAAAACATTTATAAATTAAATGTTCACCTTTAATTACTACAACAAAGATGGCTGCCGGTCAACCCACGTTGAATGTTAAATTTATATGGTCATGCCTATTCTATTATTTATATGATTTCACTAGGTTTCCTATGGAGGATTGACAGTATATTTTAAAAACAACAGGTATTCCCATTCGTCAACATTCTCCGTGTAGACCTCCATCTTTTTGTTACCATTTTTGAAATACGATTTTTGTATTTTGCTTCAATTTTAGTACATTTATTAGCCAAAACATGACACCCACCCTGTATTCAAGAGCATGTTGTGTCTCAACCGATGGCGGGCATAACCCAAAAACCTTAGATGTAAAATGGGCAAATATGTATGGTAGGTTTCATTCAAATCGAAAGGGGTGTTGTCAAAAAGTGATTGAATTCAAATGGATTTACCCTGTTTGATTTATTGCAGCTCCTCATTCATTATCCCCTCTATGTAGCTAGGCTCTGGGGTTTCCCTCAATATATCATGGGAGTTGTAGGCTTTGTTAGAGCATGAAATAACTTGACACTTATTTGGCACAACAGACCAGGTGACAAAAGTCACTCATTCCCTGGCCCAGACAGCCATATTGACACTGATACTAGTTACAGAAGAATTTCCAGAAACTCTGTCAACATGCCTGCCTGGTGAAAATATAACTGTACTCTTTGTAATATTATCGGCTCCTCCCCTCTGACATTCCCCACTGCAGCACATTCTGTACACATAGCCTATGATTCAAACTAGTGACCACAGATGATGATGATGTTTGATCACCAAGGAGGACTAAGACTGCTTTTAAATGTGCTTGGGGCTTAGCAGCACAGGCAGATCATTAGATGAGAGATTTTGCCTGGGTGCAGTGAACATGGCCAAGATGGGGAGTGCAGTGTGTGAGAGTGTTGTGCAAACACACAAGCCCATTGAGGGCGGGCTGGGACAGTAATTGAATGCATGTGTTGATGTCTGGCATTGGTGACGTGGCTCACTCATTCTCAATACTCATGAGCAATGTACACACACACTCTGTCTTCATTATTATTCCCCATCATGTGACCAAGATTAATTTACTCTTTTGAAAATTGTGTACAGAAATGTAATTTTAAGATACGGCTAGCCTATAGCATTCTAGGATTAGAATTCTAGGATTTTTTTTTCAGTTCCCTGTAATAAGGAAGTTATTGACCAGCCCACGAGAGAAGTGTCATTGACTTGAATAGGCTAATTTCAAATCAATTCAAATTGTATTTGTTACATGCTTCGTAAGCAACAGGTGTAGACTAACAGCAAAATCCTTTTCCAACAGTATGCGTGTGTGTCAGTATGCCTGTGTGTGTGTGTGGTTGTAAGTTGTGTGTGTGTTGGGATGTAAGTGCATGGTGCATGGGTAGAGTCCAATGTGTGTGCAAGAGAGTTAGTGCAGGTAGTCCAGGTAGTCATTTGATTGCTAAATAGCTAGTCTTCTTTAGTTGTCTTAGAAGCTGTTCAGGGTCCTGTTGGTTCCCGACTTGGTGCACAGGTACCGCTTGCTGTGCGGTAGCAGAGCAGTAGCATGGTTTGGGTGGCTGGAGTCTTTGACAATTTTTGGGCCTTCCTCTGACACCGCCTGGTGTAGAGGTCTTGGATGGCAGCTCGGCCCGAGCGATGTACTGGTCTGTACTCACCACCCTCTGTAGCGCCTTGCAGTTGATGCAGCCAGTCAAGACGCTCTCAATGGTGCAGCTGTAGAATTATGCTAATTCGGTCAAAGATATTTTGTTCAGTACAATGCTTGATCACTGGCTACAGACTATAATCAGGATGTAATCTGACAGATAATCAGAGTGCAAAGTAGTGTTTGCATTCAACATGTCTTAAATATAGACTTACAGACATAGTGCTCTTCAAAATTGGGCTGTAATTTTTCTGACCATGCAGTCTCTATGTAAAAGTTGTCCATATTGGTTCTGAGTAAGTTGTATAAGTTTGACCTGTTGCTTACCCTCTCTTCTCTCTCTCCTCCAGGGCTTTGACCCTCCCCATCAAAGTGATACCAGAACGGTTTACATTGCAAACCGCTTCCCTCAACATGGCCATTATGTCCCTCAGCGGTTTGCAGACAACAGAATCATATCATCCAAGGTAAGGCCGAGATGTTGAATCCCTAGCTTTTGTGTCAAGTGTCAACAAATGTTCAAGTTACTCAACCACTTAATTTCAGTGTCAGACAACTCACACTGACGTTTGTTCTCCCCTCCCCTCTCTTTAGTACACCGTTTGGAATTTTGTTCCCAAGAATCTGTTTGAACAGTTCAGAAGAATAGCCAATTTTTATTTTCTCATCATATTCCTGGTCCAGGTAAGGGCTTTCCTCAGCACCCAGTCGACCATGTTTCTAATTGTTGCTGGCCTGTGTGACGTGACTCAGTTCTATTTAGTGGGCAGTAACCAACAATTGCTGTGTGCTCTTGAGCATACTGCGCCTGGAGGTCCCAAGCAGCTAACCTTCAGTATGTATCAGGCTACACAGAGACCACACGGTTTCTTCAGATATTCTGAAGCTTTCTATGGCCACTACTGTGTCCAATTCTACATTTGTTAATTCATTATACTTATTCATTATGCATTTTCTGTGATAGATGGCATCAGCTTATGAATTGGCCAGAGTGTTTTCAGGTTATATGAGGAAACCACATTATTGCCAGCTGTTGTTTCCTTTGACATAATCTCTTTATTTTCCAGCTAATGATAGATACCCCCACTTCCCCTGTCACCAGCGGACTTCCTCTGTTCTTTGTCATCACAGTAACTGCCATCAAACAGGTGAGAGTATTAACATGTATAATTCCTCTTTTTTTCTAAAACATCAACCGTATATTCAGCAAATTAAATATGGCTGCTTATCATATATACTTTGTCTAGATGTCAGAATGTCTAGAGCGGGGCTGCCCAACCCTCTTCCCGGCGATCTACTGTCCTGTAGGTTTTCAGCCCAACCCTAATTTAGCCTATCAGATTCAGCTAGTTAAGGTCTTGTTGAGCAGCTAATATATGTAGAATCAGGTGTGTTAAATTAGGGTTGGACTGAACCCACAGCACGGTAGATCTCCAGGAAGAGGGTTGGGCAGCCCTAGTCTAATCTCATCCCTTCTTTCCTTCCCTCCCCCCACCACTCAGGGCTATGAGGATTGGCTGAGGCACAAGGCGGACAACGAGGTGAACGGGGCGCCTGTGTTTGTGGTTCGTAGTGGCAGCCTTGTGCAGACTCGCTCAAAAAACATACGAGTGAGTCACCTCACTGTCATAATGAGTCCTTCCTTGTACAGCACACCATCCTAACACTTAGCAAACCTTACACCCACACACGGATGTCACACAAATGGTTATATTTCATATAACTCCCACTTTTGGCTGGTGCTTTGTACCACTGTGTTAAAGATTTGTCAGTAAACCAATTGGCCAGGAATGTGAAAACAAGGTACCCCCCCACAGACAAGTCTCAGTTGCTACATTATTTGCCTAAATGTTGGTTATCTACTCACCAGGTAGTTATTGAATAAGAGCATTTGTTCCCAATTAACAAATGTTAGCTATACGCATCGTTCCCCGATTTCAAATGTTTAAGATGCAAGTGCATCGGTCTGCGGATCCAAAATCAGTCAGAAAATAGATTCAAACTTTACGAATTTGCCGGGTCACACTTTTTTTCTTCTCATTAAATTTTCTACCTCATCTTTTGTGACAACTGATGCGTCCTCTCCTCTTCATTGTCGAATTGCATGTAACTGTGTTGACAGTAATTGATCTACAAGTCATTTTGCATGACGAACAACCCCAGGCAATATCAGCAGCCTAGTCAAACTGCTCACTGTGCCCAGCTTTGCGCGCTTACCAACGCAAGGTACACCTGATATTAGGCTTTATTAATTGAGTGACAACCTTTCTAATTGTCTAGGTTATTGTTATGTGTTTTACCGGAATAAAAGTAAGCTACCGGAGACATAACTCATCTGGCTATACTGTACCTGCTGAACGGGGCTTAAAATAGATTTTATTTTGATTGTTCAGGTTCACCATCAGCAAATAGTTTTGGTAGTTTTGCTTTAAACAATCAATGATTATGGTCATTTTTAGATATACAGGGTGAAGTTGATCATTTCATAACGAGGACACCAATCTCTTTTGCGAGGCACACTGCATGGCCGAAGCGAGAGGAGAAGATCACTCCATTAAAAACTTCCAAACTTCAAGACCATTCGATTTTAAGAGAGGTTGTAATCCAATATTATGCTATATATTCATTGGCAGTTGCATAGCTATTTTTTAAACAATAAATATTGATACATTAATAGCTAAAACACTTAATGTGCAAAAATGACAAGTTAATTAGTGGGTGACAGGGATTGCAGAACCAAACTGTGGGTACAAAGGCTACATTGCCCCCTGTAATCTGATAGTGGTAGTGGGGTGGTAGATGCCTAGTCTCCCTTCAGCTCCGGTGCCTACATAGTGCATGCACCATAGACATACATCATTTACACACACACACACACACACACACACACTTAGAGAAGTCGGCTCAGACAGATCCAGCTCATGAGTTCCATCAGCAGCAGATTTGAATTTAGAATGGAAAATGAATGTTTTGCAACAAATGTTAGTGTATCACATCGATTCGTTCTCTAATCAAACCGAATCGCACTGAATTGTTTCAAACTAAAATGTATTGTTCCTGTATCGTATCGGAGCCCATGTATCTAGATACATATCGAATCATCTTGAAAGGGAAAGATTAGCACTAATCTTTTGTTCATTTGGATAATTCATTTTGAAGGTAAAATAAATCGTACATTAAACTGCCAGAAGATTTCAGAAGTGTATTCAAGGGCTGTTTTAGTTTATTGTTTTAACAGTTCTGCAGCTGGAATGTATCAGTTTTCACATGGGCAAAACTGTACCTTTTTTTTTTAAACAGTGCATGGTGGCATTTACTATTGAACTACACTGTCCTTCAGAAAATATTGGATTCTGAGGTCATGGATTACATGGGGGAGTTTTGCTTCTCATTCATCTGTTGTGACCTGTCTTTCTGTGCTGTCTACTCAGGTGGGGGATATAGTCCGGGTGGCCAAAGATGAGACATTCCCAGTGGACTTGGTCCTCTTATCATCGGACCGAGCCGAGGGGACGTGTCACATCACCACAACCAGCCTGGACGGAGAGACTAATCTGAAGGTTGGGCTTTTAATCTTCTTTTCCCGCTCTCGCTTTTGTTCTCTCTGAGCCCTAAAAGGATGATCCCCTAAAAGGATTAGCTTTCCCCTCTCATAAGGGGAGGACAAACTGCTCTTTTCATGGCCTGTCTCCATCCTTTCATTTCCCTGAACTAGTACTTATGCATTCTATCGCGATATCGTGTTTTTGCCAGAGGCAATATCTAATTATCTGCTTCTAATCAAAATGCTTCTGCCATATAACTTCTTTATCAATTTTTCTTATTTTAATAAATTGGTCATATCATTAAAAGGGAGCCCACTCTGGAAATTTGACGTTTGGAGAGTATATTGCCACAAACAGAAGATTTTTTTTGACAACTGCAATGTATTATTTCTTGTGCAATCTCAGGGGCGCAGCCTCTGTCATCTTTCTGTGCCAGCTACTTGTCTTTTATGGCTGTTTGTGTTGCAGTAATGACATTAGAATCCAATGGGGGATGGACTAGCTTTCTCACTGAGTGGGTTAGAGCAACAAAAGGTTGCACATGGGTAAAGGCGTCAGCATGCTTCTGTTGGCCTGGCGCCTAGTCAAACTCTGCTAAGTGAACGAGTGTGCTCGCATGCTCCCTTAAAAACAAAAAAGGCTTAAATAATACTGTTTGTCCATCTTGAGACACCGTAGCCAGTCCCTGCCACAAAATAGTCTATATTAATCTTAGATAACTCAAGAAAGGTGTCATTGATGTTGATATTTTTGCAGATTACATCATAGTCACGCAATTTTACATCTAACACAATATGTTTTGGTGCAGTATTTCTCAAGTGCAAAGATTTGCATGAGAATGATTCAATAAAACACTTCATTGAAGAATCCCTACTGTTGACCAATCACCGACGAAGGGCCATAGACCTCGGCTACCGACTTCGGCTTACCTCCATTAAAATGTTTGTGTGCACCAACACCCGAAAATGTCACAAAATGTCATCATAATATATGCACAGACTGTTTCAGCTGGAAAGCATGCGGACAGACTCCTTTAGCCACCAGATTGGATTTTGCCCCTCAAGCAGTCATGGAGTGGTTCAGTTCAATTATAAATGGAAACCTAACAAGCCTTGTGGCCTTCAACCTGTCAAACAGTTGACAGAGGCTGGAGCTGTGGAACGGTTGCAATTTGTACGGCACTATTGAGCTACATTCATTGGTAAATCATTACAATGTACTAGGCTATTTCTTTGTCGTTTAGGCTCACTGTCTCATTGTAAATGTTTTTATTTATATTCTATAAAAGTGCTATCTTTGTCTCTTTCCATAAAGATATCCCTACTCTCTCTTTGGTCTTGTAGACTCATTACTCTGTGCCAGAGACATTGGTGTCTCAGTCGGTGTCCAGGCTAGAGGCCCTACATGCTGTGGTGGAGTGTCAGCAGCCAGATGCAGATCTTTATAGGTACGGTACAGTCCAGAACACAAGACCTTGTTCTTACTGGCCAGTCAGAACGCTGAGCTCTCCTTTCACTGTCCTCATAACTCAGTGTTACTCACTATTTTTTGTAAGGGGGCCACTTTGAGTTGAGACAATCATTCAGAGGGCTGCACAGATCTTTAATTTGGGGTACTTTTTCTTCCAATATTATCAATTATAAATTGAGAGAAAATTCAGAGCAATAGGGCACATGCAATTGATTTGATGCCAGCGCATCACAAATGTATACATACACACATCAAATGGGCTACATCACATGTATATGACCCATATCAAATCCAAATCAAATCAAATGTATTTATATAGCCCTTCGTACATCAGCTGATATCTCAAAGTGCTGTACAGAAACCCAGCCTAAAACCCCAAACAGCAAGCAATGCAGGTGTAGAAGCACGGTGGCTAGGAAAAACTCCCTAGAAAGGCCAAAACCTAGGAAGAAACCTAGAGAGGAACCAGGCTATGCTCGGTGGCCAGTCCTCTTCTGGCTGTGCCGGGTGGAGATTATAACAGAACATGGCCAAGATGTTCAAATGTTCATAAATGACCAGCATGGTCGAATAATAAGAAGGCAGAACAGTTGAAACTGGAGCAGCAGCACGGCCAGGTGGACTGGGGACAGCAAGGAGTCATCATGTCAGGTAGTCCTGGGGCATGGTCCTAGGGCTGTCCTCCGAGAGAAAGAGAGAAAGAGAGAATTAGAGAACGCACACTTAGATTCACACAGGACACCGAATAGGACAGGAGAAGTATTCCAGATATAACAAACTGACCCTAGCCCCCTGACACATAAACTACTGCAGCATAAATACTGGAGGCTGAGACAGGAGGGGTCAGGAGACACTGTGGCCCCATCCGAGGACACCCCCGGACAGGGCCAAACAGGAAGGCTATAACCCCACCCACTTTGCCAAAGCACAGCCCCCACACCACTAGAGGGATATCTTCAACCACCAACTTACCATCCTGAGACAAGGCTGAGTATAGCCCACAAAGATCTCCGCCATGGCACAACCCAAGGGGGGGCGCCAACCCAGACAGGATGACCACATCAGTGAATCAACCCACTCAGGTGACGCACCCCTTCCAGGGACGGCATGAGAGAGCCCCAGTAAGCCAGTGACTCAGCCCCTGTAATAGGGTTAGAGGCAGAGAATCCCAGTGGAAAGAGGGGAACCGGCCAGGCAGAGACAGCAAGGGCGGTTCGTTGCTCCAGAGCCTTTCCGTTCACCTTCCCACTCCTGGGCCAGACTACACTCAATCATATGACCAACTGAAGAGATGAGTCTTCAGTAAAGACTTAAAGGTTGAGACCGAGTTTGCGTCTCTGACATGGGTAGGCAGACCGTTCCATAAAAATGGAGCTCTATAGGAGAAAGCCCTGCCTCCAGCTGTTTAATTAGAAATTCTAGGGACAATTAGGAGGCATGCGTCTTGTGACCGGTAGCGTACGTGTAGGTATGTACGGCAGGACCAAATCAGAGAGATAGGTAGGAGCAAGCCCATGTAATGCTTTGTAGGTTAGCAGTAAAACCTTGAAATCAGCCCTTGCTTTGACAGGAAGCCAGTGTAGAGAGGCTAGCACTGGAGTAATATGATAAAATTTTTTGGTTCTAGTCAGGATTCTAGCAGCCGTATTTAGCACCAACTGAAGTTTATTTAGTGCTTTATCCGGGTAGCCGGAAAGTAGAGCATTGCAGTAGTCTAACCTAGAAGTGACTAAAGCATGGATTAATTTTTCTGCATCATTTTTGGACAGAAAGTTTCTGATTTTTGCAATGTTACGTAGATGGAAAAAAGCTGTCCTTGAAATGGTCTTGATATGTTCTTCAAAAGAGAGATCAGGGTCCAGAGTAACGCCGAGGTCACAGTTTTATTTGAGATGACTGTACAACCATTAAGATTAATTCAACAGAAGATCTCTTTGTTTCTTGGGACCTAGAACAAGCATCTCTGTTTTGTCCGAGTTTAAAAGTAGAAAGTTTGCAGCCATCCACTTCCTTATGTCTGAAACACATGCTTCTAGCAAGGGCAATTTTGGGGCTTCACCATGTTTCATTGAAATGTACAGCTGTGTGTCATCTGCATAGCAGTGAAAGTTAACATCAAGGGTAACCTCAGTAGTTGGATGAGTGAAAATGTCCCTTATGCTCCTTCAATGAATTCATCCTAAATATATACAGTGGGGCAAAAAAGTATTTAGTCAGCCACCAATTGTGCAAGTTCTCCCACTTAAAAAGATGAGGCCTGTAATTTTCATCATAGGTACACTTCAACTATGACAGACAAAATGGAGAAAGAAAAATCCAGAAAATCACATTGTAGGATTTTTAATGAATTTATTTGCAAATTATGGTGGAAAATAAGTATTTGGTCAATAACAAAAGTTTATCTCAATACTTTGTTATATACCCTTTATTGGCAATGACAGAGGTCAAACGTTTTCTGTAAGTCTTCACAAGGTTTTCACACACTGTTGCTGGTATTTTGGCCCATTCCTCCATGCAGATCTCCTCTAGAGCAGTGATGTTTTGGGGCTGTTGCTGGGCAACACAGACTTTCAACTCCCTCCAAAGATTTTCTATGGGGTTGAGATCTGGAGACTGGCTAGGCCACTCCAGGACCTTGAAATACTTCTTATGAAGCCACTCCTTCGTTGCCCGGGCGGTGTGTTTGGAATCATTGTCATGCTGAAAGACCCAGCCACATTTCATCTTCAATGCCCTTGCTGATGGTAGGCTTTGTTACTTTGGTCCCAGCTCTCTGCAGGTCATTCACTAGGTTCCCCGGTGTGGTTCTGGGATTTTTGCTCACCGTTCTTGTGATCATTTTGACCCCACGGGGTGAGATCTTGCGTTGAGCCCCAGATCGAGGGAGATTATCAGTGGTCTTGTATGTCTTCCATTTCCTAACAATTTCTCCCACAGTTGATTTATTCAAACCAAGCTGCTTACCTATTGCAGATTCAGTCTTCCCAGCCTGGTGCAGGTCTACAATTTTGTTTCTGGTGTCCTTTGACAGCTCTTTGGTCTTGGCCATAGTGGAGTTTGGAGTGTGACTGTTTGAGGTTGTGGACAGGTGTCTTTTATACTGATAACAAGTTCAAAGGTGCCATTAATACAGGTAACGAGTGGAGGACAGAGGAGCCTCTTAAAGAAGTTGTTACAGGTCTGTGAGAGCCAGAAATCTTGCTTGTTTGTAGGTGACCAAATACTTATTTTCCACCATAATTTGCAAATAAATTCATTAAAAATCCTACAATGTGATTTTTCTGGATTTTTTTTTTGCCCCACTGTAGTTTGTTGCTATCCGTGTGAGGCGATCCAGGAGTGCATTGGTCAGTCTGTTTCTCTGTTTTTGTTTCAACATGTTCATTGTTGAAATGTTGCTTCACATGAATAAGTGCTGACAAAAAATGTCACTCTTTGCACACACTGCTTCAGAAGTGGGTACGCTGTTTCTGATACAAGGCTCCAGGGTAACACCTGATCTTAGTTCACCTTGCAATGTGTCATTTGCCTGCAGCTCCACTCTCTCACTCTCTATTCCTGCATGGTCAGGACAGAGGACTGTTATGACTGGGGCCAGAGATGACACTGGCACATGAAATGGGTTCTCAATGAAGTTGAAAAACTCCATGATATCCTTGAATCTTGACTTAAACTCCAACTTCAACTCTTCCAACACACGCACAAATGCATCATAGCTAAAATGTTGCAGTTTGTCTGGGTTGGATGTGGTGACTGCTCTGAGTTTTGGGAAATTAACAAACTGTCAAGTATGAAGAGTGTGGGGATTTTATTTTGAAACGTTGTGACCACACGCAGCATTTTGCCCGGAATTTTAGCTTTACCTTGGAGCTGGAGATTCACTGTATTCAGGTGATGTCAGTCAAAAAAGGCAGCTTTAATATCCACTGTGGATCATCCAGCTCTGGCTTCTCTCTCCCCTTGCTTGCAACAAATTCACAGATTTGAGGGAGGAGGGATGTTTCCAAAACTCTGCCACGAGACAGCCATCTTACCTCATTGTGAAATATCAAGTCGCCGTATTCTGTCTGGGTTTCCTCCAGCAACTCACGGAATTGCAGGTGATTCCGTGCCCTCGCAATAATAATGTTCACCACGCGCACGACTTGCTGCATCACATTCTGTAAGTCAGTCTTTGAGTTTAGTGCTTCCTGATGAATGATACAATGAAACATAACAAATTCGGGAATATCCTCTCTTTCATCAGGCCTATGAGTCCCTTCTCCTTCCCTCGCATGTTTGGGGCGCGGTCAGTGCACACAGATAAGATTTGACCAGTCAATATTGTTATTGGCAAAAAATATAACAAGGGCTTTCAGAATACCCTCTCCTCGTGTTTGTCCCTGAAGGGGAAGGAAACACAAAAGTTCCTTTCTGAACGACTTGTTTTTAAGGGAAGTGGACCCAAACACATAGTTGGGCAATGTCACTTCAACAGTGATTTCGTCAAGCGCAATACTAAAACACTGCGCCACGAATATGTCAGTAATCAGTTGCTTTCCTCTGTCCTCGCCGATGTCTTCTATGCGTCTTGTTATGGTCGAGTCTGAGAGTTGCAGTCCCTTAATTTGCTTTAAAATAGCTCCCTTGTTTGTGAAATCAGCATACAATATTTTGTCTAATGCCAAAAAACATATTTGAGAATCTCCGCGTCTGTGATGGCCTTCTTGTTTCTTGCAAGTATCTAAGCAATCTCACATGTTGCCTCTGCCGTTCTCTCTGCAACAGTGCTAGATCTGTCCATCGTTTTTGTTTTCCTTAAAGTTGCGCTATTTTGTCATTTCTCAGGTTGCTTTGTGGCAGATATGTTTTGTCAAAGTGGGCATGGTGTGACTGGAAATGTTGCTCTATATTTGCTCGTTTAAAACAATTGACTGCCTTCTGGCAAATAAGACAAAATTAGTCCCAGCATGCAGTACAAAAAAATACTTGTCTGTCCATTTCTCTTGGAACTTTCTGTGTTCTTGAATCGACCGTATCCTTTTCTTAGGCACCGGAGCTACGTTAGCTAGCTGCATTACCCAGCCGCCATCTTCCTGATTTTCCTGGTTCTCCGGTGGTTGTTCGTTCATTGCTGTCACGTTGTTCTCCAGCTCGTCCCCCTCATTTTCATTGTCAATAGATTTACATTTATTTTTTACAATAAATCGATCCATGTCGCCAGACTGCAAAATTAGCTAGTAGCAAACTGATATGTGTTGGTCGCTGTAGCTGAGCAGTTGCGTTCTATTTCGGCAAACGTTATATTTCAGCCTTTCTGTTCAACAGCTGCGCTATACTGCCATCTATCTGCCATCCAGGGAACAATAGATATATTCAGTTAAGTGATTCAGGACTGCATTAAATACATTGAATTGAAATTGTATGTATCATTGTTATGTATTCTGAATGGAACAAAGGAAAATCACCGCAAGCGGGCCGCACAAAGTGGCCCACTGCCATAACTGAAAAGGACGACTTATTATTTTTCACATTTCTACTGGCCGGAATGGAGGTATTTTTTAGAGATTGTGTGTGTTGCAGTTTCTCTGCTACTCTGTAACTCTTCCCACTCAGAAGAAATGCCTCTACTTTCAGGTTTGTTGGGCGAATAACAGTAACCCAACAAGAAGAAGAGATTGTAAGGTGAGATTGCAATTCTAGTTGATTGGATTTTTATCTGGGTTACATGGATTGAATAGCACATTGTTTCCATTTGCTGGTGAAAGAAAAGTTATTATGTTGTACCTGCTTCATTAGACCCATTGGACCTGAAAACCTGCTGCTTCGAGGAGCAAGATTGAAAAATACCAAAGAAATTTTTGGTAAGTGGCTTCTTGCTCTCACTGTTGTCGTCATATTGCTTTCTGTCCTCAGTTATCCTCTTTTGTCCCTAGTTGCCCAGTTGGTTGTTGTCTATGCATGGTTCACTAAAGTTCCACTCTTGATTTGCAGGTGTAGCAGTTTACACTGGGATGGAGTCCAAGATGGCCCTGAACTACAAGTGCAAATCCCAGAAGCGCTCTGCAGTGGAGAAGTGAGCATTAGGATATTCTGCACCTCTACAGCAACACTGAACACTTGAGTTTTTTCTTCTCAGATTTCAGGTTCAGCTTTACAGTAAGTATATCAGAGAGTGTGTGTCTTTTGGTGTTTGTCTCTCAGGTCCATGAACACCTTTCTGCTCATCTACCTGGGCATCCTGCTGTTTGAGGCCATCCTCAGCACCATCCTGAAGTACGCCTGGCAGGCTGAGAAGAAGTGGGACGAGCCCTTCTACAACCAGAAGACAGAGCAGGAGAGGAACAGCAGCCAGGTCAGTCACTGTCTGAGACACTTTATTCACACTGGTAAATCACTCTCTTTAACTGATGATCTTTGATTTCATAGGATTCTTGGATATGTATTCTTTATTTACAAATAGTTTGTTGTTTTTGTGGATAATGCAGTGAATGAGTGAAGGTGGGAAGATGTTTCCACTAGGGCGGTCACTGTCATGGATCTTTGTATGATGGTAATTGACCAGCCAAATGACTATGGTCACTGTCATAACCATTTGAATAGCTAACATAATCATTTAAGACCCATTTTTTCCTCCGCTCCTGACTGCATGTGCTGCTGTAGAAATAAAATGAATAGAACGGGTGTCCCCATTCAAGTCATTGATGGCATAATGGCGGCCATTGCGCGGAGCAATGCAGGTAGAGGTCATTTGCTTATAAATCAACTTCTGTTAGGCTAAATCGGAGGACTGCTGTATCAGGTTACATATCCATACCTTGATAAAATGAAGCTGTTCTGAGGGCGAAAGGGGAGATTTGAGCAGTGCACCAGAAAATGAGTTAGTTTCCCTGAACACTAGGTGTGTGTGTGTGTGTGTTTGGTACAAGTATTTGATACACTGCCGATTTTGCAGGTTTTTCTACTTACAAAGTATGTAGAGGTCTGTAATTTTTATCATAGGTACACTTCAACTGTGAGAGACGGAATCTAAAACAAAAATCTAGAAAATCACATTGTATGATTTTTAAGTAATTAATTAGCAATTTATTGCATGACATAAGTATTTGATACATCAGAAAAGCAGAACTTAATATTTGGTACAGAAACCTTTGTTTGCAATTTTAGAGATCATATGTTTCCTGTAGTTCTTGACCAGGTTTGCACACACTGCAACAGGGATTTCCTCCATACAGACCTTCCAGATCCTTCAGGTTTCGGGGCTGTCGCTGGGCAATACGGACTTTCAGCTCCCTCCAAAGATTTTCTATTGGGTTCAGGTCTGGGACTGGCTAGGCCACTCCAGGACCTTTAGATGCTTCTTAAGGAGCCACTCCTTAGTTGCCCTGGCTATGTGTTTCGGGTCGTTGTCATGCTGGAAGACCCAGCCACGACCCATCTTCAATACTCTTACTGAGGGAAGGAGGTTGTCTGCCAAGATCTCGCGATACTTGGCCCCATCCATCCTCCCTTCAATACGGTGCAGTCGTCCTGTCCCCTTTGCAGAAAAGCATCCCCACCTATGATAAAAATGACAGACCTCTACATGCTTTGTAAGTAGGAAAACCTGCAAAATCGGCAGTGTGTCATACGTGTTCTCCCCAGTGTGTGTGTGTGTGTACAGTTGAAGTCGGAAGTTTACATACACCGTAGCCAAATAAATTTAAACTCAGTTTTCACAATTCCTGACATTTAATCCTAGCAGAAATTCCCTGTTTTAGGTCAGTTAGGATCAGAATAAGGAATGTCAGAATATTAGTAGAGAGAATGATTTCTTTCAGCTTTTATTTCCTTCTTCACATTCCCTTTGGGTCAGAAGTTTACAATACACTCAATTAGTATTTGGTAGCATTGCCTTTACATTGTTTAACTTGGGTCAAACGTTTCAGGTAGCCTTCCACAAGCTTCCCACAAGCTTCCCACAATAAGTTGGGTGAATTTTGGCCCATTCCTCCTGATAGAGCTGGTGTAACTGAGTCAGGTTTGTAGGCCTCCTTGTTCGCACATGCTTTTTCAGTTCTGCCCACAAATGTTCGATAAGATTGAGATCAGGGCTTTGTGATGGCTACTCCAATACCTTGACTTTGTTGTCCTTAAGCCATTTTGCCACAACTTTGGAAGTATTCTTGGAGTCATTGTCCATTTGGAAGACCCATCTGCGGCCAAGCTTTAACTTCCTGACTGATGTCTTGAGATTTTGCTTCAATATATCCACACAATTTTCTTTTCCTCATGATGCCATCTGTATTGTGAAGTGCACCAGTCCCTCCTGCAGCAAAGCACTCCACAACATGATGCTGCCACCCCCGTGCTTCATGGTTGGGATGGTGTTCTTCGGCTTGCAAGCCTCCCCCTTCTCCTCCAAACATAAAGATGGTCATTATGGCCAAACAGTTCTATTTTTGTTTCATCAGACCAGAGGACATTTCTCTGAAAAGTACGATCTTTGTCACCATGTGCAGTTGTAAACCGTAGTCTGGCTTTTTTTGGCAGTTTTGGAGCAGTGGCTTCTTCCTTGCTGAGCGGCCTTTCAGGTTATGTCTATATAGGACTAGTTTTTACTGTGGATATAGATACTTTTGTACCTGTTTCCTCCAGCATCTTCACAAGGTCCTTTGCTGTTGTTCTGGGATTGATTTGCACTTTTTGCACCAAAGTACGTTCATATCTAGGAGACAGAATGCGTCTCCTTCCTGAGCGGTATGACGGCTGCGTGGTCGCATGGTGTTTATACTTGCGTACTATTGTTTGTACAGATGAACGTGGTACCTTCAGGTGTTTGGAAATTGCTCTCAAGGATGAACCAGACTTGTGGAGGTCTACAATTTTTTGCTTTCTTGATTTCCTCATGATGTCAAGCAAAGAGGCACTGAGTTTGAAGGTAGACCTTGAAATACATCCACAGGTACACCTCCAATTGACTCAAATGATGTCAATTAGCCTAATTTTCTGGAATTTTCCAAGCTGTTTAAAGGCAGAGTCAACTCAGTGTATGTAAAGTTCTGACCCACTGGAATTGTGATACAGTGAAATAATCTGTCTGTAAACAATTGTTGGAAAAATGACTTGTGTCATGCACAAAGTAGATGTCCTAACCGACTTGCCGAAACTATAATTTGTTAACAAGAAATTTGTGGAGTGGTTGAAAAACTAGTTTTAATGACTCCAACCTAAGTGTATGTAAGTGTGTGTGTGTGTGTGTGTGTGTGTGTGTGTGTGTGCACTACCATTCCAAAGATTGGGGTCACTTAGAAATGTCCTTGTTTTTGAAAGAAAAGCACATTTTCTGGCTATTAAAATAACATCAAATTGATCAGACATACAGTGTAGACTTTGTTAATTTTGTAAATTACTATTGTAGCTGGAAATGACAGATTTCTTTTTTGAATGGAATACCTACATAGGTGTACAGAGTCCCATTATCAGCAACCATCACTCCTGTGTTCCAATGACACGTTGTGTTATCTAATCCAAGTTTATAAATTTAAAAGGCTAATTGATCATTAGAAAGCACTTTTGCAATTATGTTAGCATAGCTGTAAACTGTTCTGATTTAAAGAAACAATAAAACTAGCCTTCTTTAGACTAGTTGAGTATCTGGATCATCAGCATTTGTGGGTTTGATTATAGGCTCAAAATGGTTAGAAACAAAGAGTTTCTTCTGAAACTCGTCAGTCTATTCTTGTTCTGAGAAATGAAGGCAATTCCATGCGAGAAATTTCCAAGAAACTGAAGATCTCGTACAATGCTGTGTACTTCTCACTTCAAAGAACAGCGCAAACTGGCTCTAACCAGAATAGAAAGAGGAGTGGGATGCCCTGGTGCACAACTGAGCAGGAGGACAAGTACATTAATGTCTAGTGTGAGAAACAGACGCCTCACAAGTCCTCATCTGGCAGCTTCATGAAATAGTACCCGCAAAAACACCAGTCTCAACGTCAATAGTGAAGAGGCGACTCCGGGATGCTGGCCTTCTTGCTCAGTTGTGCACCGGGGGCTCCCATTCTTTCTATTCTGGTTAGGGCCAGTTTGTGCTGCTCTGTTTAAAAAAAAAAGTATATCCCATATTAGCGCAAAAACTCTCCCTGTTACAACTTCTGCTTGCAGACACACATGGGCTCTGGTATTTGCAATAATTTTCCTTATTCACTCACTTTTCTCATCAAACTTTCCTAATCACACAAAACACACAGGCACCCCATCTTCAAACACTCCCGCACTGCCCCCACATATACACCCGTACATACCCACATACTGTGCCTTCTATGTCCTCTCTTTGAATTGTTTTTATTTCTGCCTTGTTGATTCCTGCCTCATTTCGGGCTTTGAGTACTTTTGTTTTCCAGTTCCTTGTATTTGGGGATTTATTTTATTTTATGAATTGTCTTTTATGTTTATAAATAAAAAATAGAATAGAAATGATTTTACATCAGTCTTAACTTCAATACAGTATACTATTATTTCCTCGTTGTATTATTTTCCACCCACTTCCTTGTTGACAGATCCTGAAGTTCATCTCTGATTTCCTGGCGTTTCTGGTCCTGTACAACTTTATCATCCCCATCTCACTCTACGTCACTGTGGAGATGCAGAAATTCCTGGGCTCGTTTTTCATTGGCTGGGACTTGGACCTCTATCATGAGGAGAGCGACCAGATGGCTCAGGTCAACACGTCTGACCTCAACGAGGAGCTGGGACAGGTCTGGACATAAAGCACTTCACTACTGTTTATGGCGCCCCATGCTCAACGTCATCGCAGAGTTTGTGTGTTATGATCAGCCACTGTGTGTGTGTGTTCTAGGTGGAATACGTGTTTACGGATAAAACCGGCACCCTGACGGAGAATGAGATGCTGTTCCGTGAATGTTCAATCAATGGTATCAAATACCAGGAAATCAATGGAAAGCTTGTACACGAGGGGATGACGGATGACTCGCCTGACGGATCTGTGCCTCCTCTAGTAAACACCATTAAAACCTTTCATATCGCCCAATTGACTTGCAATACGTTATTTATCCATGTGTTGTCTGTGCATTCATTAAATATACATGCTTAGGTCTGCATTTCCAATCATATGTTAAACAATTATTAATTGACTGTCCTCATGGATTTGGACCCTCGCACTGGTTTGATGACTCTAAGTACTTTTCTCATGTCTGTCTCTCTTTCGCTCTCCGTCTGTCTGCCACCTCTCAGAGTCGGGAGGAGTTGCTGTTCCTGAAGGCAGTATCGCTGTGCCACACAGTGCAGATCAGCTACGAACAGCCAGGTGACGGCCCGGGGAACCCCTTCCCCAACGCTAATGGCTTCTCCTCCCAGATGGAGTACTATGCCTCCTCGCCAGATGAGAAAGCACTGGTGGAAGCCACTAAAAGGTACCCAGGAGGATAGCTGTCATGTTTCGCTGTTCAACCCATTTGTACTGTTGTTGGTAAATCAAATTCATATAAATATATATATAGCTATATGACCAATGCTGGTCACACAGGTCTTTATGGACATACAAGCACTCAGACAAATGAACATTTATTGAGACAAATAGTTTGAGGTTCACCACATTCCAGACCACAGTCTGCGTATTACAGTTATGGTCATGGGTTATGTATGGGCGACCAGTCTGCATGTTACAGTATTTATGGTCAGCAATGTCACATGAAACAATTGAATTGCAGGATGGGGGTAACCTTTATTGGTAGCCATGGAGAAGTTATGGAAATAAAAACATTTGGAAAGTCAGAAAAGTAAGTATAATTTTCTATGGTTAAAAAGACGGACATTTAATGTCCATGATAAACCTGTACTGTGCATAGAAAGTGATGTAAATCCTATTATTCCCTTGTCCCACAGGTATAAACTACTCCATGTACTAGAGTTTGATGCAACCCGAAGGAGAATGAGTGTCATATTACAGACACCCTCAGGTACACTGATTTCTCTCCATATTAAACAAATGGCTCATTCATAAACATTGTATTAGGATTGAATTACATTATGTAACCCACCTTTGATTTGGTCCTGCTACATTGTTCAGTTCATTTCCCTAACTGTTACTGCTACCCTGTATTTCATATCTGGCCCACACTCACTATGACAATGCAATATATTTTATCTATTGCTGTAGGGGGGAAAGTACTATTTACAAAGGGAGCTGAGTCCGCCGTTCTTCCCTTTACTAAAAGTGGAGAAATTGACAAAACAAGAGTACATGTAGATGAATTTGCCTTGGTGAGTATACCACATCACATTAGACAAGGCACTATTTCCAGCCCTTATGTACAGCAGATTTCTGCTATGATGAATGCCATCTTTTATTGTCTGTGCTGAAGAGCACCAGTGCAGCTGGGTCGCCTCCTGTCTTTTTTTCCATGCGAGGGCTTTCGTGGCTGATTGTTGACTCTTAAAATAAAACATGTTTTTTATTTTTATTTATTTACAGCAGTGTAAATATTACTTGTGGTCCTTTTCCCCCCAGAAAATCAATAAATCCTGCAACTTAACATATAATTTATCCAGACATCAGGATCTACAGAGATTTGTTTTTGATTTGTGATTGGCTGGTGAGTGTTCATTTGATATAAAGCCAGTCCCTGTCAGCTACTCGTTTCTCTTTCTTCCCCTTCTTCAGAAGGGCTTGCGGACGTTGGTGGTGGCCTGCAGACACTTCAATGTGGAGGAGTATGAGGAGGTGGACCGGCAGCTTCACGAGGCCCGCGCGGCCCTGCAGCAGAGAGAGGAGAGGCTGGCCGAGGTCTTCAGCTTCATAGAAAAGGACCTGGAGCTGTTGGGAGCGACCGGGGTGGAAGACAAGTATGTCAACAACACTGTTTGGTGTCTGTCTGGTCAAAGGTTAGCTCATTATGAGCACCAAGCAATGATATCAGAAAGGTCTCTGAATACTTTCTGAAGGCACTGTATATATACACTGTACTTCATGTTTTTGATTTAACCAACCTGGAAGACCAATCAATTTCAACTTTTTTTCTGAAGTAACTTCATGTTTCCGAGCTAGTTAGATATTAGTTTAGAAAGACTTGAAATTGGCCTGGGCGTTAACTAGCTGGCAAGCTAACAGCTAGCTGCTTTTCAAAAGTCCATAACTGGTTCATTTGACCCCCTCTCCAAATGTTTTTTTTTTTTACCAAACCATTTCTCAATGTTTATCAACATTACTGTAGCTCGCAAATGAATTTGATCATGCTTTACGACACACCTGATTTTATGCTGTTTTAGTCCAGACAACGTCGCCTTGTCACCTACAGTAGAACCTTTTGTCCTACCAGATCCACGATAAGGTTCTAGCTAGTGTATCCCTCCGGTTTATCAGATCCCAGGCTCCCGTGACGGTTATGATTATTTATTTACAAGTCAATTGCAATTAGCTTTTTGGTTTAGCCCCATCTGTACCTGATAGAGCAGATCTAGTGTCACGTGTGGAAGTAAGCTGTCTGGCAAGTAAGCAAGAGACTCATTGTGATGGAGACTAGAGCACATCCACAAATTCATTGGGGCAGTTCCATCCCATGGCGAATAGCTGGAAAAACAATTCAAGCATTGTTCACATGGCCTGTGTGCCCACGGAGGAGGAGCTGCTTCTGCTGGTAGTCATTGAGGGGCAGAGTAGTAAGTAACTAAACAGCTTGTTTTGAACAATGTATTTTTGAAACAGGAAAATGTACACATTTACCCCACTTTTATGAGCAGTTAAAATAGAATCCATGAATTACAAATATACTGTATGTATGTACGTACAGTATCAGTCAAAAGTTTGAACACCTACTCATTCAAGTGTTTTTATTTTATTTTTACTATATTGTAGAATAATACTGAAGACATCAATACATTCCTTGATGGATGTCCTTGAGTAGCTGGGCCCCTCAAGGACATTCAGAAACTTGTCCCAAAGCCACTCCTGCATTGTCTTGGCTGTGTGCTTAGGGTCGTTGTCCTGTTGGAAGGTGAACCATCGCCGCAGTCTGTGGTCCTGAGCGCTCTGGAGCAGGTTTTCATCAAGGAACTCTCTGCACTTTGCTCCGTTGATCTTTTCCTCGATCCTGACTACTCTCCCAGTCTCTGCTGCTGAAAAACATCCCTACAACATGATGCTGCCACCACCATGCTTCACTGTAGGGATGCTGCCAGGTTTCCTCCGGACGTGACACTTGGCATTCAGGCCAAAGAGTTCAATCTTGGTTTCATCAGAATCTTGCTTCTAATGGTCTGAGAGTCTTTAGGTGCCTTTTGGAAAACTTCAAGTGGGCTGTCATGTGCCTTTTACTGAGGAGTGACTTTTGTCTGGCAACTCTACCCTAAAGGCCCGATTTGATGGAGTGCTGCAGAGATGGTTGTCCTTCTTGAGCTCTGGAGCTCTGTCAGGGTGATCATCGGGTTCTTGGTCACCTCCCTGACCAAGGCTCTTCTCCCCCAATTACTCAGTTTGGCTGGGTGGCCAGCTCTAGAAAGAGTCTTGGTGGTTCCAAAATTCTTCCATTTAAGAATGATGGGGGCCACTGTGTTCTTGGGGACCTTCAATGCTGCAGAAATGTTTTGGTACCCATCCCTAGATCTGTGCCTCAACACAATCCTGTCTAGGAGCTCTACGGACAATTACCTCGACCTGGCTTGGTTTTTGCTCTGACATACACTGTCAACTGTGGGACCTTCTATTAGACAGGTGTGTGCCTTTCCAAATAATGTCCAATCAATTGAATTTACCACAGGTAGACTCCAATCAAGTTGTAGAAACATCTCAAGGATGATCAATGGAAACAGGATGCACATGAGCTCAATTTCGAGTATAATAGCAAAGGGTCTGAATATTTATAAAAATAAGATATCTGTTTTTGTATTTAATAGATTTGCAAACATAAAAAAAACAGTTTTCGCTTTGTCATTGAGGTATTGTGTGAAGACACACCTGTTGCTGACACTTCGAGCACACAGCCATAGACAAACATTTGCTGTAGAATGGCCTTACTGAAGAGCTCAGTGACTTTCAATGTGGCACCGTAATAGGATGAGACCTTTCGAACAAGTCAGTTCGTCAAATTTCTGCCATGCTAGAGCTGACCGGGTCAACTAAGTGCTGTTATTGTGAAGTTGAAACGTCTAGGAACAACAACTGCTCAGCTGCGAAGTGGTAGGCCACACAAGCTCACAGAACGAGACCGCTGAAGTGCATAGCGCATAAAAATCGCATGTCCTCGGTTGCAACACTCCGCAGCTTCATGAAATGTGTTTTAAAGTTGGGACCAACTCCATGTTAATGCCCATAATTTGGGAATGAGATGTTTGAGGAGCAGGTGTCCACATACTTTTGGTCATGTAATGTACCTGTAGCACTCCAGGACCAGGATTGCCTACCTATGTGGTAGGCCTATCGACACCCAAAAAAATGCTGGTGGGAATGGGCTTCCATAGTTTTATGTGGCTCAATGCAACCAGCAGGCGGCAGCGACTGTTACAATTTTAGTATTTAACAGGCTGTTACTGCAATTTTAGCTGTTTCAAAAACATTGCTCTGGTATTACCATTTATACTGTAGGAGTGTTGAGCTCAATGAGACAATTCTGTTTGGAGCCTGAACGATATATCAGTTCACCAACATTATCTGCTGATAGTGGCTATTTACTGCTATAACGGTATCGGCCAATAATTCCACCGATATTCAATAAATAGTATGGAGGAAAAAAAGCAATCTCATGCTTATCTGAATGAACACTTCTCATGATATCATTAATTTCACAATGTAAGAAATCAACATTTGAAGCATATTTCTTGGACTATTAGATACAGTGAGATCCAAAGGTATTGGATCAGTGACACAAACAGCAAATACATCCAACTAATGTGTACAAGATTGATGTAGTCATTGCGTGCAATGAATATGGGACCAAATACTCAACTTTTTACTACTTTAATACACAAGTGAATTTGTCCCAATACTTTTGATCCCTTGACGGACACACACACACACACTATGTACAAAAAATGCTGTAATTTCTAAACTGTTCACCTGATATGGATGACAATACCTTACAATTAAAGCTGACATTCTGCACTTTAACCTCCATAGTCATTGTAGAATTTAAAATCCAAAGTGCTGGATTACAGAGGCTAAAACAAAATTCACCGTCTCAATACTTTTGGAGCTCACTGTGTATCGGTTTCGGTACATTTTGTGCCCCCAAGGATCTGTATCGGACCCCAAAAAACATTGGTCTGGCTCTTTCTGTTTGCACTGCTCTGCTCGGAGGGGGGCAACTGTCAGGTGAGTGTGATGCGCGACGTGCTAATTTAGCAGCTTTACACAGCAGTATTGTCTCTCAAGAATTGATCTCTCTAAAATGTCCCTTTGCTATCGTCAATGTGAAAAGGGTCTTGAGGCTCAGCCATTGTTAAGATGGCACTAGTGGCAGATCGCTTCCTCCTCTGTTCCTTGTCAACAGCACGTTGTGACTCACTAGCACCGTGCAGCAGCCTCCCTGTGTAGGGGGTCGAGGGCTCAGCCCTCCTGGGTCTAATGCACTTAGCCACTTAAAACATGACTCATGCCTTTCTACATGCAGCCCTGCCTAGTGTGCTGCTGCTGAGCACAAAGGCATTGCAAGCATACTGCTGGAAGGGAGAGGGTGTCAATATTTAGGGATATTGGCTCTTTAAAATGATGTTAGAGGGGCTTCAAGGCAAGCCTTTACAAAGGCTCAGGATCCAACATTGTAGCTCGTTTTTGCGATTGTGTTGAGGGGGCCGTCGCAATGAAATGTAATGGGACGTATCCATGCTCCATTAGAACAATTATGTAACAAGGGCTCACTTGCCTTTAGCTGCCTCTGGGTTAGATTTGCATGCATCTTAAAATGACGATCCACATCTACGCTGATTGCTACATGTATTATATAGAATAACTCAGACTTGTCTGGTGTAGCTCCATGTCATTCACACATACTGAACAGAGTGGCAGTGGAGATACTAAAGCAGAGGCAGTCTGGATTTGATCATTGGTCAGTGAGTGGCAGTCCGGGAGAGACTTTCTGTTGGCATTTGTGTGTGTACGCTTGCTCTGCAGTGAGATGCAGACAGCCCACACCATCATATTCTCTCTCCCTCCCTCCTCCAGTAGTAATGGTACTTAGAGGATGCTGCTCTGTTCACCCCCAAAAGTCTTCAAAGGAACAAGCCTCTATATGATTAATCTTAAGCACCCACTCTTTAAATCAAATGTATTTATATAGCCCTTTGTACATCAGCTGATATCAGACAGACAGACAGACAGACAGACAGACAGACAGAACAGAACAGACAGACAGACAGACAGGCAGGGCAGGCAGGCAGGCAGGCAGGCAGGCAGGCAGGCAGGCAGGCAGGCAGGCAGGCAGGCAGGCAGGCAGGCAGGCAGGCAGGCAGGCAGGCAGGCAGGCAGGCAGGCAGGCAGGCAGGCAGGCAGGCAGGCAGGCAGGCAGGCAGGCAGGCAGGCAGGCAGGCAGGCAGGCAGGCAGGCAGGCAGGCAGGCAGGCAGGCAGGCAGGCAGGCAGGCAGGCAGGCAGGCAGGCAGGCAGGCAGGCAGGCAGGCAGGCAGGCAGGCAGGCAGGCAGGCAGGCAGGCAGGCAGGCAGGCAGGCAGGCAGGCAGGCAGGCAGGCAGGCAGGCAGGCAGGCAGGCAGGCAGGCAGGCAGGCAGGCAGGCAGGCAGGCAGGCAGGCAGGCAGGCAGGCAGGCAGGCAGGCAGGCAGGCAGGCAGGCAGGCAGGCAGGCAGGCAGGCAGGCAGGCAGGCAGGCAGGCAGGCAGGCAGGCAGGCAGGCAGGCAGGCAGGCAGGCAGGCAGGCAGGCAGGCAGGCAGGCAGGCAGGCAGGCAGGCAGGCAGGCAGGCAGGCAGGCAGGCAGGCAGGCAGGCAGGCAGGCAGGCAGGCAGGCAGGCAGGCAGGCAGGCAGGCAGGCAGGCAGGCAGGCAGGCAGGCAGGCAGGCAGGCAGGCAGGCAGGCAGGCAGGCAGGCAGGCAGGCAGGCAGGCAGGCAGGCAGGCAGGCAGGCAGGCAGGCAGGCAGGCAGGCAGGCAGGCAGGCAGGCAGGCAGGCAGGCAGGCAGGCAGGCAGGCAGGCAGGCAGGCAGGCAGGCAGGCAGGCAGGCAGGCAGGCAGGCAGGCAGGCAGGCAGGCAGGCAGGCAGGCAGGCAGGCAGGCAGGCAGGCAGGCAGGCAGGCAGGCAGGCAGGCAGGCAGGCAGGCAGGCAGGCAGGCAGGCAGGCAGGCAGGCAGGCAGGCAGGCAGGCAGGCAGGCAGGCAGGCAGGCAGGCAGGCAGGCATTACTAAAATAATGTCAAACTTAAATAAAAATGGCAAGTATCAAATAGTCGCCTGTCCCTTTTTTAACATCTGGGCATCGGCATACATTTCAGCAAATAACCACCTGTTTCATATAAACGTCTGGTCTAAATTTATTGGTTAGGAGTGAACTTCATCTAGATGGTGCAAAAGAAGAGCGATGGATTTTTTTATTATAATGTTTATACTGGTCACAATTTAAGTTTGGTAGCAAAAGCTGTGTGGATGAAGGAAATGGCTCAATAGAAGCCTCTAAGTGATTGAAGCAAATAAATGCCCAGGCTATTAATTGAAGTTCTACGGTATACCCATTGTAGTGCTGAGCGATTAGTGCTTTTTGAGGTCGGTTTCAGTTTCGGTTCGATTATAAAAAATTTAAAAAAGAATCACAGATTTCGGTTTTAGATTTTTTTTAAAGTCTACATTAAATGCATAGAAGGTGCTCTTTGGTAAAAGGGGTATATTGGTCATCAAAAAGAAAGGAGGACCAAGGCACTCTTCATACAACTCATTAAAATGCCTTTAGTATGGCATGTTCAATAGAAACAAAGTTTTTAAAACCCAACGCGTTTCAGCTGCATGGCCTTCGTCAGGGAGTACAAAAACAAACAAAAACTTTGTTTCTATTGAACATGCCATACTAATAAAGGCATTTTAATCAATTATATGAAGAGTGCCTTGGTCCTCCTTTCTTTTTGATGACGAAATAATAAACTATTTTGGTTGTGTGTGTGTGTGTATATACCTTGTTTTTTATTTGATGACTATTATTTTTTATTCCTTAAAGTCATCATCTCATCTCTGCTCAGGCAGTAGCAGCCAGCCAGACGTTATTTCTGTGCTCCCAATATTGTACCGTCTTTAGCCTAGCCTATTCAGCTAGGCTAACCTGCCTAAAGTATGCTGCAGAGCTGTCTGATGAAATCCTTTTACTAGTTCTTCAAAGTAGATAAGTCATACTTTCACAAACGGTCTCTATCCCTCTCTCATTACTGTGTACATTCTTCTCTCATGCAGTATGTGTATCTAACCTAACATAGGAGGCGTAAGTGTATCCATCTCTGAGGCGGAAAGAGCAGGCACAATGGATGATGGTCATTGTCATTAATTGCCATGTTTCTGCACTGAACTAAGAATATTTGAATATTTGCTTAATGAAAACTACAAGTCCCTTCACCCCATCAGCCCACATAGTACTTGACTTGATTTCTCTCGTGAATAGTTTGATTTCGCTCCAGAGAAGCGGCACATTGGGCTCACAAAAAAAAAAAAATGTTGGTTAATCGCTCAACTCATAAATGCCTCATGAACTTAGTTCAACTGTCGAACCCAAAATATAAGCTTGTTTTTCTGCAATGTTTATCAACATATGTAAATTAACTGTATAGCCTCAACAGGCTTAACTATAATTGTTACATATTGGACAGAGCTATGGATGCTAGGACTGACGAGGCATTTGAGTGGTTACATTTCTCCAGCCTCATCCCTCAGATGTTTATCAAAACAGAGGCGGGGAGCCTGCTTTGTTATTGTTTCGACTGTGGATTGGACCTTTTTTAAAGCTAATCAGATAGGTTAAAGGTGAAATCAATCATTTGTTTGGTAGCGGGATAAAACATTTGAAGCTGAAAGAAAGACACACACATAGCTAACATTATTCCTTTTTCTGCAATCATTGTGCAGTGCACTTGTACAGAGCCTCCCCCTAGTCTTACCGGGGTGATTCTGTTTACTGGAAATGAACCCACCTCTGGGTCTACCTTTTAGTTCTTCATATGGCATGGAGGCTAACGTGCTGTGTGTGTCTGTGTCCCCAGGCTGCAGGAAAAGGTCCAGGAGACCATCGAGTCGCTTCGTCTGGCTGGGATCAAAGTGTGGGTGCTGACCGGGGACAAGCACGAGACGGCGGTCAGTGTCAGCCTGTCCTGCGGCCACTTTCACCGCACCATGAACATCCTGGAGCTGGTGCAGCAGAAGTCTGACAACGAGTGTGCCGAGCAGCTCAGACAACTGGCCAGGAGGTAGGACACTGTCACTAACATCTACCACCATGTCTCCCCATGCCATTAACATCAGACACTCACCATGTCTGTTGTCCATGTTGTGTTTCTCTGGGTTAACTAGTCTACAAGCCCTCATCAGCATGTTAATGTATTCAGGGTAATATACAGGTCTGGGTGCAATAAAGAACTATAGAAGGCAGAGTTTAACTTCATATTTATCGTAATCAGTTATGAGTGTTAAGGACAGTGCTCCAATTAAGAGAATCACTGTGTAGCCTAGCCAAGAATTCTAACCTCCCCGATGGAGTTGAGTGGCGAGGAGTGTAGTCTACGTCCGACTACATCGAGTCGGTATCAGTCGATACTTTAAAGAAATGTAATTCTTTCATGCGTAACTTGTACCTACGTTTGTCCTGTTTAGTTGCATTATTTTCTTTGGGTGCTGCAATCCATAGTTTATTTATAAACGTCATAGCCTCGGCACTCCACTCCATCGGGGATCGTGGAGTTGAGAATTCTGGGCTATGTGTAGCCTAAACATGTCAGGATGTTGCCAGAGCAGCTCTGGGAACCTTCTGTTGTTTATCACCACTGATATATAGAGATGTCTTCTTGCCCACGGATGCAGTCCTTTTTCCAATGGTCCTTGGCTTATTAATGGTGAAGGAGTCTTGTTTATGGTCCCCTGGGGGGATGGCGTCATTAGGCACGATGCATTGCAGATGACTCAGTCTGGAAACCAGGGAAGAGTACGGAACCTTTAAAAAAAAATGTCATTACATTTTTTTGTAGTCACGACACATCCTATATTCGTCGTGTGACAAAGTTTCGAAATGGTTATGAGAAATCAAGACAATTTAAGGTTTTTATTATACTCCATTTAAAATGAGTGGATTTATGTTGGGTGATGATGCATAATCATTCTAGTGTGAGATGCACTGTAGACTTGTGTGTGTGTGTGGTTTTACTATCCCGAGGGTGACCAGAAGGATAATAAAACAAGGAAAATTCAGACAATTGGGGACATTTCGGGAACTTTTTTAGGGTCAGGGAAAATAGGATTTTGAATGAGAATCAATCAATTTAATTTTGTCCCCACAAGGATAGTAAAACAAGTGTGTGTGTGTGGAGGACCTCCACGTTAGTGCTGTATAGTTATACCGGCTCTTTTATGTGTCCCTTTGTCTGTCTGCCTGTGTGTGTGTGTAGGATCAGAGAGGACCATGTGATCCAGCATGGCCTGGTGGTGGACGGGGCCAGCCTGTCTCTAGCACTGCGGGGGCACGAGAAGCTCTTCATGGAGGTGTGCAAGAACTGCTCTGCCGTGCTGTGCTGCCGCATGGCGCCCCTGCAGAAGGCCAAGGCAAGTCCCCTCCCTGTCACTACCAGCCTTTTAGGGCTTTCCTTTATGAAATAATCAGTCAACAGCGCCAATCTCATATTTCTCATGCCCTCAAGTATTTAAAACAAATGTATTGTTAATGTAAAGATATTTGCCTAAATAAATTGTCAATAATAATACATTAGTATAAATCATTTTGTAGTAATACATAACACCTGCTAGTAGAATTAACGTGATTGAAGTAGATGATTTATAATTACAACAGTGATCATTTACCGTATGTGTGCGCCTGGGTGAATCAGATTTTTTGGAGCAGCGCACACCTTTTGATGACACGATGTCGGTCCGTCTTTCCCAGACTCCCCCATCCACAAGGGGGCGATATAGTTTTTTTTTTTGTCTACTCATTTGTGGTGAATAAAACTAAGAGTGGTCTTCCCTTGCTAGTAGTAGCTAGTGGGAATTAGCCTAGCTAAAAACACAGCAAAACAACGACCCTTTTTAGATTCAATATGAAGTCATGAGATTTATAATTAAATAATGTGCCCTGGCAAATATTGTTGTACTTGCCAGTGTAACTTACAACATTATTGGAATTTGATATGCTGGTTCAATGTATTCTCTCCCATCAGCTAAAAATAGATGTCATCATATATTACGGAGAAAAGGTATGGCTACCAGTTGTTTTACTGTTTCACTTCTCAACAAATACATTTTTTGGGGGGATACTAATATTTGGTTCATTGTTTAAAGTTCCAAAACGTGATTTGTCGACGCAGCAACATAGGCAGAACTATGTTCTTCAAGGAACCACCCATTTTGTGACGCAAAACGACATTCAAGTACACTGTTGCGCTGTGTTTCCGTAGTTTGCACAAGGTCTGTAGACTCCTTTACAACTCACTTACAACAGTGCACTTACGTGACACTTACTGAAATTGTTCAGAAAAACTTCCTTAGATGGCTAGCTATTTCAGTTTTGTCTTTTGGTTTCTCAGACTTTTAAATTCGTGGTCATGGCTGTGGAGAGTAGAGTATCTGGCCAGTGCTGTGGTTTTATCTGCAGTAGCTGGTGTTACAGTAAAGGCTAATTGCCATGCTCCTGGTCTCATTTGGGCTGCTTCATGAGAATTCTGTGCTTGGCAGGTGGTGAGATTGCTGAAAACGTCTCCAGAGAAACCCATCACTTTAGCCATTGGGGATGGAGCCAATGATGTCAGCATGATTCAAGAGGCCCATGTTGGCATAGGTAAGTCCTCCACCCTAGAGGAAAAAGAAACGCACACCTATTTAGGCGAGGTGCTGGCTAGCGGAGTGGAAAACTTGAAAATAAAGGAGAGCTGCACATTAAGAGCTCAGATGCAAAAATTTTATGTCCAACGTTTCAACAGGCAAACTGTCTGCATCAGGGTATAATCACAAACACTGCAGGGTGACTTGTTTATATAGTGTCAAAAGACACACAGGTGTCGGCAATCATGGCCAAATATGGCCTAATATCATTGGTTAATTCTCAAATATTAAAATGACATAAAGAACATACAAAAAAACAAATGGATAGCATACGATTTAGACTACATAAGGCTATATATATAAACGAGTCATCCTGCAGTGTTTGTGATTATACCCTTATGGAGACAGTTTGCCTGTCGAAACGTTGGACATTACATTTTTGCATCTGAGCTCTTAAGAGTGTGCGGCTCTCCTTAATTTCAAGTCCTCCACCCTAATCAAATTACAATAACCCATTACTCAATAGTGCATTTTGCTTGTAGGTTCAGAACAAAATGGCTAATAACAGACTTTAAAAACATTTCAGGTATCATGGGCAAGGAGGGAAGACAAGCAGTACGAAACAGTGACTATGCAATAGCAAGGTTTAGATTCCTTTCCAAGTTACTGCTCGTCCATGGCCACTTCTACTACATTAGAGTTGCAACCCTTGTACAGTACTTTTTCTACAAGGTGAGTTCTATGTTTAAGGATGCTTTGCGGTGTCTTACACAATGATAGTCAATACAGGAGCTAGATGTGCTTGTCTCGGGTCTAAATCCCTTTTTGTCTTCTTTTAGAATGTGTGCTTTATTACGCCCCAGTTTTTATACCAGTTCTTCTGTCTGTTTTCACAACAAGTAAGTGTCTTTCAGTGTCTCATTAGTTCTATTTGTTCATTTTTTGTGGTCCCTTATTACTGTTGCTTTGTGAGTGTTGTTTGTGTACCTTGTTCTGTGTGATATACATGCCTGTTGTTCTGAATGTACCACGTGGAGCTATATCTCCCCCTGAGGGATCATCAGCTCGAACTGTCCATCTCTGAATCATCCACATACAGAAGGAGTTAGCCAAGTGTAGGCCCTTGTTGACGGTGGGGGGGTGGGCTCTTGGCAGGTGTGAATGTGTGCTGTGTTGTACATGGCCCAGGGTGAAGTGCCAATCTTGTCCTACCTCGTTGTTGCCTCCCTGTTTCTCCAGACTCTGTATGACAGTGTTTACCTGACACTCTACAACATCTGTTTCACCTCCCTGCCCATACTGGTGTACAGCCTGTTTGAGCAACAGGTCCATCCACACATGCTGCAGAGTAAGCCAGTGCTCTACAGGTAGGACATGGTGTTCTATTTGACATAATTTTTTTCCCATACAGAATGTAGCTTTACCTCCTTTGGCTGCATTTACATGAAAACACAACAAGCATTTGCTACGGACAGAACCATGTTGCTTTGTATCCTTTCACACCAACAGAGACATCAGCAAGAACTCCCTCCTCTCCTTCAAGACTTTTTTGTACTGGACACTGCTGGGCTTCTGCCACGCCTTTGTCTTCTTCTTTGGTTCCTACATCCTGATGGGGGAGGACACATCTCTCATGGGGAATGGACAGGTGAGGTGGGCTGGGCTGCGTGTACTGTACTGTCTGTTCTACCTCTGGTAGTGGTTCTGCCGGGGGAGGAAAGGGTAAGGAGTTCCACACCCCCCCACCTGGCTTGGCTCCAAGGGGAACTTGACTTTGAACCTGACTTTGAATGTTCGGTGCGGATCTCTGGGAATATTGATTGGGTCTTTTATCAAGGTGCACAGTAATATGAAATATTTCCTTTTCAGTTTAAGTTAAGCAGTGTGATGGCAGTAAATTCCAGACTGTTCTAGGAGGCTGTGCTGTTTTTGATTTTTCTATTTGGCCTGCAGCCCCCCCCTCTCTCTCTCCTGTCTCTATTCTGTTTGTCTGTGTCAGTCTTTCTACTAGATTGGTGTTGTTGAAAAAGCACTCACCATGTTGCTCTTTTTCGTTTTCTTTTGTTAATTTCTCTTGTTCATTTCTCTTCTTCACCTCCTCCCTCTTTTCATGCTCTGCATGTCATCAGAGTTTGAGAGCTAACAGACAACTGGTAAGAGTTGACTGAATCACAGTTAATGCATAGCCCTGTCATAGTTACCCCCCTAACATCTGTTGCTGTCATTGGTCCATTCTGTATGAACACCCTGCTTGGTTATGATTTTGATGTGCCATGTTTCTCAAGGGGTGAGCGATGACGAGTCAGTAACTTCCAGTGTCACAAGTTTGTCAGCAATTTAGCTTAGAAGGCTTAGGCCTAGTCTTCTGGAAATATGTGACTTATAACGCGTGACTCGATCGACATCACTATTAAAATAGTATTCCTATGATGGATGTTAAGCCATTGTATTGTCTCTTTGAAAATTCTTAAATGTTTTATTTTATTTTTCTTGTAGATGTTTGGAAACTGGACCTTTGGCACTTTGGTATTCACAGTAATGGTTATCACTGTTACATTGAAGGTAAATAATGTCCGTAGAGTTTTTGCAATTCTTCAATTCATAAATAATTCTTAAAGCAATCCCACATGAAATCTGTCACTTTTTGATAGTGTTGTCAGTCACCTCACTCGTCTACTCTCCTATAACCTTTCACATGCTTTTCTAACCAAACTGTTGTTTTCTTTCACTCTGTCGACAGCTGGCCTTGGAGACCCACTTCTGGACGTGGATGAATCACTTTGTTACCTGGGGCTCCATCGCTTTCTACTTCATCTTCTCCCTGTTTTATGGGGGAATCATCTGGTGAGCTGAGCTTGCCATCTCTTTCCCACACAACCTGTGTATCTCTAATACACATGACATTTCATTATATAGTATGTGATAAGATCAACAAGTGTGATTGTACTGCATGTGGCATACAGTCTACTTAGAATTTCACCTCGGTGACTGTCTATCCCATACAGTCGAAAACCTTGAAGTTCTATTCCAGGCTCAACTCAAAGGGTGTTCTATTCTACTCACAGGGTTAGTTAAGCCTGAACAGATGTCGGCTGGCTAACAGTGTGATTCTCTGACCTTTGCCCCACCCCCCCCTTCAGGCCTTTCCTCCACACCCAGGACATGTACTTTGTCTTTGTCCAGCTGCTCTCCAGCGGCTCTGCCTGGTTCGCCATCATCATCATCCTCATCGCCTGCCTTTTCCCCGACATCATCAAGAAGGTGATCTATAGGCACCTCCAGCCAACCAGCACCCAGAAGTCTCAGGTAGGACACCCAGGGACAGGGGAGAGGAGGGGGGAAGGGGTGGGTTGCGGTAATAAACTTTGCACTGACAGGAAACGCATGACACCAAAGCATGGCTTCTCACCTCAGACAACACAAGAACAACAATTCACTGTGCAACTGACAAAGGCATGCTCCAAACAAAGAGGGTGCATCTCTGTTCCAAATCTTAATCTATTGTAGCGTGTCTGATAGGTGGGAGAGCTAGACAGTGGATATGGCCATATGGTAGGAGCATATTGCTGAACAAACAGTTTTTTTGAAAACAGCCTCTTGAACGGTTCCATTCTTGTGGTCACAACTTCCTCTTTGCTTAAAAGGTTGATATTAACACGCCCTCTTTGTTTGTTTACTTACACGTATTCAGCCTCTTTTTGTTTGTTTACTTACACGTATTCAGCCTCTTTTTGTTTGTTTACTTACACGTATTCAGCCTCTTTGTTTGTTTACTTACACGTATTCAGCCTCTTTGTTTGTTTACTTACACGTATTCAGCCTCTTTGTTTGTTTACTTACACGTATTCAGCCTCTTTTTGTTTGTTTACTTACACGTATTCAGCCTCTTTGTTTGTTTACTTACATGTATTCAGCCTCTTTGTTTGTATTTTTTGTTTGTTTACTTACACGTATTCAGCCTCTTTGTTTGTTTACTTACACGTATTCAGCCTCTTTTTGTTTGTTTACTTACACGTATTCAGCCTCTTTGTTTGTTTACTTACACGTATTCAGCCTCTTTTTGTTTGTTTACTTACACGTATTCAGCCTCTTTTTGTTTGTTTACTTACACGTATTCAGCCTCTTTTTGTTTGTTTACTTACACGTATTCAGCCTCTTTTTGTTTGTTTACTTACACGTATTCAGCCTCTTTTTGTTTGTTTACTTACACGTATTCAGCCTCTTTTTGTTTGTTTACTTAACACGTATTCAGCCTTTTTTTGCATCAAATAGTTGGCGAGTCAGCAATTCTAGCATCTGTGATGAAGAAAGTTAAGTGTTAAAGTGCTGCTCAGTGGGTCTTAGAAGAGAAAAGCTCTCTTTCCCAGGGTTGAGTCTCATTTCCTGTCTCTGTGATAGATGATTTTCTTCCTTTCTCCGGCTGGTGTGTGTCCATGTGTGTCTGTACGAGTGTGTTATGATCAACCTCTGTGTCTACTGTGTATGTCGTCTTCCCTCCTAACTGACCTTCTCTGTGTTGCGCCCTTGCCTCCTTCCCTCTGCTCTGTAGATGTACTCCAATCGAGTCGTCATAGGTGATGACTTCATCGCACTGCAGCCTCTTTCCAGAGCCAAGAATCAGCTGGGCAAAATTAGGTAGAGTAGGAGGGACCCTGCTACATCTTTAATATAAGAATGTGTTTTTTTTATTGAACCTTTTATTTAACTAGGCAAGTCAGGTACGAACAAATTCTTATTTACAATGGCGGCCTACCCATGCAGACGACAAACTAATTAACCAGCTTTCTAGAAAAAAAAAGGGAAAGATAAGGCATTTTGTTATGCACCCCTGCATGTTGACTCTAGGAAATCGTCTATCAACTGCGTGCCGCTTTAGTTTAGCCTAGTGCACTCTGCACTGGGCAGAGCAGCCTCTCACTGCAGCAGCCCTGATATAAAGTTCCAACCATGACGGCATGTGGAGCACAGCTTGAGACGGTTTAATGTATGCTGCTAATACAGTAATTCTGAGGCCCAAAATTATAGTGAGCAAAAGCTGCTAGCTGGTGAATGCTATTTTCATAGTAGTTTGTTCACTGTATCTCCAGATCATATTCTGGACAGCATGCTTTTAAACAATGGCATTATTTTCTTAAGATATGCACAATGAGGAGAGAAAATGACAACCACTCCATCCAAAAGCAAGTGATCAATTTCCTAATTGGATTGATATGTTGACAGAATAATTGCTAAGCCAAATTCTAAATGAATTCCTCAATCATCCAGTTAAAATGGATACATTTACATAATTGAGAGTACACTGAAATTACTAAACTGGCTCATTGATTCTTTGGAACGTCTTTGTGCCCAGTCTCCTAGTTAAAATGTTAGTGTACACTAATTGTTTTGGACATGAATTGATTGGTGCGGCTATTCTCTACCTCCTATGGATGTGGGAGTGGTTTTTGTGCTCATTTGTCTTGTTTTCTTCCATGCATGAGACTTAATGGGTTGTTTTGTGCTTCCAGATGGAAGAGGATAAGAGTTCAGTCAGCTCAGAATATGACTCTGCTGAAGGCAGGAGCCGAGGGGAGGACAATTGGCAACTGCTAGCTGCTTCTCCTCCCCCCGCCCAAGGCCCAGCCCTATGGTCCCCTAGGTAGTATTTGTATTTATTATGGATCCCCATTAGCTGCTGCCAAGGTAGTAACCCTACTGCTTCCCTGGCCCAGCCAGGCCTCTGTGTGTGTGGATCCTCCCCTGTCCACCATCCCCATATTGCTCTGTTTGATTTTTTGTGTGTGTATTTTACCCCCTTTTTCTTTCCAATTTCGATCTTGTCTCATCGCTGCAACTCCCTAACAGACTCGGGAGGCAAAGGTTGAGTCATGCGTCCGCCGAATCATGACCCGCCAAACCGCACTTCTTAACACCCGCCCACTTAACCCTGAAGCCAGCCGCACCAATGTGTCGTCGGAAACACCGTTCAACATATGACAGAGGTCAGCCTGCAGGTGCCCGGCCTGTCACAGAGTCGCTAGAGCGTGATGAGACAAGTAAAGTCTGGCCCTGGCCAAACCCTTACGTAACCTGGACGACGCTGGGCCAATTGTGTTCCGCCCTATGGGACTCCCGTTCACGGTCGATTGTGATACAGTCCGGGATCGAACCCGGGTCTGTGGTAATGCAGTATCTTAGACCGCTGCGCCACTCGGGAGGCCCATTGCTCTGTTTTTATATCTGACATTTTACTGCTTGCATAAGTTACTTGATGTGGAATAGATTTCCATGTAGTCATGGCTCTATGTAATACTGAACCCCCCAAGTAGTTTAAACAGACAGCTTGCTGCATTCAACACACCTCTTACACATATAAGTAGTGATGAAGTCAATCTCTCCTCTACTTTGAGCCAGGAGATATTGACATGCATATTATTAATGTTAGCTCTCCGTTCACATTAAAAGGGACACCGTGATGCCCTGTTCTGGGCCACTGTAATTTTCCTAAGTCCCTCTTTGTGGCTCCTGACCACACGACTGGACAGTAGTCCAGGTACGACAAAACTAGGGCCTAGAGGACCTGCCTTGTTAAGAAAGCAGAGCAACACTTTATTATGGACAGACTTCTACCCATCTTAGCTGCTTAGTCTCCTCAACTTGCTCTATTTCCACAGTATTCATTATAATATTTAGTTGAGGTTTAGTGAATGATTTGTCCCAAATACAATGCTTTTAGTTTTTGAAAACAAAACCCAACCTTACTTAATCATGACTCGTCATTTTTCACCTGTCTGTCTGTGTATGCCTTTAAACCAGCAAAAATCATATCAAACAATGTTTTTCTACAAATCTGGAAACACTGGACAGTTACTTTAACTGTCAATCATCATCATCACCTCCTCCAACCATGTTAGTGGTCCCCTAACTACAGGTCAAGGTGGAAGCAACATGAAGGATGTTTGTGTAATCAGTCCTGTTGAGAAGAATATACATATCTCCTGAACTGGATTGCCTTTGCACATCAGTTTTTCATACAGTAGCATTTGGAGGACAGTGTTTAATGTAAGATACAGTAGAATGATACATCCATGGCAGTGTAGCCTAATACCTATTTTGTTCTCACTCTTCTAACCACTGTTTCTGCTGCTGTTGCAAATATGCAGTAGTTTCTGAGTGGTAGGGAGAGGAGGGAATTGAGCGTTGTAACCACAAACCAGTGTTGATAGTCTCGATGTGTTCAGGACTGCTTCTTTAGCAGTGCTCGAGCACTCACTGCGCAGGTGCTTACTCGGGAAAATCAAGAGTTGGCTGTAAGAGATCAGAGTCGCCTTGGAATCGACATTCCTCCACTTAATGCTATGCATTTTATATTCACAAAATTCTCTGCCTTCGCCATTCATTTGTAGCCGTAGATTGTCTTTGATTGGGAGTGAATCACCGTTATTTATCATGGTTATGTGGAGCTGAGCTGACTGAGATTAATGTGAGAATAGGATTTTAAGCACATGTCAGACTGGCATGGCAACTGCCTGTAACTCCTGTGTGATTTGTTTAGTGCCTTCAAGGCTTGCCAGGGACAAGGACAGCCTTGCCTTGGAAAATACTGCATCGTTTATAGATTTGAGTTTTTTAAAATTTGATTGATTCTCACCTCTCCAGCTTGGCCATGTACATTTGTGTCTGACACCTTGTGCATCACCCACCTCTTATTGTTTTGACGCGCTCCAAATCCCCTCCCGGCTCCCTGGACAGTCATTGGGCTGTTTTGTGGATATTGGCGTGACCTGTGTGTTCTGATTCTAATATTCTGTTGTGCTCTGCCACCCCTCTGTCTCCCCTTCCTCACCATTCCTCTGTGTCTCTCTCTCTTGTGCTCTCGCTCTCTCTCTCTGCAGTTTGAGACTAACTACCAGGGCATCGGCTGCGTGGACTCCATGTGTTGCTACTCAGAGGGGGAGAACGGGTGCGCCCGGCTGGGCCGGATGGTGGCGCAAGTGATGGGCCGCTACAACCCTGCCTACGCCAACAGGTGTGACCCCACCCTCTGTAGCCTCTGTTGCTGCAGGCGCATCTCCTACAAGCTGGAGCAGGATGAGCCCACTGCTCCCCAGGAGTAGTGAAGGCCTAGCCTAGAAGAGAGAGAGGTAGACTAGACTAAGGTCTTACTGGTAGGACAGGCACCCCAGTGACAGAGAAAGGTTTGTAGGGAGGGAGACTAGTATCTGGATCCTGGATCTTAAATGTTCTTTAATAGAGACATATTTATCTCGTATGCTATGATCGACTTCATGGAGTCCTTCTAGTCTATTTGTCTTCTATATTCAGTGGGACAACATGTTCACCAATGTAGCCACGTGTCTATGTAATCTCTCCTTCCAAGTGTGTACTCGTATGCAAATCTTCTTTCACTCGGGGGCTTTCTGTCACCTGTCTGAAGTTTTGTGCTTTTAACTTTTCCAAAGCCTGCCGAGTCCGTGTGTTTTTCCTTCACAGTGTAGGCAAAGCCCAGGTTGAGTCTAAGTCTCTATTGATCTATGACAATGTGTTTATGCTGCAAAATCTATTCAAGAGAATGCTAACTGAGGTAACGCTATATTTATTTGATCATTGTTAAAGATGTAGCATTCTCGTTCTGCTTTTTACTTGTACAGTCGTGGCCAAAAGTTGAGAATGACACATTAATTTCCACAAAGTTTGCTGCTTCAGTGTCTTTAGTTATTTTTGTCAGATGTTACTATGGAATACTGAAGTATAATTACAAGCATTTCATAAGTGTCAAAGGCTTTTATTGACAATTACATGAAGTTGATGCAAAGGGTCAATATTTGCAGTGTTGACCCTTCTTTTTCAAGACCTCTGCAATCCGCCCTGGCATGCTGTCAATTAACTTCTGGGCCACATGTTGAATGATGGCAGCCCATTCTTGCATAATCAATGCTTGGAGTTTGTCAGAATTTGTGGGGTTTTGTTTGTCCACCTGCCTTTTGAGGATTAACCACAAGTTCTCAATGGGAATAAGGTCTGGGGAGTTTCCTGGCCATGGACACAAAATATTGATGTTTTGTTCCCCGAGCCACTTAGTTATCACTTTTGCTTTATGGCAAGGTGCTCCATCATGCTGGATGAGGCATTGTTCATCACCAAAATGTTCCTGGGTGTTTGGGAGAAGTTGCTCTCGGTGGAGGTGTTGGTACCATTCTTTATTCATGGCTGTGTTCTTAGGCAAAATTGTGAGTGAGCCCAGTCCCTTGGCTGAGAAGAAAGCTTTTTTTCCAGATGCCCCAAACAATCGGAAAGGGGATTCATCAGAGAAAATGACTTTACCCCAGTCCTCAGCAGTCCAATCCCTGTACCTTTTGCAGAATATCAGTCTGTCCCTGATGTTTTTCCTGGAGAGAAGTGGCTTCTTTGCTGCCCTTCTTGACACAATGCACATCCAACCTGGAAGCCAGCCGCACCAATGTGTTTCCGTACACCTGGCGACCTGGTCAGCGTGCACTGCGCCCGGCCCGCCACAGGAGTCGCTAGTGCGCGATGAGACCAGGATATCCCTGCCGACCAAACCCTCCCTAACCCGGACGACCCTGGGCCAATTGTGCGTCGCCCCATGGGCCTCCCGGTCGCTCACACCTGTGTTAACGAGAGAATCACTGACATGATGTCAGCTGGTCCTTTTGTGGTAGGGCTGAAATGCAGTGGAAATATTTGGGGGATTCAGTTCATTTGCATGGCAAAGAGGGACTTTGCAATTCATCTGATCACTCTTCATAACATTCTGGAGTATTTGCAAATTGCCATCATACAAACTGAGGCAGCAGACTTTGAAAATGTATATTTGTGTCATTCTCAAAACTTTTGTCCACGACTGTACTCTTGGTCTCTGACTTGCCAAAGTTTGTTATACTGTATGTGTGTATCTATGGACAATGACCGCATGATGCCAGTGTAATGCTTTCTCAGCCCCTTCCTTGTCTGCCCACATATCTACTTCACACCCTCACTCTCTCAACACTGAGGTGAGATAAGCACTCAAAGAAAATAGTCAAAGTTATACTGAGACTTGTTCCGGCCTTAATGCTAGGATACTGCCAGTGCACAGGGCGAGAGACCCCACCATCGGCCACACTCGCTGACTGGCAGCATGGCAGTATATCAGCCCTACTTTACCGTACCCTGTACTGTTACTGAATGATGCTTGTGGTTTGACATGCTGCAGTGTTTGGTGTCAGTGTGCCTCAGCTGAAACACGGGGACCACACTCCCTGACAGAGATGTACTGGAAAACCGTAGTCTCAAAATGAGAATAGGAGTCTCTTTGCTATTTATTTGATAAAGTGAAGTATTTGAAGCCTTAGGTGCTTTTGAGAAGAGAACTGTCTTGTTGCATGGGGCTGCCTTTTGGTATTATGTATGCTGAGTAACCAGACATTGTGTGTTCACGTGTGTCCTGATCTTTTCTATAACGTTACTCCTGCTTTGCTGCACTTTGTCTGAACCTCTCTCGTCGTTGCCGCTCTGTCTAAAATCGAGATAATATTCAACTTCCCCCATCTACGTTATTCATATGCAGCTGTTATATCACCTTGACGTCACTATTCAATCTAATATTCTGCTGCTTGCCTGGTTTTCTGTTCTGATAGATCGCCATAGACAACGGACTAATAGCTTGATATCAAGTGGGAGTACCACAAGACTAGACAATTAACACCAACATACACATTTATCAAGAAATACCTATTTTTGAAGTCATACAGCACCATGTGCATACAAGTTCTTAAAACGGTTGTCTTTGTCTTATAATCCATATAGGGTATTGATACTTGTGATACAAAGATGATAAAATGGGTATAGTGATGAACAAGATGATGTATATTATATTCTACAGGAGTCTGAATATGGTTGAGATGTGGCAAGTCCCTACTATGCCCCCTGGTGGCAATGTTAGCCTGTGAAATAGGGAGGTGCTTTTTGCCTTTCCTGAAGGAGTTGAGAGCCCTCTTTTCAATGGCTCTTTGATACTAGATATGTATTTTACTATAAATATGCACATATTTAAGATGTCTTCGATATATTGATTATATGATATTTTCCTATTACAGTAGGTAGTGTAAATTGTTCATATATAATTGTATAGCCAAGGCCTGAGCTTCATATCATTCAAAGAAAGTATTTAGTATACCTGGTTATGCATATAGTGACTGAGAGAAGGAAGTTGACTGTTTGTCATCCTGTACTAACCCTCACTGTACTCACCCTATTCTCTCTCCTCCTTTTGAGTTTAACTCTGTTTGCTTGTGCTGCTACCCCTATAGGTTGAAGTGTAGGGCAGGAACTGAGTCTAGTGACAGGGCAGGAAGCCAGTAGAAGATGAGCAGAATGACAGGGTTTCAGTTCCAAGGCAGGGCCTCCTCATATCAATACAGATAAGGTCTTCAACTACTCCTGTACCATCACCCTACTGTACCATGATGGATGTCACATCCAACAGTAAATAAAAGGGTATTTTAGGCAGGTCCGAGATGGGTTGAAGCACTCGAGGCAGGTTTTCAGCTTAGTCCTCCTCCCACACCCCTCACTCCTCTGTCGTTGATGCTTTTAGATCATGGAGCGACTCGGACCCCTTCTATTCCAACGATCGGAGCATCTTGACACTCGCACCCATGGAGGCCGCTCATTGCTAAGGTAGCAGAGAGCAGTAGTGCCACCTTGCCACACGGAGAGGAACTACTCACCACACAGCCCAGGGCTGACCAGCAATGACATGAGGCTTTGCAAGAGATGCTACATGGGCCTCTGTTCTCTCCCTGTAAATAATAAAAGGGAATAAGATGGTACCAAAGATGAAATAATTTGTCAGACTTGAGTGAAAAAGAACATGGTCTACTTCTTTACGCCTGTAGGTTAGTGTTGCTGCTGCTTCACCTGACTGTGGAAGGTCTGCCATCTTTCCTGAGGAAATTAGGTGGGCCTCGTTATAGCCATATCCTCCATTTTACGACCTGATTTTTCAAGGTATGAAAATGCGAAAGCAGTTGGATGATCAGGTCTCGAAACTGTCCCTAAAATATGCCTTTTCTGCACAGATTGTTAGTAGTACGTTTGTTCAGAAATGTCAAGAGAATGTCCATATAATAGCTCCGAGATATTAAATAGCGGTCAACGTATAATATGGCTTGCACATATTACAGTTCTTGTTTTCCTTTCATTGCTAATTACCATTGAAATCATGTTTTTGTTTTGTGTGTGTCTTTCCCCCCTATGCTATTAACCACTTCATGTTTGTTTGCGTATTTATTTCCATCACCTGACTGAACTCAACTGCATCCTATCTTTTGGGGCCTTTGGCCCACAATAACGGAAATGCCAGAGTCGAGAGGGTCATTGAGACAACCGTTTTAAACTTGCTATCTATGACCGTGACTTATGCACACCATCTGCACACAGATTTATTCGAATATGGCCAAGTTCATATAAAATTGTGGGAATTATTTGGTTGCTATTTGTAGCGGTTACCTCATCAGCTTGAAGTGGGAGACGCTGAAATGTCCAAGTAGTCAGTGGAGCTTTTTTTCTTTGCACGTTACGAATATTTGTAAGCACATCTGGCACGATTTATCATGGTCAGCATTGGTCACTCTGGCGAAGTATACTTATTGTACTAGTATGCTAGAGTTGTCATTTGTCAGTTTTATATATGCAGCTATTAGTTCAGATTGTGAAATTTGGCCTCAAGCCAGTATTCACCAAGAGCTTCTAATCATGCCACTCAAATAGGTCAGTCAACAAGAGGTGTTTGAATATTGAAATCTATTTTGGAAGTCTCCATTTTCATTGGCAATAAGGATGCATCTGCACTAGGAACAATGAAGTCAGGTGTTCATGTTCCTAGCTCTTGATCATGTTAATTTAAAGAGTTTTGTTACTCACCTGTCAGTGAAACGGTTTCATTGCTGATGTTTACGGAATAAATGTTTTTAAAAAGCATGTAACCTTTGTCCTTTCCAGCAGACCGTGTATGCAACTAATATATACACACACACACTACTGTGCCCAGCATGGTAGTATACCTCTATAAAACCACAAAATGAGACATTTAGAGAATTTATCTGAAATGATCTTTTAGAAAAACAATTTGACAACCCTCAGCTAATTACAAATCAACGTGAATAATGGATGACCGCACAGTTTAGTAGACATAACTCACCACAGGAGTGTGTGCTTGCGGGGATTCAACACTAACTCTGACATATTACAACATCTATAAAAACCGTGCTCTGGCCCTTCTCTCTTCTTGGTTATTTGATGGTCTATCTATTTTGTATGTCACATGATATGAGAGATGACCATGTTATATGAATTCAGATGCCAGGCCATCTTTACCCTGGTATTACCTATTGGACTGTAAAGTAACCAGATTCTGGTCATTAAACAACGTGGTAGGCCTATGAGGTGAGGCTGTTAGCAAATAGCCCTTATTTAAATTTCACAGCCTGGAGTGAATCATGAGATGTAGCCTGAGTGCTAGACCCATTTGTGCCATCATTCAAACTCCTTAGGTTTGACAAGAGCATATGGGACCTGGCTATAGTGAAGCTAGAAGAAAAAAAACAGAAGTTTGAAGGAGAGGAAGAACAAGAACACCCACCAAAAAGCTAGTGGTTTAGTGGTTACAGTAGTACCATGAACCAAGCTACATAGAGAAACAGACTACAAGAGCACTTTGCAGAGTACAGTACAAAAGCCAGATGTCTACTTTCATACAGCCATCTGATAAAATAACCCAAAGCAAATATACCAGTATTGTTAAAGGGAATTTTCTGTCATCTCATACTGTGTTCAATGTGATCCACATGGACCTGTAGTGATGGTACAGCAGTTTGCAACTCCTATAGTAAATGCCTCTTTCCTATGACTTCTACAGTAACTCTGAAGGTTCACACATGGATATTCACACGAGATTATTCCTCTTCAGCGGCTTCCTCAAACTCAACCAGGGCTGCGTGTCTGTTGGCCTGGGAGCCCTCTTTGAAAAACACCTTCTTGATAACTCCAGCTTTAGGTGCTCGGATGGTGTGCTGCAGAGAGCGAGAGAACACAGTCTGAGGACCCACAGTTCAATGTAAGTGGCTACAGGGTTCGAAAAGTCAAAGTGAGCGAGTGTGTGTGGGTTGGGAGTGGACTCTTCAGTGTAGGAAATGACAAGCTCACCTCCATTTTCATGGCATTCATCACCATCAAGGCATCTCCCATTTGCACAGTGTCACCTGCCTTCACCAGCACCTAGAGGAAGAGGAGATTAAATTAAGAACCTTACCTATAGATTATAAAATTGCCCTGTTAATGTTAGGACAGGAGTCTCAATGTCTGTTTTTCCACAACTGACATTTATCAATTGGCATGTCTGAACGATGCACCCCATGTCATCAATAGGAGGTACAGATTAAATAATCTGCGGAGTGAGCTAATATCCCATGAATCAGAATGCCTGAGTGCTTACTGACCATCTGGCAGGAAATCATATTCAAGATCATCTGTCAGTGGCTGGGTCAGCTTTTATAGACAGAAATAATGGTGGTGAAAAAAAAAAGAGATGATCCATAATGTATTACCTTCTCAATGGTCCCAGTCATGGGTGCCACAGCTCCTCTCTGTGCTCCTGTGCTCACACCAGCCAGAAACTTGGGCACTGGAACGCTCACCTCTGCGCTGCCCTCCTGATGGGGAGAAGAGGGTGGGTTAGAAGACCTGAGAAGGAAAGTGACAGTGTTCTAGAGCAGGGTCCTGGGGCCCAATCTGGGTGCACGTTTTGGTTTTTGCCCTAGCACTACACAGCCGATTCAAATAACCAAGTTTTGATTATTTGAATCAGCTGTGTAGTGCTTGGGCAAAAACCAAAACATGCTTCCAGGGGGCCCCAGGACCGAGTTTGAGAAACCCTGCTGTAGTGGAGCGAGACTCACCATAGAGAAGAGGTGTACTGTGTTATCAAGGATGACCAGTTTGGGCCGGGACTTCACCCCGTTGACAGAGCAGTGCAGGAATGATGTCTGTCCCTCTGTCTCCACCTCCCCTGACACCTGGAACACTTCCCCTCCAATCTGATGAAGGGGACAAGACCCATCAGTCGTAAATCATGTGCCACAGAGAACTTTAGACATGTATGGCAATTTTTACAACACACACAGAACATGTACCTCCATAGAATAAGTCCCATCTGAATTGTATGTAACCGTTACTTCCACTTCTGCAGAGAGAAAAAAAAAAGTTGTGTGAAGTCTTTCCTCTGCCACTTAATAAATGGACTCATGCATTTTCTATAAAAGGCAAATCTATGATGTGTCCTATTCTAAGATTTATTTGTATGACATAAAATATGAATAACTTATCCTCAGTGGAAACAACTTATACATTTCATGTCACAAGTAAACAAAAAGCAGATTTAAAGCTCTTAAAGTACTTTTCTCTGTATTAAAATAAATATTCTCAGCAAAAGTGAAACATGAGAGTGACTAATGATGTCATATGGACTGCTGAAAGTTCAACTATAGTGAGGAGATGGGCTTGCTTATAGACGGAGGAATCAGACACACTAATTAAAATCAGTCATTACCACATTAATTATTTAAAAACAGTCATTAGAATAAGGTCTAGGAGGACAGACTTGGGCTCCTCATCAACATGAAGATTGACTTAGCATTTCAATCAAACCAGGTTCTACTGGCTGCTTTCTCTATGACAGTGGTCACCAACTAGTCGATCGTGATCGACCTAGGCATTCCTAGTCGATCTGCAAACATTTCTGTAAAAAACCCAACGATAAAGCCTTGCGTTACTATAATTTTTTTGACTCGCATTGTTGGCAGTAAGTTCACCTGATTCAGCTGCCCTGTGCACCGGGTAGGCAAAGGATTCCCATTTATAACCATTTTCATGTCTGAAGGTACCAACTCTGCCTTCTGGTGGTCCCAGAGAGCAAATCAAGTGCACTATATGCCTTCCGCTGGCCAATTGGTTGGATGGCTCAGAATACCGTGTCGGCAGTAACGTAGCAGGCGTAAAAGAAAGCCTACTGCGAGATTTAAAAATGTTTAAAACCATGACTAGAGAGAGACTGTCAACGAATACAGCAAAGAGCTGCTGGTTTTGAGTGACTGCATGGTTTAAGTTTACTCGGCACTGGCAACACTTTTTATTCAACACTTTTATAAGGAATCAAATACGCGTTCTTCCTACTACCACTCACGCTACAACCAGCACTGCAGCTGTAATGAATGAGTAGGAACATGTATCGATAGGTTTGTTTTATTATTAGTGGCTTGGGTCTTTTTTAATAGAGGAACTTTCTGTGTTCATAGGAGTAACAACATGATTTTGTGTAATAGTGCGAACTCGAGTTTCACCATCAGCTGGAAGACAGTGTCCCTTTTTGGTCAGTGTCAGCAGAGAAAAGGGAGAGCGGAGGGACATTGAGAGGCGGACCCTCAGTCTGCTGTGCTTTCCCTTCACTGAGACTGATGGCACCATCAGCCCAGTAAAATAAAATGTATGCTCACTCAGCTGTGCCTAACAAGTAATACAACAACTGATCTATTACCGGTGTGATCATACTGTCTACATCAAATTTTGAAATATATATATTTTTAAATGGTCTGAACAACAATGCACTGGCAGGGCAATTCAAGCACAGCCAATATGTGGTGAGAATGTATTGGGCCTATAGCCTACTGCAGGGTTCCCCAAATTTGGCCCGCGAGTGGTTTTATTTGTCTCTCCAAGTTTTGAGTATGTATTTATTTATTTTGCATGAGACTAAAAACGCCAGGAAATCAGCTCTAAGTGATATTAATTTTGTAAATAGGTTCCCATGTAGTCACACATAATAAAAGAGACACATGATCGTATACAAATGTAAGCAAGGTTTGAGAAATGATCATGTTTTAGTCAAATATAGTTGTTTGGGCGTCTTGCGTTCAATTTGCAGTCTACAATTTATTTGTAATTCTGATCCAGCCCCCCGACCATCCGCTCAAGAATTTATTTTTAAAAATGTCCTGCGGCTGAATCTACAGTAGTTGTTGATGATAAAAAGCGTAAGCCTATGCAACATTATGTCATGAACAAACAAAACAAAAAAATCAGTCTATGACCTGGTGAAGGAGGTTCGGACTCACTAGTTTCACCCAGCTGGAGGGTCATATTCCTACTGTATAGGATGTTCACCCTCCGGCCGTTACTGCAGGCAAAAGGAGAGAAGGGATCTGCGATGGGAGAAAAGAACAGAATTTAGGATCTCTTCCAACAGTTGCATAAATCTAATCAGAGTTTATTAGTCACATGCACATGGTCGCAGATTTACTGTAATTGCAGGGTTCAGTGCAATTCTTAAGCTCCAACAATACAGGTCAGAGATGTGAGTGAAACAATAATACCAAGTAAAATAGGTGTGTGTATATTATATATATATATATATATATATGGAGGCCAGGTCATCTGATGCAGCACTCCATCACTCTCCTTCTAGGTCAAAATGTAGCCGTTACACAGCCTGGAGGTATGTTGGATCAATGTCCTGTTGAAAAACAAATGATAGTCCCACTAAGCACAAACCAGATGGAATGGCGGATCGCTGCAGAAGGCTGTGGTAGCCATGCTGGTTGAATTCTAAATAAAATGTCAGACAGTGTCACCAGCAAAGCACCCCCACACAATCACACCATCTGCTTCATGGTGGGAACCAAGCATCAAATTTTATTTGTCACATGCGCCGAATACAACAGGTGTAGACCTTAGTGAAATGCTTACTTACAAGTCCTTAACCAACAATGCAGTTAAGAATAAACCACAAAAAAAGAGAATAATTAAAGAGCAGTAGTAAATAACAATACCGGGGCTATGGGTACAGAGTCAATGTGCAGGGGCACCAGTTAGTTGAGGTAACATGTAGGTAGAGTTATTAAAGTGACTATGTACAGATAATAACAGAGTAGCATCAGCGTAGAAGAGGGTGGGGGCAATGCAAATAGTCTGGGTAGCCATTTGATTAACTGTTCAGGAGTCTTATGGCTTGGGTGTGGAAGCTGTTTAGAAGCCTCTTGGACATAGACTTGGCACTCCGGTACCGCTTGCCGTGCGGTAGCAGATAGACTGTTCTATGACAAGGGTGGCTTGAGTCTGACAATTTTATAGAGGTCCTGGTATAGAGGTCCTGGATGGCAGGAAGCTTGGCCCCAGTGATGTACTGGGACGTACACACTACCCTCTTTAGTGCCTTGCAGTTGGAGGCCGAGCATTTGCCATAACAGGCAGTGATGCAACCCGTCAGGATGCTCTAGATGGTGCAGCTGTAAAATCTTTTGAGGATCTGAGGACCCATGCCAAATCTTTTCAGTCTCCTGAGGGGGAATAGGTTTTGTCGTGCACTCTTCATGACTGTCTTGGACCATGTTAGTTTGTCGATGATGTGAACGCCAAAGAACTTGAAGCTCTCAACCTGTTCCACTGCAGCCCCGTCAATGAGAATGGGGGCGTTCTCATTCCTCCTTTCTCTGTCGTTCAGTCATCTCCTTTGTCTTGATCATGTTAAGGGAGAGATTGTTGTCCTGGTACTACACGGTCAGGTCTCGGACCTCCTCCCTATTGACCGTTTCATCGTTGTTGGTGATCAGGCCTAGCACTGTTGGGTCATCAGCAAACTTAATGGTGCTGGAGTTGTGCAGTCATGAGTAAACTGGGAGTACAGGAGGGAACTGAGCACGCAACCCTGAGGGGCCCCCGTGTTGAGGATCAGCGTGGCGGATGTGTTGATACCTACCCTTACCACCTGGGGACGGCCCCATCAGGAAGTCCAGGATCCAGTTGCAGAGGGAGGTGTTTAGTCCCAGGGTCCTTAGCTTAGTGATGAGCTTTGAGGGCACTATGGTGTTGAACGCCGAGTTATAGTCAATGAATAGCATTCGCACATAGATGTTCCTTTTATCCAGGTGTGAAAGTGCAGTGTGGAGTGCAATAGAGATTGCATCATCTGTGGATCTGTTGGTGTGGTATGCAAATTGCTGGTGCGTCATGCAAAATGTTAACTAGCAGGATGGAAGGCAATGGCAAATTAGCCACCTGATCCTCACAAGGCACCCTGATCTTTTTACACAAAATCTCAGTTTCCTTCAACGAATGAAGGCGATCTGGGCTGGTCAGGTGTCTGTAGTATATCCCTCCCATCTGACTCATAGAAGAAAAACTCAGTCTAATCTGAGGGGAATAATCACAATTCTGATGTCCAGAAGCTATTTTTAGTGATGAGACAGTAGCAGCAACATTATGTACAAAACAAGTTAAACAATGCAAAAGAAATATTTAAAAAAATAGCATGGTTGGTTAAGAGCCGATAGGACGGCAGCCATCCCCTCATGAACATGCGGAGATCATCCGTTCACCTACTCTGTGTCTCACAAAGACACGGAGGTTGGAACCAAAAATCTCAAAGTTGGACAGATTTCTACCAGTCTAATGTCCATTGCTCATGTTTCTTGGCCAAAGAAGGTCTCCTCTTATTATTATTTGTGTCCTTTAGAAGTGGTTTCTTTGCAGCAATTTGACCAAGAAAGCCTGATTGACACAATCTCCTCTGAACAGTTGATGATGTGTCTGTTACTTGAACTCTGAAACATTTATTTGGGCTGATATTTCTGAGGCTGGTAACTAATGAAAGTATCCTCTGCAGCAGAGGTAACGATGGGTCTTCCTTTCCATTGGCGGTCCTCATGAGAGCCAGTTTCATCATAGCGCTTAATGGTATGGTTTTTGCAACTGCACTTGAAGAAACGTTAAACGTTCTTGAAATTTTCTTGATTGACTGACGTTCATGTCTTAAAGTAATGATGGACTGTCATTTCTCTTTGCTTATTTGAGCTGTTCTTGCCATAATATGGACTTGGTGTTTTACCAAATAGGGCCATCTTCTATATACCACTCAAACTTTGTCACAAGACAACTGATTGCCTCAAGCACATTAAGGAAAGAAATTCAATAAGGCACACCTGTTCATTGAAATGCAATCCAGGTGACTACCTCATGAAGCTGGTTGAGAGAATGCCAAGATTGTGCCAAGCTGTCATCAAGGCAAAGGGTGGCTACTTTGAAGAATCTCAAATATATTTTGATTTGTTTAACACTATTGGTTACTACATGATTCCATGTGTGTCATTTAATAGCTTTGATATCTTCACTATCCTTCAATGTAGAAAATAGTTTTAAAAAATAAAGAAAATGAGTAGATGTGTCTAAACTTTTGACTGGTACTGTATGACGTACAGTTGGAAGTTTATATACACTTAGGTTGGAGTCATTAAAACTTGTTTTTCAACCACTCCACAAATTTCTTGTTAACAAACTATAGTTTTGGCAAGTCGGTTAGGACATCTACTTTGTGCATGACAAGTCATTTTTCCAACAATTGTTTGTGCATGACAAGTCATTTTTCCAACAATTGTTAAGACAGATTATTTCAGTGTATCACAATTCCAGTGGGTCAGAAGTTTACATACACTAAGTTGACTGTGCCTTTAAACAGCTTGGGAAATTCCAGAAAAGTATGTCATGGCTTTAGAAGCTGATTGAATAAAATGTCAATTAGCCTATAGGAGGTGTACCTGTGGATGTATTTCAAGGACTACCTTCCAACTCAGTGCCTCTTTGCTTGACATCATGGGAAAATCATAAGACATCAGCCAAGACCTCAGAAAATAAATTGTAGACCTCCACAAGTCTGGTTCATCCTTGGGAGCAATTTCCAAATGCCTGAAGGTACCATGTTCATCTGTACAAACAATAGTACGCAAGTATAAACACCATGGGACCACGCAGCAGTCATACCGCTCAGGAAGGAGACGCATTCTGTTTCCTAAAGATGAACGTACTTTGGTGTGAAAAGTGCCAATCAATCCCAGAACAATAGCAAAGGACCTTGTGAAGATGCTGGAGGAAACAGGTACAAAAGTATCTATATCCACAGTAAGACGAGTCCTATATCGACATAACCTGAAAGGTCGCTCAGCAAGGTAGAAGCCACTGCTCCAAAACTGCCATTAAAAAAGCCAGACTACGATTTGCAACTGCACATTGGGACCAAGATCGTACTTTTGGAGAAATGTCCTCTGGTCTGATGAAACAAAAATAGAACTGTTTGGCCATAATGACCATCGCTATGTTTAGAGGAAAAAGGGGGAGGCTGGCAAGTCAAAGAACACCATCCCAACCGTGAAGCACAGGGTTGGCAGCATCATTTTGTGGGGGTGCTAAGCTGCAGGCGGGACGGGTGTACTTCAGAAAAATAGATGGTATCGTGAGGAAAGGAAATTATGTGGATATAAGCAACATCTCAAGACAGTCAGGAAGTTAAAGCTTAGTCGCAAATGGGACTTCCAAATGGACAATGACTCCAAGCAGACTTCCAAAGTTGTGGCAAAATGGCTTAAGGACAACAAAGTCAAGGTATTGGAGTGGCCATCACAAAGCCCTGACCTCATTCCTATTGAAAATGTGTGGGCATAACTGAAAAAGCATGTGCGAGCAAGGAGGCCTACGAACCTGACTCAGTTACACCAGCTCTATCAGGAGGAATGGGCCAAAATTCACCCAACTTATTGTGGGAAGCTTGTGGAAGGCTACACGAAACATTGGACCCAAGTTAAACAATTTAAAGGCAATGCTACTAAATACTAATTGGATGTATTTAAACTTCTGACCCACTGGGAATGTGATGAAAGAAATAAAAGCTGAAATTAATCACTCTACTATTGTTCTGAGATATCACATTCTTAAAATGAAGTGGTGATCTTAACTGACCTAAGACAAGGCATTTTTTACTAGGATTAAATGTCAGGAATTGTGAAACTGAGTTTAAATGTATTTGGCTAAGGTGTATGTAAATGTCTGACTTCAACTGTATGGATATATGTATACAAGCACACACTATGCAAAAGTATGTGGACAACCCTTCAAATTAGTGGATTCAGCTATTTCAGCCACACCTGTTGCTGACAGGTGTATAACATCTCCATAGACAAACATTTGCAGTAGAATGGCCTACTGAAGAGCTCGGTGACATTCAACTGTCATTCAACTGTCATTCACTGTCATAGGATGCAACCTTTCCAACAAGTCTGTTTGTCAAACTGTACAACCCCGGTCAACTGTAAGTGCTGTTATTGTGAAGTGTAAACGTCTAGGAGCAACAACGGCACAGCCACAAAGTGTTAGGCCACACAAGCTCACTTAATGGGACCGCCAAGTGCTGAAGCACGTAAAAATTGTCTGTCCTCGGTTGCAACACTCACTATCGAGTTCCAAACTGACTCTGGGAGCAACGTCAGCACAATAACTGTTTGTCGGGAGCTTCATGAAATGGGTTTCCATGGCCGAGCAGCTGCACACAAGCCTAAGATCACCATACGCAATGCCAAGCGTCGGCTGGAGTGGTGTAAAGCTTGCCGCTATTGGACTCCAGAGCAGTGGAAACATGTGTTTTGAATCACGCTTCACCATCTGGCATTCTGACGGACAAATCTGGGTTTGGCGGATGCCAGCTTTTAAAAAAACATGTTTTATTTTTTTAAACCTTTATTTAACTAGGCAAGTAAGAACAAATTCTTATTTTCAATGACGGCCTAGGAACAGTGGGTTAACTGCCTGTTCAGGGGCAGAACGACAGATTTGTACCTTGTCAGCTCGGGGATTTGAACTTGCAACCTTCCGGTTACTAGTCCAACTCTAACCACTAGGCTACCCTGCCCCAATATAGTGCCAACTGTAAAGTTTGGAGGAGGAATAATGGTCTGGGGCTGTTTTTCATGGCTCGGGCTAGGCACCTTAGTTCCAATGAAGGGAAATCTTAATGCTACAGTATACAATGACATTCTAGACGATTTTGTGCTTCCAACTGTTTCCTGTTTCAGCATGACAATGACCCTGTGCACAAAGTGAAGACCATACAGAAATGGTTTATCAAGATCGGTGTGGAAGAACTTGACTGGCCTGCAGAGAGCCCTGACCTCAACCCCATCAAAAACCTTTGTGATGAATTGGAACGCCGACTCTGAGCCAGGCCTATTCGCCCAACATCAGTGCCCGACCTCACAAATGCTTGTGACAGAAAAGCAGCAAGTTCCCCGCAGCAATGTTCCAACATCTAATGTGAAGCCATCCACAGAAGAGTGGATGCTGTTATAGCAGCAAAGGGGGAGATCAACTCCATATTAATGGCCATGATTTTGGAATGAGATGTTCGACGAGCAGGTGTCCACATACTTTTGGTCATGTAGTGTAGTTCTCAGTGACCTGTAGAGACAGGCCTGTTGTTGTTCCTCACCGTTGGACTTGTCTCTGAAGGTCTGAGTGCTGGCCCTCTCTCTGAGGAGCAGACCCAGGGCAGCCTGACACAGTGTGGCCCTGGAGGGAGGGATGGGTTTAGGGAACAGCTGCTCATAGTGCTGGGGGATGAAGCTGGTGGTCACATTCCCCGCCTCAAACTCTGGATGCCCAGACAGACTCAGCAAGAAGTCAATGTTGGTGTTGAGTCCTACAATCTGCCGGGATCAGTGGTCAAAGGTCAATCAAAAGTCTCTGACAGAAACAGAAATGGGATGTGTCCAGTGTGTGTATAATGCTCTTACGTTGTACTGGCGTAGACAGTATCTAAGCTTCTTCAGAGCAGCAGATCGGTCTTCTCCCCACACCACCAGTTTAGCGATCATGGGGTCATAGTGGGCTGACACTTCATCTCCTGAGAACACAGACAGGTACATCATCACTATGTGGTTAAGAGTTCTGTTTGACAGTCTAGTGTAAAATAGGTGTAAGTAGTTACAGGTAAGCTGGGTGTACTGTACCTTCCCTGACGCCCGTCTCGATGCGTGTGTATTCGTCTGCCGGGGGTGTAGACAGATGAAGGAGGGGTCCTGCCCCAGGGAGGAAGTCATTGTTGGGGTCCTCAGCGTATATCCTGGCCTCAAATGAATGGCCCATCAGTTCGATCTCGTCCTGCAGGAGGGGCAGCCTCTCGCCTGCAGCCACCTGAGAGCCAAATAGTTTATAATTGACTCGGTTTATCGTCTCTCTCCTGTTGTGGCTGTTCCCCCCCACCCCCCCACACACACACACACACACACACACACACACAAAGCCTCACCCTGTCACTCAAGCAACACAGTTCCTCCTCCTCGCGGTTAGATTCACTATACATTTGCATGCTGTTCTGTTAGGTCAAATGCAGTCAACAGATTGATCCAAAAGAGGAACGATGCTGCTTTCCACTTTGATTTTTAATATACACTGTGTGCAAAACATTTAGAACACTTGCTCTTTCCATGACAGACTGACCAGGTGAAAGCAATGATCCCTTATTGATGTCACTCGTTAAATCCACTTCAAGGGAGGAGACAGGTTAAAGAAGGATTTTTGAAGACTTATGCCAGTATCCCTGTGGAATGCTTTTGACACATTGTAGAGTCCATGCCCCGGCAAATTGAGGCTGTTCTGAGGACAAAATATTAGTTTGCATTGTATGAACATTTGGTAATGCCTGGGGTGAATTATCTCATTGATGGTTAGCTTATCTTTAGGACTGCTGTGTGATAGCATTACTGCTCTGTAATCTAATGTGGTAATCTTGTGGCTATCTATCACTACCGCTGTGCTGCGTAACCTCAGAGAGAAAGCCCATGTTATTAATTATCTACTGTACCTCTGAATACTTACAGTGGTGGCCAGGCGACATCATGTGTTGTTAATGTTTTGTACATTCAGTGTAAATAATTATATTACTATGATTCCAACAATTCACCCAAGTGTTTTGATCTAGATCACAAATCGAAAATAAAAAAGATTGCTATAAGATTTGTCTATCGTGGAGCCCTACATCAGGGTGGAGCTTTAACAAATTGTTCATTTAATCTTTATGCAGATTAAAATCCATAATCTCTGGGATTATGAGGTCTTCTAGAGGAGCTCGTAAATACACTCAACACACTGAGTCTACGAAAAATTAGGAAGGTGTTCCTAATATTGAGTTGCACCCCCTTTTGCCCTCGGAACAGCTTCAATTCATCAGGACATGGGCTCTACAAGGTGTTGAAAGCGTTCCACAGGGATGCTGGCCCATGTTGACTCCAATGCTGCCCACAGTTGTGTCAAGTTGGCTGGATGTCCTTTGGGTGGTGGACCATTCTTGATACACATGGGAAACTTTTGAGTGTGAAAAAACAACCAGTTTTGCAGTTCTTGACAAACTCACACCGGTGCGCCTGTCACCTACTACCATACCCCATTCAAAGGCACTTCAGTCTTTTGTTTTGCCCATTCACCCTCTGAATGGCACACAAGATATGGGTTTTAACTGTCTCAAGGCTTAAAAATCCTTCTTTAACCTGTCTCCTCCCCTTCATCAACACTGATTGAAGTGGATTTAACAAGTGACATCAATAAGGGATCATGGCTTTCACCTGGTCAGTCTGTGTCATGGAAAGAGCAGGTGTTATTCATGTTTTGTACACCCAGTGTATTAAAACACATCGATGTCCCCAACCTCCTCTTTCTGAAGGCATCCCTCTTTCCATCTTACCCTGAGCTGCCACTCCACCAGGTCAGTTCCAGTGATCATCTCAGACACAGGGTGCTCCACCTGCAGACGTGTGTTCATCTCCATGAAGTAGAAGTTGTGCTGTGCATCCATGATGAACTCCACAGTGCCTGCATAGAATCAGGGACATACTGTAAATGTGGTTGTCACACCGGTGCACAGGGTAGTCCAAAGGATGGGAAAGCATCTATTTAAAATATTACAACAACAAATAATGTTTTCATAACCCGCTAGTGAGTGAGTGTTCAAAGCAACAATGTTTGAGGTCCATTCTCTGCCCACCTGCTCCCACATAGTTGACGGCTTTGGCTGCTCTCACCGCTGCCTCTCCCAGTTTCCACCTCACCTCCTCGCTTATACCAGGCTACAAAGCACAGGTGCAAACACAAACAAAAAATAATTACACACTCGCATGGCCTAGGTTGTGCAAACCACAGTGCAGTCAAGTCTCCTATTCAGCATTTACACAGGAAACCAAGACATGTTACTTTAGAGCTAGGAGCAAAAATCGAATGTTATTGGTTGCATATACATATTTATCGCTGGTCTAGTGAAATGCAGCTAGCCTAGTGGTTAGAGCATTGGGCCAGTAACCGAAAGGTTGCTAGATCGCATCCCGAGCTGACACGGTAACAAGGCATTTAACCCACTGTTCCTTGGCAGGCCATCATTGTAAAGAAGAATTTGTTCTAAACAAACTAACCTAGTTAAATAAATAAAATGCTTATGATTCTGGCTCCAACAGTGCAGTAATACCTAACAATACACAAATCCCAAAAAGGAATTAATAAATATGAGAATGAGCTAGAGGTCGACCGATTAATCGGAATGGCCGATTAACTTGAAATTGGCCCTAATTTTCATAAATCAGAAATTGGTAATTTTTTGTTTTTTTACACCTTTACTTAATCTTTATTTAACTAGGCATGTCAGTTAAGAACACATTCTTATTTTCAATGACGGCCTAGGAACGGTGGGTTAACTGCCTTGTTCAGGGGCAGAACGACAGATTTTTACCTTGTCAGCTCAGGGATTCAATCTTGCAACCTTACGGTTAACTAGTCCACCGCTCTAACCACCTGCCTCATGAGGAGCCCGCCTGTTACACGAATGCAGTAAGAAGCAAAGGTAAGTTGCTTGCTAGCATTAAACTTAATCAATCCTAATCACTAGTTATAACTACACATGGTTGATGATATTACTAGTTTATCTAGCTTGTCCTGCGTTGCATATAATCGATGCAGTGCGCATTTGTGAAAAAGGACTGTCGTTGCTCCAACGTGTACCTAACCATAAACACCAATGCCTTTCTTAACATCAATACACAGAAGTATATATTTTTAAACCTGCATATTTAGCTAAAAGAAATCCAGGTTAGCAGGCAATATTAACCAGGTGAAATTGTGTCCCTTCTCTTGTGTTCATTGCACGCAGAGTCAAGGTATATGCAACAGTTTGGGCCACCTGGCTCATTGCGAACTAATTTGCCAGAATGTTACGTAATCATGACATAACATTGAAGGTTGTGCAATGTAACAGGAATATTTAGACTTAGGGATGCCACCCGTTAGATAAAATACGGAACGGTTCCGTATTTCACTGAAAGAATAAACATCTTGTTTTCGAGATGATAGTTTCTGGATTCGACCATATTAATGACCTACGGCTCGCATTTCTGTGTGTTATGTTATAATTAAGTCTATGATTTGATAGAGCAGTCTGACTGAGCAATGGTAGGCACCAGGAGGCTCATAAGCATTCATTCAAACAGCACTTTCGTGGGTTTGGCCAACAGCTCTGGTGTTTTATGACTTCAAGCCTATCAACTCCAGAGAATAGACGAGTGTAACGATGTGATGTGAAATGGCTAGCTAGTTAGCGAGGTGCGCGCTGATAGCGTTTCAAACGTCACTCGCTCTGAGACTTGGAGTGGTTGTTCCCCTTGCTCTGCATGGGTAATGCTGTTTCGAGGGTGGCTGTTGTCGTTGTGTTCCTGATTCGAGCCCAGGTAGGAGCGAGGAGAGGTACGGAAACTATACTGTTACACTGGCAATACTAAAGTGCCCATAAGAACATCCAATAGTCAAAGGTATATGAAATACAAATGGTATAGAGAGAAATAGTCCTAATAATAACTACAACCTAAAACTTCTTACCTGGGAATATTGAAGACTCATGTTAAAAGGAACCACCAGCTCTCATATGTTCTGAGCAAGGAACTTAAACGTTAGCTTTCTTACATTGCACTTTTACTTTCTTCTCCAACACTTTGTTTTTGCATTATTTAAACCAAATTTAACATGTTTCATTATTTATTTGGGGCTAAATTGATTTTATTGATGTATTATATTAAGTTAAAATAAGTGTTCATTCAGTATTGTTGTAATTGTTGTTATTACAAATACATGTTTAAAATCTGCCGATTAAATCGGTAGCAGTTCTTTTTTTTGTCCTCCAATAATCGGCATCGGCGTTGAAAAATAATCGGTCGACCTCTAGAATGAGCAGTGTCAGTGTCCGGAATATAAATATACACTGAGTGCTCTCTCCATGGCAGACTGGCCAGGTGAATCCAGGTGAAAGCTATGATCCCTCACCTGTTAAATCCACTTCAATCAGTGTAGATGAAGGGGAGGTGTCAGGTTAAAGATGGATTTTTGAGACAATTGAGACATGGATTGTGTATACGTGCGTTCAGAGTGTGAATGGGCAAGACAAAATATTTAAGTGCCTTTGAAAAGGGTATGGTAGTACTGTAGGTGCTAGGCGCACCAGTTTGACAGTTTGAGTGTGGTTTTCATGATCATCAGTTTCCCGTGTGTATCAAGAATGGTCCACCACCCAAAGAACATCCAGCCAACTTGACACAACTGTGGGAAGCATTGGAGTCAACATGGGCCAGAATCACTGTGGAACGCTTTCAACACCTTGTAGCATCCATGCCCCGACAAATTGGGGCTGTTCCGAGGGTAATATTAGCAAGGTGTTCCTAATGTTTTGTACACTCAGTGTATATGTATATATGATGGTGTGTATAGACATTGTGGACAGTATATTAATAGAAAAGGTGTGTACTGCAGTAGTTATATAGGATTAACTTAGACTATAATACAGTATGAAATGGGTAAAACAGTATGTAACATTATAAAAAAATACCAGTGTCGAAGCAGTCTAAGGTGCAAGGCAGAGTACCGGGTGGTAGCCGGCTAGTAACAGTGACTAAAGTTCAGGGCAGGGTACTGGGCGGAGTCCTGTACCCTGCACTTACCCCTGGTGCTTCCTCAATGATCTTCTGGTGCCTTCTCTGCACGCTGCAGTCCCTCTCAAACAGGTAGACAGCATTTCCATGCTGGTCCCCAAAGACCTGGACCTCCACATGTCTGGTCAGGGAAGGAATCTGGTCACACAACATCTAAACAAGGGTACTGTCTGAATCTCCAAAACAAATAGATATACAGCGTCTTCTACATACCTGGGGTCCTCTACAAATTTCTCCACTAGCATGACGTCATCGTTGAAGGACTTGCGAGCCTCTCGTCTCGCAGACTCAAGCTGCTCATGGAAATCTTCAGCGGTGTGTGAAATGCGCATTCCCTAGATAAACCAATCAGAACCATAGGAGCCTTGAAATACCAACCACACTATCATTCCATGAAACAATCATTTTGGTTTGGACATTGAGAGGTTCAAAACCGAATTTACAATATCTTACTTACTTTACCACCCCCGCCACGCACAGCCTTTATCATCACTGGGTAGCCGATCCTGACAGCCTCAGCTTGGAGCTTCTCATCTGATTGGTCATCTCCGTGGTAACCCTCGATGATAGGAACACCCGCAGCGGACATAATGTATTTTGATGTACTAGGAAAAAGAAGAGTAGATTTAAGATTTAACTTTTTAATAACCCTTATTCAAATCAGACTTACAACAAACAAAACTGAAAAGTGACTTGAAAAGAGAGGAGTCATTTAACTGTACCTTTTGATACCCATGTCTCTGATGGCAGATGATGGAGGACCAATGAAAATGATACCTTCCTGTTTGCACGCCTCAGCAAACTCTGTGTTCTCTGACAGGAAGCCATATCCCGGATGGACAGCCTATAACAAAAACACAATTACAAACATCAACTTATTCTTCAGTGATAGCTGGTATGGTGACTTTGAGAAACAGTGGATTGTCATAAATTAGAATTAAAAAAAATACTACAAATACAATACTGCACTTGACATACATGTGATCCAGATCTCTTGGCAACCTCCAAGACTTTCTCCATTGACAAGTAACTCTGCTGGGATGCAGCTGGCCCAATGTTATAGGCCTCATCTGCCTAAGGAATATGAGAGAAACCTCATCAATACAGTTGCATCTACAAACATAACACTGAGGGGTCAAAGTTGACAGCCTTGACATACCATGGCCACATGCATGGAATGACGGTCTGCATCACTGTATACTGCCACAGAGCGCACACCCATCTTCTTTGCTGTTCGCATCACACGGCAGGCAATCTCTCCTCTGTTGGCAATGAGTACTTTCTCTATCCTGCCTTGCCCTAAAGGAAAAGAGACCTGATCTATGAGTGATGTAACACATACCAATTTAGTAAATTAAACTCAGCAAAAAAAAGAAACCCTGTCTTTCAAAGATATTTGGATTTTTACGAATTAACTTCACAGATCTTCATTGTAAAGGGTTTAAACACTGTTTCCCATGCTTGTTCAATGAACCATAAACAATTAATGGACATGCACCTGTGAACAGTCATTAAGACACTAACAGCTTACAGACGGTAGGCAATTAAGGTCACAGTTATGAAAACTTAGGACACTAAAGAGGCCTTTCTAATGACAAAACACCTAAAACAAAGGATGCCCAGGGTCCCTACCCATCTGCGCCAACGTGCCTTAGGCATGCTGCAAGGAGGCATGAGGACTACAGATATGGCCAGGGCAATAAATGGCAATGTCCATACTGTGAGACGCCCGAGACAGGACGAACTACTGATCGTCCTCGCAGTGGCAGACCATGTGTAACAACACCTGCACAGGATCGGTACATCCGAATGCCACACCTGCGGGACAGTTACAGGATGGCAACAACAACTGCCCGAGTTACACCAGGAACACACAATCCCTCCATCAGTTCTCAGACTGTCTGCAATAGACAAAGAGAGGCTGGACAGAGAGGCTGGACAGAGAGGCTGGACAGAGAGGCTGGACAGAGAGGCTGGACAGAGAGGCTGGACAGAGAGGCTGGACAGAGAGGCTGGACAGAGCGGCTGGACAGAGCGGCTGGACAGAGAGGCTGGACAGAGAGGCTGGACAGAGCTCGTAGGCCTGTTGTAAGGGAGGTCCTCACCAGACATCACCGGCAACAACATCGCCTATGGGCACAAACTCAGTCGCTGGACCAGACAGGACTGGCAAAAAGTGCTTTTCACTGACGGGTCACGGTTTTGTCTCACCAGGGGTGATGCTCGGATTTGCGTTTATCGTCGAAGGAATGAGCATTACACAGAGGCCTGTACTCTGGAGAGGGATCGATTTGGAGGTGGATGGTCCATCATGGTCTGGGGTGGTGTGTCACAGCATCATCGGACTGAGCTTGTTGTCATAGCAGGTAATCTCAACGCTGTGCGTTACAGGGAAGACATCCTCCTCCCTCATGTGGTACCCTTCCTTCAGGCTCATCCTGACATGACCCTGCAGCATGACAATGCCACCAGCCATACTGCTTGTTCTGTGCGTGATTTCCTGCAAGACAGGAATGTCAGTGTTCTGCCATGGCCAGTGAAGAGCCAGGATCTCAATCCCATTGACCACGTCTGGGACTTGTTGGATCATAGGGTGAGGGCTAGGGACATTCCCCCCAGAAATGTCCGGAAACTTGCAGGTGCCTTGTTGGAAGAGTGGGGTAACATCTCACAGCAAAGACTGGCAAATCTGGTGCAGTCCATGAGATGCACTGCAGTACTTAATGCAGCTGGTGGCCACACCAGATACTGACTGCTACTTTTGACCCCCCTTATTCCATTTCTGTTAGTCGCATGTCTGTGGAACTTGTTCAGTTTATGTGTCAGTTGTTGAATCTTGTTATGTCCATCCAAATATTTACACGTTAGGTTTGCTGAAAATTAACAGTTGACAGTGAGAGGACGTTTTCTTTTTTTTGCTAAGTTTACAATGCTTCCTCTGCAGTTCAATCTCGATGGAGAATAATAACTTGAAAAAGAGACCATATTAAAATCAGCACTTTGGTGAATATTATTGTCCCATGTTACTTACCAACTGAGGCAAACCGTACTGATCCTTTGGTCCATATACATTTCCTAAGATGAGACAATCACAGGTCATTGCAGGACACAGACCTTGGTTGGACAGGTCATGTCAAGAGAGCACCTACAGTAGTTTCAGCCATTTACATAAATGAATGGCTTTCAAGGGCATACATGCTAATTGTATACCATGTACCACAGTGCAGGTGGCTGCCTTCACAGCTGGCTAACACTCGAATGCATAATGACCATTGCTCAAAGATAATGACTATTATCTAACTAGCTAGCTAGCTGATATATATGCATCAACTTAACTGCCCATTGCTTTGGAAAAAAAAACATTTCACCATTCAAATTGTTTAGCTAGCTGGTTTGTTAGCTGTTATGCTAAGTTAGTTACCTTTATTTAACCTTGCACAAAATCGGTGCATATTAAAAAATAATTAGGTTAACTACGTTAGTTATGTTGAAATACACGACACAAGATAGTGACTTAGTCGTTTTGGCTATATAATATTAACGTTACTTGTTTAACACTAAGATGATAACTACAATATTCTGATGCACGTTCGCTAGCTAGTTAGCCAGCTGGCCAACTGCCTAGACAAAAAGCTATAAACATTTTTCTTTTCTTCTTAGCAGTTCATTTATTTTGAATAGATAACTTGCAGTAATAGTAAACATAACATATGACAAGGATTATCGACTTACTGTTGAAATATTCTTAGACCCTGTATGGTTTGAACTTTCAGGACAGCAAACATGTCTGCTGTCTAACTGTCTAGTAGCAGTCGAATGAGGAAATTATACGCGTTTGTCTTTATGAAATCGATTATTTTGATTTACCAATTAAGCCTTAGCTAGTTACGATACTGCATTTTATAATAAGTATTATTATTATTATTATCGTTGGAACTGCTATTCTTTGAAATTATAAAACTAAAATATGCTCTAGTTTGGTGAAAATAACAACAAATACAGAGTGATGTCAAAAATGAAGTTCCATTTGCTAAGACTGTCTCTCTTGGGTACCCGTAAGATGATCAACCAATAGAAAAAGTCGAGACGGAGGTGGGGTCTCTGCGTTTCCGTTAGTTACCACAGCCACAAAGTAAAATCGGTCTATTTGGTAAAAATGTACGAAAACCAACAATTACTTTTTGGTCTTAATTTAAGGTAAGGGTTAGGCATAATGTTAGCAGTGTGGTTAGGGTTAGGTTAAAAATCAAGAAGATAAATTGTAGAAATAGACGAGGTTTGTGGCGTGTTTTATCTAGTGTCAACCGGGTCTCTGGACTGGCCGTGCTTTGCGGGATCCTTGAGTGTCCCTACACTATTGAAGTTGAAATGTAAAATGGTTATGGTTATGGTTAGTGTTTAAGGTCGGGAAATACTAAGGATCACGAATAGCGCTAAGCCTCAGGAGAGGTCACAGAGAGTTTCAAGACCGAATTAACAATGTCTTACAGAATTATATGTTTTTGGGCAGTGTGTTTTTATAAAAAGGCTTATACATGCATTTGATGATAATGTATTTCAATCCAGCTGGATAAAGCCACACGGGAATGTATGCACTCTTCAAACCAGAATATAATCTCCAAACATCAAAATTCTAATTGCTAAAATAAAGCCACTTTATTCAGACCATATTTGCTGATTGTGATTGAAAATGTACACAGAGCTTTCCTATAAGTGTTAACAACATTCACATATTTTTTACAGTAATAATGTTATTTATATTTTCTTTGCAGAAATATTTCATATTTAAAAACAACAATAGTGTATACTTGGAATGGATAAAAAAACTGGACAGAGGCTGGACAGAGAGGCTGGACAGAGAGGCTGGACAGAGAGGCTGGACATTTAGGAAATACAAAACATGGCTATAAAAAGTGTTCATGTTTTTTGCATGAAGCATTCTCAGATCCTGTCATAGCCAGCTTGTCTGTGGTGGTCCCGGATTATCAGGAAGGACAGGACAGCAATCAGCAAGAGCCCCACAACCGTGGCACCAAAAATAATGGGAATGATCTTCTTGATGAAATCAGCCCTGCACTCAACCTCTGAAATGCCATAAGGGGGACATTAGAAAACAACATCTGGATCTTAGCACTTTGAATAATTGTTTTTGATGGGCTGAAAGGACAAAACATTACGTTTACAATGTTACATTTCAAAGCATTAAACCATATATAACCTTACAAAACCATTTTATTTATGATTTTACTGTAAATCGTGAACAGAAAGGCCCCAGATAAAGTGACCTACCCTCTCCAAAATTCCCATTGGTGAGTTTGAAAGCTTGGAACTGAAGAGACACAATCTTCACTCGAAGGTTCTCAGACAGATGAAACTCGGTCTGAGAGTAGCACTTGAGGCTGCGGCCAGCGGCAGTTGGGAACAGCTTCTCATGTTCTATTACCCCAGAATAGTTCTCAATTCCTAATTGTGGAAGAATAAGATCAGCCTTGTTTTTCTGGCAATGACATCTGTAGAAAAAGATATATGCATTTGTTTCACATCATGTGTCTATTTTGTGAGATGATAATGGTTTACTTACCTTTGCCTGGTGCCAAATGACCTGTGATCTTTGACACATAGGTCAGGTTCCCTTCCTGTGGGTAGACAAATACTTAAGTGTTTATTCAAAGCCAAACATGCAAATCATCATGCAAATGTATTTGAATGAGTATGCTTCTACTCAGAGCCATGTATAATCTATGACTCTGCTTCTGCTCATTATGGAAAAGTCAACCTGTGAATTCACAGCCATTATCTCAGTACGAGTCAGAAAGGTATGGGGCTAAAAAGGTTTTCCAGTTATAAAATGTGGTCATACGTGTCAGACATGAGAAAATGGACATTTCTGAATTTGTACCTTTTCAAAGGTGAGATTCAGATCGCCTCCCTTTCCTAGAAAAGCCAGAGAGAGAACTGACTCTTTGTCAGCACATCTACCAGTAGTCTTGGTGGTGGTAGGGTCTAAGTTGAAATAGGAAGGTTTCTGGGAAAAAAAAGAATCAACGTAGCATTGGATTGGAAAAGGACAAAAACAATAGCAAACGAGTGATGTTGTAGGATTTACAGCTACTTATATAATATTAATCTGTAGCATTTTTTTGTGACTGTTGTCTATTTTTCACAGTTTGGTAGCAACCCACATGAGATCTCACCCCTGACAAAGAAGTGCTGAAATGTACTAAACAAAAAGTGCTGAGAAAGTGACTGCCCCTACCTTCTTCTCAATAACTACGTACTCAACTCCCATGGAGATTTTGATGCACGACGTGCCTGTAGGGTCTTTCAGCACATAGTTTCCGGTGACAGGAACAGTCTCTTTGGGCTGAAGGACAGGCCTCTGTGGTAGGTTGGCCTGTTCAGTGGGCTTAGGATCCAATGCAGCAGTCATGAGGCTGTTTCCTGTAAAGGGGTATGCAGTGAAGTGTAAAGTGAAACAGTTTACAGAAACCACAAGACACCATTCATAAGCACCCTTTGGTTTCAGATGCTTCTTTTTTTAAACTTTTTTTTTAACAATAAACCTAAATAAGCTATTCTAACAACTTGTTTGGTATTACTACATGTGTTGAAGTGGTCATGATTATGTTTTTAAAATATCGTGAAGTTTACGAGCAATGTTTTACACTCTTAGAAAAAAGGGTTCCAAAAAGGTTATTCGGCTGTCCCAATAGGAGAACCCTTTTTGTTTCCAGGTAGAACCCTTCTGGGTTCCATGTAGAACCCTCTATGGAAAGGGTTTTTACATGGAAACCGAAAGGGTTCCACCTGGAACCTATAAGGACAGCTGAATAACCCTTTTAGGTTCTATATAGCACCTTTTTTTCTAAGAGTGCACTCAACAGAGCACTGTTATAGAGTACCACTGTTATCATCTCAGAATCAAAATCAGATTCAAATGCCCTATATTATTCTGTTTGCAGATGGTTAACTGCATTGCAGCATTGCCTAGTTTCAATTTATATCAGACTACCACTAACACTGAATAGATGAAACATTATTAGACATGATTAGATAAAGGTGCATGTAACTCACCCATTATGATCACAACCAGTAGAAAAAGTATTGTTTCACGATGCATGTTGTTGCTGAGTTTGTCTGTCTTCTTGTGCGTTCAGTTAGGTGTTTGTCACCAAATGTGGGTTGTGAGATGTGATGTGGTGAATTCCACTCCAGAAGACCAAAACGTTTTGCTCAAGTGATGAGCACATTCAAGGGGAGGGGCAAAGAGTGTTTAATTTTTAAATTATTTAAATGGCTGATGGACAGTATATGATGTAACTAACTGCACCTTGTGCTGTTGCAGGTCAGATATGTTCTGTTTTGTGTCTACTCAACTCTTTAGCCTGAAGCTAGCTTTACTAGGCCCATCTCCCAGCTATCCAAAGAGGTCCATCAGCCACTACTTGGGCTACAATACCTCTTTTTGCCAACTGGCTTTCCCGACTCATCACGACTGGACCACCGACATGACTCGCCCAATGGGGTTTTTATCAACTGGCTCCGCCGTCGCATCGTCCCCTGAAATCCCATCCGCTAGCATGCTAGCCGCGGCCTGCGAGCTGTCCAGAGCACATCGGACTGTTTGCTTAAGAGGCCCACCGGGCAAATAATTTGGCCACTATACCTATTCTGCCAATTGGCCTGGTTTACCACATGGAGCCCTGCTGATCCGTCTGCCAATGCAATAGCACGAGGGGGCCACAAAATACTTTATTCCGTCGCGACGTCCCTCCAAGGCCCTTCTGTTAGATTCCTAGCCCCGGCCCGCAAGCCACCTGAAGCCACTCACTGGACTCCTATGATTACTCGGCTACGCATGCCTCTCGCTAATGTCAATATGCCTTGTCCATTGCTGTTTTGGTTAGTATTTATTGCCTTATTTCACTGTAGAGCCTCTAGCCCTGCTCAATACACCTTATTTAACACTTTAGTTCCACCTACCACACATGCGGTGACATCACCTGGTTTAAATGATATTTCTAGGGAGAATATCTCTTTCATCATCACTCTATGCACAGGTTTACCCTCACTGTATCCACATCCTACCATACCTTTGTCTGTACAACGCATCACCGGGGGCAAACTACCTGCCCTCCAGGACACCTACACCACCCGATGTCACAGGAAGGCCATAAAGATCATCAAGGACAACAACCACCCGAGCCACTGCATGTTCACACCGTCATATCATCCAGAAGGCGAGGTCAATACAGGTGCATCAAAGCAGGGACCGAGAGACCGAAAAAAAGCTTATATCTCAAGGCCATCAGACTGTTAAACAGCCACCACTAAAATTGAGTGGCTGCTGCCAACATACTGACTCAACTCCAGCCACTTTAATAATGGAAAAATGTATGTGAAAAATTTATCACTTTAAACAATGCCACTTAATATAATGTTTACATACCCTACATTACTCATCTCATATGTATATACTGCACTCGATACCATCTACTGCATCTTGCCTATGCTGTTCTGTACCATCACTCATTCATATCTTTATGTACATATTCTTCATCCCTTTACACTTGTGTGTATAAGGTAGTTGTTGTGAAATTGTTAGGTTAGATTACTCGTTGGTTATTACTGCATTGTCGGAACTAGAAGCACAAGCATTTCGCTACACTCGCATTAACATCTGCTAACCATGTGTATGTGACAAATAAAATTGGAAAAAATCTACCGTGCCCAGAAATCTGCTCCTTTTACTCTCTGTTTTGAACGTACTAGACGACCAGTACTTTTAGCCTTTAGCCGTACCCTTATCCTACTCCTCCTCTATTCCTCTGGTGATGTGGAGGTTAATCCAGGCCCTGCAGTGCCTAGCTCCACTCCCATTCCCCAGGCGCTATCATTTGCTTACTTCTGTAACCGTAAAAGCCTTGGTTTCATGTATGTTAACATTAGAAGCCTCCTCCCTAAGTTTGTTTTATTCACTGCCCAAGCACACTCTGCCAGCCCGGAGGTCCTAGCCGTGTCTGAATCCTGGCTCAGGAAGACCACCAGAAACCCTGAAATTTCCATCCCTAACTATAACATTTTCCGACAAGATAGAACTGCCAAGGGGGGCAGTGTTGCAATCTACTGCAGAGATAGCCTACCATCCAGATCTGTACCCAAACAATTCGAGCTTCTACTTTTAAATTCCGCCTTTCTAGAAACAAGTCTCTCACCGTTGCCGCTTGCTATAGACCACCCTCTGTCCCAGCTGTGCCCTGGACACCATATGTGAACTGATTGCCCCCCATATTTCTTCAGAGCTAGTGCTGCTAGGTGACCTAAACTGGGACATGCTTAACACCCCAGCCATCCTACAATCTAAGCTTGATGCCCTCTCTCACAAATTATCAATGAACACATCAGGTACAACCCCAAATCTGTAAACACGGGCACCCTCATAGATATATCATCCTCACCAACCTGCCCTCCAAATACACCTCTGCTGTTTTCAACCAAGATCTCAGCGACCACTGCCTAATTGCCTGCATCCATAACGGGTCTGCGGTCAAACGACCACCCCTCATCACATTCAAATGCTCCCTAAAACACTTCCGCGAGCAGGCCTTCCTAATCGACCTGGCCCGGGTATCCTGGAAGGATATTGACCTCAACCTGTCAGTAGAAGATGCCTGGTCATTTTTTAAAAGTGCCTTCCTCGCCATCTTAAATAAGCTTGCCCCTTTCAAAAAAAATTGCAATAGACCGGACTGGAGGTCTCAAGCACCGAGCCTGCACAACCCTACCTTGCTGGATACTCCCCGTAGCCAGGCCAGTGCAGCGAGGTGGAATAGACTGCACTGGGCTGTGCTGGCGAACCGGGGACACCATGCGTACCCCGGCCCGAGGACCTGGCTCGATGCCCACTCTAGCCCGGCCGATACGAGATGCTGCAATGTAACACACCGGGCTATGGTCTGCCCGGTCCACCTCTTTCCACGGTAAGCACGGGGAGTTGGCTCAGGTCATGTTGCGCTGCCGTGCCAACTCCTCAAAATGCCGCCGCTCTGCTTTGGCTGCCTCCAAGTTCTTCTTTATCAGGCTGGCGATATTCCCCAGCCTGTGCCCAGGGTCCCTTGCCATCCAGAATCTCCTCCCATGTCCAGGAGTCTTGAGATTTCTGCCACTGCCCGTTACCACGATGCTTGGTCCTTGGTTGGTGGGTGATTCTGTAACGGTCTTCTTCCTCCTCTGACGAGGAGTAGTAGGAAGGATCGGAGGACCAATGTGCAGTGTGGTAAGTGTTCATGATACTTTTAATAGAACACAGAAAAATACAAAACAGCAATATGAAATAACAAAAACTGAAACAGTTCCGTGTGGAAGACACAGAAAATAATCACCCACAAATCAAGGGTGAAAACAGGCTGCCTAAGTATGGTTCTCAATCAGGGACAACGATTGAGAACCATACCAGGCCAAACACAGAAATACCAACTCATAGAAAAACAAACATAGACAACCCACCCAACTCACGCCCTGACCATACTAAAACAAAGACATAACAAAAGAACTAAGGTCAGAACGTGACAACAGCCTTGGTTTCTCAAATGATTGCCTCGCCTGGTTCACCAACTACTTCTCTGATAGAGTTCAGTGTGTTAAATCAGAGGGCCTGTTGTCCAGACCTCTTACAGTCTCTATGGGTGTGCCACAGGGTTCAATTCTCGGGCCGACTCTCTTCTCTGTATACATCAATGATGTCGCTCTCGCTGCTGGTGATTCTCTGATCCACCTCTACGCAGACGACACCATTCTGTATACTTCTGGCTCTTCTTTGGACACTGTTAACTAACCTCCAGACGAGCTTCAATGCCATACAACTCTCCTTCCATGGCCTATTTATTGCCTTACCTCCCTTGTCTTACCTCATTTGCACTCACTGTATATAGATTTTTCTTTTTCTACTGTATTATTCACTGTATGTTTGTTTATTCCATGTGTAACTCTGTGTTGTTGTATGTGTCGAACGGCTGTGCTTTATCTTGGCCAGGTCGCAGTTGTAAATGAGAACTCGTTCTCAACTAGCCTACCTGGTTACATAAAGGTGAAATAATCTTCTTTTTTTTAACCTAAAAACATAGCCTAAAAGTAGGTTGGTTCATTTAAAGGTCATATGTTGAATCAGAGCGGACTGGTACCAGAAATCGTCTCTGGTATTTCTGAAGAAAAACCCGGTGAATTTCTTTCCTTGAGGCCCACATTATTAGCCAGATAATGATCATTTTGTGCAACCCCCCCAAAATAGACAGGCCCACTAGGTCAAAAAGGAACCAGCCCATCTGGTCTGTTGAATTCACATTTTTTTATGATAATTACTTGTTTGCATTAGCCAGGAGTTAAAGATGTTAGCCTCTAAATTGAAAATATGTTTTAAATTGGTTAATCAAAGATTGCATTTGTATTATTATTCGTATTATTATTGCACCAGAGTTGTAGTTGGTTTCTGGGAATGGCTGAGCTCGGGAAATCAAACTGTGCGTAGGCAGGCATTGGAGGCAATCGGGGTCAAAGGTAGAGAGGGACAAAGTATCTCCTAAAATACACAGTACTGCAGCAGTGTCAATGCAGGTCAGGCTTAACTCTGCATTGACAAACTGACAATCATTTTTGGAAAGTGTCTGGTTAGGCGTGATATTTATCCATCCAAAGTCTTTATTGTGGTAGAGAGGTTGTCTTATTCCCTCCCCATTTACATCTAAATAGCAGAGACCTTTATTATTGTATTACCGTATGACACCCACTTAAAACTAAACTAATATTTATGTTTACTTTAGGGATAGACAATTAGTTTTCATTAGACCAAAATGTTTTGATATAGTCATTATAGGCATAATATGAAGTGGCTACTACAGGTTATTCCCTTGGGATAATGTGTCATTTGACCAGCACATTCACAGCACAGTAAGATAGGTTTAATTCCTTACATTATAGAGGAGACAGGAAAATAAACCCTCCTCAGGCACGTGAATCTAACCTAGTTGACTCATACACTTGACTCTTACATAGTTCGTTATCAGTCATGTATGGATCTTTTTAGATGTGTCAAACAAACTGGTGCCACAACAAGTGACTGTAGGAAGATAATATCCCGTTAAACATGTCCATTATTTTTCTTGCATGCCATAAACTCTCTACAACTCAGAAAAGGGTATTGATTTTTAAAGAGTGCAGGCATGGTGGTGACAGCTGATAAGTAAACATTTACTCCTCTGTCACTGGAACTGCCTGGATGGCTTTCTTTTTTGTGTGTGAACAGTCTCATTTTATTTGAATAGGTTTGTGTTGGCGAATAGACTACAGTCAATCATTTCAGAGGTAGGAGTCCAGTAGGGAACGAAATCTGGTCTTACATTTGATTCTCTCTGGACCTGGGACATTCATTATGAAGCTTGGAGTGAGACTGTGTGTGCTGGTGGTGTTCTCTCTCCAGCTTTGGGCTCCAGGACAGGGGCAGGAGCTGGAGCCAGAGCAGGTCCTGGCGTTCTGTGATGACAAAGATGTGGAGGCAGCTGTGGACTTGGCCCTAGTCAAGTATAATGAGAAGCTTCCTTATGGAAATCAACTAGCACTCTACCAGATTCTGGAGTCCTCAAAGGTAGGTGGCTTAGTGATTGAGAATATTGTAATGGTATATTTAGTCATTTATCCTGTCCTATTTGCATACATCTTGAGTTCATTCTGTTGTTGAAGATGGAATACGAACATTCCTACACCGAGTCACAGTCCAGTATTGCGTTCCTCTCTTGTAGGCTCAGAATGACTCATGCACTCAGTACTTTGTGGAATTCAATAGCAGGGTCACTGACTGTCCAGCAGGGGGAGACAAAGTCTGGAGAGACTGTGACTACCTCCCCACCGGGAACAAGGTACATTTTAATAATTTCGCTAGGTGAAGAATGCATTGTTATTAGATTACATCTCTTGGCAATTAAAGTTTTTTTCCACTTTATCTTTGTTTATTAGGTGCCAAGGCCTTGTAAGGCAACAGTCCACATGTCAGAGACAGATAAAAAGGTCCTGGCAGTTTTCTGTGACCCAGGTGGTTAGTTTTTCACTTCACACCAAGTAGACCAAGCCATACAACACCGACAAGTCTATTTCTAGACAGCCCAATATATAATGACCATAGAATGACTCATGCTGCAGAATATGTATTTACAGTGACTAGAATCACCCAAACATTCTGGGAAAAAATGTGGCTAAAATAATTTTCTATTGAGCAGCTGAGACAAACTGTGATACTGACAACCCTCTCTGACTTCCAGTGGAGGGCCCTGTTGTTGCTGAACGGTCCACATGTCTGGGGTGTCCTAGGGAGATTGATGTGGACAGTGAGGACCTGAAGGATCCCTTGACATACTCCATCACCAGGTTCAATGCTGATTCTGACTCCAGCCACCACTTCATCCTGAACAGTGTTGGTTTCGCTACTAGACAGGTACATGTAAATCAGTTGCAAATCTAACTGGGAGTTATTGAACATTACAAAGACTAGCCAACTACACCCCCTGGTGGAAAGTTAAGCACCATGACTCTAAACACCTAATTCAATTCAAGCCTGATTCACACAATAGGGCCCAACCAAGTCAAATCATGCTGAGCTGAACTAGGCCAGGGCTGGCCTGGTTACGCATCCACCATAGCTTCTGAACCCATGCTGGAAAGGAACTTGTGAAAAGCAACTATCAGAGCCAGCATTGTACGGTTCGCACCCTATAGTGTGAATCAGGTAACAGCGTAACCAGTTGGGATCGGGGGTATTGGGCCTTACAACAATGACAAACAACACAAAGAAACAGAGATTTAGAAAAAAATATCATATTTTGTAAGAAGATAAGTATCTTTGCTCATCCCTTCCAATGGAAACACACCAAATCATCACCTTGGTTCTGGCATTGGGAGGTGTGGTGCGTGTGGCGAAATGTATCTTTATGGTTGTGACCGTTGGACTGCAATGCACTTGTTTGCATTAGGAGTGTCATTCCAGAGTTCATTGAGTGGGGGGGGCGCTCAAACTATTGTATTTCAATAACATCTACTTTCATTCACACGCTCTTCTCAGGTGGTTGCTGGATTCCGGTATAGACTGATGTTCGATATGAGGAAAAGCAATTGCTCCAAAGCGGACCACAAAGAGCTGAACGACGAATGTCATCCAGATGCTGATGTGGTAAACTCCATTAGAGCTCATAGTATTTTTTAAATAACCTACTGTATTTGATCTAATATATGATTCTGGTGTTGTAATACTTCTGTACGTAAATGAAATACATTTCATAATAATTCAATGTCATGTGTTGTATCATGAATGCTTGTCCCTGGCATCGCTATCATCTTGTATGCTATCTCACTAGGAACTCGCTCACTGCAATTCCACTGTAGATGTGGCACCTTGGAGGCATGAGACTGCAGAAGCAAATGTGGAATGTGCACCGGGTCCCCTTGACAATTTTGTGAGACATTGTGCAAACAGTACTACCATAGCATATTAATGATGCTCAGAAAATCTGATAAATGAATAGGGTAGTGATGTGTAGCTGTACATTTTGGGGATTTGTGCTAAATGATGGAGGATTTTGAGAAGAAAAATCTTTCCATTCACAGGAAGTCTTTAGAAGAAGACCTCCTGGATGGTCTCCCTTGAGGAACTTCAACAATTTTGCTGAAGTTAAAACAACCCAAGCTTCTACTGCTTCAGCCAAAGAGGAGTCATCAGAGGAGTCTCAGGAGCGCAGCCCGACTGCTGTGACCATGGCTAACACAGACCCAGAGCCAGCCCTGCCCTCTGTGGCCCCCACCACTGCTGCTGAGAGCCCCTTCCACTGCCCCTCCAAGCCCTGGAAGCAGTTTGTCCCCCCAACAACCCAGAGGCCTGCACAGGACAAAAGCACAACACCTTTGCCAGTGGTAGAGGAGGGCTTAGGTGATTTAATCTAGCTGTGAAAAAAATAAGTGCATGCTGTATAGTGCATTTGTATCATAAGCACACCTGCTGATTTGAAATGAAAAATTACCAAGCTTTTAATAACTCTTTCTGACAATGCAGTTCAATCTTGCTTTAGTATTCCTTCAAATTTGTCAAAGTGCATCTAGACTGTTTAGCCATTTGATACAAAAAACAAATAACTAAAATAATTAAATTGTGCTGGGTGCTGTTGTTCTGTAAAGCAACACACAATCCACAAATGCAAGTACTTAACTGAGAAGTTTATTTGTACACTGTCACATAACACTCAAATAATTATAGTCAGTCTGGATACAATGCAAGTATTTAACCGAGGAACAAAAACTGAAACACAAAGTATACTGTATTTAATAATGCAGATGTCACTGGTTAGAAGTATTATTAGTTGTTCCTATAGCGTCAAACTTTCTTTACAGCTGTTTATCAGAATGACTAAAATAATATTATTTTAACCAACTCTCATGCAAGATGACTGCGTAATAAATACAATCATAGTAGCATTGTTGATATTAATGACAAAATACAGTATATTAAAAATATAATTCAATATGTCTATAAACCTGTCAGAATAAAAGTACTGTATTAAATAAAGAGGAGTAACAAAGATGACCCTTGAACCTTGCTCTTAAATAACAATTACACCATTTACACATCAAATGATTATTTCCTTTTACACCAATGTATAGCTCAATAAGTTGACACATATCTTTGAATTTCCTTCTGTAAAGAGACTTGTTTGATGACCAAACTATTTTAACATTCACAATCGGTATGGATTTCCCTGTGCTAACACTCCGTGCTATATACAAATGGCCCTGACAACTTTGTTTTCAACATACAAACGTGGTTTTTATTTCTTACAAATGATGTTTCAAGAACAGCATCACAATGCCTCCCCTGGTGCTGTTCAGCAAGTGGGAAATATTTACAAACCGTTTACCATACTCACTGTATTATATTTACATTTCTGACAAGGTGGTGCAGACATAGGACTAAGGGAAGGGGAGATCTGTGAAGCCCTCTGGAAGTTGGAGCATTTTGCATTTTTGAAAACCCTGTAACTGCAATTTCCTGAAACCTCGAGTCTTAAATTATATAAATCAATGTAGCAAACAGTAGTCAAATTAACAGTGTTGGATCCTGAATTAATTTTGACGTGGTCTCAATGACCCCTCAGTGCCCACACATTATTCTAGGTTATATTAAGGGGTAATGAATATTCTAATAAGTGTTTTTACGTGGACAATCCAGTGAAAATGTAAACGGCTTTCTTTCCGGAACAGCTCTCTCTGCCATGAGTCTCTTTCCGTCCACAAAAGCACATCTCTGCTAGTCAATGTGCTTGCGCCTAACACCATTGCAGAGATAAGACCATGTTCCGCCCGCTAAATATGCTACACAGTTTCTGTTCCTGAACGAGTGTATGGTGCAGCTATTTTACGAGTGAAAAGCAGTGCAGCAGGCTTATTTCAAAACAACAACAAAAATGGTATAGTATAAGCTTGGTATCGTACCAATGTTCTTTGACCTCGAAATGTGTGCACACGATACTCAATACGGATACAGGTTGGCAGGTCTGCTATAAGCTTGAAATGGATGCATCTGACAAAATGTAGATGGAAAGGGATACAATTGCTTAGAAGACAGTCTGTTGAAAAAGTACCCACATGTCATACTTGAGTAAAAGTAAAGATACCTTTATAAAAAATGGCTCAAGTAAAAGTCACCTAGTAAAACACTACTAGAGTAAATGTCTAAAAGTATTTGGTTTTAAATATACTCAAGTATCAAAAGTAAATGTAATTGTTAAAATATACTTAAGTATCAAAAGTAAAAGTACAAAACATTTCTAATTCGTTATATTAAGCAAACCAGATGGTGCCATTTTCTTGTTTTTTTTATATTTAATTACAGAAAGCCAGCAGCACATTCCAATGCTCAGACATCATTTACAAATGAAGCATGTGTGTTTAGTGAGTCTGCCAGATCAGAGGCAGTAGGGATGACCAGGGATGTTCTCTTGATAAGAGCGTGGATTGGACCATTTTCCTGTCTTGCTAAGCATTCAAAATGTAACGAGTACTTTTGGGTGTCAGGGAAAATATATGAAGTAAAAAGTACATTATTTTCTTTAGGAATGTAAGTGAAGTAAAAGTAAAAGTTGTCCAAAATATAAATAGTAAAGTAAAGTACAGATACCCTTCACTGGAACTTCACTAGAACTAAGGGGCCTAGCCCGAACCATGAAAAACAGCCCCAGACCACTATTCCTCCTACACCAAACTTTACAGTTGGCACTATGCATTCGAGCAGCTAGCGTTCTTCTGCCAAACCCAGATTAGTCCGTCGGACTGCCAGATGGTGAAGTGTGATTCATCACTCCAGAGAAAGCATTTCCACTGCTCCAGAGTCCAATGGCAGCAAGCGTTACACCCCTCCAGCTGACACTTGGCATTGAGCATGGTGATCTTAGGCTTCTGTGCAGCTGTTTGGCCATGGAAACCCATTTCATGAAGCTCCCGACGAACAGCTATTGTGCTGACGTTTCTTCCAGAAGCATTTTGGAACTCGGTAGTGAGTGTTGCAACTGAGAACAGACGCACTTCAGCGGTCCTGTTCTGTGAGCTTTTGTGGCCTACCACTTCGTGGCTGAGCCGTTGTTGCTCCTAGACATTTCCACTTCACAATAATAGCACTTACAGTTGACCGGGGCAGTTCTAGTATGGCAGAAACTTGACAAACTGACTGACTTGTTGGAAAGAGGGCATCCTATGACAGTGCCACCTTGAAAGTCACTGAAAGTCACCATTCTACTGCCAATGTTTGTCTAGGGAGATTGCATGGCTGTGTGTTCGATTTTATAAACCCCTCAGCAATGGGTGTGGCTGAAATAGCAGAATCCACTCATTTGAAGGGGTGTCCACATACACAATATAACAAACGTATGTGTTAGGCTTTCTATGGTAATGCAGATACAACCATTGAGCGATTCACATAACATAAAAATAGACACAAAACTTTCATAGAATCAACAAAAACTGTTACAAAAGGCAAAGTGTGTTTTTTTTCTTGATCACTTTCTGAGAAATTTGTTGTAGTTGGGGAAAAATCTTCCATAAACAGCCACTTCTTCAGATGGTACCTTATTTCTCACCAGCATATATCAGAGTTATGCTAACATTATGGAGAATTATGGAGAATTCAGAGTTTACACCTGAAAATGAATGTCCTTCATATGAAAGAGGTGCCATTATGGAATGAAAACCGTATCCCACAGCTTCTATTCAGAGTCGCCTAAGTCAAACTATTATGGAAAGGTTTACACTAAGAACACAATAGCAAACAGGGGGCGGAAGAGTCTAGTCCACACACACACACAAACAGTGCTGACTAGCTGCCTCAGAACAGCCATTAAATATCTCACATTCACTGATCAGACTTCATCCACCTCCCAACATTTACAAATAAAGTATTATGTTCACAATGTACTGCCCCATTCTAACCTATAGCACTGTGACATTCATATAGTTCACAATCCAACTGCACCATTGACATGATCAAAACATCAGTTACAAGATGTGACTATGACTGTCTAGCTTAATGCACTTCTCAACATTCATTATGACCAAGCTCAACTGAAGGCGTCTCGCTGTGCAACAGAGGTGTGTTACCATTGACCTCAAAGACACAAGAGGGAGAAATCCAGCCCTTGCTCATTGTACGTCAACTACATTAAGGTTTCCTTTCTACACTGCAAGATTTCTTGACAGCACATTCATTACTTCCAGCACTGCTGTAGTAACACACACAGCGTGTGTGTGTGTCCCCAAAAAAAACATCTGCACAATCTGCTAAATATGATGGCAAGAGGAGTATGACAATGGATACAAAAACTGTGGCGCTAGAAATACCCACCAAATAGAGCCATTGGGCCTCAATGGAACACTTTTACATCCAGAGGTGACTGAATTCATACCTTGTTTTTGGGGGGGGGAGTTCCTATGTACCGTGCATATTCAACAGACATTTACGTTACAGGAAGACACCTATACCCCGTGACCCTGTAAAGGTGACAGGCAAATTCTTCTCTTTTACAAAAATGAAAGGAACAAGACAAATAAACACAGAGGGAAGGTGTCTCTTAGAAGAGAAAAGTGTACACAAAAGGTTCAAAGAAAATGTATGGACAAAACACTAGTGACGCAGTGGTCTAAGGCACTGCATCTCAGTGCTAGAGGCGTCACTACAGACCCTGGTTCGATTCCAGGCTGTATCACAACCGGATGTGATTGAGAGTAACATAGGGCGCCGCACAATTGGCCCAGCATTGGCCGGGGTAGGCCGCCATTGTAAATAAGAATGACTTCTTAACTCACTTGCCTAGTTAAAGAAATAGTAAAAAAAACAACGGTTTTAGAGAAGGCGAGTTAGTTAAGCTGCTGCAGGAAACAAATACAGTTAAAAAAATACAAAAATATCGCTCTGGATTGTTAAGTGCTCGGTTAGACAGTCGGGCATCACCCATCAGTTCATGAGGTATGGATGTGCCACTCACAGTTGGCAGGTGTGTCCGGCAGGGTGAAGGAATCCCTGCCTGGGCTCAGTTGAGTGCGTGCTGGCAGATGGTGTGGAAGATCCAGTCCATCTTGGGGGTCCAGCCGCCGTGGTGGGCGTCGTTCATCTGCTTCATGATGTAGTCCAGGGCCTCCTGTTCAGTCTTGTCCAGTGCCATGGTCTTACAGATGTAGGCAACTGCAGCTCAGGCATCCCGGAGCCCAACATCATGGAAAACAGGTTGGCATGTTGCCTGATGGCCAAGTAGGCCTTATAGCACATCTCCTAGAACCTGAGAAACAGAATAGGAGGGAATATGCAGAAGAATCAGTATATACCATTCCCCTTGTTGCCTCTGAATTCTCTAGCCTCAAAAAATCCGGCCCAAGCATACATTTGGCCATTGAAATATATAGTCTATGTTGAAAATCGTTGATTTAGCAGTATATACTGATATCAGTCCATTTGTTAAAGCAGACAGTATGCAAGAGAGTCTGTAAAAAATCATGACAATAGCTTGAGAACTCAGGTCCTACCTGCCCATCGTCCTTCACCATTATGTTACTGTTGTGTCTGTCACCGATGCCTAGGATGAAGGTGGTCACACAATACCCAGCACAGGATCGTGTAAACAAGCCAATGGCCAGGTCATACCTACATACAGAGTTACAATGTCAAATCTGAGCCATGATTTTCAAACCAACACAATTGTGAAGGAAAGTGCCCATACGACATATAGTTTCTTCATATCTCTCCCTTGTTCTTGTCTTTGAGCCACTTGTGTAGTTCTGAGCTGTTGTACTGTAGTGCCCCCTTCAGGCCACATTTACACAATCTGAATGATGTTGTGAGAGCTCCGCACCACGTTGATCAGCCCCACACGGTCACCTAGAGACATGCAGTTGTACGGCAACATCCTCAGGTCTAGACCCTGGTTCTGTCAAATGTTCTCCATGATTCTGATGATCTGAAGTGTTAGCATGTTCTGTCGCAGGTCTGAAACAAACAAAGTCATATTCAGTGTGCCATGTCAGAATTTAAATATATTCCATCCATTTAACCAAACTGATCCAGTACAACATTACAAGGTAAAGCTCTTCTTTAGAACGCAGAATGAATATGAAACCTGACTCGGACTCAACATCTCCATTTTTTAATATGATCTCATTGTTCTGGAAGAGGATCTCGGACATGATGTCAGGGTTTTCCCAGTTGAGCCACAGTGGCCTTTTGGCAGATTACATGATTCTGCACTTCTCAAGCTTGGGGGTGTCAGAGCATTTTACAATGCGCAAGCAACACATGCAGCTGCATTAATTTCATTGATCAATTGGATGAACAGTGTTAGAGTGCAAGTCGTCTGCACTGAGGGGCCCAGCGGCTGAGCACTTCGGTTGACAATCGGTTTACCGATGACATTTCACATTTTCATGCATGAGCATAACGTTATGAGGGGGAACTAGAAAGGTTCCCTTCTCTCTCTTAGATCAAATTAATGTAATATTCCCACTAGGGCCATTTAAGAGAGATTGCTGACCATTTTAGCCATTGAAACAGAATGCCCCATCTACAGTTTCAATAGTGTCTATATACAGAATGTGGGTAAGGCACAGGAGTGCCAGTGTGGCATGCCCGCCGTATGTTTCCCAGCCGGTGTGCAGGGTTGAGGGGAAAGGTGAAGTTCTGCAAGGCATTCATGTAGTCTGGCGTCCTCATCTGCTCCACCAGGAACTTCATCTGCACCTGCAAGGACCACACAGAGCAAGCTGTGAAGATAGATGTCCTATTTGAAATGTGAAGCCTAGTTTTCACAACATTAGGTAAACAGAGCCACTGATGTCAGTTTCGGAAGTGAAACAGAAACGCGGAACAGTAAGCTGAAGCCACAGAGATTCTCTAACAGATCATCATGTTGCACAATAAGCCTGAGTGTATTAGAAAGAGAGGGAGTGCTGGGTTACTTTCTGAGTCTCGTCCTTCTCCTGTTTGAGGATGTTAGTGAGGTTGATGAGTTTCTCCGTGGCCTCCACCTGTCTGCATAGGTGCTTGAAGTACATGCCACAGGCGTGGAAGCAGGACTCTAAGAGCAGGCCGAACCGCTGGCTCACCGTCTTATTGTGCATCTCAGACCTGGGGCACATAATGGACAGTGAATGTGGATGAGTTATAGGGCGATTAGCAGTTGGTCACCTCTGTGAAAGTAATGGAATTGACTCAGTAAAGTAACTATTAGTAACTCACTTTAAGTGCCAGAAAAATAAGTCCTATCGTTTGGTTAGTGAAGGCCTTTTTCAGCAGAAATCGTACCAGTGGGTTATCAAGGTACTGCTCATATTAAGAACCTGACAAGAGAGTATGGAGATTATAGTCATTATGACATTTTATATTTGACAACCGTCCAAACAATCAAAGAAACGTGAGAGGAAAGTCACTCTGGAAGCCAAAGCCAAATAAATCCTACCTGGACCAACTGAATGAGGTACTGAGAGAGTTTGTCATCGGTCAAGTACTTCTCAAGGCACCGAACTGCAAAGTCACGGGTCATTGGGTCTGAATAGTTACAATCCAGCAGCTCCATGGCTTGCTCTGGTTTATTGCTGGCCAATCCTACAGAAGGCAATACATCTATGAGCAAGAAAAACAACAGTAACTTCACCACTATTACATTGGTATAAGTGCTGCAGTAGAAGAGGATTCAATTCCCACAAGAGTTCACAGAAAGGTGACTGAAGACTTTCAGAATACATTTTCTTTCATTCTCCATTTTTGAGAGAAGTGTCTTTAAAAAATGTTGGCTCCATAATGTTAAAAACAAACATGTCACCTGTGCTACTTCAACTCTTGAGTTCCACTTGACAGCCAGTAGGATCTTGGGAAAGGTATAATTATACACTATTGCCTGGTGAGTAAGCGACAGTAGACATGCTAGTCAAGGCCTCACTAGGTGGTTCTGTCCAGGTAAAGTGTGGTGGTGACTACTGATTCTAGTTCTGTGGTGGTGACAGTACTGCTTCTGACAGGAGCTGTGCTTCCAGAGGAAGTCCTGCTCCTGCTCGGTGATCTCAAACAGGGGGTCTCGGTTGCGAACCTGTCTCAGCTGCTCGCTATCACTGTCTGTTAAGGTGTGGTCTCGCGCCACTCTTTTACTCTGCAAAGGATCAGACATCACATCAGACCAGCTACCATGCACATTGAGTGTACAAAACATTAGGAACACCTTCCTAATATTGAGTTGCACTCCTTCCTGCCCTCAGAACAGCCTCAATTCCTCAGGTGAATGGAATCTACAAGGTGTCAAAAGCGTTCCACAGGGTGCTGGCCCATGTTCACCCCATTGGTTCCCAAAGTTGTGTCAAGTTGGCTGGATGTGCTTTGGGTGAGGTAGCATTCTTGATAAACACGGGAAACTGTTGAGCGTGTGTCACACCCTGGTCAAAGTATTTTGTGTTTATCTTTATGTATTTGGTCAGGCCAGGGTGTGGCATGGGTTTTTTTGTAATTGTGGTGTGTTTGTCTTGGGGTTTTGGTGGTGGTATTGGGATTGTAGCTTAGTGGGTTGTCTAGCAAGGTCTATGGCTGTCTGGAGTGGTTCTCAATCAGAGGCAGGTGCTTATCGTTGTCTCTGATTGGGAACCATATTTAGGCAGCCATATTCTTTGAGTTTGTCGTGGGTGATTGTCCTTAGTGTCTTGATGTCCTTGTTTGATGTTAGTTGACACAAGTATAGGCTGTTTTTTCGGTTTTCGTTTCGTTTATTGTTTGTAGTGTTCGTGTTTAGTCGTGTTTACGTTTGTTTAAATAAACATGGATCGCAATCGACACGCTGCAGTTTGGTCCGACCCTTCATCACCACTAGAAAACCGTTACAGAATCACCCACCACCAACGGACCAAGCGGCGTGTCAACAGGCAGGAGCAGCCGAAAAAGGAGATGCTCAACAAGGATTTCTGGTCATGGGAGGAGATCTTCGACGGGAGAGGACCCTGGGCTAAACCAGGGGAGTGTAGCCGCCCAAAGGAGCAGCAGGAACAGAGGCAACAGAGGCAACAGAGGCAGCAACAGCAGGAGCAGCAGCTGCAGTGGGAGAGGCTGCACTACCTGGAGAAATGGACATGGGAGGACGTACTGGACGGTAAAGGACCCTGGAATCAGCCTGGAGATTATTGTCCCCCAAAGCCGAGCTGGAGGCAGCAAAAGCAGAGAGGCGGCATTATGAGGAGCTAGCACGGCAGAGCGGATGGAAGCCCGAGAGTCAGCCCCAAAAATTTCTTGGGGGCTTACAGGGAGTATGGCTATGCCAGGTAGGAGACCTGCGCAAACTCCCTGGCTTACCGGGGGCTGGAGAGACCGGGCAGGCACCGTGTTATGCTGTGGAGCGCACGGTGTCTCCAGTGCGGGTGCACAGCCCGGTTCGGTATATTCCAGCTCTGCGTATCGGCCGGGCTAGATTGAGCGTCGAGCCAAATGCCATGAAGCCGGCTCTACGCATCTGGTCCCCAGTGCGTCTCCTTGGGCCGGCTTACATGGCACCAGCCTTGCGCTCGGTGTCTCCGGTTCGCCTGCATAGCCCAGTGCAGGCTATTCCACCTCGCCGCACTGGCAGGGCAACCGGGAGCATTCAACCAGGTAAGGTTGGGCAGGCTCGGTGCTCAAGAGCCCCAGTGCGCCTGCACGGTCCGGTCTATCCAGTACCACCTCCACACCCCAGCCCTCCGGTAGCAGCTCCCCGCACCAGGCTTCCTGTGCGTGTCCTCGATCCAGTACCACCAGTTCCAGCACCACGCACCAGGCCTTCAGTGTGCCTCGCATGTTCAGCGCAGCCAGCGCTTTTCTCCTCTCCTGCGCTGCTGGAGTCTCCCGCCTGTTTAGCGCAGCCAGAGCCTTTCTCCTCTACAGCGCTGCCGGAGCCTCCCGGCTGTTCAGCGCAGCCAGAGTCTTCCTCCTCTACAGCGCTGCCGGAGTCTCCCGCCTATCTAGCGCTGTTAGAGCTTTCCTCATCTCCAGCGCTGCCGGAGTCTCCCGCCTGTTTAGCGCAGCCAGAGCCTTCCTCCGACACAGCGCTGCAGGAGTCTCCCGCCTGTTCAGCGCAGCCAGAGCTGCCAGTCTGCATGAAGCAGCCAGAGCTGTCAGTCTGCATGGAGCAGTCAGAGCTGTCAGTCTGCATGGAGCAGCCAGAGCTGTCAGTCTACATGAAGCAGCCCGAGCTGCCAGTCTGCATGAAGCAGCCAGTCTACATGGAGCAGCCAGAGCTGTCAGTCCGCATGGAGCAGCCAGAGCTGTCAGTCTACATGAAGCAGCCCGAGCTGTCAGTCTGCATGAAGCAGCCAGTCTACATGGAGCAGCCAGAGCTGCCAGTCTGCATGAAGCAGCCAGAGCTGTCAGTCTGCATGGAACAGTCAGAGCTGTCAGTCTGCATGGAGCAGCCAGAGCTGTCAGTCTACATGAAGCAGCCCGAGCTGTCAGTCTGCATGAAGCAGCCAGTCTACATGGAGCAGCCAGAGATGTCAGTCTGCATGAAGCAGCCAGAGCTGTCAGTCTGCATAGAGCAGCCGGTCTGCATGGAGCTGCCAGTCTGCAAGGAGCTGTCAGTCTGCACGGAGCTGTCAGTCTGCACGGAGTTGTCAGTCTGTAAGGAGCTGCCAGTCTGCAAGGAGCTGCCAGTCAGCACGGAGCCGCCAGAGCGGTCAGTCTGTAAGAAGCCGCCAGAGCTGTCAGCCTATATGGAGCAGCTAGTGCCGCCAGTCTGCCCAGCGCCGCCAGTGCCCCCAGTCTGCCCAGCGTCGCCAGTCTGCCCAGCGCCGTCAGTCTGCCCAGCATTGCCAGTCTGCCCAGCATCGCCAGTCTGCCCAGCACCGCCAATCTGCCCAGCGTCGTCAGTCTGCCCAGCGTCGTCAGTCTGCCCAGCGTCGCCAGTCTGCCCAGCACCGCCAATCTGCCCAGCGTCGTCAGTCTGCCCAGCGTCATCAGTCTGCCCAGCGTCGCCAGTCTGCCCAGCACCGCCAGTCTGCCCAGCGCCGCCAGTCTGCCCAGCGCCGCCAGTCTGCCCAGCGCCGCCAGTCTGCCCAGCGCCGCCAGTCTGCCCAGCGCCGCCAGTCTGCCCAGCGCCGCCAGTCTGCCCAGCGCCGCCAGTCTGCCCAGCGCCGCCAGTCTGCCCAGCGCCGCCAGTCTGCCCAGCGCCGCCAGTCTGCCCAGCGCCGCCAGTCTGTCAGCGCGCCAGTCTGCCCCGCCAGTCTGCCCAGCGCCGCCAGTCTGCCCAGCGCCGCCAGATCTGCCAGTCAGCCAGACTCTTCCAGATCTGCCAGTCAGCCAGACTCTTCCAGATCTGCCAGTCAGCCAGACTCTTCCAGATCTGCCAGTCAACCAGACTCTTCCAGATCTGCCAGTCAACCAGACTCTTCCAGATCTGCCAGTCAACCAGACTCTTCCAGATCTGCCAGTCAACCAGACTCTTCCAGATCTGCCAGTCAGCCAGGATCTGCCAGTCAGCCAGGATCTGCCAGTCAGCCAGGATCTGCTGAAACCACCAGCCAGCCAGGAGCTGGTAGATCTATCTACCTGCCTGAGCTTCCTCTCACTCCTGAGCTTCCTCTCACTCCTGAGCTTCCTCTCACTCCTGAGCTTCCTCTCACTCCTGAGCTTCCTCTCACTCCTGAGCTTCCTCTCACTCCTGAGCTTCCTCTCACTCCTGAGCTTTCTCTCACTCCTGAGCTTTCTCTCACTCCCGAGCTGCCTCGGTCCCGAGCTGTCCTTCAGTCCCGATCTGCTCCTCAGTCCAGTGGGGTTCTGGGTGAGGACTACTAGGCCATGGTCGGCGGCGAGGGTGGACTATCCAGGGACGAAGGGAGAGGGGACTAAGACATTAAAGGAGTGGGGTCCACGTCCCGCGCCGGAGCCGCCACCATGGACAGACGCCCACCCGGACCCTCCCTATTGTTTTGAGGTGCGTTCGGGAGTCCGCACCTTAGGGGGGGGGTTCTGTCACACCCTGGTCAAAGTATTTTGTGTTTATCTTTATGTATTTGGTCAGGCCAGGGTGTGGCATGGGTTTTTTTGTAATTGTGGTGTGTTTGTCTTGGGGTTTTGGTGGTGGTATTGGGATTGTAGCTTAGTGGGTTGTCTAGCAAGGTCTATGGCTGTCTGGAGTGGTTCTCAATCAGAGGCAGGTGCTTATCGTTGTCTCTGATTGGGAACCATATTTAGGCAGCCATATTCTTTGAGTTTGTCGTGGGTGATTGTCCTTAGTGTCTTGATGTCCTTGTTTGATGTTAGTTGACACAAGTATAGGCTGTTTTTTCGGTTTTCGTTTCGTTTATTGTTTGTAGTGTTCGTGTTTAGTCGTGTTTACGTTTGTTTAAATAAACATGGATCGCAATCGACACGCTGCAGTTTGGTCCGACCCTTCATCACCACTAGAAAACCGTTACAGCGTGAAAAACCCAGCAGCTTTGCAGTTCTTGATCCCCTAAAACCAGTGCGCCTGGCACCTACTACCGTACCCCGTTCAAAGGCACTTAAATATATTGTCTTGCCCATTCACCCTCTGAATGGCACACACACACAATCCATGTATCAATTGTCTCAAGGCTTAAAAATCATTATTTAACCTGTCTCCTATCCTTCATCTACACTGATTGAAATGGATTTAACAAGTGACATCAATAAGGGATCATAGCTTTCACCTGGTCAGTCTATGTCACGGAAAGAGCAGGTGTTCCTCATGTTTTATACACTCAGTGTATATCCATGTATGCTATTACCTGGCCTGACTGGTAGTAGTTGAAGCCCAGCTCCCTGGATATTGTCCAGTTAGCATGCTCCTCCACAGTGGTCATGTCTGGGAACTTGACAGGATAGTTGAAGTAGTCAAACTCCAGCTCTAGACAGGGTGTTTCCTGTGTGTGCGAAATATAGGCATTATACTGTAATAGGAACTGAAGATCACAGAAATATAGAGTGGTCATATTAACATGCTAACTAACATGTTTACCTTGTTGGGGTTGAAGCCTGTGACTTCGATGGGGTTGAGGTAGGTCCACCAGGCCGCGGGGTACAGGCCACATGTTCAGAGCCATCTTCCCAGACACCAGGGTGTGAGTGCAGTCATAGACGTTGACGTTCCCCCATGCCAGTGGACAATGCTCCTGAGGGGAGGATCATGGTCAAAGGGTGGCTTCGGTTACTAACACACATATTGTGAATGGCCATCCTTCCACAAAGAATAGTGAATGCAGTCCTACAGGCTTATGTTAATGTGATATGGGGTACTTGTAACTAACAACACAAACATCCTAATTGCCCCCTTGTGGAATAAAAGTCGTACTGAATTTAATTGAAAAGAATAGGAGGCAAACAAACAGACTGTTTTAGTTCAAGTTAATTGGCTTCGAGGTGTAAAGTAGGTTGCTCGCAAAGGATGGCCTTTAGAGACATTTATCTCTAATTCATCATAGGCACGAAAACCCATCTCTCCGACGTTCAGGTGATATCACTCAGCCCAGGTGTTGGTTACAGTCTTCATGCCTAGGTTACACAGCCATGATCGCTCCACGCCACAAGTCGATAAGTAATTCAACATGCACATAGAGGACACCTCGGGTCATTCAAGTAAGACCATTCAACACTGTTCTAGCCAGTGGGTATCATTTATACTCTTAAAGGTCTGGGGTGTCTGATTAAACTGAGTGCTTGCCTCCTTCTTCCCCTTCCTGCCTTTCACAGAGCAGATGGAGAGACAGAGGCGGGAGCCGGGGGATGTCTGGAATGTACATGTCGTATGTCAGCCACTCGTTCCACCTAGGAGACAAGCACAGCCACGGTAAATCACCCTGAACCAATTATAAGTGTAAAAATCACAGATCAACACATTACCATCGGATAAATAGCAACAATATATATCTTGATGAGTGAGTCACTGTCTGTGACACCACGTGTTTTGTGTGTGTGTAAAACTTGGAATTAGAGCAAGGCACACGCTGCGTGTTCACGTTGTCACAAATCTGCTCCCCTCCATGGTAGACGCCGATTCGCACATAAATCTTCATGGACAACAGGAAGAATAGACAACAAAAAAAATAGGGACTTGCCTCTTCACGTCAACAATGAAGAGGCGACTCCGGGATGCTGGCCATTCTAGGCAGAGTTGCAAAGAAAAATCCATATCTCAGCCAGACTGGCCAATAAAAATAAAAGATTAAGATGGGCAAAAGAACACAGACACTGGACAGAGGAACTATGCCTAGAAGGCCAGCATCCTAGAGTCGCCTCTTCACTGTTGACGTTGAGACTGGTGTTTTGATGGTACTATTTAATGAAGCTGCCAGTTGAGGACTTTTGAGGCGTCTGTTTCTCAAACTAGACGCTAATGTACTTGTCCTCTTGCTCAGTTGTGCACCAGGGCCTCCTACTCCTCTTTCTATTCTGGTTAAAGCCAGTTTGCGCTGTCCTGTGAAGGGAGTAGTACACAGCGTTGATCGAGACTGACGAGTTTCAGAAGAAAGTTCTTTGTTTCTGGCCATTTTGAGCCTGTAATCGAACCCACAAATGCTGATACCCCAGATACTCAACTAGTCTAAAGAAGGCCAGTTTTATTGCTTCTTTAATCAGAAACAACAGTTTTCAGCTGTGCTAACATAATTGCAAAAGTGTTTTATAATGATCATTTAGCCTTTTAAAATGATAAACTTGGATTAGCTAATTACGTGCCATTGGTTGCTGATAATGGGCCTCTGTACGCCTATGTAGGTATTCCTTTAAAAATCTGCCATTTCCAACTACAATAGTCATTTACAACAATGTCTATTTCTGATCAATTTTATGTTATTTTAATGGACAACAAATGTACTTTTCTTTCAATAATAAGGACATTTCTAAGTGACCTCAAACTTTCGAACGGTAGTGTATATATTTATCTTTTCTTCTCCACACTTTGAGGTTAGAATAATACTGTGAAATTGTGAAGTTTCAGCCTGTTGTGGTGGGATGGAGCTTTGGCATGCCTGGTGACATCACCAGGTGGTAAATTAGTTAATAGACCAATAAGAACTTAAGAAATTGCTCTGTGCTAAGAAACTGTTTTTAATTGTTGTTTTTTTACCATTTTAATTGAAGACAGTCACAGTAAGGTACTTAATTGCTACTCAAAAATGATTTGATATTGAGATTTTAAAAAATGGCTGCATTGGACCTTTAAGATATAGACCTGAGTCAGAACTAATGTTAGGCTTCAATGTATATGCATTGGTTACATGCAGTGCTCATTAGGGCCCAACAAACAAACCTCTTGGAGCATTTATCCAGGAGGTACTCATCACAGCCGCACACTTTGAGCATGTACTTGCCCTGGTACTCCTGTACACACATCTTGAGTTGTTCGGGGGACAACAGCATGCTCCTGGCCTTCTTCCGAATGGCCTCGGCTATCACCTGTTCTGGCACACAATCATGTTTGATCTTCAAGGTGTATTTCTGCTTGTTGTTGTTGGGAGAGACGATCACCCAAATCACTACAATGATTTGACCTATAAAATAAGGAACAGAAAAGAGAATAATCATTACCACACACAGGCTAAGAACAACCTTGAAAGAGATTATCATGAAAAGGAATAAGGATCATTTTGTTTGTTGCTTATTAATGTTGCTTATTAATGCATATGTGTTGACAAAGTAAAAACAGGTTGTTGTTTGACACCCACTAGATCTGCCTTAGGCATCTTGCAGCATCATGACATTACAATCATATTGCTTGATTTTAATTGATACAACAATGCCTACCTTTGTTCAGTTTGCCATGGATGTGCTTTGGAAGTTCTTGTGTCGATTCCACATTGGGAGGGTAAACATATTGCGAATCCGGAAACAAAAGAAACTCACTTACTGATATGATGTTTTAGAAGATATCTAATATAAACGAAAGCCTGTTTAAAAGTTATTTTTACTCTCTACAAAGAGGAGGCAGGGTAGTAAGTAGCCTAAGTCTTACCAATTTCTCTGTTAAGAATTTTCTCCTCTAGGTTGCCAATGGGTTCCATGACCTTCAGAAAAGGCTGAAAGAGCCTGAGATCACAGTCTCCTAGTTTCATCGTAGAATTCCTCTCGCTCTGCATCCTGTGTAACACTGACAAATATGTAAGAGGCATGTAGTAGGACATGCAAGGGGTACTTCCTGGCCTCCTTGAACAGTTAGTGTTTGATGGCGATGAGCGTGGGCTCACGAAGGCACTCGAGGGTCAGGATCATCCCGTTTGGTAACAAGCAGTCCACAAAGATCCTGGGGGGGCATCAAATATAATTTGACAAAAGATGGCCCAGGAGGCATTTCTACAGTCCACACTCAGACAAAGTTCATAGAGAATAGTTCCTTATCTCCTGAAGAAGAAAAAAAGAGCACATTCAAATTATAAAAACAAACATCATACAGTAGCTTATATCCAGCCCCGCCTCTTGCTGTAGTGTGACTGTGTAGAGTTCCACACCCCTCCTGGGCAGCAGAATAACTAGCCACGACTCACCAGACCCTAATGCATGAAAACACTACACCTAATGACAAACTAACCTATGTTTTGATAACAGCTATGCCGAATCATGTTTATTTCCATCAATGTCCATGATGATCTAGCCTACTCAGTCTGTGAGTCACATGACAAACAGAAATGAAACCTGTCTCCAGAAGTGAAGTTATTACTCCTCCACATACAGCGAGAGCCTACAACATTTGTCACCAAATACCAGAGTCTTCCCTTTCCCTGAGAGTGCAACAACAAGTAGCCCTATGCTATACAAGGTAAGCTCTACAAGACCTTTAACTTGTTTTGCTATCACTGTCTAAAACCATTAATGGCAGTAAACATGCAGCTAACAATGACAACTACTGTACGGCAAGGAAAACAGTTATGGTCTGGTCAATGTGAAAGGTCAGTCTTGTCATCAGGGTGCAAGCCAAATGAGGGAGCTTCCTCAAACACAGGATGTGGAGAAAGGAAACACTAATCCTAGTTTATTTGAATACAGAAACATGTATTGCTGAGGATATAGACAACAACAAAAAAGATTAAGACTTTGGTAATTGACAAATCAAACAGATTTGGCTTCTTACCTTAAAAAAAAAACTGGGGCCTCAATTATTAAAGGTGCACACACACGAAAAAGACTCTAGAACTTGCGTTTGCCATTTTTCCCACAAACTGTTGGTATTTATCAAATTTGAACTTGAAAGGAAAGTGTGCCTATCTCCACTCAAATCTTAGACCATGAGTACGCAGAACTTAAAATGAATTAAGAATTGTATTACAAGCAAATATTGTTATTTTGGGGGAAATGGAGGTGTTTGACACACAATAATAAAAATTATGTTTTTAAAAACAATAAAAAATAGCCTAATGATAAAATGGATACATTTACCATTGGTAAGAAGATTGCTTAGCAACATGTAGCCTAATATGTTTGATTGACTTATTGTATGGAGCTAAAAATCAATCATATTTTCTGACATACTGGTTTATTCCGGCTACACAACAAATATTAGGCTACCATTTATCTATCGCTCATTTAATAGCCAAGCATGCTCGAAAGTAAATAGACCTGTAGCCTGGACAGTATGGGTAAGCCTAGGCTGTAGTATTGCTGTGAGATAAGAGCACATCATAATATAGCCTACTATTTCATCTCAGAGCCTATTCCAAGACAGAAGACAGAAACACAATCACCTATTGATAAACAAAATATTGAACAACAATTCCTCTTTTACAAATAAGTGTGGGCTGTAGCATTTTGGGGAGAACCAGAACGAAAGTAACACTTTTGTTTTTTCCCCTAATTACATTGAGATCGATTGTCACGCACTGACCATAGACAGCTGTTTATTCTCTATGTTGATTGGGTCGGGGTGTGATTTAGGGTGGGTTATCTAGGGGAATTGTATTTCTATGGTGGCCTGATATGATTCCCAATCAGAGGCAGCTGTTTATCGTTGTCTCTGATTGGGGATCATATTTAGGTAGCCATTTTCCCATTGTGCTTTGTGGGATCTTGTCTATGTATAGTTGCCTGAGAGCATTATATTAGCTTCACGTTGCGTTTGTTCGTGTTGTTGTTTTTGTTCTTTGAAGTTTTCTATTCCTAAAAAAAGGATGGAAACATACCACACTGCATCTTGGTCTACTCCTTATGACGAACGTGACATCGATAGAGACACCATATTTTATGACAAACAACGTATATTTGTCCTCTAGCATAAGCAACTGTAATTTCATTTCTAGGGTAAATGAGTTTAAATTAAATAGACCAAGAACAGAACTACCGCAAAGTTACTTTTGTACCTCCCGGCGGGGCGGGAGTGACACAGCCTTGAGACAGAAATAACAGCTGGCGAGAAGGGCACAAAATCTTTCTTATCTTCATGTTTCTGGTTTGTAATGCTCATTACTTTCAACAAATGTATTATTAGCCATAATTTAATGTTCGTATCAATTTAATAATTAATGCTATAGCTTCGAAATTTATAAAAATTAGTCAACATTGCAATGTGGCGCAGCAACTATTTTTTTGCCTATTTTGACTAAAATGGATCACATAATAGCTATATTAACAATAATCTTGTCATCTCACTTTAATGGGAATGTAATAGATGTTTTTAACCATTCTCAATTACTATTCATGCCTAGTCCTACCAGTCAGGTGCGCTCCAGCTGTCCTTGTCAAATCAAACCAAATGTATTGGTCACATACACATATTTAGCTGATATTATTGTGGATGTAGTGAAATGCTTGTGTTCCTAGCTTCAACAGTGCAGTAGTATCTAACAATTCACAACAATACACAAATCTAAAAGAAAAATTATAGAAATAAGAAATATATAAATATTAGGACGATCAACGTCGGGGTGGCACTGACGAACTACAGTAGAATAGAATACAGTATATACATATGAGATGAGTAAAGCACTATGTAAACATTATTAAAGTGACTAGTGTTCCATTATTAAAGTGGCCAGTGATTCCAGATCCACTATGTTACGTCTAGTCTGTGATACCAGACTGTGTGAAGACAGAGGGTGGAAGCAGAATCGTTATCATCACAATAAATAGCCCACATCAAACTCTGTGATACAACCCCTCAACAAATGTAGGTAGCTAGCTCGAGCAAGAAAATCATGCAGCAAGGAGTGGGTGTGTGTAGCTGGCTTACCAAGGCAAGAGGGAGAAAAATAACAGTCCTATCATAATCATGTAGCAAATTTCACTAACGACTCTGCTGGTAGTTTCATGATAAAATAGCCGACTGTTATTCTAATAACACCAAGTTATAGCATAAGGTTACAGCTGTGTTTAATAATGTTAGTTAGTTGGATAGCTAGCTAACTTTAGATGGATTGCAATAGCCATACAATATTATCACAACTGTCAAGTTATCTAGTAAATATAGCTGTGACTTAACTATAGTTAGCTAGATCATATAATTGACAGAAGTTAAGAAAACAAAATCCCGTTAAGTACTATAGTTGGCATTCACAAGATATTTGCAAGCTGACCTTTTCTACTCATTATCTGTTTTGATATTAACTAACGGCTGCTAACGGTAGCCAACAACTTTACGTGTTAGTTAGCTAAGGCTCCTGTTCTGGTTTATAGTGTGATTTATCATTGAAATCTAAAGATATCTATCTAGCTAGTTATTTTAATAAGATTTTGCTAACCAGCTATTAGCGTTAAATGTTACCATTTACCAAGGCATGCTGCCTGTTACTGGCACTGCGATTAGACCTCATCTGCTAACAGCTTGCGCTACCTAGCTTCACCACCTTCTCTTGCTGGGTTCCAGTGGGTGTTCAGCGGTTTCCACTACATAGCACAGCCACAAAGTCAGATTCCTCTGCCACAAGGTCTAAATTGGCTACAGAAATGTGCTTTTTGGTCTTAATTTATGGTTAGGATTATGCATACGGTTAGGTTTCAAATCTAATTTTAGGAAGAGAAAGTTTAGAAATGGGTGAGGTTTAGTCATAATTATGACTTTTTGGCTGTCTATTTCTTATTATGTCTTATTGGATGTCTACGTGAGAATGCTATTCATTGACTATAGCTCAACGGTCAACATCATAGGGTCCTCAAAGCTCATCAATAAGCTAAGGACCCTGGGACTAAACACCTCCCTCTGCAACTGGATCCTGGACTTCCTATATGTGGCATAAACACAACAAGTCACAATGTTTTAATCTGATGAGGCTACTTCAAAAAAATCCTGTAGGGATGCTTTTAATTGTGTTTTTTTTCACCTTTATTTAACCAGGTAGGCAAATTGAGAACAAGTTCTCATTTACAATTGCGACCTGGCCAAGATAAAGCAAAGCAGTTCGACACATACAAAGACACAGAGTTACACATGGAGTAAAACAAACATACAGTCAATAATACAGTATAAACAAGTCTATATACGATGTGAGCAAATGAGGTGAGATAAGGGAGGTAAAGGCAAAGAAAGGCCTTGGTGGCAAAGTAAATACAATATAGCAAGTAAAACACTGGAATGGTAGTTTTGCAGTGGAAGAATGTGCAAAGTAGAAATAAAAATAATGGAGTGCAAAGGAGCAAAATAAATAAAATAAATACAGTAGGGAAAGAGGTAGTTGTTTGGGCTAAATTATAGGTGGGCTATGTACAGGTGCAGTAATCTGTGTGCTGCTCTGACAGTTGGTGCTTAACGCTAGTGAGGGAGATAAGTGTTTCCAGTTTCAGAGTTTTTTGTAGTTCGTTCCAGTCATTGGCAGCGAGAACTGGAAGGAGAGGCGGCCAAAGAAAGAATTGGTTTTGGGGGTGACCAGAGAGATATGCCTGCTGGAGCGTGTGCTACAGGTGGGAGATGCTATGGTGACCAGCAAGCTGAGATAAGGGGGGACTTTACCTACCAGGGTCTTGTAGATGACATGTAGCCAGTGGGTTTGGCGACGAGTATGAAGCGAGGGCCAGCCAACGGGAGTGTACAGGTCACAGTGGTGGGTAGTATATGGGGCTTTGGTGACAAAACGGATTGCACTGTGATAGACTGCATCCAATTTGTTGAGTAGGGTATTGGAGGCTATTTTGTAAATGACATCTCCGAAGTTGAGGATTGGTAGGATGGTCAGTATTACAAGGGTATGTTTGGCAGAATGAGTGAACGATGCTTTGTTGCGAAATAGGAAGCCAATTCTAGATTTAACTTTGGATTGGAGATGTTTGATGTGGGTCTGGAAGGAGAGTTTACAGTCTAACCAGATACCTAGGTATTTGTAGTTGTCCACGTATTCTAAGTCAGAGCCGTCCAGAGTAGTGATGTTGTACAGGCGGGCAGGTGCAGGCAGCGATCGGTTGAAGAGCATGCATTTAGTTTTACTTGTATTTAAGAGCAATTGGAGGCCACGGAAGGAGAGTTGTATGGCATTGAAGCTTGCCTGGCGGGTTGTTAACACAGTGTCCAAAGAAGGGCCAGAAGTATACAGAATGGTGTCGTCTGAGTAGAGGTGGATCAGAGACTCACCAGCAGCAAGAGCGACATCATTGATGTATACAGAGAAGAGAGTCGGTCCAAGAATTGAACCCTGTGGCACCCCCATAGAGACTGCCAGAGGTCCGGACAACAGACCCTCCGATTTGACACACTGAACTCTATCAGAGAAGTAGTTGGTGAACCAGGCGAGGCAATCATTTGAGAAACCAAGGCTGTCGAGTCTGCCGATGAGGATGTGGTGATTGACAGAGTCGAAAGCCTTGGCCAGATCAATGAATACGGCTGCACAGTAATGTTTCTTATCGATGGCAGTTAAGATATCGTTTAGGACCTTGAGCGTGGCTGAGGTGCACCCATGACCAGCTCTGAAACCAGATTGCATAGCAGAGAAGGTATGGTGAGATTCAAAATGGTCGGTAATCTGTTTGTTGACTTGGCTTTCGAAGACCTTAGAAAGGCAGGGTAGGATAGATATAGGTCTGTAGCAGTTTGGGTCAAGAGTGTCCCCCCCTTTGAAGAGGGGGATGACTGCAGCTGCTTTCCAATCTTTGAGAATCTCAGACGACACGAAAGAGAGGTTGAACAGACTAGTAATAGGGGTGGCAACAATTTCGGCAGATCCTTTTGGAAAGAAAGGGTCCAGATTGTCTAGCCCGGCTGATTTGTAGGGGTCCAGATTTTGCAGCTCTTTCAGAACATCAGCTCACTGGATTTGGGAGAAGGAGAAAAGGGGAAGGCTTGGGCGAGTTGCTGTGGGGGGTGCATGTTGGTCCAAAATAGCCTATAATTCTAGCATCCTCAAAATGACTTGACATTAACCATGTTTCCATCCAACCTTTTTATGCGAGTAAAGTACGTCAGATAAAAAATGTCATGACATCACAGGAAAGCATGCAGTTTTTTAGGCTACAGATGAAATAAGATATGAACTTCACAGGGTGGTGAAAGTGCATGGTGATGAGCTTGATGCTCCTTTCAATAAATATCGATGTTCTTATTCTGGTGACATGATGATCGATGTTTGGCTGCAGTTTGACAACTAAAAATAATCTTGCGCTTTTGTCCATAATACTCTCATTAGGTATCCAAAATACCCCAAATTCCCCCACTCTATCTGCAAACTGTTGGCTAGAGCGCATGTGCCACATACCTAATCAACATTTTTTGGTGTCAAAACCATCTGTAGGCCTGGAATTGAAAATATGATGGAAATCGATTAAGTAGTATTTTTTATTTGGTATGGGAATTTAGCCGCACACGTTGTTTTCATGTGCACTACATATTTATGCTTAGACTTTTATCCGCAACAAGTCAATTTGATAGAAACACAACTATAATGGGAAAATGCACTTTTTTTTTTGTTGCAGATTCTAGACTATTCACATGAAAATCTGTCGCCAATTGGATGGAAATCTAGCTATAGATAGCCTAAAGACCGGCAAATTGCTAATCTAGTGTCACTTTGATGATGCCTGCACATCATGGTTCACCAGCAGCCCAAACATCTAAAGAATAAACTACAGACCAACCAAAACAAGCTTGTAAGTACTGCACTTAAATTCTGCCCTCATACTCATCTGGAGGTCGAGCATTTTTTTAAATCTATAATGCGTCTGTATCTACAGTATGTAAATGTATTCATGTAAAAAAATAGGGACCACAATGGAAATAAATCCTTGATTTATTTTGCAATCCCGGTCACTTAAAAATGTACTGTGTGTGTATATATGTATTTTTTTTTAAACTTGACAAATAAAATAAATGAATCCAAACTGTTCAGCTGGCCATTTGATGAATATAAAGAGACATCTGTTACAAAACACCAAACAGTTGAATGACATTCAGAGATTGTCAAACCAAGTCTTCGAATTGGGTAAACCTACATTGGGTGGTCTGCATTATCTCGAGTGTCGAGATTGACATTTTATTTTTTTTATTTCACCTTTATTTAACCAGGTAGGCTAGTTGAGAACAAGTTCTCATTTGCAACTGCGACCTGGCCAAGATAAAGCATAGCAGTGTGAGCAATAGTTTATTGTGTTGTTGAAAACGCAAACGATGATACTGAAGTGCCCGAAGTAGGTATGCTTTGTTTATTGGTTGCGTTGTGCATTGGCACAGAAACATGTTGGTGGAAAAATTAATTCGTTGCATATATTTTATATAATAAGAAATATGGCATCAAAATGTAGAACATCTGATTAGCATTGTCTGCAGCCGGCTGTGAGCATAGTGTAAAGAAACAGGCAGGGAGAGTACCCTCAACCAAAGATTTTTATAACTAAAAGATAGTCCATAGCCTGTCGTTTTCAATGGGAACAAATAAATCACAGTGGGCAGAACAAGCAAGGAGGTGGGCAGAGCCAAGCGCGAGCTAGCGAGATCCTATTAGCCTGTTCTAGAATACATCTGCATATTTCCGTTAGGGAACGCCTGCACTGTGAAGTGCGCGTGTGTAATAACTCAATTCACCTTTGCACTTCTGAACAACATGATTTGTAAAAACTTTAGTAAAGGGCAAAGTCTATAAAACTTAGTCAACTCTATTCAAAACAGATTCTAGCTTTGGGAACAGCAAACGGTATTGAGATCAAATGTTTTATCAATGAGAAAATTAGCAGAATGCCTGCCAAAATCCATCTGCTTTCATCCTTTCCAACTGCTGGCCACTGGGCTTCCTCTCACTACATAATTTTGTAGTGAGTCGAAATGCCAAGCGGATGTTTCACATTTATACATCCGGTGAAGTATCTGTCAATTTTTTCTATAACCATCCAGCCCATAGCCCTGCGTGGCATCGACAAAAACACAAAAACATGTTTAAGTAGCAAAATCAATATCCACGTTTATAAACACAGGGTCGCTACTGTTATTGATATTTGTGGTCGTAAACATTATTTTCAGTTAATTCTATGAGGAGGGGTGCAAATTTATTTTACAGTACAAGGGGAGGGTCATGTGAAAATATTTTTCACGTTGGGGGATGCCTATTTTTCATGACACCTCGAACTGTCCCTAAACTAAGTCGAGTTCATAATTTCCCTGGTTTAGTCAAGATCAAATCACACACCACCCTAATACTGAGTATAAAGAGTTACCACTGGATTTTTCAAGACCAAGTCCTATACTACCCTAATACTGAGTATAAAGAGTTATCAGTAAGGTATTTTATTTACACCAAAATGTCATTAAAATCCTCCAGTTCTGATCAACTGTGTTCGGTGTGATATCATATCGGTAAATGTAGTGTGTTAGCGCTGGGGTGACCATGAATTTCCAAGTGTCGGATAGCTTGAATGCAGTAAATGGACTGTACCAACAAGAGAACAACACACGCATAAAGCATATTTTTCAAAGACTCGCCTTTACCAAATGTTTTAAATGTGTGGTTACCATGTTTGGGGTTTATTATGAAAGGCTTTACTAAAACGTAGCCAATGTAAAAAGAATAGTGTATAACTCTGAAAACACACCCCTCCTCTTCCCCGGTGAAAGTAGCTTGCTCGGTTCTCACGTCTAAACTGGTTCGAAGTTGGCCAGGATGCAATGATGGCGTTACATGTCAAGAATAGAGATGCTTCTTATTATCAAAGTGCCGATTATTACGGAAATTCGGTGCCTTTAAACTATCGGAATAACAGACATTATTTCGCCCGGTTACCAGGTAGGAAAAGGGTCGCATTCATTGCTGTCAGTAGCCGTGACACTGCGAATGGATGGATGCATGCAGCCTCAGCTACAATGTAACCAGTGCAATTTGCTGATTTAAGAGGGTGTAAACATGTTGGTATTATACTGTATGTTGAACTAGCTTAGTGTACAGCTATAAAACATTTTTGTCGAGGTTGAGCCTTCCCATTAATTTGAAGAGATTAGACCAACAGTCATGTTGAAATTAAATCTGTAATCAGAGGTTGCTGATCAATTCAACCCAAAATATATGTCAACAAAAATGTGTTTATTTGCTGTATCCACAGCACCATCACTGTTCCTCATTCTCTTTCAGTGCAGGTGTGATGTGGTGGATTGGTGTTTCATGTAAAATCAGCTAAAGTAATAATGGTCAGACCGGTGGGTGTAGAATGACATGATGGTCCCCTTGTTTAGGGGGAGGACCATGTTTTTGACAGTCTCGGTTCCCAACTCTTGAAATCTGCCTACTCTTGTCATGGCACAAGCTCATTGAGACACCATGGTGTAGTGTACATTATTCACATGATGATAATGGTGTTGATAAGGATTATTATGAATAACAGCTTGGGTCTGGACTTGAGTTTACCTTGTTCTATATTCTCTTAAGTGATTAAACCTGTTTATATAGCATATTTTGCAACATCATCTTTCAAGACCTAATTGTATTGAGTTGGTCTACTCAGTCTGCTGTAATCAGATGAAATGGCATTGTCCACTAAAATAGGTTGAAAGAGCTGAGTCTGGCAGGTCACATCCCTGGAGATGTTATAAATGCTTGATAAGCAACTTCATTTTGTACTATACCCTGATTTCATATAGCTTTATTGGTAAACATTAGTATTGACAGATTTGATCATTCAGTCTTGTTTTATGACAGCCTCCAAACTGGCCCCCAATCTTAGCCTATAGTCTTCGTGTCAACTATCGCTCACTTGAACTGGCAATAATGAGTCCTTTCAGACTGCTAACTCAATAGCCTAACTGCTGTGTTGCCATCTCTAACTAGGCTAACTAATGGGTACGTTTAAGCCGCAATTAATCTGTTATATGCATGACTGAGTGTTAACAAAATACCATAGGTCTCAGGGTCTTTCAACACATCTCCATGCTAAAACCATGTCTATCTTGAGACTTTGCAAGGCATTGAACATTTCGCAAATCAAATCAAATTTTATTGGTGACATACACATGGTTAGCAGATATTAATGCGAGTGTAGCAAAGTGCTTGTCAGAATAAGAGGACTGTAATTCTCTAATTAAAATATGAAGTTCTTATGAGTTCCCTTCAACCTTTCTCCATTCAAAGACTAGTCATGCACTTGATTCCACTGCATGAGGCATACACTTTTCACTCCATAATTGATGTGGCAGAGGTGACAGTATAAAAGGCATGAAATAACTATAAGTATGTGACAAACACCTCTCACTGTGAAGGGCTATTCAACTTTTGAAGGTTCTTGGTTATTATTTTTTTCTGTACAGATACCAAATGATAGAATTAGAACCCTCTCCTTTAAAACCCACAAATACTTTTCTTATTAAGTAAATCGCTCCAACACAGAGACCCAAGGCCATCCTTCATGATACATGGCCAATGACTACTATGCTCATTAATATCCCAGGACTTGCATTTTACTTGAGATCCCAGTGTTACGTCGCAGGAGGAGTGTTTTATACCCAAGATTCAAAAATATTACTTTTACTTTGACCTTGGGCTATGACAATGTAGGTTCCTGACTATTTTGGGGATTAGGCTATATTCTCCAATGAGCATGTGATTCAGGTTTGTCTCCTTGTTACTCTGCATGAGGAAAGCAGTTTACAGTATACTGGACCGCAAGGCTAAGCAGATTAGCAGTTTGGTTTCTACTTCATTGAAAAACCCAGAAAACATGTATATAAAGTTAGCTATTTTCTTGGAGAAAAAAAATGTCACACTCATATTTGAGAATTTTCAGGTGTTTGGATTACATTATGTTATTTATCAGAATAACATTGATGTACACAGTGGGCCTAGTATTGCCGGGAAAATAATTTTGTTTGTTATCGGATAGTTCCATTTCAAGCATGCCATTCACTTGGTGTCACTGCATGGCTGCTGGAATCAAAAACATCCCACACTGTTATTGGGTCTCCAATCTGAGTTGATGCAGCAGAAACATCAGACATGAGCACAGCCACTGACCCATCCCCCACATCAACCCGTATGCAGAAAAGATGTGGCCACACATGATTGCCTGAAATGTATCCAGTCAAGCAGGCAATAGTCTGTTTGAATCAGCACCGGATCAAGAGATGATTGAGGAACTTATTTTCGCAAGGAGCAGAGCCCATGCTTGACTGCAGGGGAAGTGTAATTTTCACAATGACTGCTGGACTGTGAAACCCACCATTGTTCTATTTGTTAGTGTCAGTTTCACTAGGGAGAAATGAACACAGTTGATGACTGTAGTTCTTGCTTCCTCCCAATGTTATACAGCCATTACATGGCTATAATAAGTGTAGAATCTAGTCTAATACATACTTTGCCATCATTGCATTGGCCCTCAGGACCAGAGTCTATGCTGACGCCTTCAATGAGCCTTTTTGGCCAGCAACAGCCGTTGTTCCAGCCAATGCCTTCTACACATACCCTTGGACCCCCTCCACAGACCCTCAGGCCGTCTACACCAGTGGTAGTGGCCCCGGACCCCCTCCTTTTCCCCCTCTACAGCCCTCTGTCTGCCAAACCACCCGCTCACCTCCAGCTGATGCAGGGCCCCCCCTGCCCTGTCCCACCTCCAACTGCCCAGGTGGCCCTCAGCACCAAGCCCCAGGAGGAAGAGGCTCAGATTGGGGCCACAGACCAGGACGCTACCTTGGATGAGCTGTGTAAGCCTCTGTACTGCAAACTGTGCAACGTAACCCTCAACTCTGCCCAGCAGGCACAGGCCCACTACCAGGTGAGCTGATTTACTGTACATGTAGCTTGTACCCTAATCTCGTCCACCAGAGATTAGGGTACATGTGGTAGCAATTGGGCCTGGGGACAAGCTTACTTGTAGGCCTACCCCAACACATATATTTTTATGGCAGAAAATGTTTCTCAATGATGTCAACTACACTGTGTGTACAAAGCATTAGGAACACCTGCTCTTTCCATGACATTGAGTGACCAGGTGAATCCAGGTGAAAGTTATGATCCATTATTGATGTCACTCAAATCGACTTCAATCAGTGTAGATGAGACCATTGAGACATGGATTGTCTATGTGTGCCATTCAAAGTGTGAATGGGCAAGATAAAAGATTTAAGTGCCTTTGAACGGTGTATGGTAGTAGGTGCCAGGCGCACTGGTTTGAGTGTGTCAAGAACTGCAAAAATGCTGGGTTTTTCACGCTCAACAGTTTCCCGTGTGTTTCAAGAATGGTCTACCACCTAAAAGACATCCAGCCAACTTGACACAACTGTAGAAAGCATTGGAGTCAACATGGGCCAGCATTCCTGTGGAACGCTTTCAACACCCTGTAGAGTCCATGCCCTGACAAATTGAGTCTGTTCTGAGGGCAAAGGGGGGTGCAACTCAATATTAGGAAGGTGTTCCTAATGTTTTGTACACTTAGTGTATTGCTGCTGATGAGTCTCTGATCCACCTCCACGTAGACGACACCATTCTGTATACTTCTAGCCCTTCTTTGGACACTGTGTTAACAACCCTCCAGACGAGCTTCAATGTCATACAACTCTCCTTCCGTGGCCTCCAACTGCTCTTAAATACAAGTAAAACTAAATGCATACTCTTCAACCGATCGCTGCCTGCCCGCCCGTCCAGCATCACTACTCTGCACGGTTCTGACTTAGAATATGTGGACAACTACAAATACCTAGGTGTCTGGTTAGACTGTACACTCTCCTTCCAGACTCACATTAAGCATCTCCAATCGAAAGTTAAATCTAGAATTGGCTTCCTATTTCGCAACAAAGTATCCTTCACTCATGCTGCCAAACATACCCTCGTAAAACTGACCATCCTACCGATCCTCGACTTCGGCGATGTCATTTCCAAAATAGCCTCCAACACCCTACTCAGCAAATTGGATGCAGTCAATCACAGTGCCATCCGTTTTGTCACCAAATATACTACCCACCACTGCGACCTGTACGCTCTTGTTAGCTGGCCCTCGCTTCATACTCGTCGCCAAACCGACTGGCTCCAGGTCATCTACAAGACCCTGCTAGGTAAAGTCCCCCCTTATCTCAGCTCGCTGGTCACCATAGCAGCACCCACCTGTAGCACGCACTCCAGCAGGTATATCTCTCTGGTCACTCCCAAAGCCAATTCCTCCTCTGGCCGCCTCTCCTTCCAGTTCTCTGCTGCCAATGACTAGAACGAACTACAGAAATCTCTGAAACTGGAAACACATCTCCCTCACTAGCTTTAAGCACCAGCTGTCAGTGCAGCTTACTGCACCTGTACATAGCCCATCTATAATTTAGCCCAACAACTACCTCTTCCCCTACTGTATTTATTTATTTTTCTCCTTTGCACCCCATTATTTCTACTTTGCACATTCTTACCATTCCAGTGTTTTACTTGCTATATTCTATTTACTTCGCCACCATGGCCTTATTTTGCCCTTACCTCCCTTATCTCACCTCATTTGTTCACATTGTATATAGACTTATTTTCTACTGTATTATTGACTGTATGTTTGTTTTACTCCATGTGTAACTCTGTGTTGTTGTATGTGTCGAACTGCTTTGCTTTATCCTGTTACGGATTCGGGTTCCCAGTTGGGACGTGGCGCATGGAACGCAAAAATATTCTTAGAAATATTTAACCTCCACACATTAACAAGCCCAATAGCTCAAATGAAAGATAAACAAGATTAGCAATTTTTGACAGATTTTTTTTCTGTTTACTATGGGCACGCAATTCCTCCAAAGGGGGCAGTAGTCAGCCCTATCCTTAACAGGTTTGCGTGGCATTAGAACAGGCATTCCTTGTTCTACTTACATTTATGAGGGGATAACAGTGATGACTGACATGCCCAACAAACAAACATTTTTTATTTACACTCTAAAGCTTCTAAAACCGTTCAAATGATGTCTGTATGTAAAGCAGAACTCTCAGGGCAGCCATTCTCCCAAACTCTCTCTTGGCAACAGAAAAGTTGGGACAACTTTGACGTCATCGCCCCCACCCTTCCCAACCAGCTACAGATCTGGGAACAGTTCCTATCTCTTCAGCGCGATGTCCCCTTTCAGTGGGGCCTGCCATTGTGAGAATCGCGCGCTCCCTCGAGTTTTGGCGGGCTGAAACCTCCGGGTCACGCGAAAATACATGCACTTTCATGCGCACGTCGGGTCCGGAGCTCTCTTTGTTCCAAGATTCACCAAACGATGTAGGTTTGTCTGCTCACGCTAAGGATTGTTTTCTATGTTTAAAACATGCTAAAGCTCGATTCTGCACTTAGTTTGACCAGTTTAGTCGACATATAATATGTAATTTTGAAATTTTGATGCGCATCCACTAGAATTTTGCCTGCATTTTTGTTTGATAACCTAAAGACACAGACTTGAAAACCAAACACAGTTTTTGGTAAGTATAACTCCTTCCATGTCTTCTGATCGAAGAACATCAAAGGTAAGGGAATATTTATGTGTTAATTATGGGTTTCTGTGGACTCCGAGATAGAGGAGACATAATGCTAATTTCTGAGCGCCGTCTCATATTATAGCCTAGTGAACGAATTCTGTAACGTTAAAAATAAATGTAACACAGCGGTTGCATTAAGAAGAAGTGTATCTTTCTAACTATATGTAGAACATGTATATTTAGTCAAAGTTTATGATGTGTATTGCTTGTTATCTGACGTTAGCTCCGGCAGATATCATCATTTCTCCGGACATTTGAGTAGCATTTTTGAACATGGCGTCATTGTAAACAGAGATTTATGGATATAAATGGCATATTATTGAAAAAAACATAAATGTACTGTGTAACATGTCCTATTACTGTCATCTGATGAAGATTTTCAAAAGGTTAGTGAATTATTTTTCTTTTAATCCTGCGGTTGTTGATTGCATATTTTGTTCAACGTGGCTAATTCAAATTAGCTGTGTCTTTGGTGGTGGTTTGACATAAATATGTGCTATGTTTTCGCCGTAAAACATTTTAGAAATCTGACTTGCTGGCTAGATGAACAAGGTGTTTATCTTTCATTTGAGCTATTGGACTTGTTAATGTGTGGAGGTTAAATATTTCTAAGAATATTTTTGCGTTCCATGCGCCACGTCCCAGTTAATGTCGGTTCCCAACTGGGAACCCGAATCCGTAACAGGTTCCCTTGCGCTCACTGATGATGCAATGATTTGGTTTATGACACTATGACAATGACAGTGCGATGAGTGGGCTGAACTGTGGCTGTGGTATTGAATCATACATTGTCTCTTCTCCAGGGTAAAAACCACAGTAAGAAGCTTAGAAATTTTTATGCAGGCAGCCAGCAGCTGCCTGCCATCAGGATTCCGGAGGTAATAGAACCAGTTTCCCAGCAACCCCTCACGACTCCACCAACTGAGAGTACAACTCCAAAACAGGTAACGCTTGGCGTTGGCACAAGGAATGTGTTTTTGTTCAGCAAAGTATAATACTGTATGAGCAAGTACAAGGCCTGTGCATTTTCAGCACATTCACTGTTTGGATCTCTGTTGTTGATCTAGAGAACTGCAATCAAATAGAATCTCCTCATTAGAAACATCCATGATGGTTTGTAGAAAACTGTCAGCACTGAAGTTTTTAACTCTTTTCATATGTAGCGTTGGAACTGGCAAGAGTGTCATTTTGGCTGGTGAAAGAGCCCTTTGTATAAACTCACTCATTGTCTTTTGTTCAGCCGGTGTCATTTAACGGTGCCAGCAGGGTGATCTTAGCCACGGAGAACGACTACTGCAAGCTGTGTGATGCCTCGTTCAGCTCACCTGCCGTGGCTCAGGCGCACTACCAGGGCAAGAACCATGCCAAGAGACTGCGGCTGGCTGAGGCCCAGCAGAGTAGTAGCATCATGTGAGTGGGTGTTTCTACTGCCTCCCCACCTACCACCAGGAAGACAAACAACAGATGCAATGTGCACATGGCCATTAAACCAACCATACTTAACACAGAAATCCTGCCCCTTCAGCCATGCCCTGTTATATGAAATGCAATCCAGATTATGTTTCAATGCTTCCATTTAAAGAAAAATGCAAAAGCATTTGAAAGATGCATTCCATTATTTTGTCCATCATAGTGGCTATTATTGTTAGATATTTAAGAACTGTTAGGTTTATAAACTGCACATGGGTTACTCTAAAGACTTGCTCTCAGTAACGTGATCTATCAATTTTTCAGAGAGTCAACTGAATGTGTCCAGAGGCGTCCGAAGAAAGAGGGGAGTGAGTACAAGTTGATCAAGAACCGCAGGACCTCACAGGTGCCTCCTGCCATGCCAGGTACAGCACACTGAACCAAAGACATACCAGTAATAAAGTATGACCAAACAGCAAATAACTTTTAACAATATATAAGGAAAAATGTGTTGTTGTTCCACAATTTTGATGTACAGATCAGATGTAAGTAAAGTAAGTAAGCCTTGGACAAGTAAGCCTTGTCAGAGCCAGAACGGCCCATAACGATCAGATGAATTCAGGGATGTTCATAGTCTTCTTCAGAAGGTACAGTATATGTTTGAGGGTAGATGTGGTTGCCCATTTCCTTTTCATTGATACCAATGAAGCCTTTGACGGCTGGTGAATGAGACTGATATGCATGTGAATATGTATATGTATATCACATGTCCAGGCAGCAAGCAGGTGGAGGCTATTGTTTTTTGCTCCATGGTCGTAGCAGCAGTGAATACCCCTCTCTCATCACCACCTTTGCCAGGGAAATGTCGTAGGAAAGTTGAGGGGGTGGCCGAGGCTGAGGCTGGTTAGTCACTGTGAACTCACTAAGCACAGGCCCTCACTAAGCACAGCAACCGACGGCCACTCTGCTGAACCACAGACACAGCCTGCTCAGGTGGCAGGTGTCCATCAGACAGAGCCCTCACAGTTCACTGTTCATCCCCGTACCACTCTCCGAAGAGTCGCGAAATGTACATTAATACACAATTGTGCATGTGTGAAATCGGACAAATATAAACTCCCACCAATTGTTTTTAATTATTATTATCCACCCCCAACCTCCCACCACCCCACTCCACATACCCTGCACCATGGCCTTCTCCCCTTGGATCATAGGACACAACTGCACCCACTCGCTTCCCTTCCCTCAGGGCTCAGAGACTTTGCTGATTTAATTCCAGAAATAGAACTGTGTAACAGTCTCTCGCTGAGAAATGTGCTTTGTCTGTCAGAATTACTCTGCAAGGGCCCGTGATGGTTGCCTCCAGCCATACACACAGATACAGCAGAGCATCTATTTTCTGACCAACATACAGTACATCTCCCTTCTTCTAATGAGGGACACGTGTATTTCTTCTTGTAACATTCATATGGCCATGGCAGTGGAAAGCTCATCCTATGCACAGCCAGCCTTCCATCCCCATGCAGTGCCTGGCATCTATCTGCCACATCCATCTTTTCACACAGTGTTCACTGGTGAGCAGCAGCTCAACACTCACTCCATCACTCACTCTCCATCATTATGGTGTGTATGTCTTGATGTGTGACCCAGCCCCCTACTACAACCCCCGGCCCAGGCAGAGGATCCCCAGAGACCTGGCCATGTGTGTGACGCCCAGCGGCCAGTTCTACTGCTCCATGTGCAATTCTGGGGCCAGCGAGGAGGCCAACTTCCGCCTTCACCTGGAGAGCAAGCAGCACAAGAGCAAGGTGTCGGAGCAGCGCTACCGCAGCGAGATGGAGAATCTGGGCTACACTTAGGAGTTCAGCGCTGCAGCACAGGGGAGGAGAGGGGAATGGGGGGGGGGGATTCACACTGAATTTTGCCAATAGTATAGAAAGAACCCGCCAGGCTGTGGGGTATTGGGGAAGTTTATCTCACAATCGGTTTCCTTTCCCCAGTTTAAACCCTGTTATTACTTGAGTTTGAGTAGCTGAACATTGCTATGTGTAGTAGAGGAAAGCAAAGTTCTATTACAGGCTTCTACCAGCCCAGGTGAATGTACTGTGATTGCGATGACAATTATTAAGCGATAGGTATTTTTTTCAATTGTAAAAATCTGATTGACTGTTCTCTTTCCTCATGTGTGTTTACATGGGTTTGGTATGACTCCAAGCATCTTGGACATGCCAGTCAACTCAACCTCTGGTCCTGGTCCCTTATTATTTTGGGATGCTATAAAAGCCAGCTGCTGTAAGCGCTTGACTTCCCTATGGGAGGTGTGCTTTTCGAAGAGCAGAGTAACTCAGGAGAATATAGAGCAGGCCAGAGCAGGACTAGATTTAATTGGGGGGGATTTAGGGTTACTTCCACATGACCTCAACTTTGTTTAATTTAGAGAAAAGGGAATTTAGACTGTTCAAAGCCCAATTTGTTCAGGGGAGGAACACAAAGTTTGAGTTCTTATTCCTATATATCTACCCCTTAATCCAATGCATGTGTACAAGTAAATCTAGGCATTCATTGTCTGGTTCTTTTTTTTTCAGTCACAGAAAAATGATCGCTCGTTAACAGTGTGTTCTCTCTGGCTCTCAGATTATGTGTTTTTCTGTGTCATAAATGCTCTTGTAACCTATTTTAAAATGGCCTTTTTTGTAGTTCTAGTCAGACCATGGTTTATTTGTTTTAATTTAACATTGCCTTTTGATTTATAAGATTTACTATGTATTGTTTTCTCTTTATGAGTGTTTGTTTTTACAGACAATTAACCAGAGAAAATATCTACTGTTATCTAATGTAGGGGGGAGCTTCATGTGCAACATCACTTTATTTGTATACACTTGATTATACTTTCATATTTCACTGTATAAATTATGTTTGTGCAATGTACATGTGTGCATGATATTATCAGAATATAAATATATTTAAGTATTCATAATATGCTACTAGTGGGAGTGGAGGAACTAGGCCAGTTCGAGAGAGACAGAGAAGGGACCATTATATTGGACACAAGGTAGTGTATGGGAAGGAGTATTGCTCTTGTTATAGAGAAGTGGGTGGAGTTTCATACTGATTGATCGATTGAATTTGTTAGATAATTAAAAATAGCAGGCTTCTCCAGCCGGAGACAACATTACACTATTACAGGATTTGCTTTAATTATTGTTATTTGTTCTATAAGTTCTATCGATGTGTCTCGATCTGATTTGTATCAAATGTTTACAGAGAGTGGTCTAAAGGGAAGTCGATCACATTTAATGTTGGATCCATCCACATGTTGCCCGTTCCTTAAACCTAATTTGTCTTGTATTGCGATGGCCTACTGGAACTCTCCCAGAAATCTCATCTCCACTTTTTTTCAAGCAGTTTTAATACATATTCAGTGCCTCTCAACATTCATTTTGTGATGGACTGCACCCAGGGCTATGATTTTCTTTGAAACCACTCATTAAATGGGATACATTGATTATGTTACACATTAAGTGATCTATATTGTTCAGATTAACCACCCAGAGCAAATAAGCTATTTCTATCTGGGCCTAGCACAGCAGTGGAATTAGCCACTTTCATAATGATATGTAACATACCCCTTAAAGGGGAAGTGTGTATCTCACAGAGTATACAGTGTGGGTCTGAGTGCAATTCATTAGTCCAATGTTAGTGGTCATCCTACTCGATGCCCTATTTCTGTTTAAGTAAGTGGAGTTGTGTTTGACTGCTGCTACACATCCATCCATGCTAGTTTTATGGCTGTGGCTGTGCAGTCTGTGCTCTGTCCTCTGAGGCATTAGGCAGGAGCCATTCCTTGCTGGGAGTAGAGTAATGCTGCAGCAGCACATCTGTTTGCCGCTCTATCAGGGAGTGTGACCTGGCATGGGAACAGGCCATACCCCAGGGAGATCCTCACAGGCACAACAAACACTATCCAATGGACCTATCTGTGTACTCAGGTCATTGTTGATTTCCTACTCTCCTCTCCTCCAACAAGATATCATTGTCCGCTATGCATCATGGCTAGCTCTGAGTTTGGCTCTCTTCATCTTTTGTTCAGAAATATAATTTCTCAAAGACAGATGGGTTTATAAATGTCGAATGAAGTGAACTATATCTAGGGATAAGGGATGAAAATAAGGGATAGCTGCAGTGCCTTTGTAATGTCACACAATCACATTTGATCTCATGGCTGCCTTCGGCACAAACATGATTCTCAAGAACAATCAACCCCATTTCCATTGGAGGCAGAAATATTGCCTCTGGTGCAATATTGCAAATGTGGGATCCAAAGATCCCAATTAAATTGAATTGACTTCCCTTTAGAGAAAATAATTCTATAATGTCTTGAATGTACGTATATTTGAAGAATAACAGAATGACAACAGTTGTTTTTGAAACAATTGGAACACCTATTTTGGTCATGGTATAATATTGACTAACTATTTAATTAAAAAATGGTATACATGTTATTTATCTGGATGTATTGAGGTGGGAAACTGGGTTGGGGATTGGGAGTTGCATGGGGCGAGTGGCAGTGTGTGTGTGAGAGAGAATGTGTGTATGGACACATTGTATGACAGGGTCAGCTGACAAACTTGTGTTTCGCGTTAATATGGTGGTCTACAGATTATGCTCCCAGACATAAATACTGCTCTAATACTCAGCGTTGATCAAAATAAAGCATCTCTAGTGAAATGTTAATCTTGTTTAGTAGACAGTATGTATGGCAAAATATGACCCTAAAATATCTTTGTTTTTTATCCCCCTTTACTGCTCAGATAAACTATGGCAAATGTTATGTTTTCTGAGTGGATGACTGAAAGGAGTTTAGAATGATTTAATAGGAGACGTTGCTTTCTAAATGTTGTGTAGTTCTAAAATATGATGAATCAGTTGTTTTGGGATCATAATGGTAATCAATTTTTTACTTAGTAACTACTTTGCTCTATTCTGATTGGTTTGTCAATTGTTGGAGGATAACAGGAAGTAATTATGTTATATGTTATGTTATATGCATGGTAGCAAGTTAGGAGAATTTACACAGCAGTTTAGGAGAATTAACATAGCAGGTTATGAGACTGTGGTTAAAGTTAGGAAAAGGGCAAGGCTTAACACAAATGCTATCCTAAACTTCTACGAAAATCACTTTTGTATTGAAGTGGTGCGAAAAGAGTGTGACCCGGCTGCTGTAACCTGCTGTAACCCTTCATATATACACTCCCCTACTTATTTATTTGAACAATGATGCTAAAACGTAGAAATTAATGGTAAATAATGCATTGCGTCATTTTGTAGTCACTTTTATTGTAATTAATAATATAAAATGTTTCTGAACACTTCTACATTAATGTTGATACTACCATGATTACGGATAATCCTGAATGAATCGTGACTAATGATGAGTGCTTAACTTACAAACTTACAAAAATCATTTTTCAGGGGGTATGATATTTATGCCTCTGTAACTTTCTCATTCATCCTTATTTATGATTCAGTCATGATTATCTGTAATCATGGTTGCATCCACATTAATGTAGAAGTGTTCAGAGATTAAAAAAATGTGCTGTTTTATAGCTAATCTCATGCTATTTTACACATTCTGCCATGAGGCTGAGAGATAATTTAGCTTTTTTAGAGTTCAGGGATTCTTGAAAGTGGGGACAAACCATGTAAAGGAACAACCCCCCCTCCCCACCCCCCCAAAAATAAAAAATAATAATCTAACTGGATTTATGTCAACTTTGTTGACACATCATAAAAGCAATTAAATGTTTACAATTATTGTCCAACAAGTGTTTAAAGGCCTTGATTGTTTAATTATAACATTATATTATTCAAATATTTAATACAACTCTCCAAACTGTTTTTTGTTTTGTTTAAAAGCATTAATGCTCCAGGGGAAATTTGTTTTCATTTTGGCATGTTTTTTCTAGATTTAGAACTTAAAACTACATTTATAAAGCAAACATTAGACTATCCTTAAGGGCTAGCACAGTAAATACTAAAAACACATGTTTTTAGAAGAGTGATAAAAAAACCAGAATATTTATCAAAAAGTATCTATTTTAATTGGGTTAGCCATCAGTGACGGAGTTGACAAGCCACTGGCAGAGTAGACAACAGATTCTCAAAACAGGCATTTTTTTTGTAAAATATGTAAAATAATTAATTTGAAAATCACCAATTAAATCATAACCATACCATCAGACCTTTCAGCACTCTGACGGAGTTGACGTTATACAAAAATCTGACTGAGTTTATGTTTAGGTAGATGACAATATGAAGCACATTGTGTTGCATTCCATGTCTGAAATGTGCTGTATAAATAAAGCTTGATTTGATTTGACAAAGATGACATTTTCTGCTTCATTCAAGTGGAATACACAGTAGCAATTTGGTTTTTCCTCAGTTTCTTTATGACTCTAAAACCTTAACTAAATGTATCTTAATCTATCAGGTAGATGGAGTTGACAGTTTTGGTTGTGACCATTGTGATTCCAATGTTGTTTGTTTAAATTTACAGACTATGAGTGGTCTTGTTGCACTACATGCAATGAGGACATGAATAAGTGGTCCTTGTGGTATAGCTGACCCTGCTCATTCCTGATTCATTTAGGATTTTAGACAAATCTGACAGAGTTGACCAAATCTCCGGACAAATTTTTTAGGAATCACAGTTTTGAGAGAAATATTCTTTACAGTCACAGAGGGTTATTGCAAGAAACTATACTGAACAAAAATGTAAACGCAACTTGTAAAGTGTTGGTCCCATGTTTTGTGAGCTGAAATAAAAGATCCCAAGAATGTTCCATACGCACAAAAAAAAGCTTATTTCTCTCAAATTGTGTACATACATTTGTTTACATCCCTGTTAGTGAGTATATCTCCTTTGCCAATATAATCCATCCACCTGAGCGGCGTGGCATATCAAGAAGCTGATTAAACCGCATGATCATTACACAGGTGCACCATGTGCTGGGGACAAAAAAAAAGGCCACTCTAAAACGTGCAGTTTTGTCACACAACACAATGCCACAGATGTCTCAAGTTTTGAGGGAGTGTTCAATTGTCATGCTGACTGCAGGAATGTCCACAAGAGCTGTTGCCAGAGAACTGAATGTAATTTCTCTACCAAAAGCCACCTCCAACATTGTTTTATAGAATTTGGCAGTACGTCCAACCGGCCTCACAACCACAGACCATGTGTAACCACGCCAGACCAGGACCTCCACAGGTGGCCCCCTGGTCACACCAGATACGGACTGGTTTTTTAATCCACGCCCCTACCATTGGTATCTGTGACCAACAAGATGCATATTTGTGTTCCTCATGTGAAATCCATAGATTAGGGCCTAATGAATTTACTTCAATTATTGACAGATTATCCTTATATGAACTGTAACACAGTACAATCTTTGAAATTGTTGCATGTTGCGTTTATATTTTTGTTCAGTGTAGAAGAACGCCGCCTTTAACTGGTCGAATTGCAAACAAGCATGTGTTTGACAATTGAGCTGGCTTAACAGCAGCTGAAAATAGTGCCCCCAGTGTTTGTATACATAGTCATCCATCCACCATCTAAAGAACCCTCAAACTAAAAGGCCTGCAGTCCCAGGAAATCAGGTTGGTATGTGTATAATTCCACCATACGCTGGTGTATTTGTATAGGCTAATAGCATACTCATAATAGGAAACCACTGATGAATGACTCCTGAAAGGCAACAGTAACTGACAGGATCTAAATTACATTTTTTATTTGATTTAACCTTTAACTGGGCAAGTCAGTTAAGAACAAATTATTTTTCACAATGGCAACCTACCCGGACGACGCTGTGCCAATTGTGCGCTGCCCTATGGGACTACCAATCACTGCCTGATGTGATGCAGCCTAGATTCAAACCAGGGACAGCAGTGACACCTTTTGCACTGAGATGCAGTAACTAGATGGATAACCTCAGTTTCAGATACCTGGAGTTCCCAGGCAACATCCTAGTACTGTAAGATTCTCTCTTGTTCTCGCTTGTTGAAAAATGGCAGATTTGTTTTTGACCATTGCTTTTGAAGGCTCCTGAGAGTGAAATGTTTCCGAAAGGGAGACTAAAAAGCCTTGATAGATGTTAGGGTATTTTCCTACTGAAGCCAATAGTGACCTCAGGAACCTGACAGAGACACAAAATGGACCACAGGTGTTTTATAACTGTCTGGGGAAAATATTTATGATTTTACCCAAACTTAAAGGTGCCAATTGGTGAGAGCAACCCTTTTGTGATATTGTCAGTGCAACTTAAAAAGGAAATACATACATACTGTCCTAAATGCATGTGCAGGATTCACAACCAAACCACCTACAGCATTATTTGATTATTTATATATATATCAAGGGATCTAGCTCTCGGAACTGTTATTGCTCAGAAGTAAAGCTGACTCCTGGACAGCAGAGGGTGCCAAAGGGTCACATTTAGTCTACACTGGTCACTTGACAACACAAGAGTAATAACAGTCACAGACCTGCAAACACCTGATGGTGATAGATGTAACCTCTGGAGTAGTTGACCTACATGATGAAATCAGGGCGGCGACTGTGTCTCCGTCTCTGTTCGTACGTACGTGAGTTAGTCACACGCGATATCTCAGACTGCATTAGCTCGATTTTGACAAAACTTAGGTGAATGATGCATCTTGCCATAGAGATCCGGCATTTACAAAATTACACTGATTGGCCCAAGGTGGGCGCTATAGTAATCAACTGTACGTAAGTTGGCCACACGCAATATCTTAACCACTGGCCCGATTTCAACAAAACTTGGGTGAATGATGAGTCTTGCCATAGAGATCTGTCATTTAAAAAATTACACTGATTGGTCCAAGGGGGGCGCTGCATCTTTCATGGGGAGCTACATACATCTTTACTGTTGCCTTTTTTGATCATGGTTAGTGATACACTTAGCAGTCATACGAGACAGCACTTACTCACCAAGCTGTCACCAAGCTCTCTCTCTTGCGAGACTGAGTTGTGTGGAGGGCTGTGTCCTTTTTCTTTCGCTTTTTTCTTTCTTATTTCTATTTTCATGTGGAAGGTTAAACATTGTTATTGTCCCCCACAATGAAATTGGAGGGGAGCTATGGATCTGTCCATTCGTCCATTAGTCACGCCATAAAGATCCTGCATTTAGCTGTGGACTCCGAAGGTAGCCTAGCAGAAAAGAGCATAGGGCCAGTAACCGAAAGGTCGCTGGTTTGAATCCATGAGCCGCCTAGGTGAAAAATATGTTGATGTGCCCTTGAGCAAGGCACTTAACTCTAATTGCTCCTTTAAGTTGCTCTGGATATGAGTGTCTGCTAAATGACTAAAATGTAGAATGACTCTCTGTTGGTCACCAAGAGAAAGGGGCAAAGTGGGTTCTGTAAAAAACATATACCCTTATTAAGAGCTGAAAACAGCAGGCACTAAGTGCTCTTTATCCAAGTGACATGTGGGCTGTTTACATTGGTTAAGGTGAGCAGGCTGGTTCAATTGACACAATGACCACTGCTCAGTTTTTGTTCTCCATAGTTGTGAAATACCCTCCCTTGACCCCATGTCCCTTCGGCGTCCTCCTTCCACCACTGTTTTCAAATACAGTATGATAGAGAAGTAGTCATTACTCATTCATATGTTTGAATTACAGAATTTAGCCAAAAAGCCAATTTGGGGCTACTTATTGGAGACTTTTATGTTACGCCATATTCATAGTGAGATGTAAGAAATGTTAAGTATAGTGCCAAATATATCAATAGCATCCTCTGACTCTCACTCTCTTCTGAGCTACTATGTAATTGACAGAGCTATGTTAGGTACAATTTAAAGGAAATACCTTCATTTTGTAAAGTAGATATCTTCCTGTCATTTACTTTTTGATCAATAGTGTAAAATGTGGTCTATGTGAATGCATTGGTTTGAATAGTGTCTCATTTCACACTATAATCCCTACAGCAGTCTGGGTGTCAGCAGCACTGGCTACCTTGTGACTAATAGTGCCTCGTCTCTAATGGAATGGGGGAAAGAATGAAATTACATGTCCATTGTACCATTCTCTCACTCGCACAAGAAGTGGGAACGTCTCACCGTCTGCATCAGCCAGGGCATTTATCCCCTGTCAATGACAAACACCCACACTTTCTCAAACCACCAAGCACTCGGACTGCACTTCCCTTTTTTAATCATTCCTATTAAAATCACTACACTGGAAATTGTACACTGGAAATTGTTCAATGAAAGGAAGATTTCCGAGGACCTATTTGTGAGGGATTGCTGTCGCCAGAGCTGGGTCCAGCCACCCGTGGAAGGCACGTACAGGCCCAGTGACTGATTACTCTCCAACCACAGATTCATCACAGCCAGTCAGTATACTTTAAATAAGGTGCCCTTTGAAGACACTATTCAGGTACCATTCCCAGCAAATCCATTTGTCCGCGATGGTAAAATCAACTGGTCTGTCTGGAAATACTGTTGAGCTGAGGAGAGTGTAAATTAAGAGTTTATTTCCAAAATGCTACAGTACAGTGCTTGACAGGAGCTTAGCAGAGCGGAGTACCGGCACCTCAAATGTCCTACTGCTTGTGCATTTGTGTTTTTTTTAATCATAAATGATTGCTTTTGGGTACCTTCATGTGTTTGTAAAATGTTATTGTTATCAGATTTTTATTAATAGATTTTAGATGTGTATGAAATTGTGTTTTTTGCAAAACGCTCTATATCCATTGTTTAGCTGGAATGGAATGCTCGTATCTTGTATATCTGACTGTGATACACTATGTGGTTGTCTAACCTAGCTATCTTAAGATGAATGCACTTACTATAAGTCACACTGGATAAGAGCATCTGCTAAACCACAAATGTAATAGTTTTACATACAGATCTCATATTACTGTATATAATTATTTAGTATTTTGTTTATATATTGATGTCACAAATGTGTACAGTTCTTCATTAAAAATGTAATTATTTGTTACATTTCACTGTGTAAATCCTAGCAGTACTACTTATTTCTCTGAGTAAGGCGGATATATAGCATTTTGCAAAGAAAACATGATTATTTGTCTCTCTGAAATGAATCCATCAAGTGCTACATTTTAAACAACTACACCTCTGTCATTGGACAACCCCAAACTATGATTAGATAGTAAAAAAACACCCCAATCTCTTTTACAATTTCTTTAAACAACAAAAGCTCATGGAAATGGATATACAGCATTTTGGAATGAAACTCTTCAAATCCCAAGGACTGTGCTGTACAGTAGACTGTAGGATTAATGGAGGACAGACATGAGTTGTTCACCCACACACTCTATCAATCATAAAGTAAGGCAGTATACCAATACATTTGACTTGGTTTCACAGTTAACAGACTACTCTTATACTAAGACTCAGTTTTTTTGTGGATTTCTTGAGCCTTTTAACTACTTTGACCAACCCAATGATCACTAAATACAAACCAGGGATGTTCTGTAATTGCGGAGTTTGTCTTTAAATGTATGAATGCAAGACAAAATTGCATTTACAATTGGTTTGTATCGATTGATAAGTAAGCAACAGTCAATAATGTAACAATTATAGTCAGGGATAAACTGCTGATGACCACATAAGATGACAGTGACAGCAAAATAATATTAACAAACAGTAGTAATAGTGATCATGGAACCAATAATGAAATATTGTCAATATTTACCCAGTTTGGTCTGAATGTGTGCAATCATCATTCTGTAAATATTTGTGGTAAAACGTGCCATGACTTATTTCCATCATCGATTTGTGCTTCTTCTCAAATAAATGTGTGCGCCTGGTTGCATAAAACATCTTATGTGTTTCCCTTAAGGCTTTCCCTTATTAAGTAATAATAATTTCCACTTACCTAAGGGAATTCTATTAGGGCGTTGCATAGAGCACCTCAAACATTTCCCTTAGGTAAAGGCATACTGAAGGGGGTTTACTGTAGTTTGAATGCATGTACGGCAGTAATAGTCTCTGGTTACCATGGAGATGACCTGATTCACTGTCTGAATGTGATCTCTTGTCAAATAAATCACATTTTTGGGGGGAGATCGCAAAATAGAACTTCTACATTCAACAGAGGAGAAACAAATTGATTCAGAAGATAAAACACATTTCTTGCTGTTACTTTTTTCTCAACTTGTTACTTATTACTTTCTAGTACCTCAAGTTAATGCACTTAGTAGGTAGCTAGCGGGCTAGCCAGGTAGCTTTATAGCCATGGATTGTGCACCTTCCATTGTTTAGCTATGTAGCTAGCTAGCTATACACCAAGCTTGCTGGTTGATATTTTCCTTTTGCAACCAGGGCAACTGACTTAAAGGTAAGGAATTTACTTAAAGTGTTTTATATAAAACATCTTAAGAGTTTCCTTTAAGGAATATTTTTTCCTTACCTAAGGGAATTGTTTAAGGGTGTTGCATATTTTAATTTTTTTATTTTACCTTTATTTAACTAGGCAAGTCAGTTAAGAACTAATTCTTATTTTCAATGATGGCCTAGGAACAGTGGGTTAACTGCCTGTTCAGGGGCAGAATGACAGATTTGTACCTTGTCAGCTCGGGAATTCGAACTTGCAACCTTTCGGTTACTAGTCCAACACTCTAACCACTAGGCTACCCTGCCGCCCGGCAGTGCCCCTCAAATATTTTATTAGTTAAAGGCATACTTAAAGGGGTTCTATGGTAGTTTGAAGGCATGTATGGCAGAAAGAGTATCTTGTTACCATGGAGACAGCCTGTTTCAGAGAATAAATGCTGGTCAAAGAGATGCTTTGATTGTGTGAGAAAGCAAAATATAACCTCTACAATCAAGACAGGACAACCAAATGGCTTCAGAAGATAATAAACCGCATTTCTTGTAGATACTTTTTTCTCAACTGGTTTTTATTGCTTTATAGTACGTCAAGCCACAGTAGCTTACAGAGTAGCTATAGCTAACTAGCCAGCTAGCTTTGTATCCATGGATTGTGCACCTTCCATTGTTTAGCTAAGTAGCTAGCTGGTTGATGTTTTCCTTTTGTCACCAGAGCAGATGAAAGCAACATTCGTCTCCACAAATGCTGTTTACATTGATATCCATAGTGAATGAAACACTTAAAGGACCTCACTGGAACCCTTAACCTTTTCACTAAATTTAATGGGGAAATTCACCTTAAAATGTTTTGTGCAACTGACTTAAAGTTAAGGAAACTTTAAAGAAAAAGATGAGGGGGAAATTAACTTAAGGTGTTTTATGCAGCCACGCCCAGGCACTGAAAATGCAGTTTGCCTCAGTATATCTACCCATTTCAGAGAAGGTCCTGTAGAATTCCTATCTGAAATGCTGGGCAATCTATCACAGTCTTAGGGCCAGAAATTAAGGCATTTTGTATTGAACAGTTGCCCTGGGAAGTTGCATTGTACTTCAATCTAATCATCCTAGTGACTAAGACCTATTGTGATATGTAATTACTGCTACACCATATTGCAAGGAAGTGTTTATCCCAAACTATTAGCTTGGAATGGAGTCTCTACAGACCCAGGGTTACAGCATAGATAGTCAACACCTTGTTTAGGGGTGTCGCCCCCAGCCGCCTGTAGTTGTGTAACCCTCAACCCAATACCAGTAACACAAGGAGCCAAGTTTAGATCAGTATTCTGGACAATGCTTCGACATAGTTGTCTCGGTCAAACCCTCTTGGCATCACTGCCTTGTCATCACAGTGTGAATGGATCATCAATGCTGTCTAGGGGTTCAAGGGCAGATTAGGTCCAGTGTTGGCCACTTCTTTCAAGCCATCACTTTGTATGATTGTGCCACTTATGGAGGTGCAGAAAAGTGATCCCAGGAAAAATCATTGTGCCCCAAAGTCATTGACTTTCACCTGCCATGACACAACTGCCGGGAGCCCATATCAGTCCTATTGATTTCCTCAGAAGGCCCAGAGGAATCATGTGGGGCATATAAGCCCCCAGATCTCCTGTTGCTCAGCTCTCATACACAAGTCTTTAGCGCAAATGGAATATAAAAGAGCTTCCTTAAGATTCCTAGGCTGCATATGAAAACCAGGACCTTGTGCTGCTACTGTAGCCTATCCCTTGGCCCCTGTAGCCTGGCTCCTGTCCCCTGGCCTTGTAGCCTGGCACCTGTCCCCTGTCGCTGGACTTACTCTCACCTTTTGATCCTGCCCACCTGTTCACACATGATGGACAGGTACTGGGTGAGCTTCACCATGGCGATGATGATGGTTCCACCAATGAGGGTGCAGGTTGGCCAAAAGAGTGAGTGGAACACTGCCAATCGTCCATAGATGCGTGTCAGTAGAGCACTGTCCTGCTGTTCACCTGGGTCCATGTAACACAGCACCTGCTGCTGTGTTTTCAGACGCTCCAAGATTTTCACTACTACAGTGTGGATAGCATTGAAGTCCTTCTGGCATTTGGGCACATAGAAGCACTAAGAGAACAAAGACAGATTTATTACGAATACAGTGGGTTAACTGCTTGTCTTGGAAGAGTTGAATTGAAATGTAACCTCTAGAATTTGTTGTCAGCTGCAAGTTTTTCACCTCTCACCTCAAGTAATGTATTGAGGTGGAGTCGTCTGAAGTTAATTAGAACTCTAGGCCCTTTCGTTTCCAGTGTTTTTATGTGGGTGCATTGTGATAAACTATTTCTTTCTTTTTAGCGAATTAGGGTGGTGTCACGCCCTGGTCTTAGTATTTTGTGTTTATATAATTATTTGGTCAGGCCAGGGTGTGACATGGGGTTATTTTGTGTTGTGTTGTGGTATTGTTTTTTTTTTAGTAGGTATTGGGATTGTGGCTGAGTAGGGGTGTCTAGCATAGTCTATGGCTGCCTGAGGTTCTCAATCAGAGTCAGGTGATTCTCGTTGTCTCTGATTGGGAACCATATTTAGGTAGCCTGGGTTTCACTGTGTGTTTGTGGGTGATTGTTCCTGTCTTAGTGTTTTGTATTTCACCAGATAGGCTGTTTCGGTTTTCATTATTTCATTTCATTAGTTTTGTAGTTTCTGTATGTATAGGTTTTCCTTCATTAAAATATATCATGAATCATCATCACGCTGCATTTTGGTCCGATCCTTGTTCTACCTCTTCGTCAGAGGAGGAGATAGAAGAGAGCCGTTACAGGTGGATTAAACCATATTGTTTTCTCATTGTTACAGGGCAATTCCACGATAACAGAGTGATGCTGAGAATCAGATCACAGTTAATAAAATGTTGTTTTATTTTATTTTTCACTTTAAAATGTGTGTCGAACAAAAACCAATGATTGCAAAGTTAAACAAACAATACCTATGCACAAGGACTACTTTTAACAATTTTCACAGACAATTTTACAAAACACAACATGAAGAGTTAGGCACACCACATCATTTCAACGTGAAAATGTGGGTAATATTTGGTTGAGACGTTGATCAATGAGATTTCAACCTTTATTCACCTACTCAAAAAGACAAACAGAGGTTTGTTGAATTCACAATGTGTTGTCACTGCTTTCAACCACCTAAAAGCATAACCAAGTTCCAATAGAAAAACAATGTCTGATTTTGGTTTAGTTATCATCTAAATGTGTTTTCCGCACGCTTCCAACAATTTTAAAGCACAACAAAGTTCAAATGGTAATACAATGTCAGATATTGTATTATCACTGTGCACTGTCACGCCCTGATCTGTTTCACCTGTCACCAGGTGTCGCCCAACTTCCCCACTGAGTATTTATACCTGTGTTTTCCTGTCTGTCTGTGCCAGTTCGTCAGGTTTGTTCAAGTTTTTTTCTCTCTCTTTTTTTCCCACCTTTATTTAACCAGGTAGGCTAATTGAGAACAAGTTCTCATTTACAACTGCAACCTGGCCAAGATAAAGCAAAGCAGTGCGATACAAACAACAACACAGAGTTACACATGGAATAAGCAAACATACAGTCAATAACAAAATAGAAAAAAAGTCTATATACAGTGTGCGCAAATGAGGTAAGATAAGGGAGGTAAGGCAATAAATAGGTCATATTGGTGAAATAATTACAATTTAGCAATTCAAAACTGGAGTGATAGATGTGCAGAAGATGAATGTGCAAGTAGAGATACTGGGGTGCAAAGGAGCAAAAAAAATAGAATAAATAAATAACAGTATGGGGATGAGGTAGTTGGATGGGCTATTTACAGATGGGCTATGTACAGGTGCAGTGATCTGTGAGCTGCTGGTGCTTAAAGTTAGTAAGGGAGATATGAGTCTCCAGCTTCAGTGATTTTTGCAATTCCTTCCAGTCATTGGCAGCAGAGAACTGGAAGGAAAGGCGGCCAAAGTAGGAATTGGCTTTGGGGGTGACCAGTAAAATATACCTGCTGGAGCGCGTGCTACAGGTGGGTGCTGCTATGGTGACCAGTGAGCTGAGATAAGGTGGGGCTTTACCTAGAAAAATACTTATAGATGACCCGGAGCCAGTGGGTTTGGCAACGAATATGAAGCGAGGGCCAGCCAACGAGAGCATACAGGTTGCAGTGGTGGGGCAATGGTGACAAAACAGATGGCACTGTGATAGACTGCATCCAATTTGCTGAGTAGAGTGTTGGAGGCTATTTTGTAAATGACATCGCTGAAGTCAAGGATTGGTAAGATAGTCCATTTTACGAGGGTATGTTAAGGAGCATGAGTGAAGGATGCTTTGTTACGAAATCGGAAGCCAATTCTAGATTTATTTTTGGATTGGAGATGCTTAATGTGAGTCTGGAAGGAGAGTTTACAGTCTGACTAGACACCTAGGTATTTGTAGTTGTCCACATATTCTAAGTCAGAACCGTCCAGAGTAGTCTTGTTGTACAGGTGGGCAGGTGCGGTTGAAGAGCATGCATTTAGTTTTACTTGCATTTAAGAGCAGTTGGAGGCCATTGAAGGAGAGTTGTATGGCATTGAAGCTCGTCTGGAGGTTAGTTAATACAGTGTCCAAAGAATGGCCAGAAGTATACAGAATGGTGTCGTCTGCGTAGAGGTGGATCAGAGAATCACCAGCAGCAAGAGCGACATCATTGATGTGTATAGAATTGAACCCTGTGGCACCCCATAGAGACTGCCAGAGGTCCGGACAACAGGCCCTCCGATTTGACACAGTGAACTCTGTCTGATAAGTAGTTGATGAACCAGGCAAGGCAGTCATTTGAGAAAACAAGGCTGTTGAGTCGGCCGATAAGAATGTGGTGATTGACAGAGTCGAAAGCCTTGGCCAGGTCGATGAATACAGCTGCACAGTATTGTCTTTTATCGATGGCGGTTATGATATCGTTTAGGACCTTGAGCGTGGCTGAGGTGCACCCATGACCAGCTCGGAAACCAGATTGCATAGCAGAGAAGGGACAGTGGGATTCGAAATGGTCGGTGATCTATTTGTTGACTTGGATTTCGAAGACCTTATAAAGGCAGATAAGATAGATATACAGTTAAACCATATTGTCGAAAGTTTACATACACCTTAGCCAAATACATTTAAACTCAGTTTTCACAATTCCTGACATTTAATTATAGTAAAAGTCCCTGTCTTAGGTCAGTTAGGATCACCACTTTATTTTCAGAAAGTGAAATGTCAGAATAATAGTAGAGTGAATGATTTTCTTCAGCTTTTATTTCTTTAACCAACATTCCCAGTAGGTCAGAAGTTTACAAACATTAAATTAGTATTTGGTAGCATTGCCTTTAAATGGTTTAACTTGGGTCAAACGTTTTGGGTAGACTTCCACAAGCGTCCCACAATAAGTTGGGTGAATTTTGGCCCATTCCTCCTGAGCTTGTGTAACGGAGTCAGGCTTGTAGGCCTCCTTACTTGCACACGCTTTTTCAGTTCTGCCCACAAATGTTCTATAGGATCGAGGTCAGGGCTTTGTGATGGCCACTCCAATACCTTGATTTTGTTGTTCTGAAGCCATTTTGCCACAACTTTGGAAGTATGCTTGGAGTCATTGTCCATTTGGAAGACCAATTTGCGACCAAGCTTTAACTTCCTGACTGATGTCTTGAGATGTTGCTTCAATATATCCACATAATTTCCCTCTTCATGATGCCGTCTATTTTGTAAAGTGCACCAGTCCCTCCTGCAGCAAAGCACCCCCACAACATGACGCTGCCACCCCCACAACATGATGCTGCCACCCCCGTGCTTCATGGCTGGGATGGTGTTCTACGACTTGCAAGCCTCCCCCTTTTTCCTCCAAACATAATGATGGTCGTTATGGCCAAACAGTAACGTTTTTGTTTCATCAGAGCAGAGGACATTTCTCCAAAAAGTACGATCTTTGTCCCCATGTGCAGTTGCAAACCATAGTCTGGCTTTTTAATGGCGGTTTTGGAGCAGTGGCTTCTTCCTTGCTGAGCGACCTTTCAAATTATGTCGATATAGGACTCGTTTTACTGTGGATTTAGATACTTTTGTACCTGCTTCCTCCAGAATCTTCACAAGATCCTTTGCTGTTGTCCTAGGATTGATTTGCACTTTTCAAACCAAAGTACGTTCATCTGTAGGAGACAGAACGTGTCTCCTTCCTGAGCGGTATGATGGCTGCTTGGTCCCATGGTGTTTATACTTGCGTACTATTGTTTGTTCAGATGAACGTGGTACCTTCAGGTGTTTGGAAATTGCTCCCAAGGATGAACCAGACTTGTGGAGTTCCACAATTTTTTTCTGAGGTCTTGGCTGATTTATTTGGACTATTCCATGATGTTAAGCAAAGAGGCACTGAGTTTGAAGGTAAGCCTTGAAATACATCCACAGGTACACCTCCAATTGACTCAAATGATGTCAATTAGCCTTTCAGAAGCTTTTAAAGCCTTGACATCATTTTCTGGAATTTTCCAAGCTGTTTAAAGACACAGTCAACTTAGTGTATGTAAACTTCTGACCCACTGAAATTGTGAAACAGTGAATTACAAGTGAAATAATCTGTCTGTAAACAATTTTTGGAAAAATGACTTGTGTCATGCACAAAGTAGATGTCCTAACCGACTTGCCAAAACTATAGTTTGTTAACAAGAAAAGGGGTTGCCAGATGGAAAGCATTCTATGTTTTGTGTTTCTATGTTGGGTTTGTTGTTTGGCCTGATATGGTTCTCAATCAGAGGCAGGTGTTTGTCATTGTCTCTGATTGGGAACCATATTTAGGTAGCCTGTTTTGTGTTGGGTTTTGGGGGTGGTTGTCCTCTGTCTTTGTGTCATTGCACCAGATAGGACTGTTTTGGTTTTCACATTTGTTTTGTATTTTGTAGTGTTCTCATGTATGGTCTTGATTAAACATGTTGAACTCTAACGACGCTGCGTTTTGGTCCTCCTCTCCTTCAACGGAAGAAAACCGTTACAGAATCGCCCACCACAACAGGACCAAGCAGCGTGGTGACAGGCAGCGGCAGCAGGAGCAGCGCAAGGAGGAATGGACATGGGAGGACGAGTTGGACGGAAAAGGACCCTGGGCACAGCCAGGAGACCGGGAGCATTCAACCAGGTAAGGTTGGGCAGGTTCGGTGCTCAAGAGCTCCAGTGCGCCTGCACGGTCCGTTCCATCCAGGGCCACCTCCACGCACCAGCCCTCCGGTGGCTGCCCCCCGCACCAGGCAGTCTCTCCGTCCTTTGGCTATAGAGTCTCCCGCCTGTCCAGAGCTGCTAGAGTCTCCCGCCTGTCCAGAGCCGCTAGAGTCTCCCGCCTGTCCAGAGGCGCTAGAGTCTCCCGCCTGTCCAGAGCCGCTAGAGTCTCCCGCCTGTCCAGAGCCGCTAGAGTCTCCCGCCTGTCCAGAGCCGCTAGAGTCTCCCGCCTGTCCAGAGCCGCTAGAGTCTCTCCCCGCCTGTCCAGAGCCGCTAGAGTCTCCCGCCTGTCCAGAGCCGCTAGAGTCTCCCGCCTGTCCAGAGCCGCTAGAGTCTCCCGCCTGTCCAGAGCCGCTAGAGTCTCCCGCCTGTCCAGAGCCGCCAGTCTGCCAGGAGCCGCCAGAGCCGCCAGTCTGCCAGGAGTCGCCAGAGCCGGCAGTCTGCCAGGAGCCACCAGTCAGCCAGGAGCCGCCAGAGCCGCCAGTCAGCCAGGAGCCGCCAGAGCCGCCAGTCAGCCAGGAGCCGCCAGTCAGCCAGGAGCCGCCAGAGCTGCCAGTCAGCCAGGAGCCGCCAGTGAGCCAGGATCTGTCAGAGCCGCCAGTCAGCCAGGATCCGCCAGAGCCGCCAGTCAGCCAGGATCCGCCAGAGCCGCCATTCAGCCAGGTTCCGCCAGAGCCGCCATTCAGCCAGGATCCGCCAGAGCCGCCATTCAGCCCGGATCCGCCAGAGTCGTCAGTCAGCCAGAGCTATCTCTCGGTCCTGAGCTACCCCTCGGTCCTGAGTTGCCCCTCGGTCCTGAGCTGCCCCTCGGTCCTGAGCTGCCCCTCGGTCCGGAGGAGTTCGCATACTGGTCTAATGTACATTGCTCATTTTTCATGTCCCAAGCATGTCTCTTCTTCTTATTGGTGTCCTTTAGTAGTGGTTTCTTTGCAGCAATTTGACCATGAAGGCCAGATTGACAGTCTCCTCTGAACAGTTGATGTTGAGATGTGCCTGTTACTTGAAGCATTTATTTGGGCTGAAATCTGAGGTGCAGTTAACTCTAATGAACTTATCCTCTGCAGCAGAGGTAACTCTGGGTCTTCCTTTCCTGTGGTGGTCCTCATGAGAGCCAGTTTCATCATAGCGCTTGGTGGTTTTTGTGACTGCATTTGAAGAATTTTTCAAAGTTCTTGAAATGTTCTGGATTGACTGATCCTCATGTCTTAAAGTAATGGTGGACTGTTTTTTCTCTTTGCTTATTCAAGCTGTTCTTGCCATAATATGGACTTTGTATTTGACCCCTTACCTTGTCACAACACAACTAATTGGCTCAAACGCATCTATAATATAGAAAATAGTAAAGATAAAGAAAAACGCTTGAATGAGTAGGTGTGTTCAAAGTTGTGACTGGTACTGTGTGTCTCATCTTTCCATAGAGTGGTCATAATACTTTGTAGGCCAAACCGTTCAGACGCTACAGCCGATTCTGTGTGAATTTCGGGATGTATCATGGTCTGACAAATACTGCTCTAGCTCTGTCACCTTTTACCACAGATGTGGAAGAACGATATAAGCGAATGTGGTTGATTGAGATGCATCCCAAGCAAAACCAGATATCTCTATTTTAAACTGACGGATGAATATGAGAATTTTTGTATTATGCTATTTTGATTTAGGGCGCGCGGACAATCGACCTTAGGGGGTTATAACTTTGATTTTTGTTTGAGATGGAGACGTGAATCCAACATATTAATGATTAACTTGAAGATTACATTTGAAATCAACCAAAGTTCAGAAACCCTAAGCCGATATGTGTTGTATAGGCCTAAATAGTATTATTGATGATATACATGACTTATAAAGTATGGTAACATTTTATTTGCTTTGGTAAGCCCACCCTTTGGAATGACTTCGATAGCAACACGGTGAATATATTTATTTATTAAGACAATTAACAATTGTTCTCATGGTAGCACATCGGTATTAGTCAGTGACAAATATCAAAGCTAAGCAGGACTGGGCATAGTTAAAACCCAGGATGGGACAACAAATGAATAGCTGTAGATAGATCAGTTCACCAGTAAGAGGTGCTCCCCAACTATAATTGTTTTTCTGATAGTGGATATAAAGTTTCAAAGGTACAAATTCAACATATTTTATGCCAGGTTTGCCTATGTTGAAAATTGAACACAGTGATGACATAATCCTGTGCTTTAAATTTTAGCCTCAAAACAAGATTTGCTAACTTTTTTTAATCAAATGTATTTTCCATGTAAATTCCACATCACAATACGCTGACAAATTATGTTGAAACGACATTGATTCAACCAATTTGTGCCTAGTGGGGATGCAAAGTTTGGTAACAAAATAACGGTTTGTGCTGTTGGTGCCGCCATTCTGTTACTAAACTTCGCACTGCACTGCTCTCCAAGTAAATGTGTTTTTATACAATTTTCTGGGGAAATTGTTCAAAGTAGTCCTTGTGCATAGAGTTGTATGGTTTGTTTAACTTTGCAATCATTGGTTTTTGTTAGACATTTTAAAGTAAAAAATCTGAGTCTCAGCATCACTCTGTTAGTGTGGAACTGCCCTACATTAAATTAATTACATGGTAAATACATATTTCATAGTTGTGCTTATATGCTGTTTTGTATTGAATCATTTGATTGCACATTGCTACCACATCATTTGTTAGTAAAGATCAGTAAAACCAGGTGTATATTACTGTAGCTGAAACAAGATAATGAAATATAGGATTACTGTTGGACATGTTACGTCTAGGCATGTCCTCTGTCTCACCTCTGGGTTGGTGTCCTGTGCCTCCTCATTGTGGGAGAGTCGTACAACCTTTCCTGATGTGTTGAGACTGACAAACACCTGTAGGCACGGGTACTTGGAGCTTTTCCAGCACTCGGAGCCGCAGCTGTAGGTACAGTTAATCTCCGCCACGATGGTGGAGTTGAGCACAGTGCAGCCGGATTCCTCCGTCCACACACTACATGGCATGGGGGTGGGGAGGGTAGGGAGCAAAATTAAAGAGTTACTGACCTGTGTATAGCTCTACCCCGGTGCCCTCTGACATATTGCTGTCTGGATGCCACATGAGTAAGTTCAACATCAACAACAACTGTATCCAACGACACAACACCCATGACTAACAATGAATGAAATGAAAAAGGGAGAAGTTGTAGGAATGTTCAGGATACCGCATGATATGAAGCAGACTGAATCAGTTGAGTAGTAGAAATGGGAGAAAAGATCAACAACACTAGCAAATAGCAGATTATGGTGATTATCTCCAGCTGAATTCCAAAGTCTGTTCACTTTACCGGTGTATCTTAACCTCTTGAATAGCCCAGCATGCTTTATAGTCTACATACTGATATTTGGAAATGAATCTTAGATCTAGGGAAAAGTAATATTCTGAATAACTTGCATTTCAATTTCTCTGCAAGGATAAATGTTGCACTACTTTTTCACCCAATCCAAATAGAAAAGGAACGACTTGAGGTGAAATTAAATAAAAAATTGCAGCACACTCTGTGGTTTGGAATGACGTTGGTGCCTTGCAGTGTAATTGGTGCTGTATTGTGATAGGCTATTGTGTACTGAAGTTTGTCCACGGTGTCCCCTGCTTTCATGCTGTAACAATTACATTGAGCTCATAGCGCAAATGCTACTCATAAGCCTCAGCTGGCATCTTAAATGCCTCTGACTGCAATTTATGTCCACAACTAAAGTAGAGAGGGACCACACCATTTGCACTGCACAGTTTTAGTTACAGAGTGGTAGCTCCCAGGAGGGGCTAATATAGGGGGATTGTATAGATTGCCATGCACTTTAAAGATAGCTTGGCTAACTGGTGTGTTTCAGTGACAGTTCAGACAGCATTTGAGCGATTATCCTGGAATAGCCATAGTAATATACACATGTTGACATGATGAAGATCTAACAGCAGCTTTTTCTTTGACATGCATGTGGCTACATGAAGAAAACAGACTTCAGGACATTATGATTGACCTGGTGAGTGAGAGCAAATTACCTGTCTGAGTAGGAGCGCACCATGGTAATGCCCAGCACAAAGTACATCATCACAGAGAAGAGGATCATGCTGAGTCCCAGGAGAATAGCTCTGTCCTCCCCAGCCTTCAGCGCTGTCACTGTCTTCCTCTTGTCTAGCACGTCATACTCCCGGACCTTCTGATAAATAGTCCTGATTCATACATTACCACACACACACACACACACACACACACACACACACACACACACACACACACACACACACACACACACACACACACACACACACACACTCTTAACAGGGTTGCATCATGAGGTCATCTGGGTTGACCAAATAGCATTAGTCAAATCAATACATAATTAATAGACTTTTAAGGGTCAATATGAATTTAATTCTCTTCTCTTGGGCATGGACATGCAAAGTTTGAAATAAATAATTTTTTACATTTTGCACACTTATCGTGTGATTTACTTTCCATCACGAATAATGCGAAAACGTCATAGCTAATATTACTGTTGACTTGTAGACATGTAGATAATGAGATTTTTTTTTTCAGGGGTTGAGTTCAGGGGTTTTTCCAAATACAAACTGATAGATTTTCCCTTTTATTCACAATTATTGTAGCTTAAAGCTGGGTGCACAAATGTGATTCTCATTGATGTAAAAAAGATGAAAAGCTTTGACAAACCAACAAAAAAGAATCAGACATTGTAGAATTAAGCACATCCCAATCTTAGTAAAGCTCGTTACAGATGTAAGTATAATGAAATTCAACTCAGTGTCAGATTTACCAAGCATTTGTTACGGTGACAAATTTCATGTCTTACGTTTGTCTGATGTTCCTTTTAAAGGGTACCTTACCTTCTCTCACTTCCTGATCCCTGAGCTCCTTTGCTTCCTGCCCATAGGAACATCCTCTCTGAGGACTCTCTGTGCCCACCACCACTCACAGAGGGCGTCACACAGGCTTGCTGAGACCACCTGCCAAGGACAGACACAAACACTCAGTGACCCATGTGCCCCTGTCTCCACACACCTATCCTGGAAGTGCCACCCCCCCAGAGCCTGGTCAGGATACCCCACAGCCAGGTGAGATGAGTTTTCTCACTGAAGGACTTAATCAACCCTATTCATCTTCTGCAGAAAGAAAAAGCCACGTATTCCACAGAGTTTAGAGCCACTCGCCATCCACTAGGATAGTCACCAAGGCAAATCATCTTTTGAATGTTTGAAGAGCTGGAGTTCACAAAGGCAAAGAGGGAGCAGCAGCACGCATCCACCTGAGGCACACGAACAGCACTCATGGCAGACACGCCTTCCTGTGGGCTTCAAGCCCACTCGTCTGGCACTTAATTTCCTGCCTGTTCATTTGTTATTGACTATTCATAGTCTGAGCGACGACGACGGGCTGGTGGAATAATGATGAGGTTTCCAGGCGCAGAGGACTTCCGAAAGCATTGATCCCTTCCGACTATTCAGCAGTAAGATGTGAGAGGCATTCAAAGCCTCCCTCCTCCCAAGAACCTCCTCCCCAACTTCTCTCTGTTGATTGGTCTTAATGGAGAGCCTCCTAGCAATGTAGTTGCATTGGAGTTTTCAGGGAAAATGAATAACTGCTCGGAGTAGTAAGGAAAGTAGTGGGATTGCCCAGACCCTTTATGTTCATATTAGGAGATTTAAACACAAACATCCACTCTCATTATGTAGATAAGGTTCACAGAGAAGGTTTTGATTGTGTGTGTGTGTGTGTGTGTGTGCGTCTGTCTTTCCTCATCAATAGATTATTGTGTTTCTATCTCCTGCCTTAGTAAAGACTCTGAGATTAATAATAGGCTATGATGTTGTGCTCCTATCGCATAGGAATAGTCTACCCATATTGTGAAATATTTTGAATACTTACTTTCGAGCATGCTTGGCTATTGAATGAGCGATGATACATTTGCTGGTTGCTCTCAATAAAATATATTTTCTGGCAAACCTTTCAAAGAGCCTATTGGCATGGAGGTGGCGTCTAATTTTTCTTTGCATCCTGAACTATTTTCCTCACTGTGCATGGGGGGCAAGATAAACTTGCATCCAATACCAGGCAGGTTTAACACTGTTCCAGTGTTTTTAAACTTCTTAATTGTTCCCCTAATAGGGGTAAGTGCCCACTGGGTACAAACTGGTTATATCAACATTGTTTCAACGTAATTTGTCAAAGTATTGTGATGTAGAATCTAGGTGGAAAATACATTGGATTTGAAGAAAGTAATCAGCTGTTGTTTTTAAAAAATTTCAACCACAGGGTTATATCTTTATGGTAACCAAATTTCAACATAGACAAACCTCGTATATAAGATGTTAAATTCCTACCTTTGAAACAAAGTCGGATCCTCAACGTAATATCCACTATGAGAAAAAAACTACAGGCTAGGCAGCACCTCTTATTGGAGCGTTGGTCATCTATCTACAGCTATCCTTTTGGTCACCCATCCAGGGTTTTAACCAAGCCCAGCCCTGCTTAGTTTTGATATGTGTCACTGACTATTACCAATGTGCTATCGTGAGAATGACGGTTGAGATATCTCCACTTAATAGATGCACTGTTGCTATCAAAGTCATTCCAAAGGGTAGGTTTAATTAACAGAGCAAAGGAAACGTAAGCATACATACCTTTTCAATCATATATCATAATGATGTGGGGAGGGGGACTAAATCAAACTGTATTTAAAGTTTGACTTGATTTAGTCTAATTCTTGAACTTGTTTGGAAATGGAGACGTGAATCCAACATATCAATTATTAATTTGTGGACCAACTGGAATTAAAGCCAGAGTCAGTGGCACAGATGGAACTATCCAAGCAGAAGATAAATCTTCTTCATATGTTGATATTTGATTGCATTGAGAAACAATATTCAATATTAGTTTTGCAATATAGTAAATAACCTATTAACTTGTTGGCAAGTTAACAAATGCTATGTTGGATTTACTTCTCAACCAAAAATACAAGTGAAAGAGTATAATTAAGCAAGTGGTTCAGATGGAACTATCCAAGCAGTAAATACATCTCCTTTAAATGTAGATATTTGGTTGCATTGTCAACCAAACACAACCAAACTCAATATTACCTTTGTAATATAGAAAATAGCCTACAGTTAAGGATATCTTACAAACGAGTGTAACAGTATTTATTCATCCTTAAAATGAGTAACACATCATGGCCACATTTTGATGTTACTGTAACAATAAATATATTCTTATGTAATCATAGAAAGCCTGCATGCTCAAGGTCGCAGGTCTATGAAAATCTTCACAAATGCTACGATATTCTGCAAGGCATTTATGACTTGCACCATGTACTTTAATGTAATCTCAACTGCAATCCAGGTCATTTTGGTTGTGCTATTAGTTGAAGCACAGTCATTACAGATTAAAACTTGTATAAATAAACAAAATATCAGACATTGAATTTCTAACTTTCAAACCAAGCAGTACATGTAACCGTACTCTCTCTACATTCAATAGGGTTCTCTCTAAATAAACACTGTTACTTGATGGCTCCACACACTAGTCAGGGGATGCCTGGAAGCAGATTGAGGGGGCGTACCTTTTTGTCACTGTGTCTTTAGCCAAGCAACTTGCTAATGCTGCCTTTTGGAGCCCTGACACATTGAAACGAGAACAGATTATTGCACTATTCTCACCAAACTACCTGCCGGATGTCTGATGTGGCACATAGGAGAATCTATTTAGCAGTGTGTTTATTAGGGACAGTCCTGCATATGAGCTTTGTCTTTATGAAAGGACAATTGTTGACAAGTTCATCAAGAGGGGAAGTTATACTGTACATGAGATGAACATAATGTGCACAGTACACTACACACTGTAATTAGAATGCACCTTATATGCCTGCTGTTGAGTCAGAGCAAATGTAGAAAACAATGCATCTAATTTAAAAGGACAACCTGTTGCCTCCTAGTATAGTAGCATGATGATTAGCTATGTTGCATCACTAGTGTCCATAGTGTCCCATTAGCAGAGATGGCTTCATTAGCCCTGTGATTTGCTCACCTCTCATATTTAACACATAATTACATGCCTAATCTTGCATAAAATTGCGCTAATGACATTACCGAAGGTAAACTCCAAAGGAGAACATTGTTGATGAGATTAAAACATAGAGATAAAGCGGTATTGTATCCTATTATTAAATTTGTGCCTTCACTTAGATGCTGACAGTATTTCTGGCTACTGTGAAATAGCTGCATCTCTGTTCACAGCAGACCAATTAGATGAATCAGAGTGATCACAGACTGATGCCTTATCTTGAGCCTGTGCCTAGTGTCATGAAGTATTGACAGAAAAGTCAGGAGTCTGGGGTATAACGATAAATGACATGAGGGGATTCACTGGAATGTGCTTGCTCATTGTGTTGTCTGTCTCACTAAAGTCTGCCTCTGCACATATGGAATGTATTTAGCCGTCTATTGAAGACTGTCTACAGAGATGTATTAATTCAAAGAACCTGTGCCACTAGTACTACATTTAATTTAGATGCTTGTTGTCTGTCACACTCTCTTGCAAGTTTTACACAATAACAAAGCAAACTTTGTCCTGTCTGCATGTATTCATCTACTGTCATCATCAGGCAATTATTATGATCTTTTAATGGGAGCATTCTTTCAGGTCTATTGCTTTAATTAGAATTTCATTATGTAAACTTTATCTGGAGGCTAACAGCTGCAGAGTGAACAGGAGCAGCCAACAGCTCTGCTGTCTGGGACATATAGGCAGACATAGGTGTCTCCACACACAGGACCATGTTGGGCTCTCATGTTTTACAATCCTGATTTAAGAGAACTACCAGGAGGCATCTGCCAGACCGCATCGTCAATGACTTATGGGGGTGTCACAGTAAAACAGGGCAGTGCTCCAAGACAGCGTACAGTGCTGACATGCAGGCAGCAGCATATGCCAACCATTCCACTGTGTTAAGCCTTAAGGCCATGTGGAAAAACCATGTTGTTCATTCAGAAAATATGTCAAGGTCAGCTGGGTGAAACTTCTCCAGAGCTTTCTGAGCAACACTCCCTGGATACCAGAGTGCCACACACAGTGACTTTCAGGTTTGTCCTTAAATGAATATCTTTAAAAACTTCCCACAGACACATCTTCTGTTCAACACCTACCTATTTCCCTTCGCACTTTCCTTTCTTTTAGCTAAATGGAGACAAACATATATTCCACAGTGTCCTCATCAGATCTCAAATAGTGCCTCCAAAGTGCATGAGTAATGCAGTGACTTTAACGTGTAGGCTACCAGCAGGCAGACTTGTACTATTTAAGCAAAATAAACAAAACATGGGGAACTCTTAGAATGTTTTATGGCTATCAATAAAGTTGTTATCTGGGAAATGTAGAGAGTTTTCTCCATTCCCCGTTCCTCTCGCTCATCTTTATGCATTGCCAGCCAGTTGCTTACATCTAAAAGCCCTGCGTCCACTTGCAGTTCTTTCCAGCATGGCCATGGCAGTGCATTTGCAAAATTACAACTAAAGCGGTTTGCCTTTAATTAAGCATAAGCTGCCAAAAATAGGGACTTTAATGAGCTTATAAAAACAAATCCACAATGCTTAAATGTGTTAAGCATCAACCTGGTTCCACCTGAGCACTAAACTACTGTAGCTCTGCTTGCCTGAGTTGCCATTTTGGGCTGAGGCTTCTGTCTCAATGTTAAACATTTTCTTACAGGAATGGCTTAAATCCAGTATGGGATTGTTCCTCTCAAAAAGCCAGTTAATTTCAAATTTGTCAAGGTATTGTAAGAAATGGGAGAGAGTACCCTACTGGACTTCCTGAAGGTGCACAGCGCCAGAAGATATTTGACACCTCCTGTATGGGGAAAGAGGGCTGGCTTCGGCAACATAGTGTCAATAAGACATTCCTTGGATTTCAAAAACACAAAACGTACGTCAATCACTCCCACAATCACTCCCAAATAACACAATGATCCTATGTGATAGTAACAGAGTCAGTGAGGAGGGCGAAGGGGTTGGAATTTTACATCGATGGATGGAGAGCAGGGGGTGTGTTTAAAAGGCAGGTGCTGTACTATTTGTGGTCTGTAAATAGAGGCTAAGGACTTGGTGCCGGGCCACTACAGCAATCCATTGGTCCAGGCTTCTCTCCAGAGCTGCTGGGAAGCCAAATTACAGGGACCCAGGCAGGGTGGGCAGAGCCTGTCCATGGAGGGGATGATTAGGGAATGATAACTGGGCGCAGGGGTAACATTTAGCGCCTCAGTTAAGCTTTCAAACTGAGGACATTTATGTCATTGAATCAGTAGTACTTGGAGCATGGTGTGTGTTTTATATTTGATATTTTTAGTTCTCGTGATTTAGAAATAGCAGGCTATGGCAGTGTCATTATGATTGTAATTGTGTTTTTGACCTTCTTCTGAGGCATCTTGAAAACATCTTTCTATTCTTACTGTCATTTTTATATCAATCATTCTCCATTAAAGACAAATCTGTGAGGGACAAAGTGGTTCTCTTGAACTGACTGTTCAATATCATGTCTTATCCTAGTAGTGAGACAATGAACACAACTTAATGACATGAAGACTACTACAGTAGGCGTCAAAAAGTAACAGTTCATGCTCCCATGACTTATCATAGGGAAAATACATAATTGTAAGAAATTCATAGTAGTTTTGGGAATTAAGTTTACTCACTCTACGTTTTGTAATAAGGCACACACTGAGTAAAGATCACATTGCAAGTGTTTATATCCAGACCGGATGCATTGTTAGTTTAAGACTAATTAGGACTCTGCTTAAATTAGACTTCATATATATTTTTTCTTCATAGTGTAGAATGTACTGTCGTAGCCCAGACAGTACATGTTCAACACATTTTCTTAAAATATTTGTGTCAAACAGGACACTGTAAAAGTAGAAGGAAACAAACACATGCAGCTTATATACCCAGGACCATCAATACACAAGGCTTGTTGGTTCTACAAAGAGATTATATTGTAGAATGTTCACTTCAAAAAGAGAAATGTAGTGGATACACAGTAGCTTAACTTGTTTGTTTCAGTATTGATTCAAACATTCATCATCCATATCTTAATTTTATACCAAGCACAGAATCACTCCCAATTTACAATCATGTTACGTCATGGTATGTCTTTTGGGACCATTTGTAAGAACCTGGTTATAACTGGAATGGGAGTTAGCACGTTGGACTAAATATTGAACAAAGAAACCTTCCAACAGCATGTTCACTTTATTAATAAATGTGTCATGAAAGACATACTGTACCTGCTGAAGAAATGAGTGTGATCAATGTAAGCGAGGTCCTTGTAAATATTTGTCTGAGGGTGAGCATGCACTCAGGTGACTCAGGCTCTTCATGGTAAAGCCCTGTCTGTTTCCCTGAGCTTTCAGCCTTTTCTAACCATGCAGCAGAGGAGAAACCAGACTGAGAGTAGCCCTAACCCTAAGTATCAAAACAGCCTGAATCTCACCTTTGTTCCAAAGAGGTTGGGCATGCAGCAGAGTCAGGGGTCAGTGTTTCTGGTGAGTCATCCAACATGGCCGCTCGCTACACTACCACTGGGACTTCCCATGCACTGTCTGCCAGGAGACTATTCGATAGCGACAGACAACAAGATTTACACACCACTCTTGTCAATGCAGTCTGAGCATTTGTCAATATTGTTGTGAGTGGAAAGAGGAGGCTTCCGGCAGCAGCCGTCAATTGGTTGATGTAAAACCCGTGGTGTTCCTCAGGCCATGCCTCCAGGCAGGAATCCACCCAGCAGGCTTTTAATCACACTCATTCAGACCCATTCAAAGAGACCCTGCTGCAGCAACACACCAACAAAGACCATGTATCACGACTGGCCAATAATACGTATCCTGAAAGTGTCATTTCCCTCGCTATTTCAGTTACCTTCTCAAGCACAACTGCCCCTGTCTCAACTGTTCTTATCAACTGTTTTGCTATTGATGCAAAGGTTTAATGAAAGATTTTATGGACACTGACATTTTTTATATCCAGTGGTGGAAAAAGTACTCAAATGTCATACTTGAGTAAAATAAAAGATACCTTAATAGAAAATGACTCAGGTAAAAGTGAAAGTCACCCAGTAAAATATTAGTTGAGTTAAGTCTAAAAGTATTTGATTTTAAAAATACTTAAGTATCAAACGTAAAAGTAAAAGTATTAATAATTTCAAATTCCTTACAATAAATTCACATTTTTCAGGACCCTGTCTTTCAAAGATTATTAGTAAAAATCCAAATAACTTCACAGATCTTCATTGTAAAAGGGTTTAAACACTGTTTTCCATGCTTGTTCAATGAACCATAAACAATTAATGAACATGCACCTGTGGAATGGTCGTTAAGACACTAACAGTTTACAGACGGTAGGCAATTAAGATCACAGTTATGAAAACTTAGGACACTAAAGAGGACTGTCTACTGACTCTGAAAAACACCAAAAGAAAGACGCCCAGGGGTGATGGTCGGATTCGTGTATATCCTCGGAGGAATGAGCGTTACACCCGAGGCCTGTACTCTGGAGCGGGATCGATTTGGAGGTGGAGGGACCGTCATGGTCTGGGGCAGTGTGTCACAGCATCATCGGACTGAGCTTGTTGTCATTGCAGGCAATCTCAATGCTGTGCATTACAGGGAAGACGTCCTCCTCCCTCATGTGGTACCCTTCCTGCAGGCTCATCCTGACATGACCCTCCAGCATGACAATGCCACCAGCCATACTGCTCGTTCTGTGTGTGATTTCCTGCAAGACAGGAATGTCAGTGTTCTGCCATGGCCAGCGAAGAGCCCGGATCTCAATCCCATTGAGCACTTCTGGGACATGTTGGATCGGAGGGTGAGGGTTAGGGTCATTCCCCCCAGAAATGTCTGGGAACTTGCAGGTGCCTTGGTGGAAGAGTGGGGTAACATCTCACAGCAAGAACTGGAAAATCTGGTGCAGTCCATGAGGAGGAGATGCACTGCAGTACTTAATGCAGCTAGTGGCCACACCAGATACTGACTGTTACTTTTGATTTTGACCTACCCTTTGTTCAGGAACTCATTATTCAATTTGTGTTAGTCACATGTCTGTGGATCTTATTCAGTTTATGTCTCAGTTGTTGAATCTTGTTATATTCATACAAATATTTACACATGTTAAGTTTGCTGAAAATAAACGCAATTGACAGTGAGAGGACGTTTATTTTTTTGCTGAGTTTGTTATGCAAACCAGACAGCAGAATTGTATTGTTTTTTAAAACTTTACGGGTAGCCAGGGGCACACTCCAACACTAATTTACAAACAAAGCATTGGTGTTTAGTGAGTCCGCCAGATCAGAGGCAGTAGGGATGACCAGTGATGTTTTCTTGATATGTGCGTGAATTTGACAATTTTTCCTGTCAAAATGTAACGAGTTCTTCTGGGTGCCAGGGAAAATGTATGGAGTAAAAAGTACATTATTTTCTTTAGGAATGTAGTGAAGTAAAAGTGAAAGTTGTCAGAAATATAAATACAGTGCCTTGCAAAATACAGTGCCTTTACCCCCCTTGGCATTTTTTTCCTATTTTGTTGCATTACAACCTGTAATTTAAATAGATGTAAATTTGGATTTCATGTAATGGACACACACAAACTAGTCCAAATTGGTAAAGTAAAATGAAAAAAATAACTAAACAAGATCTGGTTTAACCAATTACCTAATTAGTTAAATAAAGTCCACCTGTGTGCAAGTGTCACATGATCAGTCACACGATCTCAGTATATATACACCTGTTCTGAAAGGCCCCAGAGTCTGCAACATCACTAAGCAAGAAGCACCATTAAAACCAAGGAGCTCTCCAGGGACAAAGTTGTGGAGAAGTACAGATCAGGGTTGGGTTATAAAAAAATATCATAAACTTTGAACATCCCACAGAGCACCAATAAATCCATTATTAAAAAATGGAAAGAATATGGCACCACAACAAACCTGCCAAGAGAGGCCACCCACCAAACGTCACAGACCAGGCAAGGAGGGTATTAATCAGAGAGGCAACAAAGAGACCAAAGATAACCCTGAAGGAGATGCAAAGCTCCACAGCGGAGATTGGAGTATCTGTCTATAATGACCACTTTAAGCCGTACACTCCACAGAGCTGGGCTTTATGGAAGAGTGGCCAGAAAAAAGCCATTGCTTAAAAAAAAATTTGCAAACACGTTTGGTGTTCGCCAAAATGCATGTGAAAGACTCCCAAAACAAATGGAAGAAGATACTCTGGTTAGATGAGACTAAATTTGAGCTTTTTGGCCATCAAGGAAAACACAATGTCTGGCGCAAACTCAACACCTTTCATCAACCCGAGAACACCATCCCCACACTGAAGCATGGTGGTGGCAGCATTATGCTGTGGGTATGTTTTTACATCGGCGGGGAATGGGAAACTGGTCAGCGTTGAAGGAATGATGAATGGAGCTAAGTACAGAGAATTTCTTGAGGTTAACCTGTTTCAGTCTTCCAGAGATTTGAGACCTGGACGGAGGTTCACCTTCCAGCAGGACAATGACCCTAAGCATCCAATTGAGAAAATGTGGTATGACTTAAAGATTGCTGTATTCCAGCGGAACCCATCTAACTTGAAGGAGCTGGGGCAGTTTTGCCTTGAAGAATGGGCAAAAATCCCAGTGGCTAGATGTACCAAGCTTATAGAGACATACCCCAAGAGCCTTGCAACTGTATATGTTGCAAAAGGTGTCTCTACAAAGTATTGGCTTTTGGGGGGAGTGGGGTGGGGGGGTGAATAGAATAGTTATGCAGGCTCAAGTTTTCTGTTTTTTGGTCTTACTTCTTGTTTGTTTCACAATTAAAAAATATTTTGTGGGAGAATTAGTGGGGGAATTCTCAGGAATTAGCCAATTAGTCAAACAGTACTTAGGAAAGACTAAACACTGGTAGAACACAAACAAAATGTCCCATCACCTTCTGTGCACAATAAGCTAAATACAGAATTGTTTATGTCAACAATCTCTTCTTTTATGACCATAAAAACCTTTTTAGCACCTTGTCCTGTCCCATCTCAAAACCCCCACTGACGCCCTTCTTGACTCCATGCAGTTTGCCTAACGAGCCAATAGGTCTGTGAACTATGCCGTCAACATGGGCATTCACTACATCCTACCACCCCTCAAGAATCCAAGGACATGCATAAGGATATTGTTTATTTCACTTTAGTTCAGCCGTCAACACAATCATTTTGGACCTGCTACAGCACAAACTCACCCAGCTGAATGTATTTGCCGGTGGAACACAGACTTCCTAACCAAGAGGACACAGCACATTAAGCTGCATTTGTACTCCTGCCAAGATAATCCATCCAACTGATAGGTGTGGCATATGAAGAAGCTGATTAAACAGCATGATCATTACATGAGTGCACCTTATGCTGGGGACAATAAAAGGCCACTCTAAAATGTGCAGTTTTGTCACACAACACAATGCCACAGATCTATCAAGTTTTGAAGGAGTGTGCAATTGGCATGCTGACTGCAGGAATGTCAACCAGAGCTGTTGCCATAGAATTGAATGTTAATTTCTCTACCATAAGCCACTTCCAATGTCATTTTAGAGAATTTGGAAGTACGTCTATCGGCCTCACATCCGCAGACCATTTGTAACCACACCTGCCCAGGACCTCCACATCCGGCTTCTTCACCTGCGGGATCGTCTGAGACCAGCCATACGGACAGTTGATGAAACTGTGGGTTTGCACAACCAAATAATTTCTGCACAAACATTCAGAAACCGTCTCACGGAAGCTCATCTGTGTGCTCGTCGTCCTCACCAGGGTCTTGAACTGACTGCAGTTTGGAGTCGTAACCAACTTCAGTGGGCAAATGTTCACCTTCGATGGCCAAGGGCATGTTGGAGAAGTGTGCTGTTCAAGAAGGAATCTCAGTTTCAACTGTAACGAGCAGATGGCAAAAAATAGTAAACATTTTGAAAATAGTGAAAATAAAGAAAAACCCTTAAATGAGTAGGTGTGTCCAAACTTTAGACTGGTACTGTATGTATATATACAGTATATAGCAAATTAAATATCTATATCTAACTTACATAAGTAAAACATAAGTAAAACACCAGTCTCAACGTCAACAGTGAAGAGGCGACTCCGGGATGCTGGCCTTGTAGGCAGAGTTCCTCTATCCAGTGTCAGTGTTCTTTTGACAATCATAATCTTTTCTTTTTATTGGCCAGTCTGAGATATGGCTTTTATTTGCAATTCTGCCTAGAAGGCCAGTATCCCGGAAACGCCTCTTCACTGTTGACGTTGAGACTGGTGTTTTGTGGGTACTATTTAATTAAGCTGCCAGTTGAGGACTTGTGAGATGTCTGTTTCTCAAACTAGACACTCTAATGTACTTGTTCTTTTGTATTCAGTGTTCGGTTATATTTCATTAAAATATGGACACTTACCATGCTGCACATTGGTCCGATCTTTCCTACTCCTCCACAGAAGAGGAGGAAAACCATTACAGAGTGGTGCTCTGTAACGGTTTTATATAACTTGGTATTCAGGACATAAAGTTCAGGATAGAACAGCGGCATGTGGTAAGACAAGGAGCGGCAGACAATTTCTAAGGACGTCTCAGGGTTTTGCTTGCAAACAGGAAAACGCTCACCCAGAGGTGGCACACCTAGTGGCAGGGGTCTTTAATGCAGGGAAACTTAAATCCGGCTTACCAAATTTCTATCAGACCACCAGAGTCCCCGTGCCCAAGAACACTAAGGTAACCTGCCTAAATAACTACCGATCCATAGCACTCACGTCTGTAGCCGTGAAGTGCTTTGAAAGACTAGTCATGGCTCACATCAACACCATTATCCCAGAAACCCTAGACCCACTCCAATTTGCATACTGCCCTAACAGATCCACAAATGATGCAATCTCTATTGCACTCCACACTGTCCTTTCCACCTGGACAAATGGAACACCTATGAGAGAATGCTATTCATTGACTACAGCTCAGCGTTCAACACCATAGTGCACAACAACATGTGGGAAAATGTCAAGAGGTGTGAATTATTTCTGAAGGCACTGTAGCTAAAGATGTCCCCAGTATCCTGGTCTTGAGCAGAGCACAATAACAAGACTCTCCCGTAGCCCAATAGCAGTCTTCACACCTGTATTCGCTATTCAGTGAGCTCAGACCCAGCCATGATATCTGTGCTGTTGGCATAGAGAGCAGAGTAAGATGACTTGTTTGTATATTTTCTACTGCTGGCAGCAGCTTCCTACTAAGGCAAATTCTGGAAATGTTCCTTGATATTTCTCCTTCCACTATCAGAATCACTGTCATTAAAGCACTTATGAAGTTCCATTCAGCATCCATTTCACTTCAATAAACTCTTTGAGCTCCACAGCAGTAATCTACTCCACACAGTATTGACACAGTATTGACACAAAGGTGTTTTCTCCTGCATTACCCGAGAAAAGTTCCACTCAAATCACTACCCCAATCCATCAAACAGTGGCAATCAGAATTATGGAAAGATGTGTAGATTCCACGAAACATTATAAATGGATTGTTGTATGATTGTGTGAACGAGTGGCACAGCGGTCTAAGGCACTACATTTCAGTGCTGGAGGTTTCATTACTGAATCTGGTTCAATTCCAGGCTGTATCACAACTTGCTGTGATTGGGAGTACCATAGGGCAGCACACAATTGTCCCAGTGTCTCTGTGGTAGGCAGTCATTGTAAATAAGAATTTGTTCTTAACTAACTTGCCTTGTTAAATTATACTTTAAAAAACAAAATCAGATAGTGGGATATTATAGGGTTTCATTGGTGCCTGTTATTATTTTAAATAGCCTTTATATTCACCTCTCTTAAAAAGGTCACTGGCAGCGTGTGCCTTTCTCTAGTGTCACTTGGGCACGGCGGGCATGGCTCTGTGGTCAAACGCTTAAATGGCCTGCATGTTGGACAGGAATTCCCCTAATAGTAGTGCCAACACACAGCAGAGCGGGCGGCAGCTGACTCTTAACAGTGCGAGGTGTATATTGGGGAGAATACACATATTTTTTGCCAAGAGATTTGTCAAAAGTCATCCCTCGTCCCCACTATGTATCACAACAACAAATAACCCACCAGGACTTGATTGCTCTGATAAAAAATAAAATAAGAGTTTCCCAACAAGACATTGAGCATCAGGTGGCAAACAGAGTGCACACTGAACACACTGGTGTTGTCATATGCTAAAACTGTGTGGCTATCGTAGTTGAAATGTTCATCATTTAAAACACCCCCCACATTATGCCCATTAGAGAAAACCCATGATGTCATTGACTGTTTCTGGAGTGCTATTTCTGTCTGCTGGCTGTGCAGTTGGCACTTGGCACCTGGCTGTTAAGTCAGAATGGGCTTGAGACAGTATTCTTTACTTTGTGTTATAAGTTAAATAGCATACCTTTCGGCTTTCTATTTGATTACTTGAAATGTACTGAATACTAACAGTTAAGACAGTATTGACAGCTGCATTGCATATCAGGAACCGTCCTGCTATGTAGTTAAGTTAATTGGACTGCTGCCATGCAGGCATACCAATGTTTTGGGACTTTGTCCAGGAAGCTCTTGCATGTATTATTGGTCGTTATTCATTAAAAGTGATAACATCTCTATATTTATATCAAGAATCCCCAAGACAAGGGGAAAAAGAGGTCATTGTTTGACCATTACTGTATCCATTCACCGGAAGGCTTTCAAGCCATTTTAAATCATTTAGTCATCACATGACTAGATATAATTGAGCTACAATACCAATCCCAGATGAACAAATCCATTCACAATCATCAACAGAGCGTGTGTTGGCTCGAACCAGGTCGAGTTCAGAGTAAGAGGTGGGCAGGCATTACCTCCTCTGTAGGCTATATTTACCTGAACCATTCATTTCCCCAGCTGGATTGACTAAATGGAGTGTTAAGGATGTCTGTGGTGAGCGTGCCAGCGTCTCCCGCGTACTACGTGCTAACGGGCTGGGCGGCTCTGGATGTCTGTGGTGAGCGTGCCAGCGTCTCCCGCGTACTACGTGCTAACGGGCTGGGCTGCTCTGGATGTCTGCGCAGACTGTGCGGTAACGCCTCGAACACACCAACAGTGTTTTTTTGTTTTGGTACACCAGAAATACAGTAATTTCCAATGGAACGCAGCGTTTGCCTTGCAGCATTGTGTTGCAGAGGCAGTTGCAGTGCGTTCTGTGTGGTGCGTATGTATACAAATGTAATACAATGATTTTAAATCATGGAAGAACACATGAAAAGTAAGCCGACCTTGGATTGCCCTTAGCTATGGTGCATACTGTATACATCAATCCCAGTACAAATCTTTCAGGAACCTTCAAAGAGTTCTCTAAGTCTAATTAGGGATGTAGAGGAATCCTAAATGAGGGTGAAAGTGGAAAATAGTAACGTTAGCTCCTTCATATCTCTAGGCTGTTAACATTTGGGATGGATGCACATAATGACATTTAGACTTACTCTTTCTCTGCCCCCTTGCCTTTGCAAATTCATACAAAAGAAGCAACAACAATAGTACATCATATAAAACACTGGACTGACGGAAGGAAAGACAAGTTACATAACTCTCAGTGATTCAATTAAATCATGAACAATGTATCAAACAATGAGTTAAGATCTTCAATGAATGTTTAGTAACAGTTAACAAAAGCATTTCCATCTATCTATCTAAGTCCCCCAAAGCAGTTGGAAATGGCAGTAGAAACAGTGTTTCGTTTTGGTGCTGAGACTTTGCCAGGTCCTACCTTTAGCTGTCTAGATTTTTTTTAACTTAAACTTCTTTTATTGATAATCCCATACCAAGTTGATGAGATGAGAGACTGTTAGCAGTTGCTTGAATGTCTCTGCAGATGTCCTGTTGGTTAAGCCAGTTTCTGAGGACTATTAGTGACATAGCCCCGCTAACTCCTTTTGTAAGCATGTGTGCTCAAAATGTTTGACATAACTTACAGTGCAATGTGAGTGATTGGCACAATGGACTGTCTACCCCTCACTCATGCTTAAAATGAGTTTGTGTGTGTTTGTGTGTGTAAAATGAGTGTGTGTGTGTGTGTGTGTGTGTGTGTGTGTGTGTGTGTGTGTGTGTGTGTGTGTGTGTGTGTGTGTGTGTGTGTGTGTGTGAGAGAGAGAAAGAGATGCCGTGTCTTGTTTTTTTGTGTGGATTTCTGACAGAAGCAAAGTCATCTGAATAAGTCCATATTTTAGACTTCTAGTTTGGATTTTCAGTCAGACATTTGTTTATAAAATAAGAATTTGTTCTTAACTGACTTGCCTGGTTAAATAAAGGTATAATAAATAAAAAATAAATAAAATATTGTTAATAAACCCTTTTTCAAGACAGAAAGTAAGAGGTCATACACCCAATGCATTATAAAAAAAACATAACTAGAAAATGTTTTGCCACAAGCATTTTTAAGCAATCCCAAACGTTCTACCGTCCTGCTGTTCCCACTGAATGTAATGTAAGGTATATGGGCACAGTGACAGCAGCTAAGTCTAATGAGGACCATGTCTCTACTCACTCCTCTATTACCATCTAGTGGTAGAAGTACACCAATGCAAGCCTGAGTTACAAGAGACAGTATAATAATCCAGAACACTGTTCCAGACATGTAACTGAACATCAACATGAACCCTGACTGAGTCGCTTTATGACAGGTGTATGTGATTGGACATTCACTTGTTTGGTCTCCACTCCTAAAATCAGGCTTGCAGATAGTAAAAGTCCCGAAATGAAATTGTCATTACATAAAAGTGATAGAGTAATATCTTAATTCCTTATTCCTCATGTTTGTCCTAATTGTTAATCTAATAGTACCCTCTTGTTGAGCACTGATCTAGAGTCATAGTACAGGACAGCTACGCGTAATCAGAGGTTCATCAACAGGAGCCACAATAATAATTTCTTCAAAGGCTAAATAAAAAAAGAAGACATTAGCTGACCCCACTCTCTCTCTGTGTCGCCTGGTGTAACTGCTTTGTTTCATTGCGTTGTACTCTGCTAGGGCCTGAAGTGTTTTTTCCCCCAAGAAATGGAGGAAGTTCTAATGTTAGTGCAGAAAGGTCACTGGTAAGAGCCATGGTAACAAATTGCATGTCAAGCCAAATTTGCTAGTGGGCATTTGCGAGGGAATTTGACCAAGTGTCTGTATAGTTAGTACAGTATCATCCTTTACTGTACTTTCACTGTCTGTTACCTCATGTCAAATAAATGATAAATGAACAGGCTGCTGTCTATTGCTGTCTGCATACAGATGAGGATATTATGAGTATATGAGTATATTATGCTTCTTGAATTGGGACAATTTTATTTACATTTGCATAATTTACTGATTATACATTGAAATATATACCGGTAGCCTCTTGTTTTACATATCTGGAAATCCTGTAAGGGCTACAGGAAACAGGTAACCACACTTCAGTGTCCTGATTTCATCAGTAGGAGGAGCAGTTAGACATATTCTGATATGAAAGGAACAAAAAAGATGTAGTTGTATTCCTTTATTCCACTAGAGGGTTGTACAGTACGGATTCATACGTCAGGAAGGTTACATTACGTTCTTACAGTGGCGTTTCACCAGAAATGTATCTGGAAAATCATGTACAACACAACATCAAATGTGAAGTTGAATACATTTATCAGTGAGACAAAGTCTGGCTTTCAGGTTAAAATTGCTATCACATCACATGATACACAAGGCTACGTTAGAGGCATTTTCACACTGCCATAATAACAGCATGATCTTTCATAAACATGGCACATGCAACACATAAAACCACAGTGTATTTTGGTGTACAGTCCTATTGGTATTGGCTCTACACTTTTGGATTTGAGATCAAATGTTTTATATGAGGTGACAGTTCAGAATGTCACCTTTTTATTGATGGTATTTTCATATATACTGAACAAAAATAAACGCAACATCCAACAATTTCAATGATTTTACGAGTTACAGTTCATATAAGGAAATCAGTCCATTTAAATATATTCATTAGGCCCTAATCTATGAATTTCACAAGACTGGGCAGGGGCACAGCCATGGGTGGGCCTGGGAGGGCATAGGCCGACTCACATGGGAGACTGGCCCACCCACTGGAGAGCAGGGCCCAGCCAATCAATTTTCCCAACAAAAGGGATTTATTCCAGACACAAATTCTCCTCAGTTTCATCAGCTGTCCGGGAGGCTGGTCTCTGACGCTGCAGGTGAAGAAGCTGGATGTGGAGGCCCTTGGCTGGTGTGGTTACACGTGGTCTGCAGTTGTGAGGCCGGTTGGATGTACTGCCAAATTCTCTAAAACAACGTTGGAAACGGCTTATGGTAGAGAAATTAACATTAAATTCTATGGCAATTGTTCTGGAGGGCATTCTTGCATTCAGCTCCCTCAAAACTTGAGACAACTGTGGCATTGTGTTGTGTTACAAAACTGCACATTTTAGATCTGCCTTTTATTGTCCTCAGTATAATGTGCAACTATGGAATGATCATGCTGTTTATTTAGCAAATTGATATACCACACCTGTCAGGTGGATGGATTATCTTGGCAAAGGAGAAATGCTCACTAACAGGGATGTAAACAAATATGTGCACAACATTTGAGAGAAAAAGCTTTTTGTAAATATGGAACATTTCTGGGATCATTTATTTCAGCTCATGAAACATGGGACCTACACTTTACATGTTGCGTTTATATTCTTGTTCAGTATATATATCTGTTTTACCATTTGGAAATTAAAGTACTTTATGTATCTAAAAGGATGGTTTATTGTCATATAGGTGCAGTGAAATGTGTTGTTTTACTGGGGCAAATTAGGGTTAAGTGCCTTGCTCAAGGGTACATGGACAGATTTTTCACCTTGTCAGCTCGGGTATTCGAACAAGCGACCTTTCAGTTACTGGCCCAACACTCGGCCAACCTCTAGGCTACCTGCTGCCCTAGTACACCCATTTGAAGGTGCATAAGTATTTGGACAATTTCACTTGTGTGAAATGTACATTTTTATCATCCCCCCCAAAACTGCTAACCTCACTTGTTATGGGTAATGGTGAGCAGTTTTAGGGGAATGATTTTGTGCCTCTGTAACCTTCTCACCGATCATTACTCAGCATTCATTCATGATTATCTGTAATCATGGTAGCATCAACATTAATGTAGAAGTGTTCAGAAACATATTATGTTCTTATTTACAATAAAAGTGACTCCAAAATGACACAATAAATTATTTGCCATTCATTTCTATTGGGCACAACATAATCCGAAACACAACCAAAACAAACACCAAATGTGTCCAAGTTTGCCGAGTCACAAGCTTGATGAAGTCATTCTAGGAATATGAGACCAAATACTACACTTTTGATTACACTATAAGTGAATTTGTCAAAATACTTATGACACCTTCAAACGGTGGGACTACATACATACAGTGCTTTATTTCTAAATGGCAAATAAATCAACTAAAATAAAATGTGACATTCTGTCCTTTCGCCTCAAATGAAACATTTGATGTCAAATCCAAAATTCTGGAGTACTGTATAGAGCCAAATTAAACGTTTTATCTTCATTGTCCAAATAGATGCGGAGGGGGAGAGTAATGTTCTATTTAATTGATTTACAGTGTTGTCCCTCCCAGCACAGCCTACAGTTTTTTCCCATTCTTCTGAACAGTTTGTGCTTCAGCTGCCTTCAATTTCGTGTCTGTTTCCATTAAAACTCCAGCAGTGACCTCTCTTTTTACCCCCCCCTATTTTCCAAAACCACACATTGAACATTGATTTCAAGGTGTTCCTTAGTTTTTAAATCAAGGCCACTTAATGGGAATGGCTTCTCCTGTGGTCATACTCACATAAAAAGTCCCCAAACATTGGCACTGGAGGGATCAACAAAAAATATTAAAATGGTAAAATCAGATATATCCATTGATTCCCAATCGCGGAGACCATTTTAACACCATTAACCAGCCTGTGTGAACAAATTAACACAGTATTTTTTTGTATTATTATTTTATTTATTTTATTTAACCTTTATTTAACTAGGCAAGTCAGGACAAATTATTGTTTACAATGAAGCCCTATGGGACTCTCAATCACGGCCGGATGTGATGTAGCCTGGATGATCAGGCTACATCACATAGCCTGAATGATCAGAAATGAGATGTAAGTAGTTGTGGGGGATCCATTGTAGTTGTGGTGTGTTGAGCTCAGGTTGGTGATAGGGAGAGGTACTGTAGTACAGACAATATAGGTCAGATTGGTGGAGTGGAGCATTGGAGGGAGACCCATGGGGCCTGGAACTGGAGGCCCCTCTTAGCCACCCATAAGACTGCTATTTACATGCCTGCTCTCACCCTCCTTCCAAAATGTCTGGTATCTAGAGACAGGCCAGCCATGATCATGCTCAGGGAATGTCAATTGCTTATTCATGTGAGCCGACCAACAAAGTGGCTCCACCATCAACGGTGAATCTCATCACGGAAAAGCTCATGAAAGAGTGAGAGCGGCAGAGGAAGTGAGAGAGGGAGAGTGTGTGAGTGAAAGAGAGGAGACGGAATAAGAGAGTGGGATTACAGAGCAGAGATGTAGGTTGTTTAACTTTCTTCTTGGCTGTGCTTTGTCCACACCACATGTGGCAGGGGTTTGTTTCAGGAAAAGGAGCTTCTGGCAGGAGTCAGACTGTGGCAGTGATGCCTATGGGGCGGTGTGGCTTACCATGTGACACCCACTTTCCCACAGAGGCCCCTCTTCCTCAGCCCTCCCCTGGCTACATGTGACTGACTCAACATGCTCTGCTGTGGTGTGGTTTGGTTTGGCCCATTGTGTTAGAGCTGGTGAGGGTATGCCCCATGCATAAATGCTACCACTGTAACTCGTAAGGTAATGACTACTGTTCCCTGAAGGAGGGAAATGAGCTACAAAATATTATGGGGAGACACACACTCGCGACTTCGGTTGAAGCATCTAAAATCAAGCCTGACAGGGCAAATGAAATCCACGCCTTGCTGGAAGTCCAATCTTCCACAGGTGATAAGCGTGAGGCTCGGATTCATTCCTTCAAACCTCACAAAAGTGTATGGTGATTCCTAACTCGCCTCTGGACAAATATCTCTTATAGTCAACCTTTTAGGGGGCAGTATTTGGAAGTTTGGATGACTGAGGTGCCCAAAGTAAACTGCCTGTTACTCAGGCCCAGAAGCTAGGATATGCATATGCATGGTAGTATTGGATAGAAAACACAAAATTGTCTAAAACTGTTAATGATAATGTCTGTGAGTATAACAGAACTGATTTGGCAGGTGAAACTCCGAGGACAATCCATCCAGGAAATGTTTTTTTGAGGTCATTGGACTTTCCAATGTTTTCTATGGGAAAGCCTAATTATTAGGACCCAGATTGCAGTTCCTATGGCTTCCACTATATGTCAACAGTCTTTAGAAAATGTTCAATGTTTTTTTTTTTTTAAATGAAGAAGTACTCGTATTCTTTCTAATTGTCACTCAGAAGGACTCTAGTCTTTTGGTGCGTGTGAATGAGTGCGCGTTCCTCATTGTTTTTCTCCGGTATTGAAAACAGTTTATTCCGTCTTAAATTTGATAGATTATTTACATATTAGGGTACCCGAGGTTGGATTAGAAACGTTGTTTGAAATGTTTGGACCAAGTTGACAGGTTACTTGTTACATTCCTTTGTAGGCATATCCTTTTGGAATATAAAGAAGTACTTTATCGAATAAAACGACCATTCATTGTGTAACTGGGACCTTTGGGATTGCAAAAAGATGAAGATCTTCAAAGGTAAGTCATTTATTTTATCGTTATTTGTGACTTTCATGGTGCATCTGCTTCGTTGGAAATGTTTGTGACCCGCTCCGGTGAGGGCGCGCACTTGATTATTTATCTCCAGTATTGAATATACTATTTTCAGTCTTAAATTTGATATTTTATGTACATATTAGGGTACCTGAGGATTGATTAGGAACATTATTTGACATGTTTGGACCAAGTTTATTGGTAATGTTTGGGATAAATTTTGTATGCATTTTGAACGAGGGGAAACAGGTGGATTATTGAATGAAGCATGCCAAATAAACTTACTTTTTTGGGATATAAAGGACTTTATTGAACAAAAGGACCATTTGTTATGTAACAGGGACCCTTGTGATTGCAACCAGATGAAGAACTTCAAACGTAAGGGATCTATTTTATCGCTATTTCTGACTTTCGCGACGCATCTGCTTTCTTGGAAAATGTTAATGCTTTTGTACGCGGGGTGCTGTCCTCAGAAAATCGCATGGTATGCTTTCGCTGTAAAGCCTTTTTGAAATCTGACAAAGCGGCTGGATTAACAAGAAGTTATGCTTTTAAATGATGTAAGATACTTCTATCTTCATGGATGTTTAATATTACGAATTTAGTATATTTGAATTTCGCGCCCTGCAATTTCACCGGATGTTGTCGAGGTGGGACTCTAGCGGCATGTCTATCCCTTAAACAACGGCCAAATGCCACCAAACCCCTGGTGGAGTGGGCGTGCACACCGTTAGGTAACCCTTGCCCCTTGCTGCTGTATGCCCGGGAGGTGGGAGAGACCCTGCTTAGGGAGCGCCCTGCCGCAACATGGATTAGCATGACAGACAAAAAGCTGGTCACATAACCAGATATCCTGGGTCCTTTCAATGTACAGTACCAGTCAAAAAATTTGGACACCTACTCATTCAAGGTTTTTTCTTTATTTTTACTATTTTCTACATTGTAGAATAGTAAAGTAAATATCGTGAAGTAAATAGTATATAGTATATATAGTTATATATTATATTATATTATATTATATAATAGTATATAATAGTAAATAGTGAAGACATCAAAATGATGATATAACACATATTGTATCATGTAGTAACCAAAAAAGGGTTAAACAAATAAAAATACATTTTATATTTGAGAATCTTCAAAGTAGCCACCCTTTGCCTTGATGACAGCTTTGCACACTCTTGGCATTCTCTCAACTCCAGAGGCTCCAGTCTGACCAGTCTGAGACATCGTACACCTTTCAGGAACCCCATAACCCCGGGGACGGGCCCCAGGTGAGGCTCCGTCAATTCCCACATGACACGCTGAGATAGCAGCCAAGTACAGTTATAACGTGGAGAATGCCTGCCCCTGCTTGAAAGGCTCCTGTAGGAACATAAGGATGTACCTCACAGAGCACTGAAAAGGAACAAGTCCTTTATCTTGGCATCAGGGATATGTGTCACCCAAAGTGAAAGCATGTATGCACTGCTCCACAGCAATAGGAAATGAGCCAAGTTTAGGACAGAGAGTGTCTCCCCATCCATTGATGTACGCCACCACTGACATATTGTCCGTTCTGATCAGCACAAGCCGGATCAAGTTGCCTCCGAATAGCGCACACCACCCTTGGGGGGGGATGAGTCAGTTGTTATCACCTTACAGGATACAACTCAGCCATTGGGAGGCCCCTGAGAATAGCAGAGGGTCCCACCACTGGGCCATGGCCCGTAGGCCTGACAGTGACACCCGAAGCGACCGCCTTATGCTGCAAGACTGTAATTAGGAAACTTATGAGGACCATACAAACTTCAGCACACAAGGTTCAGGGGGTGAGCACGCTCTACCACTAAGGGACAGTTTAGTTGGGGTAGCGTAAGACAGTCTAAATAGTTTGTTTTAGAAGCGTGAATTGTTCCTGTCCACACCGAGTTGAAGAGTAGAATAAATTTAAGGAATGAGTTCGAGCCTCACGCTTATCACCTGTGGCATGTGGGGCTTCCAGCAAGGCGTGGATTTCATTGGCCTTGTCAGGTGTGAAATTATGTTGAACAAACGTGGAAAAGACGTTGAATTAATGTCTGTGTCCAGTGGGATTATTTGATATGACTAATGATGAAACCCAAAACACAATATGGAGGGTCATTAACCCAAGATTTAACATACACAACTTGCAACAACATCTAAATACACTGAACAAATATATAAACACAACATGTAAAGTCTTGGTCCCATGTTTCATGAGCTGAAATTAAAGATCCCAGAAATGTTCCATACGCAGAAAAAGCATATTTCTCAAAAAAATGTTGCACAAATTTGTTTACATCCCTGTTAATGAGCATTTCTCCTTTGCCAAGACAATCCATCCACCTGACAGGAGTGGCACATAAAGAATCTGATTAAACATTATGGTCATTACACCGGTACACCTTGTGCTGGGGACAATAAAAGGCCATTCTAAAATGTGCAGTATTGTCACACAACACAATGCCACCAATGTCTCAAGTTTTGAGGAAGCTTGCAATTGACATGCTGACTGGAGGAATGTCCATCCGAGCACTTGCCAGACAATTGAATGTTCATTTCTCTACCATAAACCTCCTCCAATGTCATTTTAGAGAACTTGGCAGTACGTCCAACCGGCCTCACAACCGCAGACCACGTTTATGGCGTCTGTGGGTGAGTGATTTGCTGATGTCAACATTGTGAACAGAGTGCCCCATGGTATGGTATGGGCAGGCATAAGCTACGAACAATTAACACAATTGCATTTTCTCGATGGCAATTTGAATGAACAGAGATACCGTGACGGGATCCTGAGGCCCATTGCCGTGCCATTCATCCGCCACCATCACCTCATGTTTCAGCATGACAACGCTCGGCCACATGTCGCAAGGATCTGTACATAATTCCTGGATGCTGAAAATGTCCCAGCTTTTCTATGGCCTGCATACTCACTAGACATGTCACCCATTGAGAATGTTTGGGATGCTTTGGATCAATGTGTAAGACAGTGTGTTCCAGTTCCCGCCAATATCCAGTAAATTCGCACAGCCATTGAAGAGGAGTGGGACAACATTCCACAGGCCACAATCAACAGCCTGATCAACTATATGAAGGAGATGTGTCGTGCTGCAATAGGCAAATGGTGTTCACACCAGATACTGACTGGTTTTCTGATCCACCTTTTTTTAAAGGTATCTGTGACCAACAGATTCCCAGTTGTGAAATCCATAGATCATGGCCTAATGAATTTGTTTCAATTGACTGATTTCCTTATATTAATTGTAACTCAGCAAAATCTTTGAAATGGATGCATGCTGCGTTTTTATTTTAGTTTATTGTAAATATGCCACTGCATTATAGACTAATTCAACTGTTTAGTATTGGCACCGCACTTCACTGCAGCCTTTAGATCAAAAGGAAAAAAACAACAACAGCAAATCCCCCAGGACTGAAAATACCAGCTAAGACTGAGATAAAAATAGCTGGGACTTTTGACACGGAAACTCTCTCATGCAGAGGATATGTCGGCGCAGACTCAAACACAGATCATAAGAATGTACTGTATGTGCCCTGGAAGCCATGTGCTCATGAAAATGATTCATGTGGTGGAGCAGTGTGTGTGGCATTACAAGGGCCATACTGTATGTTTATGGTCATGCTCGCCTCGCTCAGATAGTAATTAGCATGTTGTCAGTGTTGAATACAATATATCAGTGGTGTTCAGGTGTTTTAAACGGGGGTTGGTCTTTAACTGTGGTGTTATGTGAGTTGATGAGATGCTGCTGCAGTCAGAACAGAACAGAGGACACTAGAGGCTTATCCCACAGGGAGATATGTGGCATCTGAAAAACAAGTTGTCAGCAACGGTTGCAGTGGGATGCTCCATCCCGCACCTCCCGCATTCCAAAAGAAAAGAAAACCTGCTAGGATTTGCAAGTTCAAAACAGCATGGGGAAAGACAAGGCCTTTGGTGATTCCTCTTTGCATGCTCTTGGTGTTTCACTATGACTGAGATGTGTCACCAGCTCCACCACATTAATCATTTTCTCACTGAGATGCCCAGCTGGAGTGAAACCTATTCTGATTAGAAGATGTCTCATTCAAGCCACAGTTGAATACAGAATACAACCTGTTGGAGAAAACAATCTAGGTTACGTAAAGCAGAAAAATAAGAGTAAAAAGCACAGACACGAATTGAACGATTGAATTGCTTTTCTATTTCTGTTTGCTCAGAGGCTACAGCGATAGCTGTTACATCTCACATGAACGCTGGCATTATGGCTTCAGTCTTTGTTCTACCCTGTTGGCATGGCAACCCAGTCAAGCCTGCACTCTCATCAAAGACAGTCTGTTTGTGTTTGGGAATGTGTGTGCACGTTTGCATGTGTGTGTGTGTGTGTGTGTGTGTGTGTGTGTGTGTGTGTGTGTGTGTGTGTGTGTGTGTGTGTGTGTGTGTGTGTGTGTGTGTGTGTGTGTGTGGAAACCGAAGTGTATTGTACTGCATGTGTGTTTGTGTGTAGGTGTGTATGAGTGTGGGTTTGTGTGTGAATGCCCTACAATATGTAATGATTAGTACACAACTGTGGACTCCAATATGTATTTTGGCATATAAGGTATCCATTATGCCATACAGAGAAATGGGGATTGCTTTAGAGAAAGGGGGTGCATACCTGGATCTATGTGGGGGCAAAAGGGGGCTTAGCCCCCTCAGTTGAGATTTGTGCAACCACAGTTCAAGTTTTATGTCCCTATATAAAAATAACAAAAAGGTTCAAATGATGGAGTGACAAGTTGGTGCAAAATCTGTATCTCCACTGCGCTGTGTCAACACAATGAACAGAGCGCATCGCAGTGTGTGGGGGTTATGTTAGCTGGTAATTGCTGGCTTTTGGCTGATCAAATAAATAAAAAGCAGATAAAATTGTAGCAAGCCAAATTGTCCGCTTCTGCCCTTCTGCTGAGGAGAGAGAGAGAATGCGAGAGAGGAGCCTTACAACTTCCAAGTGGCGCAGCTGTCTAAGCCACAGCATCTCAGCGTCTGCTAGAGCCACTGCTACAGACACCCAGGTTCTAATACAGACTGCGTTTCTATGAAACTAAGTGCCTTACTATGTTATTATAGTTTCTGTATGTTGTGTTATACTGTAGCTCACTGTGTGTATGGAGCATAATATATTTGTGTATATTCCTTAGAACCGTGGACACGCAAGGTAACGTTACGATAAGAACATAGCTAGGCAACTATTTTAAAGATAGGGTGAACTAACGTTAGTGTTGGCTTGCTAACGCGTTAATCTTTCCTCAAGGTAACCATGTCGGATACTCGGTGGTGTGTGAAAGTATACACGCTGAATGAAGACCGACAGTGGGATGACAGGGGCACAGGACATGTCTCGTCTACCTTTGTCGAACGACTGAATGGAATATCATTATTAGTTCGTGCCGAATCCGATGGCTCACTTCTTTTGGAGTCTAAAATTAGCCCAAATACTGCATATCAAAAACAACAAGATACTCTGTATAACCTTTATGGTGTTATATTCAATCGTGCTTCTGTAGCTAGTAAAATTCTTCTATTTGCTCTGAAAAACAATGCTAATTGCATCAGAGAAGTATTGGCTTGTTGTATTTTGAAGTTACTCTGTCCTTACGACTCCTGAGAGGCCCAGCTGTCTAAAGCACAGCATCTCAGTACTAGAGGTGTCACTACAGACACCCTGGTTCAAATCCAGGCTGTGTTTCTATCAAAGTAGTGCCTTATTATGTTAATAGTTTCTGTATGTGATTTGCATGTGAACTGTACGTCCAATTACCAAAAAAATCCCTTGTTCCATCTCACTATGTGGCCATTGAGGGTTGCTTTGATCAGATGGAAAAATATCTTATACCACTTGGTTGTTTTCTGAGTGCATTCCACAAAGCTGTTTATCATGTCCACCTCATCCACTGCCCCCATGTTGAGGTTATAGTCAAGTACACAGTCTGGTATGATTTTTCTCTCTCCCGTCAGGTGGTCCACCTTCCCTGTGGCCAACATGATTGCTGTATGGACAGTGGATAGGACATGGATGTCTCGTTTGTCATGCCGCTTTACTGCCAGCTGTTGACATTTCTTATTTTGTATAACGGGTCATTTGGATGGCAGTAGCATTGTTGATGAAATGCAGTCATCGCAGCAGAACTAGGAAGCAGTCTTGAGAAAAGAGGGTGGCAAAGAAGGGAGTTGCAAACATAGGATCTGTGCTTCAGTATTCTCTTAGGGAGTTCTTCTCTACTATCCCCATGAGAAGGACTGTCACCAGGAAGGTATACATTTCACTAATTGTGGTTGTCCCCCCCACTCCTGGCTCTCTCTTCTCCTGTAGCTCCAAGGAATAGCGATTGGTCTCTACTATGTCTCCCACCAGGTCCTCTGTCAGAAGCAACTTGAAGCACTCTGCCTTAAATGGAAATGGCAAGGGGCGTTGCACTCCAAACTGGGACTCATCAAAGCAAACAGCAGGGCCAGGAGGGGTGAAATGACTGGCAGCCTTCCAGCTATCACAGAACTCCTGTACTTCATCCACTGTCGGTCTGCCTCCATCACCACCAGCCTTCCAGCTATCACAGAACTCCTGTACTTCATCCACTGTTGGTCTGCCTCCATCACCACCAGCCTTCCAGCTATCACAGAACTCCTGTACTTCATCCACTGTCGGTCTGCCTCCATCACCACCAGCATCTTCAAAGGGAACTGGGACTTTTTCAGTGGACAAGGGGTCCTCAGATTCAGGGTTGTCAATGGCTGGGGGGCAGCTCCTCACTGTCACTGTCAGAATCTGAGTCCTGACTTAAAACATCTCCAGAATTTCCACATTTGTGAGTTGTCTCCTTTTGAAAAACATTGCTAATGCTACAGCTTAGCTCACTAGCTACATACATAAACAACAACACTGAATGGCTCAGAGTGGGTGTACCTTTTTCGCTGGGGCCTGCTGCTGTGTTGACTGAGACACTCTCTCTCTCTCCTTTCCTGGGGGCAAATTGCTCCTGGAGAAAGAAAAGTGTTCTGATTGTATAGCATTTTAAAATCCAATTGCTGGGAAAAAATAGCTATCCTGTTGCCACAGATGGAGAGAGGGTGTTCTCACCTTTCTTTAGGTATACTTTTTATTTCTCAACTCAATGATGAGCTCAATAGCAACTATTTTACAAAGATATTTGATATGACTGAGATATGGGGCATGCAAAATGCCCACCATTGCGAGTTCATTGTCCTCTTTTGGACATTAAATGTACTGTTTGATTAGTACATGGCTACTATGAGTGGGTATTATCTTTAGAGTTAGTGATCTAGCTAATGTGTTTTGAATGTCCATTTACTTAGGTGGTGTATTAGCCCCAAATAAATTATTTATTTTTTATTTATTTATTTTACCTTTATTTAACCAGGTAGGCAAGTTGAGAACAAGTTCTCATTTACAATTGCGACCTGGCCAAGATAAAGCAAAGCAGTTCGACAGATACAACGACACAGAGTTACACATGGAGTAAAACAAACATACAGTCAATAATACAGTATAAACAAGTCTATATACAATGTGAGCAAATGAGGTGAGAAGGGAGGTAAAGGCAAAAAAGGCCATGATGGCAAAGTAAATACAATATAGCAAGTAAAACACTGGAATGGTAGTTTTGCAATGGAAGAATGTGCAAAGTAGAAATAAAAATAATGGGGTGCAAAGGAGCAAAATAAATAAATAAATAAAAATTAAATACAGTTGGGAAAGAGGTAGTTGTTTGGGCTAAATTATAGGTGGGCTATGTACAGGTGCAGTAATCTGTGAGCTGCTCTGACAGTTGGTGCTTAAAGCTAGTGAGGGAGATAAGTGTTTCCAGTTTCAGAGATTTTTGTAGTTCGTTCCAGTCATTGGCAGCAGAGAACTGGAAGGAGAGGCGGCCAAAGGAAGAATTGGTTTTGGGGGTGACTAGAGAGATATACCTGCTGGAGCGTGTGCTACAGGTGGGAGATGCTATGGTGACCAGCGAGCTGAGATAAGGGGGGACTTTACCTAGCAGGGTCTAAAAATAAATAAATAAATAAATTAGCCTATTATATTAGAGCAAATAAAGACGCTGGCAAATGTATCTCTATTTGAAATTTTAAATATTTGTTTTTTTTTCCAGCAAAAAAATATCTAACATTAGCATAATTGTCTATCCAAAATCATAACATTCACTGGATAATTTGCACTTTAAAATATGTTGAATCACATCACACAATTATGAAATAACATATTTCTTCAATACCTTCTCAGTGGTCTGTTACACTTTTTAATAAAGCACTGTGAATGACTTCGTAAGATGATAGGCCTACTAATGTTTTCTATTGCATGATGCTGCACCAAAAAATTGGTGCGACCAAATTATGGGCTGGTGCCACCAACTGAAAATTGTTAGTCTGGAGCCCTGGAGATGAGAAGAATGTTGGAGCAGCCAAAGCAGGCTTCTGAGCAACTCGCTATTCAGGTAGGATGACATTTTGAAACTTTAATTTATAGATTTTCTGCTATTTATAGTCATTTGTTTTATCATTATTGTATACCATTGTTATTATTGTAGGGCTATTTAATAATCCAAACCAGTTCTTTGTTGTGTTGAGACATTTTTGTTGGCTGATTTGTTTGATCTGTTTTTTTTTATAGTGTGATCCGTATTTAGTTTAAGATGGGTTATAAGTAGGTCTGTTGTAAAATAAATATCATGAGTCTATTGCTGTCATTTTTGCTTATGGTAGGCACTAGCCTTTCTTGTTACAGTGCCTTGCGAAAGTATTCGGCCCCCTTTAACTTTGCGACCTTTTGCCACATTTCAGGCTTCAAACATAAAGATATAAAACTGTATTTTTTTGTGAAGAATCAACAGTGGGACACAATCATGAAGTGGAACGACATTTATTGGATATTTCAAACTTTTTTAACAAATCAAAAACTGAAAAATTGGGCGTGCAAAATGATTCAGCCCCCTTAAGTTAATACTTTGTAGCGCCACCTTTTGCTGCGATTACAGCTGTAAGTCGCTTGGGGTATGTCTCTATCAGTTTTGCACATCGAGAGACTGACATTTTTTCCCATTCCTCCTTGCAAAACAGCTCGAGCTCAGTGAGGTTGGATGGAGAGCATTTGTGAACAGCAGTTTTCAGTTCTTTCCACAGATTCTCGATTGGATTCAGGTCTGGACTTTGACTTGGCCATCCTAACACCTGGATATGTTTATTTTTTAACCATTCCATTGTAGATTTTGCTTTATGTTTTGGATCATTGTCTTGTTGGAAGACAAATCTCCGTCCCAGTCTCAGGTCTTTTGCAGACTCCATCAGGTTTTCTTCCAGAATTGTCCTGTATTTGGCTCCATCCATCTTCCCATCAATTTTAACCATCTTCCCTGACCCTGCTGAAGAAAAGCAGGCCCAAACCATGATGCTGCCACCACCATGTTTGACAGTGGGGATGGTGTGTTCAGGGTGATGAGCTGTGTTGCTTTTACGCCAAACATAACATTTTGCATTGTTGCCAAAAAGTTCAATTTTGGTTTCATCTGACCAGAGCACCTTCTTCCACATGTTTGGTGTGTCTCCCAGGTGGCTTGTGGCAAACTTTAAACGAAACTTTTTATGGATATCTTTAAGAAATGGCTTTCTTCTTGCCACTCTTCCATAAAGGCCAGATTTGTGCAATATACGACTGATTGTTGTCCTATGGACAGAGTCTCCCACCTCAGCTGTAGATCTCTGCAGTTCATCCAGAGTGATCATGGGCCTCTTGGCTGCATCTCTGATCAGTCTTTTCCTTGTATGAGCTGAAAGTTTAGAGGGACGGCCAGGTCTTGGTAGATTTGCAGTGGTCTGATACTCCTTCCATTTCAATATTATCGCTTGCACAGTGCTCCTTGGGATGTTTAAAGCTTGGGAAATCTTTTTGTATCCAAATCCGGCTTTAAACTTCTTCACAACAGTATCTCGGACCTGCCTGGTGTGTTCCTTGTTCTTCATGATGCTCTCTGCGCTTTTAACGGACCTCTGAGACTATCACAGTGCAGGTGCATTTATACGGAGACTTGATTACACACAGGTGGATTGTATTTATCATCATTAGTCATTTAGGTCAACATTGGATCATTCAGAGATCCTCACTGAACTTCTGGAGAGAGTTTGCTGCACTGAAAGTAAAGGGGCTGAATAATTTTGCACGCCCAATTTTTCAGTTTTTGATTTGTTAAAAAAGTTTGAAATATCCAATAAATGTCGTTCCACTTCATGATTGTGTCCCACTTGTTGTTGATTCTTCACAAAAAAATACAGTTTTATATCTTTATGTTTGAAGCCTGAAATGTGGCAAAAGGTCGCAAAGTTCAAGGGGGCCGAATACTTTCGCAAGGCACTGTAATTGCTGCAAAACAGCCTCTTCAAAACTTTTGTGAAGGTTTAAACCAGATCAAGTGTTTTGTTTCATTCAAGCCATTTTACAGTTGGAATTAAGTTCAAACTGTAATGTTGTGTTTGCGGCAATATAATATCCTGCTCTTATTTTCCCTATAAACAATGGCTTGACTTACTTTTATATTACCCTAGTAAAGTTTAGAATTTTTTGTGAAGGTTTGGTGTGGCTATTAGCCTATTATTCTACAGTCCTATGGTATGAAGGCAGTGTGCAAAGGGTGCTCCAAATGACTCTGACAGCTGACTGTTGAACTTGAGGTGTGGAAGAATGTTTTAGGCCTACCAGAATAACAAACAATATAGCCAACCCCCTGAATGCCATTATCTGTATAGCAGATGCAGTAGCCTATCTGACAAGTATGAAGAAATTCATGTCAGTGTCAGTAGCATGCTGCCGGCGTATCTCTATCTCTCTCTCTGGGGCTAGGCCTTAGCTTCTCTTCCTTTATATACAGTGTGTTTGGGAATGCATTTTGTTACGTTACAGCCTAATTCAAAAAATGTATTAAATACATGTTTCCCCTCAATCTACACACAATACCCCATAATGACAAAGCAAAAACATTTTTTCTTAATTTTAGCAAATTAATTTTAAAAAAAATATCACATTTGCATAAGTATTCTGACCCTTTACTCACGAGGTGAGATCTTGCATGGAGCCCCAGGCCGAGGGAGATTGACAGTTCTTTTGTGTTTCTTCCATTTACGAATAATCGCACCAACTGTTGTCACCTTCTCACCAAGCTGCTTGGCGATGGTCTTGTAGCCCATTCCAGCCTTGTGTAGGTCTACAATCTTGTCCCTGACATCCTTGGAGAGCTCTTTGGTGTTGGCCATGGTGGAGAGTTTGGAATCTGATTGATTGATTCCTTCTGTGGACAGGTGTCTGTTATCCTTTTATAACTAGGGGGCAGTATTTTCATTTTTGGATAAAAAACGTTCCCGTTTTAAACAGGATATTTTGTCACGACAATATGCTCGACTATGCATATAATTGAAAGCTTTGGATAGAAAACACTCTGACGTTTCCAAAACTGCAAAGATATTGTCTGTGAGTGCAACAGAACTGATGTTACAGGCGAAACCCAGATAAAAATCCAATCAGGAAGTGTCGCATTTTTTAAAACCGCCTCATGCCAATGACTCCTTCTATGGCTGTGAATGAGCTACATATGAGCTTACGTTGTCTACGTATTCCCCAAGGTGTCTACAGCATTGTGACGTCTTTTTACGCATTTATGTTGAAGAATAGCCGTAAGGGACCACATTTAGCAAGTGGTCACATGATGGCTCCCGCAGAAAATCTTGCGTAAAGTACACAAGTAGCCATTTTTCCAATCGCTTCTTATGAGAAACCAATTGTCCTGACGGATATATTATCGAATTGTTATGTGAAAAACACCTTGAGGCTTGATTCTAAACAACGTTTGCCATGTTTCTGTCGATATTATGGAGCTAATTTGGAAAAAAGTTTGGCATGACTGTATTTTCCGGTCGATTTCTCAGCCAAATGTGAAGAAAAAACGGAGCTATTTCGCCTACAAAAATAACATTTTTGGAAAAAAGGAACATTTGCTGTCTAACTGGGAGTCTCCTGAGTGAAAACATCCGAAGTTCTTCAAAGGTAAATGATTTCATTTGATTGCTTTTCTTATTTTCGTGAAAATGTTGCCTGCTGGTAGCAGAGCCTAGCCATAGCATTATGCCATGATAAACTTAAATAAATGCTTGTCTAGCGTTGGCTGTAAAGCATATTTTGAAAATCTGAGATGACAGTGTGATTACAAAAGGCTGTGTCTCAATATATTTCATTTGTGATTTTCATGAATAGGAAGATTTTCTAGGAAGATTTATGTCCGCTGCGTTATGCTAATTAGTTTGAGGCTATGGTTACGCTCCCGCATGCGGGTTTGAGAGTCATGAGAAGTTATACAGGTAACAAACTGAGATTAGGAGCACTCCCTTTAAGAGTGTGCTCCTAATCTCAGCTCCTTACCTGTATAAAAGACAGCTGGGAGCCAGAAATCTTTCTGATTGAGAGGGGGTCAAATACTAATTTCCCTCATTAAAATGCAAATCAATTTATAATTATAATTTTTGTTGTTGTTATTCTGTCTCTCACTGTTCAAATAAACCTACCATTAAAATTATAGACTGATCATTTATTTGTCAGTGGGCAAATGTACAAAAACAGCAGGGTATCAAATACTTTTTTCCCTCACTGAATACAGGCATGTGCCTTTGCAAATCATGTCCAATCAATTGAATTTACCAAAGGTGGACACCAATCAAGTTGTAGAAACATTTAAAGGATGATCAATGGAAACAAGATACACCTGGGTCTGAATACTTATGTAAAAAAAAATTTAAAATACATTTGCAAAAATAAAATAAAAACCTGTTCTAACTTCATCATTATGGGGTATTTTGTCTAGATTGCTGAGGATTTTTTAAATGGAATTAATTTTAGCATAAGGATATAACGTAACAAAATGTGAAAAAAAAGTCAAGGGGTCTGAATATTTTCTGAAGGCACTGCACAGTACCAGTCAAAAGTTTGGACACAACTACTCATTCAAGTGTTTTTCTTTATTTTTACTATTTTCTACATTGTATAATAATAGTGTAGACATCAACACTATGAAATAACACATATGGAATCATGTAGTAAGCAAAAAAGTGTTAAACAAATCCAAATATATTTTATATTTTAGATTCTTCAAAGTAGCCACCCTTTACCTTGATGACAGATTTGCATTCTCTTGGTATTCTCTCTACCAGCTTCACCTGGAATGCTTTTCCAACAGTCTTGAAGGAGTTCCCACATATGCTGAGCACTTGTTGGCTGCTTTTTCTTCATGCTGCAGTCCAACTCATCCCAAGCCATCTAAATTTGGTTGAGGTCGGGTGATTGTGGTGGCCAGGTCATCTGACGAGGTTCTCCATCACTCTCCTTCTTGGTCAAATAGCCCTTACACAGCCTGGAGGTGTGTTGGGACATTGTCCTGTTGAAAAACAAATGATAGTCCCACGAATACTGTGGTAGCCATGCTGGTTAAGTGTCCCTTGAATTCAAAATAAATCACAGACAGTGTCACCAGCAAAGCACCACCACACCATCTCACCTCCTCCTTCATGTGTCACAGTGGGAACCACATGTGAAGATCATCCGTTCACCTACTCTGCAAAAAGACACAGCAGTTGGAACCAAAAATCTCAAATTTGGACTCATCAGACCAAATTTGCCTTATACAACCCCTACCTCTTTTGCTTGTGTTTCTTGGCCCAAGCAAGTCTCTTCTTCTTATTGGTGTCCTTTAGTAGTGGTTTCTTTGCATGAATTCGACCATGAAGGCCTGATTCAAGCAGTCTCCTCTAAACAGTTGATGTTGAGATGTGTCTGTTACTTGAACTCTGTGATGCATTTATTGGGCTGCAATTTGAGGTGCAGTTCACTCTCGGTCTTCCTTTCCTGTGTTGGTCCTCATGAGTTTCTATTCAGCTTGATGGTTTTTGTGACTGTACTTGAAGGAACTTTACAAGTTCTTGAAATTTTCCCGAATTGACTGACCTTCAAGTCTTAAAGTAATGATGGACTGTCATTTCTCTTTGCTTATTTTAGCTGTTCTTGCCATAATATAGACTTGGTCTTTTAGGGCTATCTTCTGTATACAACCCCTACCTCGTCATAACACAATTGATTGGCTCAAATGTATTAAGAAGGAAAGAAATTCCACACATTAACCCAAGGTACACCTGTTAATTCAAATGCATTCCAGGTAACTTCCTCATGAAGCTGGTTGAGAGAATGCCAAGAGTGTGCAAAGCTGTCATCAAGGCAAAGAGTGGCTTCTTTGAAGAATCTCAATTTGTTTAACACTTTTTTGGTTACTACATGATTCCATATGTGTTATTTCATAGTTTTGACGTCTTCCCTATTATTCTACAATGTAGAAAATAGTCCGAACGTTTGACTGGTACTGTATGTACACTGCTCAAAAAAATAAAGGGAACACTAAAATAACACATCCTAGATCTGAATAAATGAAATATTCTTATTAAATGCTTTTTTCTTTACATAGTTGAATGTGCTGACAACAAAATCACACCAAAATTATCAATGGAAATCAAATTTATCAACCCATGGAGGTCTGGATTTGGAGTCACACTCAAAATTAAAGGGGAAAACCACACTACAGGCTGATCCAACTTCCAACATCCAACTGATGTAATGTCCTTAAAACAAGTCAAAATGAGGCTCAGTAGTGTGTGTGTGGCCTCCACGTGCCTGTATGACCTCCCTACAACGCCTGGGCATGCTCCTGATGAGGTGGCGGATGGTCTCCGGAGGGATCTCCTCCCAGACCTGGACTAAAGCATCCGCCAACTCCTGGACAGTCTGTGGTGCAACGTGGCGTTGGTGGATGGAGCGAGACATGTTGTCCCAGATGTGCTCAATTGGATTCAGGTCTGGGGAACGGGCGGGCCAGTCCATAGCATCAATGCCTTCCTCTTGCAGGAACTGCTGACACACTCCAGCCACATGAGGTCTAGCATTGTCTTGCATTAGGAGGAACCCAGGGCCAACCGCACCAGCATATGGTCTCAAGGGGTCTGAGGATCTCATCTCGGTACCTAATGGCAGTCAGGCTACCTCTGGCGAGCACATGGAGGGCTGTGCGGCCCCCCAAAGAAATGCCACCCCACACCATGACTGACCCACCGCCAAACCGGTCATGCTGGAGGATGTTGCAGGCAGCAGAACGTTCTCCAAGGCGTCTCCAGACTTTGTCACATCTGTCACATGTGCTCAGTGTGAACCTGCTTTCATCTGTGAAGAGCACAGGGCGCCAGTGGTGAATTTGCCAATCTTGGTGTTCTCTGGCAAATTCCAAACGTCCTGCACGGTGTTGGGCTGTAAGCACAACCCCCACCTGTGGATGTCGGGCCCTCATACCACCCTCATGGAGTCTGTTTCTGACCGTTTGAGCAGACACATGCACATTTGTGGCCTGCTGGAGGTCATTTTGCCGGGCTCTGGCAGTGCTCCTCCTGCTCCTCCTTGCACAAAGGTGGAGGTAGCGGTCTTGCTGCTGGGTTGCCTATAATTAGTTATAGGCTGTTTTTAAGGACATGTAAATGTTGCTCTTCTGAAAAGTTAAGAAGCAATCTAGCTGATTGTTTTTTAATCAAAACTTTGCTTTAGTTTTTAGGGTGACGTACATGGTGCTGATAGAGCACAGTGGAGATTTCACGTGAACCTGTCACTTCTTGGTCAAAAGCATTTGAACTTTTATGTTGATTATGGTATAGATTGATTTAAAAAAAAATCCACCTGGCTACCCCTACCCCGGTGAACAGCCCTGTGCTCCCCACAGCAACACGCCCAAACCTCTCCCTCTTCTCCTTCACCCAAATCCAGATAGCTGATGTTCTGAGCTGCAAAATCTGTACCCCTACAAATCAGCCGGGCTAGACAATCTGGAAATGATCTGCCCGAAATTATTGCAACCCCTATTACTAGCCTGTTCAACCTCTCTTTCATGTCATCTGAGATTCCCATAGATTGGAAAGCTGCCCGCGGTCATCCCCCTCTTCAAATGGGGAGACACTCTAGACCCAAACTGCTACAGACCTATATCTATTCTACCCTGCCTTTGAAAGCCAAGTTAACAAACAGATTACCGACCAATTCGAATCTCACCATACCTTCTCCGCTATGCAATCTGGTTTCAGAGCTGGTCATGGCTGCACCTCAGCCACACTCAAGGTCCTAAACAATATCATAACCGCCATCGATAAGCGACATTACTGTGCAGCCGTATTCATCGACCTGGCTAAGGCGTTCGACTGCCAATTACAACATTCTTATTGGCAGACTCAACAGCGTTGAATTCTCAAATGATTGCCTCGCCTGGTTCACCAATTACTTCTCAGACAGAGTTCAGTGTGTCAATTCGGAGGGCCTGTTTTCCTGACCTCTGGCAGTCTCTATGGGGGTACCACAGGGTTCAATTCTCGGGCCGACTCTTTTCTCAATGATGTCGCTCTTGCTGCTGGTGAGTCTCTGATCCACCTCTACTCAGACGACACCATTCTGTATACTTCTGGCCCTTCTTTGGACACTGTGTTAACTAACCTCCAGATGAGCTTCAATGTCATACAACTCTCCTTCTGTGGCCTCCAACTGCTCTGAAATGCAAGTAAAACTAAATGCATGCTCTTCAACCGATCGCTGCCCGCACCTGCCCGCCCGTCCAGCATCACTACTCTGGACGGTTCTGACTTAGAATATGTGGACAACTACAAATACCTAGGTGTCTTGTTAGACTGTAAACTCTCCTCCCAGCCTCACATTAAACATCTCCAATCCAAAATTTAATCTAGAATCGGCTTCTTTTCACAACAAAGCATCCTTCACTCATGCTGCCAAACATATCCTTGTAAAACTGACCATCCTACCGATCCTCGAATTCGGCGATGTCATTTATAAAATAGGCTCCAACACTCAACAAATTGGATGCAATCTATCACAGTGCCATCCGTTTTGTCACCAATGCCCCAAATATTACCCACCGCTGAGACCTATATGATCTCGTTGGCTGGCCCTTGCTTCATACTTGTCGCCAAACCCACTGGCTCCAGGTCATCTACAAGTCTCTGCTAGGTAAAGCCCCGCCTTATCTCAGCTCACTGGTCACCATAGCAGCACCCACCCGTAGCACGCGCTCCAGCAGGTATATCTCACTGGTCACCCCCAAAGCCAATTCTTCCTTTGGCCGCCTCTCCTTCCAGTTCTCTGCTGCCAATGACTGGAACGAACTGCACAAATCTCTGAAGCTGGAGACTCTTACCCCCCTCACTAGCTTTAAGCACCAGCTGTCAGAGCAGCCCACAGATCACTGCACCTGGACATAGCTCATCTGTGAAATAGCCCATCCAATCTACCTCATCCCGGCAGGGTAGCCTAGTGGTTAGAGCATTGGAGTAGTAACCAGAAGGTTGCAAGTTCAAACCCCTGAGCTGACAATGTGCAAATCTGTTGTTCTGCCCCTGAACAGGCAGTTAACCCACTGTTCCTAGGCTGTCATTGAAAATAAGAACTTGTTCTTAACTTACTTGCCTAGTTAAATAAAATTTAAAAATCCCCATACTGTATTTATTTATTTATCTTGCTCCTTTCCACCCCAATATCTCACCTTGCACATTCATCTTCTGGACATCCTACCATTCCAGTGTTTAATTTCTAAATTGTAATTACTTTGCCACCATGGCCTATTTATTGCCTTACCTCTCTTATCCTACCTCATTTGCACATGCTGTATATAGATTTTTCTACTGTATTATTGATTGTTTGTTTATTCCATGTGTAACTCTGTGATGTTGTATGTGTCGAACTGCTTTGCTTTATCTTGGCCAGGTCGCAGTTGCAATTGAGACCTTGTTCTCAACTAGCCTACCTGGTTAAATAAAAAAATAAAAACACAATTCATTATAATTCCAATACAAGAACTCAATTGACGCCCCTGGGTTGATTTCATCATAGACATAGATACATTCGATTATGCTTTTCTTGTAGCCTATTTGATTTCATGGTTGTAAATGGAACTGTATGTATTGGAAACGTGTTTGAATTTGATTCACAGAAGTGTATTGTGCCATATCACAATCTGTTGCTGAACTCATGAGCAGCATGACTTTCCATGTTTGAAGCAGGCCTACAGTTCTATTTTTTTTAAGAGATTGTGTCATGTCTTTATAGATTTTGTTCTGTTTACATGGCCTACTACTTGATATCGCTGTTTTGTTCTATTTACATTCATTCGTTTGCGTTCACATTTGTGTCGGTATTCTAACCAAACTGCTATTCAGTATTTTTGTTTGTATGCATGAATAACTAGGCTACTACTTTCAGCATGTAGTTTGCATTGTTTTGGGAAGACAACTGTGTGTATTGTTGCATTCACATAGGCTGTTTGTATAGGTGAATTACCCCATCTATCTTTTTGCATATATTCATTACCAAAACGGCCTTGCTTTAGCATGTAGGTCGCTGTCCATTGTGCTGTTAGCGCAGCAGGGATTGGCACGAAATCTGTAGCCTACCTGTCACATCAAAAGCAGTCAATGATTTGGGAGTGAAGGCATTTGAACTTTATGTTTATTATGGTATAGCTTGATATAAACAGAATTCAATATAATTCCAACACAACAACCCTCAAAATTGTGCCCCCTCACTGATTTCAACTACAGTGACTTAATGGCGCCGAGTCTGGGGGTGTTGGCTAGGGAGCTAGGTGTTGGGTGTTGAGTGGATGAGGGAGCTTTGACATCTGAAAGCATAACATACTTGTCAAATTCTGCAAACCGTAATCTGTAAAAAAGAGAACCTTTTCCATTCATCACACACACACACACACACACACACACACACACACACACACACACACACACACACACACACACACACACACACACACACACACACAATCATATCATTTGTTATTATGTCAGAGGCAATTATACAATTTCCCCTCCTACCTAAGTGGTCTCAGCTCTGGCCCCCTGAGACACAGTGATTTTCATTAGAGCCCATTATGTTCATGATTAATTTATTCAGTGTTTATTTTTGTTGACTGGACACTCAGCTTCCCTATGTGTTAAACCAGGCAGTTTGTTATGAATCACCTCATCACAGGCCTTTTCCATGAACAACGTGCCTGTATGATCAGTAGTAGTCTGTCTCTTGGTTACCTCATGTAAATAATGCATGGAAGCTGTCTAGAATCATTAGGTACATTTCAGAGAATTCAAGTAAGAGCTTTACAACATTCTGCTTTAAAAAGGAGCATTTTACGTGTGTAGCTTTTTTTCTGTTAGTGAATCAATATGTGAATTGAATGAGAGCTGCGGATAGTGTAGAGAGGAGCTGTGGGGGAGGGGCCGTCTGTCTCATCATAATGAAATAAGAGACCATACTGCCATTTCCCAGAAGTCATGTGACTGGTTGCCATGGGAATGGTGCAGAGAAACCCACTTCACCCATCATTGGGCTGTTGCAATCTTGGCTCCAGAATTACGGTCACCTCTGAGACAAGAGGTTATATTTCATTGCCAGACTTCTCCCTTTTTTCCGCCACATGCTCCAAAAAACGAATAATCAACTGTTTTCTTTGGATGGTCAGTGACTAAAGAGAGTTTAACTGGATTACTCCCTGATGGGGTAGCCGCACAGGATGTCCTTATCTCTTCGTATCAACACACTTTGTTGTCATTGTGCTTTTAGTCCTCTGAAGTGTTTGCCTGCCCTATGCACCTCTCCCTCAAATCTCTGTAAAATGTGCTTTGGAGCCCCAGACATTTTCCTTTAGGAGATTTGTGCATTGCATAATTATGGTCTGCTGTAAATGACCTATTTTCCCTGAACGATTGCCTAACTTGTTCTGTGTTCAGAGAAGGGAGAGAGCAGCAGATTGCATCCATATTACTCAGAAATTCACAACAGTTGAGATAACGTGTTCTTTTGAGAAGCCGATGACAAATAATTCCTATCCAAATTACTTCTTATTCAACACGTCCAGAAGAGTTATCATATTCAAGATAATTGCCTTTGGATGAACTTTTATTTTAATAAGCAGTTTATCAGTATCATACTAAATGTGACGATCTTAGTGTGTTGTTTTCTGAATTTTGGAGGTGAGAGAAAATGCAATGAACTATAAGTGGGACAACTGGAAATAGTAACTGAGATGCAAATCAAATTGCCTTCTCCCTGAATCTAAATAACCTGCCGGGAAATATTTGCATTGTGTGATTTAGTTGACACTTATACCCAGCGACAAGCCATGACACAGTGTAGAGGCGTAAATGCATAATAACAGGAGAACATTTGAAAGCCAAGTTTGAACACAATTAAGACATTTCTGTAATGCTCAGAAGTCATTACCTGCCAAAATGTAACATCAATTGGTTAACCGTTGATGTGAGTATAAATGCCTATTACGTTAAAAATTTCACAAGCCTAAAATGACATACCCAAATCTAACTTCCTGTAGCTCAGGCCCTGAAGCAAGGATATGCATATTCCTGGTACCATTTGAAAGGAAACACTTTGAAGTTTATGGAATGTCGTAGAATATAACACAATAGATCTGGTAAAAGAGAAGACAAAGAACAAAACAACTGTTATTATTCCAGCCCAGGTGCAATTTAGATTTTGGCCACTAGATTGCGTCAGTGTATGTGCAAAGTTTTAGACTGATCCAATGAACCATTGCATCTCTGTTCAAAATGTTGTATCAAGACTGCCCAAATGTGCCTCATTTGTTTATTTATAACTTTTCATGTTCAAAATTGTGCACTCTCCTCAAACAATAGCATGGTATTCTTTCACTGTAATATCTACTGTAAATTGGACAGTGCAGTTAGATTAAACAGTGATCATTCCCTGGCAGACTAACAGTAATACTTTTGTTTTACGTAGCCTAGTAACTCCCCAAGTACCATTTTTGCATCTGGCACCTACACAAGGGGTCTGTTCTGTAGTTGCAGCTTGGCTTCAGCCTTCTGATTGTTGGCATCAGGTGTAACCATGCTCCTCACACCCACACTGGGTCTGCAGTAGACGGCTGGTGTAGAGCTACAAAGTGGTCACCTCAGGAGGATCAACACCCACGCCTCGCAACACTGTGGAAATGTCTGTACCATGCCAGGAACATCTGACAAAAGAACCAAACAAACCAAAATCTCCAAACCCACTCTAAAAACAGTACAGGACTGCATGTACTACTGGGTATGGCCATTTGGTAAAGGACATAATGAACGTTGGTTGTGATCAATGGGGTTATGACATGTTTAGTAGCAGGATGTTCGATCATCCGGTTTCATTGTGATGAGGATAAAAAGCTGTCTGATATCTCCAACACAAAGGCCTAGACATAGAGAAATGTAAATGAGCTTTTTCCTCATCTCTGTAATGTAGTCAGATATTACATATTTGTCACTCACCTGTTAACTGTTTTGAGGACGCTGTAAATAAACCTTTTTGTCAGGGCGCACACCAAAACTGTCCTGTGTTTTGACTGTGGATCTGATGAGATTAAATAGTGAGTCTCGATGCACATACACTCTGCATAAATATAAAATGTTTTTGGAACGAAGCCATAGCTTAGGGGTTGCCTGACGCAGAGGCTGTGTGCGGAATAGTGAATGTGCCATCATGACTCTATTATCTGTTCCATAACCAACCTCTCCGGCTGGAACATAGTGTACTGTGCCAGTGTGGGTGCTAGTCTCAGACCTCTCTCATTTAAGACAGAATGTTCTCCGGCTATGTGCCGGCACCACCGTTTGATGCTGCACAGTGGCAAGCCGGCCAAGTTGTAAACATTGAGAAGTAGGGCAGAGAAAAAAAGGGGTGAGGTAGCTCTCACCCTCAGGGACAGCCTGGCGTGGAGAGATGTCACAATGGGTTATCTGAGCTCTGTTAATAGACCTGCAGGGTGGCCTGTCACCCTTATGGGAGAGCTGTGTCATGCTACCCTTTTGTCATGCTACAAAAGGACCAGTGACACCTCCCATGGCCACAGGCTCCAGAGGATTAAAACTTCTTATGGCTTAGATCCCGCTAACGGGATCGATATGACAACAGCCAGTGAAAGCGCAGGGCGCCTAATTCAAAACAACAGAAATCTCATAATTAAAATTCCTCAAACATAGAAGTATTTTACACCATTTTAAAGATAAACCTGTTGTTAATCCCACCACAGTGTCCAATTTCAAAAGGCTTTACGACAAAAGCACACCAAAGGATTATGTTAGGTCTGCACCTAGTCACAGAAAAACACAGCCATTTTTCCAGCCAAAGAGAGGTGTCATGACTATGACAGTCATAAATACCTCTTCCCCCCTTTTTCCTCTCTCTACCCTACTGATGTTACATTTACAAACCCCTTGGTTAACATAGAGATTCTGGGAACATCAGTAGGTGGGGAGAAATTAACTATATTCTGGTAATCCGACCAATTGAACATACAGTATGCGGTGGTACTTAATGAATATGATGCGAGTTCAGTTGTCATCTGAGACATTCTCATCAATGATAAGATGACAAACTACAGCAGAAAGTCTACACATCAGAGTTATCGGATTCACATGGAATTGTTGTTCAATCTAAATGTTTGAATATGAAATGATTCGTGATGGGATGAAATGTGATTTTAGCTTCTAAATAAGGTTAGGGTTCTGCTCAATCAGTGGCCCGCCCCTGTGAAGGGACATGGGCTATAAAACTTTTTAAACATGCCCTTCTCTCCCTTCCTATATAAAGCCCTTGATGACAATGAAACCTCTTGTTCCGAGGATGTGAGGATGACGGTCCGATGTCAGAATGGTTCAGATAATAACTACAGAACGAAGCCACATCAGCGTGAGCTTTGGTTGCGAATGGTATGAACTTTAAACTCTTATTCACTACAGAAGTGATACCTCTTAGCCGTTGAGTTAGCAACAGCCGCTGCAAACGAGGGTTAGGAAGGAACAGACAGAGTATCCAGTCTACCACACAACGCCGTTACTACAACGTATTCAATTTACCAGCAGAGACATTCTTCAAAGGACAAAGGACTCAGTTGGGCAACACGGCCTTCTATCTACCACCAACCTACCAAAGCGCAGCTCAGAGTATATATTTATTGCATTTTCCTTTTCCAAATGGGCGGTAATTTAGAATGCATAAGCTACTGTATTTGCGATAGCACAGCTTTGCCCTTTGTTCCTTAGTCTTCCCGCTCTTTCACTCAAACCCAGCCCCTTTTCTTTTGTGTAACCATCTGTCATATCTGTTCTGCCCGCTAGGGACGTTTTCCTTTATGACGTCATTTGTAATCAAGTTATAATTTAAATATGTGTATGTGTAATTGTGTGATTAGTTAGGTATTTCGTAAATAAATAATTAAACCCAATTTTGTATTGCTGATTCAACTTGTTAGCCAGGGTTCGTGCAGATAATCAAGAATTTACAATTTTCAGATTAGACTGAATTGAGGTGATGATTAATATTGACTGCTATTGATGTAAAATATGACTAGGTCTTTAAGAGTTTATTCAGAAGATAACAGCTCTATAAATATTATTTTGTGGTGCCCCGACTCTCTAGTTAATTACATTTACATGATTAGATCAATTAGGTCATATTAATTACTAAGAAATTATTTTATAGAATAGCATGTCATATCACTTAATCCGGCATAGCCAAAGACACGACAGGGGAGTCACAAAAAGCAGAAATAAAGATAAAATGAATCACTAACCTTTGATGATCCTCATAAGATGACACTCATAGGACTTCATGTTACACAATACATGTATGTTTTGTTCGATAAAATTCATATTTACATCCAAAATCTCAGTTTACATTGGCACGTTACGTTCAGTAAAGTTTTTCTTTCAAAACATCCGGTGATTTTGCAGAGAGTCACATCAATTTACAGAAATACTCATAATAAACATTGATAAAAGATACAACTGTTATGCATGGAACTTTAGGCAACCGCTGTGTCAGATTTCAAAAAAGCTTTACCGACCGAAAAAGCACACCATGCAATAATCTGAGTACAGCGCTCAGACAACAAAACAAGCCATGTTGTGGAGGCAACAAAGTTAAAAATAGCATTATAAATATTCACTTATCTTTGACGATCTTCATCATAATATACTCCCAGGAATCCCAGTTCCACAAATGTTTGATTTGTTCGATAAAGTCCATAATTTATGTCCAAATACCCCCTTTTTGTTCACGAGTTTAGTACACATTCCAAACTCACGACGCGCGGGCAAGTCCAGGCGAAAGTTCAGAAGAAAAGTCATATTACAGTTCGTAGAAACATGTCAAACAAAGTATAGAATCAATCTTTAGGATGTTTTTTACATAAATCTTCAATAATGTTCCAACCGGAGAATTCCTTTGTCTGTAGAAATGCAATGGAATGCAAGCTAACTCTCACGTGAGCACACTTGATCAGCTCATGCCACTCTGGCAGAACTCTGACTCATTCAGCTCCCATTCCCCCCTCCTTCACAGTAGAAGCCTCAAACAAGGTTCTAAAGACTGTTGACATCTAGTGGAAGCCCTAGGAAGTGCAATATGACCCCATAGACACTGTATATTCGATAGGCAATGACTTGAAAAACTACAAACCTCAGATTTCCCACTTCCTGGTTGGATTTTTTCCCAGGTTTTTGCCTGCCATATGAGTTATGTTATACTCACAGACATCATTCAAACAGTTTTAGAAACTTCAGAGTGTTTTATATCCAAATCTACTAATAATATGCACATATTAGCAACTGGGCCTGAGTAGCAGGCAGTTTACTCTGGGCATCTTATTCATCCAAGCTACTCAATACTGCCCCCAGCCATAAGAAGTTAAACAAGACTACAGCCCCATGTAGCAGCACTCTCCCACACTGCATTCTATGCCCACAGCACAGTTATCGTGGCTGGGTGTGTAGGTTTAGCTCACTGAATGGCGTCGACAGGTGTGAAAACTGCTATTGGTCTATGGGAGAGTCTTGTTGTTGATGTGCCCAGCACAAGACCAGGATACTGGAGACGTCTTTAGAAAGTATTCACACCCCTTGACTTGTTACAGTCTGAGATTTTGTTTCACTGGCTTACACACAATACACCATAATATCAAAGTGGAATTATGTTTTATAATTTTTCACAACAAAAAAAGCAGACATTGAATATCCCCTTGAGCCTGGTGAAGTTATAATACTTTGGATGGTGCATCAATACACCCAGTCACTAGAAAGATGCAGGCGTTCTTCCTAACTCAGTTGCCGGAGAGGAAGGAAACTGCTCAGGGATTTCACCCTGAGACCAATGGTGACTTTAAAACAGTCACAGATTTAGGAGAAAGAAGGAATCTGAGGATGGAGCAACAACATTTGAGTTACTCCAAAATTCTAACCTAAATGAAAGAGTGAAAAGAAGCCTGTACAGAATTAAGTATTCCAAAACATGCATCCTGTTTGCAATAAGGCACTAAAATAAATTTGCAAAAAATGTGGCAAAGAAATTAACTTTATGTCCTGAATACAAAGTGTTCTGTTTGGGGCAAATCCAACACAACATATCACTGAGTACCACTATTAATATTTTTATGCATGGTGGTGGCTGCATCATGTTATGGGTATGCATGGCATCGGCAAGATCTAGGGAGTTTTTTAGGATAAAAATAAACAGAATAGAGCTAAGCACAGGCACAATCCAAGAGGAAAACCTGGTTCAATATGCTTTCCAACAGACACTGGGAGACAAATTCACCATTCAGCAGGATTATAACCTAAAACAGAAGGCCAAATACACAATGTAGTTATTTACCAAGATGACACTGAATGTTTCTGAGTGGCCTAGTAACAGTTTTCACTTAAATCATCTTTAAAATCTATGGCGAGACTTTAAAATGGCTGTCTAGCAATGGTCAACAATCTTGAAGAATTTTTAAAACAATAATGTGCAAATATTGCTCATTCTAGGTGTGCAAAGCTCTTAGCGACTTAGCCAGAAAGACTCACAGCTGTAATCGCTGCCAAAGGTGATTCTAGCATGTGTTGACTCAGGGAAGTCATGTAAATGAGATATTTCTGTCTTTCATTTTCAATACATTTGCTAAAATTTCTAAAATCATGTTTTCACTTTATCATTATGGGGTATTGTGTGTAGATAGATGAAGAGAAAAAATGAATTCAGACTGTAGCACAACTACATTTGGAATAAGTCAACTGGTGTGTATACTTTCTGAAGGCACAGTGGCTTGCGAAAGTATTCACCCTCTTGGCATTTTTCCTATTTTGTTGCCTTACAACCTGGAATTAAAATAGATTTTGGGGGGGTTTGTATCATTTGATTTACACAACATGCTTACCACTTTAAAAAAAAACAAGCCTGAAACGCTTTCTAAAGACTGATGACATCTAATGGAAGCCCTAGGAACTGCATTCTGGGAAGTTTTCCTTTTATATTCCCATTGCCAGCCATTGTAATCAGTGGTGAGCTGAAAAAAAAAATATTGATGGATTTCCCTCTGGTTTTTGCCTGCCATATCAGTTCTGTTATACTCACAGACATTATTTTAACAGTTTTGGAAACGCTGCATTGTGATCCAATACAATCAATTATATGCATATCCTAGCTTGTGGGTCTGAGTAACAGGCAGTTTACTTTGGGCAACTCATTCATCCAAACTTCCGGATACTGCCCCCTATCCCGAAGAAGTTTTATGTACTTAACTAATTATGTGACTTCTGAAGGCAATTGGTTGCATTTAGGGGCTTCATAGCAAATGGGGTGATGCACCCACCACCTTTTAGTTTACATTTTCTTTAACAATTACATTTTTTTCATTTCACTTCTCCAATTTGGACTATTTTGTGTATGTCCATTACATGAAATCCAAATAAAAATCCATTTAAATTACATGTAAATTACACGTAATGCAACAAAATAGGAACAACGCCAAGGGGGTGAATACTTTTGCAAGGCACTGTATAAAATGGATATCTGGATTTAGCAGCTTTTACTGAAGTGTTGTGCTTTGTGAGTTGTGTATTGTGACGAGAAAACTATTGAATCCATTTGCTATGTATGACTATGGAATTTTCACAATGCTGCAGTGAGTTTAACGGAAATATGGTTTTTGGATTTGGTTTTTTTGGCAGTCAAAAGCAGAAATTCAATCAATCCCGCACTGGGGTAAAGCTGCTCAAGGGATGAATAACATTGTGACTACTGTGCCACATTGATTGAATGCTGCATCTAATCTCAAGGATATTGGCCTTCCCTATGTTATTGTGTGTCCAGGCAGCTGTGATTACAGTTGACCCTAAACCTTTAACCTACAACTTCTCAGATCACTAATCTCAAGTGCAAACCCATTTCAGTTTTACAGTGTAGCCATAGCTCATCATACAGCAAACATGCCTCAACGTTTTTGTATCGTCTTGCTAAGCCTGACCCAGCATACGTTCCATTGTGTTTTCCTTAATGACACATACATAGGTCCTGATGCTTTTGCAGCATGTCAAGGGAGGTCGTCGACCTCTGATCCCCTTTTACCGATGGCTCAGGGAGATAAAGCCGATGAGGCGAGGCTGATGGTCTCGGGGCTGGTGACTCTGAACCCGGTTACCTCCATAAGCAGGCCAGCCCACTAAGCCTTTGGTTCCTGGAACGGACTCACACACATGCCCTGTCACCATTAACTCAGAGGATCCTACGGCACACAACAACACTATTTATAGTCCCCTGTCCACCTCTAAGGAGAGACAACAAAAGAGTGTGGTAAACCCATTGTGACCAAGGACATTGTACTCCCAGGATGGAATCTGGTAATGGATGAATGTTGTTGATGGGATTAGAGGGATCTTTCCATAATGCCTTCAGGACATCCCTTATTCAACCTGTAACACAAATACCAAACATTGGATTTGACTTGGGACTAGAGTTTGATATGGACAAAGCTATGTAAATTAGCTGGTCTGTTGGTCCTTTCCTTTTACGTGCATCTAAGCTACTGTGTATAATTATATGGTGGGTTCGTAAATTAACTAGAGACAGATGGTAAAAAACAACTAAGGAAGTTATAGTGTAATTTGAGGTAGTGGCGCTAATCCTCTGACTGTGTTCTGTCTGTCCCTAACACTCCAATTCACATCCAGACATGATGAGGACCTTGGCTCAACAAAGCCCATATTAAACATGTCCACATATCAGGACTGCTTAGGCCCAAACATGACTATATATCCTGATTAATGGCAGTATTAAAAAGTACTTTGTGTCAGCCTGATAGCAACACAGGATTATGGTTCTATGGTCTCATTTAGAACCATCAGAAAAATCTGGTCTCCAGTTTCGGTCTCTGTACTTACTGAACGGATGCAAGACTAAGGAGTAGCTGAAGAGAGAGGGAGAACTACCATAGTGAAAATGAAGATTGCCAAATGACTTGCCTGAAATAACCTAGACTGCTGCATGCATAATATACCAGAAAAAAGAAACAGTGAGTGTCTTGACCTCTGGAACTTTCAAACATGCTGCTCATCCTGCTGCATCGCCCCATCTAATGAATATTTCAAGTGATTACTAATGAGGAACTTATCTATGTCACTGCACTTCAGGCTATCATAGTCTGCAGGAAGATTTTTTTAGCTTCTGCTGGCCTATAAATTCATGACAAAGAACTCATGGGTTGCTTTGACACTGTGTGAAATATGATGGTGTGGGGGGGAAAGAGGGGAGCATATCAGGGGTCTTTGTGTGATTAATAAATACTTAGATTGCATACTGATCGTATTCTCCAAACAGCATTCTGAATACAAAATTAGGGTTGTATTGAAGACTGACATTGTGAGAGAGAAAAAAATAGGAGTGATGGAAGTGCTTAGCTCATTGCGCAACTTCTGTAATTTTATTCATATAAACTTCATTTGAACTTCAGCATTGTGGATCGTTTCAATTACTTATGTTTTTTCTCCTGAATATCCTACAGCAACCTCCCTTCCTCCCCTCCGTTTTCTATTTTGGATCCCTACCACATCAAAATGCTCAGTACTCTATCGGGTAGAGCATCTGTAAATTCTCTCTCACTTCCTTCTCTTACATATATCTTGTGTCGGTTTAATTATCCTTTGGCCTGTCCTCCTTTAAGATAATTATCCCTTCGCAGATCCTCTTCTCCATAAACAAACAGCAGATCTGTTGGATGCCCAGGGAGGTTCTGGGTTGCCTCGTTTTCATAATTGAATTAATAACAGAATTTCTCTGCTCTGCCCTGTCCGACACAGTCCAAGCCAGGGGTAAGCAAGTAGATTTTTTACAGAGTGGATGGTTAGGGGGGGGACAAATGTAATTTGTACACTGAAAATGTAACTAAGCCCAAAAAGAGATTGTATTTGAAAAGAGCAATCATTTCATATCTTGATTACATTGAAACAGGATCACGTGTATTTATTTTTATTTTTATATACAGTACCAGTCAAAAGTTTAGACACAACTACTCATTTAAGGGCTTTTCTTTATTTTTACTATTTTCTACATTGTAGAAATAACACATATCGAATCATGTAGTAACCAAAAAAGTGTTAAACAAATCAAAATATAAGTTATTTTATATTCTTCAAAGTAGCCACCCTTTGCCTTGATGACAGCTTTGCACACTCTTGGCATTCTCTCAACCAGCTCAACCTGGAATGCTTTTCCAACAGTCTTGAAGGAGTTCCCACATGCTGAGCACTTGTTGGCTGCTTTTGCTTCACTCTGTGGTCCAACTCATCCCAAACCATCTCAATTGGGTTTAGGTCTGGTGATTGTGGAGGCCAGATCATCTGCTGCAGCACTCTCCTTAAATGAGTAGGTGTGTCCAAACTTTTGACTGGTATTATATACTTTGTGAATAGATTCCCTAAATTAAACTGAATTCCTGAAACTGTTGTTTTCATGATGTTTTCATCACTCAGTAATAATAATAGCGACAACACCTATATGCAGATTAAGGAATTATGTAAGAGTCATTACCATAGTAAAGAGGCAGGACAGCCATGGTCCACTCCACTCCTTAGAAATAAACGTTTGGTTGTCAACATTACCCAGATTTAAAATACCTCTTTCAGATTCAAATATTGGGTGTAAAATGTTGTAGGAAAGTACTTCCCTGAGAGGTGCAGTTGGAGGGAGAGGGGCACTTGACCATTAAGGCACCTTACTGTATGTCAGTTAGCGTCATCCATAGCAATGAGGTACATTTCCTTAAGTCATCTGTAATAACGAGTTATTATGACACCATTTTTTTATAATGTCATTTTTTCATAAAACTATGCCAATGGTTGATATTATTTGATGTCTTTACCGTAGCCACAGTGTGAGACCAGGGGTCTGCCGCGAAGCCAGCTTCTCCTATCTCTGCTCTGCCAGTTTTAGTAGATGTCTTCTAAATCGACCAGAGCAGAAAATCCCCAGTGGAAATACCAGGATCAATAGCACTCGCTGCTCTTTTATGAAAGCTGGAGTATGGCCTGGATCTGTCACATGCTATTATGGTAATGTTCATTCCACAAATTCATGTTCACATACACTACATGATCAAAAGTATGTGGACACCTATCCGTCAAACATCTCATTCCAAAATCATGAGCATTAATATGGAGTTGGTCCCCACTTTGCTGCTATAACACCTTCCAATCCTCTGGGAAGGCTTTCCATTAGATTTTGGAACATTGCTGCGAGGACTTGCTTCCATTCATCCACAAGACTATTAGTGAGGTCATACACTGATGTTGGGAAATTAGGCCTGGCTCGCAGTCAGTGTTCCAATTCACCCTAAAGGTGTTCGTTGGGGTTGAGGGCTCTGTGTAGGCCAATCAAGTTATTCCACACTGATCCCGACAACCATTTCTGTATAGACTTCGCTTTGTACACGGGGGCATTGTCATGCTGAAAGAGGAAAGGGCCTTTCCCCAAACTGTTGGAAGCACAGAAAGTTGGAAGCACAGAATCGTCTAGAAAATCACTGTATGCTGTAGCGGTAAGATTTCCCTTCACTGGAATTAAGGTGCCTAGCCAGAACCATGAAAAACAGCCCCAGAACATAATTGTTGTAACCAGGTAAATAAAAAAGTATTTTACTACTGCAAAAGCTTATGACTGCTTATGTTATAATTAAGCAGTACGGCCTGAGCGGTTGTGGTATATGGCCTATATACCACGGCTAAGGGCTGTTCTTAGGCACGACGCAACACAAACACACGACTCAACACATATACCACAAACACCCAAAGTGCCTTATTGCTATTATAAACTGGTTGCAAATTTAAAAATAAATATTTTGTTATACATGTGGTATACGGTCTGATGCGCCACAGCATTCAGACGAACATTCAGGGCTAGAACTATCCAGCTTATAATTCACTATAATGCATCACTAAATTCAACATAATCACTATAATGCACTCATAATGCATCATAACCAAACACAGTTCCTTTTAAGTGAAACACTAAAAACATTTTTTTTATATATATATCTTTATTGGGAATGTTTATATTATTTTTAAAGCAAGTTAAACATTATTTTGTAAAGAATTGCAATTCTGTATATTGGGGGAAGATACACAGGCACGATAGAGTGAAAAGTAAATTGTTCAGGGATTAGCTTGAGTAGGCAGCTCCCTTTTTCATCCTGCCCTGATACTGAGTGCACTGCACATTTTTCTTCATCTCAGAACTTGGCTGAGTTCCTCCAGCATCATATTTTATTCATCCAATATCCTAATGTTCTGTTCCTCACCTTGCAGATGGCTCAACCCATTTAATCCCATTGGTCACAATAATGCCAGCAAAAAGCTTTTGTGCTTAAACAAGCTCTAGAGAAGTTAGTTGTACTTATCAACAGATGTGTCATATTATGCATTATTAAGGTGTCTAGTGTGATTTAGAGATGTTTCAAATTATTTCTCAAAATGGTCACATTTCACCAAGCTGTACATTTACAGACAAAGTCTGCATTCAACAACTTTAAAAACAAATATTTTGTTTATAAATATAATGTTTGAAGGGTTTAGTTCACATATGTGCCTTCATTTTCAATACATTGAATCCATGCTGCACATTTGTGAACAATGGGGAAATACAGTGGCTCTAATTTATGTATAAATACAGTGCATTTGGAAAGTATTCACAAAAAAAAAATCATTTTTAGAATTTTTAGCAAATGTATTAAAATAAAATGAAATATTACATTTACATAAGTATTCAGACCCTTTACTCAGTACTTTGTTGAAGCACCTTTGGCAGTGATTACAGCCTCAAGTCTTCTTGGGTGTAACGCTACAAGCTTGGCATAACTGTATTTGGGGAGTTTCTCCCATTCCTCTCTGCAGATCTTCTCAAGCTGTTTTCAGGACTCTCCAAAGATATTTGTTAGGGTTCAAGTCCGGGCTCTGGCTTGGCATCTCAAAGTCATTCAGAGACCTGTCCCAAAGCTACTCCTGTGTTGTCTCGGCTGTGTGCTTAGGGTCGTTGTCCTGTTTGAAGGTGAACCTTCACCCCAGTCTGGGGTCCTGCTCTAGAGCAGGTTTTCATCAAGGATCTCTCTGTACTTTGCTCCGTTCATTATGCTTCAATCCTGACAAGTTTCCCAGTCCCTGCCGCTGAAAAACATCCCCACAGCATGATGCTGCCATCAACATACTTCACCATAGGGATGGTGCCAGGTTTCCTCCAGACTTGTAAGGACCGACACCGGAAATGAGAAGCAGATACGGAGAGTCAACATTTAAATCAGGAACAGACAGGTAACAAAATAGGAACAGCGTCAGCACATGGGTTAACAAATACAAACGACAATTAATGCTGAAGCAGGGAATAGAGCGGGGAACTTGGTTTTTGGCTTTGTTTTTGCTCTGACATGCATTGTCAACTTTGGGAAATTATATAGACAGGTGTGTGCCTTTCCAAATCAGGTCCAATCAATTGAATTTACCACAGGTGGACTACAATCAAGTTGTAGAAATATATCAAGGATGATCAATGGAAACAGGATCTACCTGAGCTCAATTTTTAGTGTCATAGCAAAGGGTCTGAATACTTATGTAAATTAGGTTTTTCTGTTTTACATATTTTACACATTTGCAAAAATGTCTAAAACCTGTTTTTGCTTTGTCATTATGGGGTATTGTTTATAGATTGATTTGTTTTTATTTTATTTAATCAATTTTAGAATAATTCTGTCATGTAACAAAATGTGGAAAAACTTAAGAGGTCTGAATGCATTCTGAAGGCACTGTATATATTTAATCATAGCAGATGTTTTTTTTCCAGTAGATTGAAGTGGAGTTGGGTTAGGGATTTACTTGATCAAGATTATTTTACAAAGTTTTTCCATTATACATTACAAATGTTTCAATCTGTGATTCTGTCTGTAAAACGTAATATTTTGTTATTTCAGGGAGAATTAGCCATGTATAGACCGTAAACCAAGTTAGTGTAATAACTTAACAAATATTGAATGTCAATAGGTTTGTTTACTGTCACTTGCACAAGGGTAGAGCAGGTCTATTTGAGTTTTGCTGAATAGTCACAAGGGTAGACCTGGTTTATCAGAGTATTGGGATACGGCCACATGTCTAAACCTGGTTCGTATGGGTATTTGGGCTGAGATTCATTAGTAGAGCTGGTTTAAAAATAGTATTGGGACTCAGTTAAAGGTGTAGACCTGGTTTCTAGGAGACTGAAGCTGAGGTGCAGGGGTAAACCTGATGAACAGTTTATTAGTATTCAGGCTTCGGCACATATTTAGACCTTGTGACAAAACCCTCAGTGGAGTTGAAACCCATTTAACTTGTATTTTTTATTTGGTACATGGGAATTTAACCACAAAAGTAATTTGTATGTGCACTATGTCATCATGCACAGCCTTTTAACCGCAACAAGTCAATTTGATGGAAACAACTCAGGTGGGAAAATGCACACATAGTTTTATATGCAGATTTGAGAAAATTTGTATGAAATTCTGTTGCCAATTGGGTAGAAACCTAGCTAATGACTGATCATTTTAGCAGTAGCACTCATACAAAACTTGTACAAAACTTCAGCCCAGAGCTCAATGCAATCCACCATTCTTCCACTATGCTAATGTCCTGACCTGAGTCTTTATATTCAGATGATGGTACATGGCATGATATGATTGACAGTTCACAGTTTAGTTGGCATTATTCTGTGATCCTTGTCTTGATTGGCTTTGGTTAGGATTGGCCAGCTGGTGGGTACTGTAGTACAGTATGTATAGTATGCATGTTTTTATGTAGCGAGACAGAGAAATTATAAACAGTAATGATAGTACATTAATGCAAAATGAGGTTATCAAATGCTATAATATAAATATATTACAATAAGAATACAATTATTAAACATATCAATAGCAATATGCAAAAAGCATATACGTGATTAAACTATACAAATATAACAATAAGATAACAACATGAATGCCAAAAGTGGGATTCAATAACATTGCATTTAGCATGTGGAGTGTACATCAAACTGTAGATAAAACTTAGTAGGAAAGTTAGTAGGCAAAAAAATCTGCAGCATAACTAAAAAGCAGACCATGATTTGCATAAAAAACAAGTACATGAAAGGTGCAAACAATGACGTGTCAATTAACAACTACATGTAGCATCAAGAAAACAGATCCATGAATCAAAATGGCTGTTTTACTTGGACTATTGGTATTAGTGGCCAAAATACTACACAAAACAAATGGTTCTTATTGAGAGAATTCCTTTTCTGTTTCTTTCTTCAATGTGACATCATTGAGTACTCACATTTTCATTGACACATACTTTCTTGGATTGTTTTGGAGAGTTTCATCTGAGTGTTTGGGAGATGCCCGTGAACTTGCTTGTTTTATACATGGCCATAGGGTTTGAGAGAGGGCAAATCTCCCATGAATGCCCTCTCTCCACCTCCATTCCTCAGACTGGGAGAATTCTGAACAGAACAGCAGAACAATATTTGAAGTTCATAATTATTCTGATATGAATGCATGAAAGAATATTCAGACTTGAGATAAGTTGATTTAATGTGGACCCAATTCATTTGTTTACTTCAGTACATTTTTTATTGAGTCCATGTTAAATCTACTTATCTCAAGTCTGAATAGGGTCCCATGTGCTCAGCGTAGTCCTGAAGACTGGCTGAGAGGATTAAGGCAGTGTTTTGACAAGTAGGAGCCCTGGGATCACATCCACCTTCTCACATGAATACCAGTAATGAAGGCACACTTTTACATCTTACTTCTACTATAATGTACATTTCCCTAAACATTCTGAATGTAACATTGTATAATCTCACAAAGTTGCCTCGCAACTGTAGCCTATAATTAGTGCCAAAGTCTACCATAGGAAAAGTATCCACTTCCCAGTCTTCTTTAAAACGTCATTCAAAATATTGACTGAAAATTAATTAAAATGTTTATAACCCTATCAATATTCATACTATAAACCATTTGTACATTTTGCTGTGTTATTATATGAGACATACATTCTTTTTGTGTTTTGATTCTGCCTTTTACACCTAAATGTTTTTTTTTCAGAACACTCTTAAAAACACAATTATTCAGATGGAAGAACCACTTTGGGTGTTTCAGGGTACTTCCATTCTGTTTTAAAACACTTTCAGTGTATCATAACACTTACATTGGGTTTACATTCAAACACCAGATCTCAGCTTAGGTGCACTACTTTTTATGGTTTTACTACATACTGTAATTCATTTTTTGGTCTGTATATTTTAACAGTGAGGTCCCAATTGATGAAAGTTTCATGAAATTAGCTGGATTTATTCCCACATGCTTTCCACTGAAAATCTAACTGTATAGTGAATGTATATTCAATGCATCAAATACTGTACAGTGCTCTCAGAAAGCATTTACACCCCTTGACCTTTTCCACATTTTGTTGTGTTACAGCCTGAATTTAAAATAGTTTAAATTGAGATTTTGTGTCACTGGCCTACACACAATACCACATAATATCAAAGTGGAATTATGTTTTTAGAAACGTTTACAAATTCATAAAAAATGAAGAGCTGAAATTTCTTGAGTCAATAGGTATTCAACCCTTTAGTTATGGCAAGCATACAGTAAATAAATTCAGGAGTAAAAATGTGCTTTAAAAATAGGTTGGAAGGAAGGAAACTGCTAAGACATTTCACCATGAGGCCAATGATGATTTTTAAAAAGAAAACCACTCAGGGATTTCACCATGAGGTCAATTGTGACTTTAAAACAGTTACAGAGTTGATTGGCTGGGATAGGAGACAACTGAGGATGGATCAACAATGCTAACATTAATGACAGAGTGAAAAGGAAGCCTGTACAGAATAAAAAGATTCACAACATGCATCCTGTTTGCAATAAGGCACTAAAGTAATACTGCAAATAATGTGGCAAAGAATTAACTTTCTGTCCTGAATTCAAAACGTTATGTTTGGGGTTAGGGTTAGGGTTAGGGTTAGGGTTAGGGTTAGGGTTAGGGTTAGGGTTAAATCCAACATAACACATCACTGAGTACCACTCTTCATATTTTCAAGCATGGTGGTGGCTGCATCGTGTTATGGGTATGCTTGTCATCGGCAGGGACAATGGAGTATTTTTAGGATAAAAATAAATGTAATACAGCTAAGCACAGGTATATCCTAGAGGAAACCTGGTTCAATATACTTTTCCAACAGACACTGGGAGACAAAATCACCTAAAACACAAGGCAAAATATATAATGGAGTTGCTTACCAAGACGACATTGAGTGTTCCTGAGTGTCCTAGTTACAGTTTTGACTTGAATCGGATTGAAAATCTATGGCAAGACTTGAAAATGGCTGTCTCATGATGATCAACAACCAACTTGACAGAGTTTGACAATTTTTTAAAAAGAATAATGGGCAATCCAGGTGTATGAAGTTTTTAGAGACTTACCCAGAAAGATTCACAGCTGTAATCACTGCCAAAGGTGATTCGAACATGTATTGACTCTGGGGGTTGAATACTTATCTAATATAGGTATATTAGTGTTATATTTTTTTTAAAGAAAATTAAATACATTTTAGTCTCCCTCTTTGTAACACTACAAAATGTGGAAAAAGTAAAGTGGTGTGAAAACTTTCTGAAGGCACTGTATCACTGCTCTGTGAATCAATGAGAATTTGACCTGTGTATAAATGGGGATACACATAAGTCCAGCAGGTTCACAGTGTGTAAAGTACCAGAGTATCCATTAGCCAGCCCAAGTGTAACTTGGGATGTCCAGAGAAACAGCAGAGTGATAATGTAATGAAACAATTCATTTTCACACCCTCTTACTGTCATTACCACTGATGAACTGTGGTGAGAAAAGCCACCACAGAAAAAAATAACATTTGAGGACATTTCTTATCCTTCGCTCCCCTCTCTCTATTGCCCTTTTATTTGTCCTTACCAAAAGCACAAAATATCCAAGCATCCTTTTTTTAAAAACATTTTATTTCATCTTTATTTAACCAGGTAGGCCAGTTGAACCAAGTTCTCATTTACAACTGCGACCTGTCCAAGACAAAGCAGTTAGATTTGGGTATGTCATTTTAGGCGAAAATAAGGGGGCATATACTTATTAAGCAGCCTTCTCAAGTGTGAACACTCAGGGTAACATGAGGGGAGGAAAACAACCCCAAATGAAAGCAAAAAATAATAATTGTGCCAACAACACACAAACACGCATACAAGTATCTGCACACACCCACATCCAACCGCTCATGCACACGCAGACACAGGGGTAAGGATGGTGAATTGGTCATACCTTCCAGTTATGTCAAACGAGATGCATGAAGGCATTAGCCACCTCTAAACCAACAGCAAACCAGATGGGAAAATAAGTCATTCTTGTGCTTTCAGACCTACAGTACCAAAGAAAACCAGACCGGTTCATATTGACATTTTGTATTTTTATTACGGATCCCCATTAGCTGCTGCCAAGTCATCAGCTACTCTTCTTGAGGTCCAAAGAAGTGTGTTTGGAGAATTTTACTGCATTAATCACACAATATTATTATTATTTTTTTATTTTTTTATTTCACCTTTATTTAACCAGGTAGGCCAGTTGAAATAAGTTCTCATTTACAACTGCGACCTGGCTAAGATAAAGCAAAGCAGTGTGACACAAACAACAACACAGAGTTACACATGGAATAAACAAACATAATCAATGACAAAATAGGGGGAAAAAAGCAAATGGGTATTCAATCTCTATATAACTCATATATACTGTATATATTCTGTAGCTTGTCATTTTACCAGTCCAGTATCGGCTGTGTAGCCAGAGAGCACTGAGTGCAGTTGTTCTTGATGGATGACGTGGGGTAATTTTCACCTTCCGTCCTGCTCTCTGAACCTTAAAATGGTGAGTGACTTCTAGAAACATTGCTTCTGACTGGCCTGACTAGTCGTGGGGATGGGGGGTGTTCTAAAGGGAATTAGTAGAGGTCCTACGCCAACATGTTATGTCTACCATTCTGGCCCTGGGCTATTTTTTTGAGTAATTAAGTCAACTAAAAAAGGGTGCTGTAGTCTAGAGGTCTGAGCTATAGTGTAGACTGCCATCACTGTCCGCTGTAGCCCCTGAGTTAGAAGGAAAACAAGATGCAGCAGGCTAATGGAAGATAGACAGAGGCAGTTGTGTAATCCACTAAAGCGAAGGTTAAAAGTAATTGATGATAACAGATGCAGCAAAGTTCCTCTCGTTCCAGTTATCATGCAGTGTAAATTCTCTGCATGACTTTGTAGAGACACTCTATTTCATTGCTGCAGGACGTCGAGAGAGAGAGAGAGAGAATACCTGCACCAGCTGTAAATAGTGCACTATGGCTGTGAATTATAGCCCGTGTCCTGTGGTCATATTTTGCTCCCAGGTGTTCTGTCCATTCCGATGACAATCAGGTGATCCTGTAGTCATCACTGGTCAAGAGTATAACTGGGTGCAAGGGGAAGACCATCTTCTGTATTGATGATGAAAGCCATACTCTTCAAGATCTCAAACACATAATTAGCTTAATTTGTTTGTATGACATTGTAATTTCATGTTTTTATTCCACCAATCTAGAACGCTGTCTGCAAAGTTTACATGCTTTGCCTCTGCGAATGTTCCCTAGCAGCATCAGCCGCCGTAATGTGTACCATTTTGTATCATCTTGTGCCACACACTATTGATATGCAATTTTATGTAAACCCAGAGACATCATCATATTAAACGTAGCATTAAACCAAACCGTCCAGTCGTGTTTCACAGGGTCAATTGGAGCCGAAAGAGAGAAAGTCAGAGAGAGAGCATTTGGAGAGCAATCAGCCGCATTGTAATGGCAGATTAGGCCCCATAAATGTACTCTGTTATCTGCAGTGCTCCTGCTCCTGGTCTAGTTTTGCCTGTTACCAATGCTCTATAAATAGCCTTGCTGAGCGCTTAGCTCAGCTCAGCTCTGCTGCTGACACTGCCCGGAATGTACAGGCTCTCTCTTTCTCCATCTCTCTTTCTCCATCTCTCCTCCTCCCCGACTATCATTTACAATAAATCCAGAATGTCAGCCAAGGTTTTCATCTTTCCCCAGTGAAAAAGGTATCGTTGTGATATAGTTTCACTACACTGTACACTGTGAGAGCAGGATATCAGATAGCACTCTATACTGCAGATATCACTGTACCTTACACGAGTATAACATGAAAACAACTCTCAAGTCACTGTCAAGTTACTATGTACAGTATCGGCTTGAATTCAATGCTATATACGTAGGTGTTTCATCATGATAATGTTCCTACATCAAGGTAAAGACATCTTATTTTTCCTGACTCAGTCTTTACTTTTAACAAAACATTCAGTACACTCTAAGAAAAAAACGTGCTATCTATAACCTTAAAAGGTTCTTTGGCTGTCCCCATAGGGGAACCATTTGAAGGACCCTTTTTGGTTGCAGGTAGAACCCTTATGGATTCCATGTTGAACTCTTTCTACAGAGGGTTTTACATGGAACCAAAAAGGGTTTAACTGGAACCAAAAAGTGTTCTCCTATGGGGACAGCCGAAGAACCCTCTTTTTCTAAGACTGTAGGGTTCATAACTGCACAAAATAAGGCATCTTGGCCAGGTTTTGGACAATAGAGAAAGCTAGAGCTTGCCAAGAAGGATTAAAAGGTCAATTACACTCCCAAATACATTTTCAAGTAGAGGTCAACACTATTGAATGCCAATCCTGAAGATAAAATCATATTAATCCAGTTATTCAATATCCTACTATGTTTTTATGGTAGTTTTGTTTAGAATATCCATTAGAGAAGGGGTAAAAGAGCATAAAGTCATGTTGAGGTATTCAATGCATTTAGGTCAGTGTGTGGAATAATTCTCAGGACTCAACTGTAGAGGAATATTCCGTTTTGGGGATTAGTCGCTGTCTGTCTATCGGTAATTCTGAGCTCCCATCCTAGTAAACAGGCAAGGTTTGTAGCTGGCGCTATCTCTGGCATGTCACCACTAGGCACTCATAGAGCGATCTCAGACAGCAGTCTGTTTTGTGGGTTTAATCAGCTAAATTTGCCGTAGATACAGTAGTGTGTAAGAGGATCACTGTTGACATGTGATGAGGTGCAGTGATCTGACCTCTCATTTCCCCAGGGCAGGGAGCAGCTGTTCCCATATAAACATGGTATGTCTTTCTGCTTTGTTTTCCTCAAAATGTAATGAGCAATATTCAAATGGAAAGCAAGTCTGCAACTATGAGGGGGTGCTGAAATATGTAGAGTATGAAACTGTGTCCTTGATGCATGATTAATTCTCTCCTCATTCCAAAAATACCCAGTTCTATGCACTGGCTGGGTCTCTCAGTCTACTGTGGCTGGCTGTCACGACTGTTACTTTATCTGGAAATGTCCATCGAGGAAGCATCTCCTCTACTCAGCAGGATATATACCCAGAATAGTAACCTAAATTATTGTATATAGTCAATTAGTATGAGAGTTATAACCAACCGCTTTTACATTTTTAAGAGTGGAGAAATATTATATCTTGAATCAAATAGCTTTCAATCATGGGTATTGAACATAGTTGCTTTCCAGCATTGTAATGTGGACTACTTTGAATACAGAGGGGTATTTTGTGTCCACAGTTAGCCAAAAGCTGCATCTTAGCTGTTAAAGACGTGATTTATTAGAATACGTTAGAAGGCAGAACTGCAGGACGCAGTGGCGATTCAGTATTTTGATTTATGCTGCTTCAAGCCAACAATAGAGAGGAGTATCAATTCACAAATTCCCTTTGATTAGAGAGGGCAAGGGGAGAGAGAGAGAGTGCACTGGATGGTTTGATATTTGCAAAATGTCAGCACAAATGGTAGGGGGGACAGAGATTGTCCCAATGCTGCAAAATCACCATGTTCAAAGTGTTACATGCTGACTAGACCTGGCACACATGTGCATGTTGATGTTGTCCATCCACACCAGACACAATCAGAACACGCAGGTTGAAATATCAAAAACAACTCTGAACCAACTATATTAATTTAGGGAAAGGTCGAAATACATCCAACATTCATGGCCATTTAGCTAGCTAGCTTGCTGTTGCTAGCTAATTTGTCCTTGGATATTAACATTGGGTTGTTATTTTACCTGAAGTGCATAAGGTCCTTTTTTCTGGATCAGGTAGAATTTTGACCCATTTTGAGTCACACAAAAATGTGTATTCTCTACTCCGACAATTCCATCCACAGATAAAAGGGGAAACCTAGTTAGTTTCCAGTAACCTCTCCTTCAGTCTTCTTCTTCTTCTGTGGACTTTATATGGTGGTTGGCAACCAACTTTAAGGTGTATTACCACCACCAACTGGACTGGAGTGTGAACCTCAGTTCATCTTTCAATCACCCTAGTGGGTATATGCTCCTTAAAACCAATGAGGAGATGGGAGAGGTGGGGCTTGCAGGGAATGAAGCATAAAAAATAGAACCAAGTTCTATTTTAGCGCCTGGCTATGCAGATGCTCGTTGACGTGTGTGAGCAGTTTGGATAAAATTATTGAATAACATGTATGTGTACATTTATTTTACAACGCTCGTGCACGTAATGCAAGTGGCAGTGGTGGTTCTAGCTTGTATGGCTCCCTGGTCCAACCCCCTCACAAAAAAGTACCTTCTGCACTAACTGTAATTTTTATTCAGACATTTAGAACAACACAAATAAATAATAATAACATTTAAAACTATATAAATATAAAAATATATACAAAAATAAGACTCATAAATATCAAAAAGAAGTAACAAAGACAAATATAAACAAATTGTAGTATATAAATACAAATAAAAAAGAGAATTGAATTTTTACACTATTACCCTATTGCTAACAAAAAACACAATTATAATTAAATTGCACAAATTGTAACGGCTTTCTTCCGTCGAAGGAGAGTCGGACCAAAATGCAGCGTGATGATGATTCATGATATATTTTAATGAAGGAAAACCTATACATACAGAAACTACAAAACTAACGAAATGAAATAATGAAAACCGAAACAGCCCTATCTGGTGCAAACACAAAGACAGGAACAATCACCCACGAAAACACTCACAGAATATGGCTGCCTAAATATGGCTCCCAATCAGAGACAACGATAATCACCTGACTCTGATTGAGAACCGCCTCAGGCAGCCATAGACTACATAGACACCCCACAAAACCCCTAAGACAAAAACACACCACAATAACCCATGTCACACCCTGGCCTGACCAAATAATTAAAGAAAACACAAAATACTAAGACCAAGGCATGACACAAATCCTATATCACACAAATACACAAATAGAATAACACATTTATAAAGAAGAGAACCTGATTATTACACTAGTGCACGTCAAACAAAAAAACACACAAATTAAATTGCACAACTAATTGCATTAGTACTGTACAAAGTTAGAAGTGCACTATTTGATAGATTCCCCCGCTCCCCCTACCTCGGGCGTCCAGGTAGAAAACCAATTGCGCAAATATAACCATTTATTTATATTTATATTTATATATGTATATTTATTATACATTTAAAAAATATATATACTGTTCAGGCACCCCATGCCGCCCTGGCAAGATGCCGCCCTGGGTGGTTGCCCATGTCGCCTATGCCTAAATCCGTCACTGGCAAGCCGTGGGGTCAGCATTTTACGTCCATAATGGAGAAAACAGAAAACAGAAACACATGAAACTACATGAGTGTATTATTCTAGTGTTATTTGACTTCAGACTAATCCAGCAAAGCAATTTGATGTTAATTTTCCAATAGAGTTCATATGGATAAAAGGAAAGCTGGATCCAAGTTTGTGTATACAATGCAAAACGGCTCTGGGTTGGTTGTGTTTTTGGCTCACACTTTTCTGTTTAGAATCTCCGAGAGCTATGAGATATTTTGCTTTTCACTATCCTGTTAGTCATAGCTTTCACTGTGCCTACATGTCACTCCACATTTAATGTTTTCTGAATTAAGAAGCTTGGTATTTTGATGGTATGGTTTCAAATCATACTTAACCGACAACTGAATCTTCAAAGATAATTACAAAATTATCTTAATTATACCAACAACAAAAAAACGTTTTAATCTACCATATTATCAATAAAGGATGCACAGAAAGGAAATGACATAGAATAGGACGGCAGTATAAATCCACCTATTGCTTACCTATATATTCTCCCTTCCCCTGACTTCTACCCATGGTATCCTGGCGTTCTGTTACACTCGATTTCCTGCTTTGTTTTGCCAAAGCTGCCAGAGGATGCATTGACCTCAAAACCAAGGTCACCTTACACTCCTCCTCCGTGTTGCTGCTGAGGAGAGGAATGCTGCCATGTTGACACACTGATGCACAGGAGGGTTTAAAGTGAGACCTCCCCTCTGTGTCACTGTGTTTATAGGTTGAAACTATCACAGGGCACTGTAGTTCACTGCTTCCAAACTACTTAGTGAAAAATCATAATATATAAATGTAAAATTTAATAGAATACAAGTTGCAAAAACAGATCACTATGCAGGCAGGTCATATATATAAAAATAAAAAAAAAAAAAAAAAACTTGTGTGTAGTTCCAGTAGTTAGCAATACCACTACATGGCAAAAAAGTAATTAAGTACTCAAAACACAACCCAGATTAGAATTTAGTTCAACTACCACCAAGCTACTGCAAAACATAGTTTAAATCATTAAGAGCTATTGAAGTGCGTGTGTGCCAATTTAATTAACATAATAAAAAATCCCCATCAAAATCCATCAGTTTAAGCTAAAGATTTCTGTTGTTTTGCATGTGCTGTGTCTCCATGCACTGCATCCGTCTATGTTGGCATTCCGCCTCTGCATTCCGCCTCTGCAGCTACAATGCTGTTTGTCAGACCTGGAGACATAAAAAAATCGGCCTTCTCATAAAAATGTCTGTAGCGTCCAAATGGTTATGACCACTCTATGCAACGATGAGACTCACAAACATGATGGTGTTCTCCCTTTTGCTCTACATCCCCCACAAGTGTCATGGGACTCTTATGAAGGTAACCCATACAAATTAATTGAAGGATGGATGTAGTTTTCTGTGTAAAAAAAGGGGGTTAAATATGTGAGCTTTTTCATATCTCCTAGATATAGGGCAGATGCAAACTCTTAAGGATTAGCCCCTTTTTAAAATGTTCGCCTAAAATGACATACCCAAATCTAACTGCCTGTAGCTCAGGCCCTGAAGCAAGGATATGCATATTCTTGGTACCATTTGAAAGGAAACACTTTGACGTTTATGGAAAGGTGAAAGGAATGTAGGAGAATATAACACAATAGATCTGGTAAAAGATAATACAAAGAAAAAAAACAACCGTTCTTTTGTATTTTTTTTGTACCATCATCTTTGAAATGCAAGAGAAAGGCCATAATGGATTATTCCAGCACAGGTGCTATTTACATTTTAGCCACTAGATGGCATCAGTGTATGTGCAAAGTTTTAGACTGCTCCAATGAACCATTGCATTTCAGTTCAAAAGTTATTTTATCAAATTATTACTATTATTATTATATATTGTTTTATACATACAGCGCTCCTAAAATTCTAAATAAAATAGCTTAATGATCCATGGTATAACCATCTTAAAACAATTCAATTTGTTATCTTAGTTTAACCATTTTAGAGGTTAATTACTAGTTGAACTACATGTAGTTCACTACTCATCAAAACACTGCAATTAAGTGATTTGTATAAACTAGGATTAGGGTAATGGATAGGGTTAGTGTTAAACCAGGATGGGTACATGAAGCTAGGGTTAGGGTTAGGGTAATGGATAGGGTTAGTGTTGAGCTTGGGTGTGGACATGAAGCTAGGTTTATTATGATACATTTTGAGAGAACAACGTTAATTGGAGTGCAATACCATGCAAGTAGGATTATGTCAATAAGACATTGCAGTTGATGTCAGTTGAAACAAAGATAATACTTGAATGTGTGTACAGTATATGAAGAGTTTATTTCCAAAATGTTATATCCATTATCAGAAATGTTGGTAAATTAGATTTTTATTGTTTTAAGAACTTGTTTTTTCACTATCTAATAATGAATGGGTTGTTCAATGACAAACATGTATTTGTTTAAAATCTATCACTTGGTTTCATTTCAGAGAGACAAATAATCCTGTTTTTGGGGAACGCTATATACAGTGGGGCAAAAAAGTATTTAGTCAGCCACCAATTGTGCAAGTTCTCCCAGAAAATCACATTGTAGGATTTTTAATTAATTAATTTGCAAATTATGGTGAAAAATAAGTATTTGGTCACCTACAAACAAGCAAGATTTCTGGCTCTCACCAACCTGTAGACATACAAGACCACTGATAATCTCCCTCGATCTGGGGCTCCATGCAAGATCTCACCCCGTGGGGTCAAAATGATCACAAGGTGAGCAAAAATCCCAGAACCACACGGGGGGACCTAGTGAATGACCTGCAGAGAGCTGGGACCAAAGTAACAAAGCCTACCATCAGTAACACACTATGCCACCAGGGACTCCTGCAGTGCCAGACGTGTCCCCCTGCTTAAGCCAATACATGTCCAGGCCCGTCTGAAGTTTGCTAGAGAGCATTTGGATGATCCAGAAGAAGATTGGGAGAATGTCATATGGTCAGATGAAACCAAAATATAACTTTTTGGTAAAAACTCAACTCGTCGTGTTTGGAGGACAAAGAATGCTGAGTTGCATCCAAAGAACACCATACCTACTGTGAAGCATGGGGGTGGAAACATCATGCTTTGGGGCTGTTTTTCTGCAAAGTGACCAGGACGACTGATCCGTGTAAAGGAAAGAATGAATGGGGCCATGTATCGTGAGTTTTTGAGTGAAAACCTCCTTCCATCAGCAAGGGCATTGAAGATGAAATGTGGCTGGGTGTTTCAGCATGACAATGATTCCAAACAGACTGCCCGGGCAAAGAAGGAGTGGCTTCGTAAGAAGCATTTCAAGGTCCTGGAGTGGCCTAGCCAGTCTCCAGATCTCAACCCCATAGAAAATCTTTGGAGGGAGTTGAAAGTCCGTGTTGCCCAGCAACAGCCCCAAAACATCCCTGCTCTAGAGGAGATCTGCATGGAGGAATGGGCCAAAATACCAGGAACAGTGTGTGAAAACCTTTTGAAGACTTACAGAAAACTTTTGACCTCTGTCATTGCCAACAAAGGGTATATAACAGTATTGAGATAAACTTTTGTTATTGACCAAATACGTATTTTCCACCATAATTTGCAAATAAATTCATTACAAATCGTACAATGTGTTTTTCTGGATTTTTTTTCTCATTTTGTCTGTCATAGTTGAAGTGTACCTATGATGAAAATTACAGGCCTCTCTCATCTTTTTAAGTGGGAAAATGTGCACAATTGTGGCTGACTAAATACTTTTTTGCCCCACTGTATCCGCCTCACTGTCTGAGAAATAAGTAGTACTGCTAGGTTTTACGCAGTCAAATGGAACAAATAACAACATTTTTAATAACGAACTGTTAAATGATACATTTGTGACATCAATCTATAAAAAAATAGACCTGTCTGTTAAACATTTACATTTCTCTTATCCAGAGCAACTTACTGTGCATTCATCTTAATATAGCTGGTTGAGAGCCACATATCCGAGTAAAATATATAGGATACGAACATTCCATTCCAGCTAAACAATGGAAAAAACAAAGTGTTTTGAAAAAACTTTTTTTTTTTAAATTCACATCTAAAATCTATGAATAAAACAAATCTGAGAACAGTAATATTTTACACACAGATGTATTGCTTATTGCTTACCCATAAGCAATAATTTCTGATGACAAAACACAAACGTGAAAAATTGTTGGATATACATCTTCATGTGGTCTCATACCCCTTCAAATAAAGTATTTCCAAAGCAAATATGGAGATGTGAATAAGTTCTCCCCTCCTCAACCCCATGTTGTTATTCTTTGTGCTTTTCCTTAGTCTTTCATCATGTCCAAGCTAGAGGATGATTAATACTACTTCTCTACCTTGATAAAACAAACCACAGCTTCTGCTTACTCTATATACAGTGTACATAAAAACCATAACAGAAACATGTAGTCAATCCGACCCTAATGAATCAGAAGAGAAGACACTATAGTCTGGCGGTTTGGTCCTTTGGGGGAAGATAATCAATTACCGTAACATGGATGTCAATTGTCTGTCTCCCCAGTCGTCTGCCCAGCCCCCTCGGCCTTGATTAGGAATCAGTGGAAGCTGCTGAGCAGAGGACGGCTCATAATAATGGCTGGAACAGAGCAAATGGAATGGCATCAAACCATATGTTTGATGTATTTGATACCATTCCACTGATTCCACTCCAGCGATTACCACAAGCCCGTCCTCCCCAATTAAGGTGCCACCAACCTCCTGTGTTAGGAATCATAAGGACTGGAGGGAATTACCTTTCAAGGAACGTGCACATAGCATGCTGTTCCACATGGATTATTATATCACCATTGGCAATTATGGAATTCAACTCCCTGTGAAGGATCTGAGTCCAATGAAATTGACACAAAAAAAGAAAATTGAGAATGAAAGTAATACAACATGGACTATGACTTCATACATTTACAGATGAGCTAGTTTGCTACAGCAGGAAAACAGTCCTGCAGCAACATGAAATGGGAAATATCATGTGGATTATAATTTATTTACATTTTTGTAGGGGTTGAGAATTTTTTGGGAAATTTTAAAAAGGAAATTACAAACTTCTGAAATATTTTTAAACCTCAAATACACAACACATTTTAATTGTCTCCTTCAACAGGTGATCGAATTTAAATCCTACATCTGTATCAACACTAACAAAATCCAACTATATGCACACTGGTAAGATAAATGTTGACTTGTTCCAAAGACCTGTCATCATCAAAAATGCTCTCAGTATATTCCCCAAACTGGGTCACTGTGATGGAAATGTTTCCATGCTCTCACTCCAGGATAAAGAAAATGTCTGAGGCAGATATTTAATGCCTGGAGGGGTTAGAGTATGGTGTGATATCATCCTCATTCGTCATCTGAGCAGGCTTGTTGGTTTTTGGCTTATATCCTCACTACGTTCTGTCTGCACATGTATGACAGAATCCACATTCAACCAGAAAATTATAGACAACATTTTCGGAAGCAGGCCATCAGTGTGCACACATTTTATCAGCTTGATCAGTGAGTCTCAATTAAAATGGGGGAATTTTTCTAACAAGAACGGAAATACATCTCTCAAGCTTTGTGGCTTCCCAACATCAAGACTGGACAGTTAAATTACTCCCTTTGTGTGTGTGAGAGAGATGTATGGATGTTGAATGGTGACAGATACTGTGTCTGATGTTAATTAAGTTGTGTGTTAAAGATATTCTCAACGTGTCTCGGCTACATGGCCTCTCCAGGTCATTTTAGCTTGAACAGCACTTCATAATGAACAATGTGGATAAGTTCATGTACTACACACCATCAAGGCCTTTTATCAATCTCAGCACAACTTGCAGTGTTTACCGATTTTTCTTTGCATTTCATAAGGGGAGCCAACATCACTAAGGAAAAACTATATTTAAGGGCAAATTATTAAGCGAGAATACTATAATATCCAAATACAGAATTTACATGAAGTACTTACAGTTGAAATCAGAAGTTCGCATACACTTAGGTTGGAGTCATTAAAACTCGTTTTTCAACCACTCCACAAATTTCTTGTTAACAAATTATAGTTTTGGTCGGTTAGGACATCTACTTTGTGCATGACACAAGTCATTTTTCCAACAATTGTTTACAGACAGATTATTTCACTTATAATTCACTGTATCACAATTCCAGTGGGTCAGAAGTTTACATACACTAAGCTTGGAAAATTCCAGAAAATGATGTCATGGCTTTTGAAGATTCTGATAGCCTAATTGACATCATTTGAGTCAATTGGAGGTGTACCTGTGGATGTACAAACAATAGTACGCAAGTATAAACACCATGGGACCACACAGTCGTCATACCTCTCAGGAAGGCATTCTGTCTCCTAGAGATGAACGTACTTTGGGGCAAAAAGTGCAAATCAATCCCAGAACAATAGCAAAGGACCTTGTGAAGATGCTGGAGGAAACAGGTACAAAAGTATCTATATCCACAGTAAAACAAGTCCTATATCGACAGCCTTTAAGGCCGCTCAGCAAGAAAGAAGCCACTGCTCCAAAACCGGCATAAAAAAGCCAAACTAATGTTTGCAACAAAGATCGTACTTTTTGGAGAAATGTCCTCGTGTCTGATGAAACAAAAATAGAACTGTTTGGCCATAATGACAATTGTTATGTTTGGAAGAAGAGGGGGAGGCTTGCAAGCCCGAAGAACCCCATCCTAACCGTGAAGCACTGGGGTGGCAGCATCATGTTGTGGGGATGCTTTGCTGCAGGAGGGACTGGTGCACTTCACAAAATAGACGGCATCATGAGGCATGAACATTATGTGGATATATTGAAGCAACATATCAAGACATGAGTCAGGAAGTTAAAGCTTGGTCACAAATGGGTCTTCCAAATGGACCCTGACCCCAAGCGTACTTCCAAAGTTGTAGCAAAATGGTTTAAGTACAACAAAGTTAAGGGATTGGAGTGGCCATCACAAAGCCCTGACCTCAATCCTGTAGAATATTTGTGGGCAGAACTGAAAAAGTGTGTGCGAGCAAGGAGGCATACAAACCTGACTCAGTTACACCAGCTCTGTCAGGAGGAATGGGACAAATTTTACCCAACTTATTGTGGGAAGCTTGTGGAAGGCTACCCAAATTAAAGTTAAACAATTTAAAGGCAATGCTACCAAATTCTAATTGAGTGTATGTAAACCTCTGACCCACTCGGAATGCGATGAAAGTAATAAATCATTCACTCTACTATTATTCTGACATTTCACATTCTTAAAATAAAGTGGTGATCCTAACTTACCTAAGACAGGGAATTTTTACTAGGATAAAATGTCAGGAATTGTGAAAAACTGAGTTTAAATGTATTTGGCTAAGGTGTATGTAAACTTCTAACTACAACTGTATCTCAATGGTACATGTTATCAATTAGAACTACAATGTTAGTAAAATATTAGTGTTTTATATACTGAACATAATATTTCAGTATCTGAAGTAGTATTTTAAAAACCATTTCACTCTAAGCATGTTCTTCAGTGCCTTGTATGAATGAGATTTGTATTTATTGTGCATCCCCATTAGCTGCTGTCAAAGCAGCAGCTACTCTTCCTGGGATCCAACAATATTAAGACAGTTTACAATTTTAAAAACATTCCAATAATATCACAACAGATTTCACAACATATTAAGTGTGTGCCCTCAAGCCCCTACCCTACAATCACATCTCTACAACACAAAAGCAATGTGTACGTGTGTGTATAGTGCCTATTTTATCGTGTGTTTGTATGCGTGTGTCTGTGCCTATGATGTGTTGCTTCACAGTCCCTGCTGTTCCATAAGGTGCATTTGTATCTGGTTTTTAAAAATCGAATTTTACTTCTTGCATGAGTTACTTGATGTTGAATAGAGTTCCATGTAGTCATGGCTCTATGTAGTACTGTGCGCCTCCCATAGTCTGTTCTGGACTTGGGGACTGTGAAGAGACCTCTGGTGACATGTCTTGTGGGGTATGAATGGGTGTCCGAGCTGTGTGCCAGAAGTTTAAACAGACAGCTTCAACATGTCAATATCTCTCACAAATACAAGTAGTGATGAAGTCAGTCTCTACTCCACTTTGAGCCAGGAGAGATTAACAGGCATATTATTAATGTTAGCTCTCTGTGTACATCCAAGGGCCAGTCGTGCTGCCCTGTTCTGAGCCAATTGCCCTGTTTGTGGCACCTGACTACTTGAATAAACAGTAGTCCAGGTGCAACAAAACTAGGGCCTGTAGGACCTGCCTTGTTGATAGTCCTGTTAAGAATGCAGAACAGTGCTTTATTATGGACAGACTTCTCCCCATCCTAGCTACTGTTGTATCAATATGTTTTGACCATGAAGGTTTACATTCCAGGGTTACTCCAAGAGGTTTAGTCACCTCAACTTGCTCAATTTCCACATTATTCATTACAAAATTTAGTTGAGGTTTAGGGTTAAGTGAACGATTTGTCCTAAAAACAATGCTTTTAGTTTTTGAAATATTCAGGACTAACTTATTCCTTGCTTGTAACGACGTTCGTCTGTTGAAGGAGAGTTGGACCAAAATGCAGCGTGGTGGTTACTCATGTTCTTTAATGAAAAAATAGCGATACATGAGGTTTAGGGTTAAGTGAACGATTTGTCCTAAAAACAATGCTTTTAGTTTTTGAAATATTCAGGACTAACTTATTCCTTGCTTGTAACGGCGTTCGTCTGTTGAAGGAGAGTCGGACCAAAATGCAGCGTGGTGGTTACTCATGTTCTTTAATGAAAAAATAGCGATACATGAAATAACTAAATAAATACAAAAACAACAAACGAAACGTGAAAACCTAATTACAGCCTATCTGGTGAACACTACACAGAGACAGGAACAATCACCCACAAAATACACAGTAAAACCCAGGCTACCTAAATATGGTTCCCAATCAGAGACAACGAGAATCACCTGACTCTGATTGAGAACCGCCTCAGGCAGCCAAGCCTATGCTAGACACACCCCTAATCAGCCACAATCCCAATGCCTACAAAAACCCCAATACGACAACACAATAAACCCATGTCACACCCTGGCCTGAACAAATAATTAAAGAAAACACAAAATACTAAGACCAAGGCGTGACAGAACCCCCCCCCCAAGGTGCGGACTTCCGGACGCACCTCAAAACCATAGGGAGGGTCCGGGTGGGCGTCTGTCCATGGTGGCGGCTCCGGCTTGGGACGTGGACCCCACTCCATAAATGTCTTAGTTCCTCCCCCTTGCGTCTTGGGATAGTCCACCCTCGCCGCCGACCATGACCTCGTAGTCCTCACCCAGAACCCCACTGGACTGAGGGGCAGCTCGTGACTGAGGGGCAGCTCGGGACTGAGGCAGCTCGGGACTGAGGGGAAGCTCGGGACTGAGGGGAAGCTCGGGACTGAGGGGAAGCTCGGGAATGAGGGGAAGCTCGGGACTGAGGGGCAGCCTGGGACTGAGGGGAAGCCCGGGACTGAGGGGAAGCCCAGTACTGAGGGGAAGCCCAGTACTGAGAGGAAGCCCAGTACTGAGAGGAAGCCCAGTACTGAGATGAAGCTCAGGCAGGTAGTTGGCTCCGGCAGATCCTGGCTGGCTGGCGGATCTGGAAGAGTCTGGTTGACTGGCAGATCTGGAAGAGTCTGGTTGACTGGCAGACCTGGAAGATCATGGCTGACTGGCGGATCTAGCTGCTCTGGCTGCTCCATGCAGACTGACAGCTCTGGCTGCTCCATGTAGATTGGCAACTCTGGCTGCTCCATGCAGATTGACAGCTCTGGCTTCTCCATGCAGACTGGCAGCTCTGGCTGCTCCATGCAGACTGACATCTCTGGCTGCTCCATGCAGACTGGTAGCTTTGTGCAGACTGACAGCTCTGGCTGCTCCATGCAAACTGGCAGCTCAGGCTGTTCCATGCAAACTGACAGCTCAGGGTGCTCCATGCAGGCTGGCAGCTCTGGCTGCTCCATGCAGACTGACAGCTCAGGCTGCTCCATGCAGGCTGACAGCTCTGGCTGCTTCATGTAGACTGGCAGCTCTGGCTGCTCCATGCAGACTGGCAGCTCTAGCTGCTCTATGCAGACTGGCAGCTCTGTCTGCTCTATGAAGACTGGCAGCTCTATGCAGACTGGCAGCTCTGGCTGCTCCATGCAACCTGGCAGCTCTGGCTGCTCCATGCAGACTGACAGCTCTGGCCGCTCCATGCAGACTGGCAGCTCTGGCTGGTCCATGCAGACTGGCAGCTCTGGCTGCGTTGAACAGGCAGGAGGCTCCGGCAGCGCTGTAGAGGAGAAAGGCTCTGGAAGCGCTGAACAGGCGGGAGACTCCGACAGCGCAGAAGAGGAGGAAAACGCTGGCTGCGCTGAACAGGCGGGAGGCTCCGACAGCGCTAGAGAGAAGGATAGCTCTGGCTGTGCTGAACAGGCGGGAGGCTCCGGCAGCGCTAGAGGAAAGGAAGGCTCTGGCTGTGCTGAACAGGCGAGGTGCACTGAAGGCCTGGTGCGTGGTGCTGGAACTGGTGGTACTGGATAGAGAACATGCACAGGAAGCCTGGTGCGGGGAGCTGCTACCGGAGGACTGGTGTGTGGAGGTGGCTCTGGATAGACCGGACCGTGCAGGCGCACTGGAGCTCTTGAGCACCAAGCCTGCCCAACTTTACCTGGCTCGATGCCCACTCTAGCCCGGCCAATACGAAGAGCTGGTATGTACCGCACCGGGCTATGCACCCGCACTGGAGACACCGTGCGCTCCATAGCATAACACGGTGCCTGCCCGGTCTCTCTAGCCCCCCGGTAAGCACAGGGAGTTTGCGCAGGTCTCCTACCTGGCATCGCCATACTCCCTGTGAGCCCCCCCAATAAATTTTTGGAGGTGACTCTCAGGCTTCCATCCGCGTCGCCGTGCTGCCTCTTCATACCAGCGCCTCTCCGCTCTCGCCGCCTCCAGTTCTTCTTTGGGGCGTCGATATTCACCAGCTGTGTCCATGGTCCTCTTCCGTCCAATATCTCTTCCCAAGTCCAGAAGTCCTTTGATCGCTGCTCCTCACGATTAACAGGGAGAGTTGGCTCAGGTCTGACTCCTGACTCTGCCACTCTCTCCCTGAGCCCCCCCCAATACATTTTTGGGGCTGCTTTTCGGGCTTCCTTGCCAACCGTGTTCCCTCGTATCGTTGGCTCTTATCTCCGGCTGCCTCTGCTCTCCTAAGTGCCTCCACCTGTTCCCATGGGAGGCGATCTCTTCCGGCCAGTATCTCCTCCCAAGTGTAACAACCTTTGCCATCCAACACGTCTTCTCATGTCCATTTCTCCTTTCGCTGCTCCTGCTGTCGCTGCCTGTTACCACGCCGCTCGGTCCGGGTGTGGTGGGTGATTCTATAACGGCGTTCGTCTGTTGAAGGAGAGTCGGACCAAAATGCAGCGTGGTGGTTACTCATGTTCTTTAATGAAAAAATAGCGATACATGAAATAAATAAATAAATACAAAAACAACAAACGAAACGTGAAAACCTAATTACAGCCTATCTGGTGAACACTACACAGAGACAGGAACAATCACCCACAAAATACACAGTAAAACCCAGGCTACCTAAATATGGTTCCCAATCAGAGACAACGAGAATCACCTGACTCTGATTGAGAACCGCCTCAGGCAGCCAAGCCTATGCTAGACACACCCCTAATCAGCCACAATCCCAATGCCTACAAAAACCCCAATACGACAACACAATAAACCCATGTCACACCCTGGCCTGAACAAATAATTAAAGAAAACACAAAATACTAAGACCAAGGCGTGACATTGCTACACATTCTGAAACTAACTGCAGCTCTTTGTTAAGTGTTGCAGTCATTTCAGTCGCTGTAGTAGCTGATGTGTATATTGTTGCGTCATCCACATACATAGAGAGATTGGCTTTACTCAAAGCCAGTGGCATGTCGTTTAGTAAAGATTGACAAAAGTAAGGGGCCTAGACAGCTGCCCTGGGGAATTCCTGATTCTACCTGGATTATGTTGGAGAGGCGTCCATTAAATAACACCCTCTGTGTTCTGTTAGACAGGTAACTCTTTATCCACAATATAGCAGGGGGTGTAAAGCCACACATACATTTTTCCATGATTGATCATGTGAAAAGCTGCACTGAAGTCTAACAAAACAGCCTCCACAATATTGTTATCATCAGTTTTTTTCAGCTAATCATTTGTCATTTGTGTACATGCTGTGCTTGTTGTTGTTGTTGTTGTTGTTGTTGTTTTCCTTCCCTATAAGCGTGCTGAATGTTTGTTGTCAATTTGTTTACTGTAAAATAGCATTGTATCTCTTTTTTCCAAAAGTTTACTAAGGGCTGGTAACAGGCAGATTGGTTGGTTATTTAAGCTTGTAAAGGGGGCTTTACTATTCTTAGGTAGGGGAATAACTTTTGCTTCCCTCCAGACCTGAGGGCACAAACTTTCTAGTTGGCTTAAATTGAAATGTTGTGGATATCCTGGCGAATGTGGAGGGCAGAGATTGATATGAAGCCTCTAAAGGTTAATCACCTCTGCTAATTCTGCAGCATTTCTAATTAAGCATCTGTCATTTATCTTTCTCCAATTATCCTGTTACTAATGCATTCTCAACCCTGTGCCCTGGGTTGTTGAAATATTAGCTTGAGTGATAGGACTGCCTGCTGAAAGGTCCTGGCTCTCTGAACTCAAGAAGACTTAGGACCCAAATGCTTATTATGTCAGAATACTGTGGTAATGTGTGCAGGTAGAAAGGTTGGACAGCTTATAGTAATATAATCAGTCTCTAACCCCAAGACATCGGAGTGGATGCAAAACAATATATAGCTAGGGGGTAATTGTCAAGATGGTTAAATTCATCAAGGCTAAATGTCCTTGACAAATGGAATGTTTAGAGTAGCACATCTGAGGACAAAGTAGAGAGGTTAAGCACATAGGAAATCTGAAGAGAATGTTTCTTTCTACTAAATTGTTGTTGGTGTCATGTCCACACAACAGACAAGTTTTATTTATCAGTTACATCCCAATTCTTTCCAACAGAAGTGACTATCCTGACAGATGTTTAATGTAAAAGTGTTTGGAAATGCTCCATCCCACTGTGGTGATTTTACTGCAGAGAAACTATGAGAGAGGGCTTACTGGGAGACATAAAATGGGCTGATTCTCATTCATTTCCACATTAACTAGAACCAAGCCTTCATTAACTTTATCCATGACTGGAATGACTTCCAAAAAGACTTGGAAGAAACTCTGTGTGCCTGGCATCAAGCTTGATCAAATGAGCTGGATTTATAAGTGTTTCTGGGCCTTTTCCCCTGGTATTCTCACAATGTTTAGATGCTGTTTAGTAGATTCTCAAAGCATTTAATTAAATTTGTGTACCATATAAATCCTAAAACTTTTAAATAATAGAAAGTAGGCATGGAGAATTTACTTGGAGATTTAACTTAGTTTCTTAGTTTTGAAAATTGAAAACAATTAACATGAATGTAGACTGACAATCATCCGTGTTCTGTGACAAATATGTATATTTCACATTGCACATTTTACATTTCATGCTACTCTTGCTTTTTGACTCTTTTTGTGCTTGGTTTTCAAGGTATTAGTTATAGAGTATTTATAGTTAGATTACTCCTAACCTTAGCCATATTCATAACAGTTAAAAATGATATCTTTACATTTGAAAAATAAAAAGTATGGCAAATGTGTAATTTGCATGAGAAGAAAAACGATTTAATTGCATGTAAAACATTTGTTGTGATACAGTATGTGTGAAAATGGCATACTATAAATGTACAGTACCTTCTAAAAATGCTTGATAGATCATAGCAGCACAGACAGAAGGCACACTCTTGTCAGGCTATGGAATTCAACTGTGGGATTTTCTCCCTACGATTTATTGGTTCTCTCTACTGTGTATTAATACTTGACCACTCTAAAGTGATGCCGTGTTTCACACTTGCTTAGGGTTTTAAAATTCCTGTTATTTTCCTTAAATTAAAATCATGTTTGGAAGATTCCCAGAATCGTAAGGATTTCTGGAAAACCTGGGAACTTTTAGAAGGTTAATAGATTCTGCAACCCTACACATGCTTCACTCATAATTAGAAATGGAATGGTAATACACTGCACCTATTTATTTATTTATTTAAACTACTGGCTGGGTTTACAGAGCCCAATGTGATCTTCCTGTCTGGGTTGGCGACCCCCCCCCTTGGGTTGTGCCGTGGCGGAGATCTTTGTGGGCTATACTCGGCCTTGTCTCAGGATGGTAAGTTGGTGGTTGAAGATATCCCTCTAGTGGTGTGGGGGCTGTGCTTTGGCAAATTTGGTGGGGTTATATCCTTCCTGTTTGGCCCTGTCCAGGGGTACATCGGTGGGGCCACAGTGTCTCCTGACCGCTCCTGTCTCATTTTGAATGCTAAGCAGGACAGGAAATTCATACACTTATCAAGAGAACATCCCTGCTGCCACTGCTCTGGCATTCTCACTAAACACATGCTTCGTTTGTAAATGATGTCTGAGTGTTGGAGCGTGCCCCTGGCTAAAAAAACAAGAAAATGGTAACGTCTGGTTTGCTTAATATAAGGAATTTGAAATTATTTATACTTTAACTTTAACTTAAGTATATTTTATCAATTACAATTTATTTTGATACTTAAGTATGTCTAGAAACCAAATACGTTTACACTTTTACTCAAGTAGAATTTTACTTGGTGACTTTCACTTTTACTTGAGTCATTTTCTTTTAAGGTATCTTTACTTTTACTCAAGTATGACAATTGAGTGCTTTATCCACCCCTGGGAACCACCAACCGAGCAATTGATTATAAACATAACCAAGCACAAAAACCTCATTTAGAATTTCAGCCTTCTTCCCTCCCCCTGCGATTTTTGATTGTCTATCCCCCTCTCCGCCTGTCAGCCCAGTGAGTGCAGGAAGAAAGCATCTATAACCACATGGATCAAAAAGACACTCATTCTGGAACGCACACAGACTGCAGAATTCTTATCTTGTTATTTTGCTATAGCTGTCTTGTTGTGCAGTTGTTGCAAATGATCTTTCCCTCGTGAGAAATAACCATATCCTAAAGTACATTGGTGTTTCAGTTCTGTGTAATGTCATGTGTGTTATGTAAGGTACAGTATTGTTAACAAGGCGTTTGTTCATATAAACAACAGATTAAATCATGGCTCACAATTAAACACAATATGTAACTGATTAGAGATTAATATTAAGCTATGTTGGACAATAGTCTGTTGTCTCCAAGATAAAAGTGGATATCATAAAAAATAAAAAAGCTATTCCAGTCTAGACACCTCAGACTAAAGGAGTTAAAGTAGCACATATAATGAAACATGTGAGAGTGAAAGTGAGAGTGTGAAATCCTGCAGAAGGTGGATAGAGAAAGTAAGGGCTTCTTTACACTACACTACTTGGACAACACATACTAGTCCCAGGGAAGATACTTTTTTAATGTAAAGAGACGGATCTAGATTCAAATCGCTGGGAGATGTCGCCCACATTACCTCAAGAGGTAGTGTGGGAGACATCTACACCATGGGAATATACTGCACCATTTTACTTATATATGTAACAACCTCAAGGAATTACTGACTGAGTTTACAGAACAAAAAATATAAACGCAACAGGAAACAATATCAAAGATTTTACTGAGTTACAGTTCAAATAAGGAAATCAGCCATTTGAAATAAATAAATTAGGCTCTAATCTATGGATTTCTCAGGCTCAGCCATTGGGAAGCCAGGCCCAGCCAATCAGAATGAGTTTTTCCTCACAAAAGGGCTTTATTACAGACAGAAATACTCCACAACATACTCATACGAACCCTCAAGTGAAGAAGCCAGATGTGGAGGTCTTATTATACGTGAGGCTGGTTGGACATACTGAAAAATTCTCTAAAACAGAATATGCCACACATGTCAGATGGATGGATTATCTTGGAAAATGAGAAAACAAATTTGTACACAATATTTGAGAGAAATTAATTTTTTGTGCATATGGAACATTTCTGGGATGTTTTATTTCAGCTCATGACACCTGGGACCAACACATTTATATTTTTGTTCAGTATAAATCCTGTAAGACAAGGCCTAGGATAACCGTGTCACCACCAACCCCCTCTTCACGAGCAATTCATCATTAAACTCAACCAAGTACAAAAGCCTCTAAACCTCAACCCCCCCTCTGAGTGGTATAGTGTAAAGACAATGGTTTCCCCTGCAATAATTACCTTCATTGCCTTAATACTAGTAGACAGCATTTTTGCTCTGTTAGCCAAATAGAAAATTAAAGGCTTTTAAAATATCCACACATTTGTCAATCATTGCATTCATCAAGTACGCAACATTATGTGCAATATGGTTAAGATGAGAAGATCCTGTATACTATATCCTTATTTTGTTTGTCTAAATAATGTAAATAATGTTTGTCTAAATATGCTAGTAGATGCACACACACATGAAGCAGGAATGTGTCCTTGGTCGCACCACATTCAAGGCTAAAGTAAGGATAGTGTAAACAGAAAAGTTGAACATCTGATGTTGAGATATAGATCTTACTACACATATTTTACTCATGTAAGTCCACCATAATTCCAGGAAAAGAACAGTTGTGTGATGTGGAAATATAGAAGCCTTTGTGGCTGTATGGGGAGACAGATAGAAGCCTCAGAATGTTCTCACTGTGAGTGGCGAACACCTGCCTTGGGTTAAAAGTGTTTTGTTTTTCAATCAGTAGGTGATACTTTTTCATGCATTTATTTTGACATTAAGTAATTGCCAATAATGATTACTTGGGCGGGTATTGATTTGAACGTTTTTATATTCCACAAAAAGAACGTCATATATTCAGGGCTTTTGTTTCAATAAAAATCATATCTCTTCAGAAGGCCAAAACTGTGCTCTTAATATCACTGCATCTCCAGTTTCAACTGATGCCCATGTCTAGGTTGTTTGCTGCAAGTTGGCCGATGCTGCATCAGGGTCTGAGAGTAAACAATCTACAGTCTGGCTCGAGGGGAATGATAAGTGCTGAGTCACACAGCGGTATTCACTGTTTCGATTCTGTGATATCAACATCTATCAATCTCCCCTACCCATGATGCACTAACAGGCGCAGACTTAGCGATTTGGAGCCCCCCTCCCCCGCCCAACCTGTGTGTTTTATTATGAGTTTTATAGTAAAGACATCATTTAACTGTAAAAATGTATTAGCTTTTAATGTGCCATGAACACAACCAGTCACTTCAGAAAGTAGGTTACCTTTGCATGTTCATCCAAAATAATTCTGTGCCTGAACGGTGGCTGTGCACCCACCAACTTTCTTTCAATTTGCAATTGGCTGAAACTATCTTATCGGATAAAATATATATTTTTGCAATAAATTTGCAAACATTTCTAAAAACATTTTGTTCACATTATGGGGTATTGTGTGTAGATGGGTGAGAAAAAAATATTTTGAATACATCTTGAACTCAGGCTGTAACATAAAATGTGGAATAAGTCAAGGGGTATGACAACTGTACATGTCCTGTGCCTCCCTATGCCTCGACAATGATGGCAGTATTATCAGCAGCACCAGAATTTTTACTAAAGAAATGTGTATTGTATGCTCCTAGAGTCTAAGGGCCTGGGACTGGGTTTCTACTAAGCTAGCTGCATCGAGAACCAGGCTTCCATAATACGGGTAAACCTGGGTAAACCTGCTAAATAAGGGTGGAGACCCAGTGTAAATCAGTTACTCCTTGCTACACGTCAAACCAATCAAATGCCTTGCTTGGGTGGAGCTCCGATAGTGCTCACTACCATTATTGTCGTAGGTGCAACTGTGCGTGATGATTTTTGAAAGTCTATGGTGAAGATGGAAATCGCAAATTAAAATCAAAATATGTTGATGTATGTCGATTTTGTGTTTAGAACACACATCTGACAAATCAGAATTAAGTTTTTCTCCCAAGTTTTCTTAAATGTTGTAAAATGTTGCAAACTAGCATACAGAACAACTCTCTGCAAAATCTGTCCTTCTCGGTCTGAAAACAGTGACAAACAACACGTAGCACCAACAAGCATGTGGGGGGAGGGTTGTTGAAATGAAACGTCCATTCAAAATGTTTTTTGTAATACTTAATTCTTCAGACCTCTAAGGGAGGCGTGACAGCAAAGTGATTTTGGAGATATGGCAACGGGAGACTACTAATAAGCTAGCATATGGAATGGTTTTAATATGGTCATACCAAGGATAATTTAGCTATTTGATTTTGAATTTTAGGACCCCTGTAGGTATAACAAAAAAAATAGAAATCTTTTTTTTTTATTAAACATTTGCCTCTGCCTGGGGTCTCCAAATCACTAAGTCCACCCTTGTCAGTGCATCATGGGTAGGAGAGATTTATAGATGTTGAACGCATTGAATAACAGATTCATACATGAAAATCTCTATCTTAAAAAGACAGATTTTAAAAAACATGTTTTATTATGGCCAGCTTATGATGCCCCATGATGACGTTTAACCAGCATGGCTACCACAGCATTCTGCAACGATACGCCATCCCATCTGGTTTGCGCTTAGTGGGACTATCATTTGTTTTTCAACTGGACAATGACCCAACACACCTCCAGGCTGTGTAGAGGTTATTTGACCAAGGAGAGTGATGGAGTGCACCATCAGATGACCTGGCCTCCTCAATCATCCAACCTCAACCCAAATGAGATGGTTTGGGAGGAGTTGGACCGCAGAGTGAAGGAAAAGCAGCCAACAAGTGCTCAGCATATGTGGGAACTCCTTCAAGACTTTTGGAAAAGCATTCCAGGTGAAGCTGGTTGAGAGAATGCAAAGAGTGTGCAAAGCTGTTATCAAGGCAAAGGGTGGCTACTTTGAAGAATCTCAAATATAAAATATATTTTGATTTGTTTAACACTTTGTTGGTTACTACAATATTCCTTATGTGTTATTTCATAGTTTTGATGTCTTCACTATTATTCTACAGTGTAGAAAATAGTCAAAATAAAGAAGAACCCTTGAATGAGTAGGTGTGTCCAAACTTTTGACTGGTACTGTATATGTAGAGGAGTGACTGGATGGTAGCGCGTGGGAGTGATATTGTGAATATGTAACAAAAGTAACAGCCTACACGGGATTCTTAAGTAAGAGTTATTTCTGAATAAGAATCATCCTCCTCCACTTTTAAATAGGATATCATGCTTGTCTCTTTATCTGTATGTCTGCTGTATGAATGTACTTCATAGCAGATGGCTGAACAGCTCTCACTGTAGGGAGCACTCTTGTCTTGTGGTGCAGTGCTGCATTCTGCATGACAAGCCCAGGCAGGCCCAACCCCTTTTGAAATGTAGGTGAAAGGGCTTCTTTCACAGAGCAGGGCTGAGTTCCTGTAAAATCTCACCCCCAGGGAGAGATGGGGAATTGGAGGCAGGCAGTCACTGTTGAGCAATGAGGGAGGGAGACTGGAATCATATCCAGTTTACACTAGAAGGCACTTTGACATGTGTATGTTCATGTTTGTGTGTGTGTGTTTGTGTGTTACTTCTCTAAATGTGCTGTGATGCATGACCCCTTATGCATGCATGCATTTGGGGAATCCCAGACATGAGAATCAGAGCGCTAAGTGGAATCATATTGACGCATGCATATGATATACATATACTGCATAAGCCGCCAAGTCCCTCATCTAAAGCATATGCCCATATTTCCATCATGATAACACCAATAACCATCCACTATGATGTCTGGAGATACACTACCATTCCAAAGTTTGGGGTCACTTAGAAATGTCCTTGATTTTTAAAGAAAAACTGTTTTTTTTGTCCATTAAAATACCATAAAATTGATCAGAAATGGAGTGTAGATATTGCACATGTTGTTAATGACTATTGCAGCTGGAAACTGCTGATATTTGATGGAATATCTACATAGACATAAAACTCTTTTGCAAAATACCAGTCTCAACGTCAACAGTGAATAGGCGACTCCGGGATGCTGGCCTTCAAGGCAGAGTTCCTCTGTCCAGTGTTTGTGTTCCCATCTTAATATTTTATTTGTATTGGCCAGTCTGAGAAATTAATTTTTTATGTTTTTTATTTCACCTTTATTTAACAAGTTCTCATTTACAACTGCGACCTGGTCAAGATAAAACAAAGCAGTTTGACACATACAACAACACAGAGTTACACATGGATTAAACAAACATACAGTCAGTAATACAGTAGAAAAGTCTATATACAGTGTGTGCAAATGAGGTAAGATAAGGGAGGTAAGGCAATAAAATAGGCCATAGTGGCGAGGTAATTACGATATTGCAATTAAACAGTGGAGTGATAGATGTGCAGAAGATGAATGTGCAAGTAGAGATACTGGGGTGAAAAGGAGCAAAATAAATAAAGAAATACAATATGGGGATGAGGTAGTTGGATGGGCTATTATATGGCTTTTTCTTTGCAACTCTACCTAGAAGGCCAGCATCCCGGAGTCACCTCTTCACTGTTGACGTTGAGAATGGTGTTTTGCGGGTACTATTTCATTAAACTGCCAGTTGAGGACTTGTGAGGCGTCTGTTTCTCAAACTAGACACTCTAATCTACTTGTCCTCTTGCTCAGTTGTGCACCGGGGCCTACCACTCTTCTTTCTATTCTGGTTAGGGCCAGTTTGCACTGTTCTGTGAAGGGAGTAGTACACAGCAATTTCACACGTGGAATAACCTTCATTTCTCAGAACAAGAACAGACTGAGTTTCAGAAGAAAGTTAATTGTTTCTGGCCATTTTGAGCCTGTAATCGAACCCACAAATGCTGATGCTCCAGATACTCAACTAGTCTAAAGAAGGCCAGTTTAATTGCTACTTTAATCAGAACAACATTTTTCAGCTGTGCTAACAAAGTTATAAAAGGGTTTTCTAATGATCAATTAGTCTTTTAAAATTATAAACTTGGATTAGCTAACACAATGTGCCATTGGAACACAGAAGTGATGGTTACTGATAATGGGCCTCTGTACGCCTATGTAGATATTCCATTTTTTAAAAACAGTCATTTCCAGCTACAATAGTCATTTACAACATTAACAATGTCTATACAGTATTTCTGATAAATGTTATGTTATTTTAATGGACAAAAAATATGCTTTCCTTTCAAAAACAAGGACATTTCTATGTGACCCCCAGCTTTTGTGTATATCTAATCAAATCAAATCAAATGTTATTTCTCACATACACATGGTTAGCAGATGTTAATGTGAGTGTAGCGAAATGCTTGTGCTTCTAGTTCCGACAATGCAGTAATAACCAACGAGTAACCTAACCTATCAATTTCACAACAACTACCTTATACACACAAGTGTGAAGGAATGAAGAATATGTACATAAAAATATATGAATGAGTGATAGTACAGAATGGTGTCATGCCGTTGGCCTGGGGGATAGGTTTATGTCCTAAATACGTCTTCCGCCTTTTTCCTCTCTCTACCCTACTGATGTTACATTTGCAAAACCCTTGGTTAACATAGAGATTCTGGGAACATCAGAAGGTGGGGGGAAATGAACAATATTCTGGTAATCCGACCAATTGAACATATATGCGGTGGTACTAAATGAATATGATGTCAGTTCGGTTGTCATCTGAGGCATTCTCATCAATGATAAGATGACATAAACTCTACAGTGGAAAGTCTACACATCAGAGTTATCGTATTCACATGGATTTGTTGTTCAATTTAAATGTTTGAATATGAAATTATTCGTGATGGGATGAAATGTGATTTAGTTTCTAAAATGTGAGATTTGGGATTTCATAAGATAGGGCTCTGCCCGCCCCTCAATCAGTGGCCCACCCCTGTGAAGGGACATGGGCTATAAAACATTTAAAACACACCCTCCTCTCCCTTCCTATATAAGCCCTTGATGACAATATAACCTTCTGTTCCGAGGACGTGAGGACGACGGTCCGATGTCAGAATGGTTCAGATAATAACTACAGAACGAAGCCAACATCAGCATGAGCTTTGGTTGCGAATGGTATGAACTTTGAACTCTTATTTACTACAGAAGTGATACCTCCTAGCCATTGAGTTAGCAACAGCCGCTGCAAACGACAGTTAGGAAGGAACAGACAGAGTATCCCATCTACCACACAACGACATTACTACAACGTATTCAATTTACCAGCAGAGACATTCTTCAAAGGACAAAGGACTCGGTTGAACAACACGGCCTTCTATCTACCACCAACCTACCGAAGCGCAGCTCAGAGTAAATATTTATTGCATTTCCTTTTCCAAATGGGCAGTAATTTAGAATGCAAAAATACTGTATTTACGATAGCACGGCTTCGCCCTTTGTTCCTCAATCTTCCCGCTCTTTCACTCAAACCCAGCCCCTTTTCTTTTGTGTAACCAGCTGTCATATCTGTTCTGTCCGCTCGGGACGTTTTCCTTTATGACATAATTTGTAATCAAGTTATGATTTAAATATGTGTATGTGTAATTCTGTGTGATTAGTTAGGTATTTAGTAAATAAATAATTAAACCCAATTTTGTATTGCTGATTCAACTTGTTAGTCAGGGTTCGTGCAGATAACCAAGAATTAATTTCAGATGAGACTGAATTAAGATGACGATTAATATTGACTACTATTGATGTAAAATATTGCTAGAACTTTTAAGAGTTTATTCGGAAGATAACAGCTCTATAAATATTATTTTGTGGTGCCCGACTCTCTAGTTAATTACATTTACATGATTAGCTCAGGTAATATTAATTACTGAGAAATTATTTTATAGAATAGCATGTCATGTCACTTAATCCAGCATAGCCAAAGACACGACAACGGCATAGGCAAGATGCAATAGATGGTATCGAGTACAGTATACACATATGAGATGAGTAATGTAGGGTATGTAAACATATAAAAGTGGCATTGTTTAAAGTGGCTAGTGATACATTTATTACATCAAGATGGCAAGATGCAGTAGATGGTATAGAGTACAGTATATACATATGAGATGAGTAATGTAGGGTATGTAGACATTATATGAAGTGGCATTGTTTAAAGTGGTTAGTGATACATTTTTCCATCAATTTTTCCATTGTTAAAGCGGCTGGAGTTGAATCAGTATGTTGGCAGCAGCCACTCAATTGAGATAGAAGCTGTTTTTCAGTCTCTCGGTCCCTGCTTTGATGCACCTGTACTGACCTCGCCTTCTGGATGATAGCGGGGTGAACAGGCAGTGGCTCGGGTGGTTGTTGTCCTTGATGATCTTTATCGGAATCCTGTGACATCATGTGGTGTATGTGTCCTGGAGGACAGGTAGTTTGCCCCGGTGATGCGTTGTGCAGACCTCACTACGCTCTGGAGAGCCTTACAGTTGTGGGCGGAGCAGTTGCCGTACCCGGCGGTGATACAGCCCGACAGGATGCTCTCGATTGTGCATCTGTAAAAGTTTGTGAGTGCTTTTGGTGACAAGCCACATTTCTTCAGTCTCCTGAGGTTGAAGAGGCACTGCTGCGCCTTCTTCACCACACTGTCTGTGTGGGTGGACCAATTCAGTTTGTCCGTGATGTGTACGCAGAGGAACTTAAAACCCTCTCCACTACTGTCCCGTCGATGTGGATAGGGGGGTGCTCCCTCTGCTGTTTCCTGAAGTCCACGATCATCTCCTTTGTTTTGTTGACTGTGAGGTTATTTTCCTGACACAACACTCCGAGGGCCCTCACCTTCTCCCTGTAGGCCGTCTCGTTGTTGTTGGTAATCAAGCCTACCACTGTAGTGTCATCTGCAAACTTGATGATTGAGTTGGAGGCGTACATGGCCACGCAGTTGTGGGTGAACAGGGAGTACAGGAGAGGGCTCAGAACGCACCCTTGTGGGGCCCCAGTGTTGAGGATCAGCGGAGTGGAGATGTTCTTACCTACCCTCACCACCTGGGGGCGGCCCGTTAGGAAGTCCAGTACCCAGTTGTACAGGGCGGGGTCGAGACCATGGGTTTCAAGCTTGATGACGAGTTTGGAGGGTACTATGGTGTTAAATGCTGAGCTGTAGTCGATGAACAGCAGTCTCACTTAGGTATTCCTCTTGTCCAGATGGGTTAGGGCAGTGTGCAGTGCTGTTGCGATTGCGTTGTCTGTGGACCTATTGGGGCGGTAAGAAAATTGGAGTGGGTAGGGTGGAGGGTGTCAGGTAGGGTGGAGGTGGTATGGTCCTTGACTAGTCTCTCAAAGCACTTCATGATGACGGAAGTGAGTGCTACGGGGCGGTAGTCATTTAGCTCAGTTACCATAGCTTTCTTGGGAACAGGAACAATGGTGTCCCTCTTGAAGCATGTGGGGACAGCAGACTGGGATAAGGATTGATTGAATATATCCGTAAACACACCAGCCAGCTGGTCTGCGCATGCTCTGAGGACGCGGCTGGGGATGCCGTCTGGCCCTGCAGCCTTGCGAGGGTTAACACGATTAAATGTTTTACTCACGTCGACTGCAGTGAAGGAGAGTCCTCAGATTTTGCTAGCGGGCCGTGTCAGTGGCCCTGTATTGTCCTCAAAGCGGGCAAAGAAGTTGTTTAGTCTGTCTGGGAGCAAGACATCCTGGTCCGCGACGGGGCTGGATTTCTTTTTGTAATCCGTGATTGACTGTAGACCCTGCCACATACCTCTTGTGTCTGAGCCGTTGAAATGTGACTCTACTTTGTCTCTATACTGACGCTTAGCTTGTTTGATTGCCTTGCGGAGGGAATAGCTACACTGTTTGTATTCGGTCATGTTTCCGGTCACCTTGCCCTGATTAAAAGCAGTGGTTCGGCAAATGCTGCCATCAATCCACGGTTTCTGGTTTGGGAATGTTTTAATAGTTGCTGTGGGTACGATGCACTTGCTAATAAACTCGCTCACCGAACCAGCGTATTCATCAATGTTGTTGTTTGACGCAACATATCCCAGTCCACGTGATCGAAGCACTCTTGAAGCGTGGAATCAGATTGGTCGGACCAGCGTTGAACAGACCTGAGCGCGGGAGCTTCCTGTTTTAGTCTCTGTCTATAGGCTGGAAGCAACAAAATGGAGTCGTGGTCAGATTTTCCGAAGGGAGGGCGGGGTAGGGCCTTATATGCGTCGCGGAAGTTAGAATAACAATGATCCAGGGTTTTACCAGCCCCGGTTGCACAATCGATATGCTGATAGAATTTAGGGAGTCTTGTTTTCAGATTGGCCTTGTTAAAATCCCCAGCTACATTGAATGCAGTCTCAGGGTATGTGGTTTCCAGTTTACATAGAGTCAAATGAAGCTCGTTCAGGGCCATCGATGTGTCTGCTTGGGGGGGAATATATGCGGCTGTGATTATAATCGAAGAGAATTCTCTTGGTAGATAATGCGGTCGACATTTGATTGTGAGGAATTCTAAGTCAGGTGAACAGAAGGACTTGAGTTCCTGTATGTTGTTATGATCACACCATGTCTCGTTAATCATAAGGCATACCCCCACTCCCTTCTTCTTACCAGGAAGATGCTTGTTTCTGTTGGCGCGATGCGTGAAGAAACCAGTTGGCTGTACCGACTCCGATAGCGTGTCTCGAGTGAGCCATGTTTCCGTGAAGCATAGAACGTTACAGTTTCTTCTGTCTCTCTGGAATGCTATCCTTGCTCGGATTTCATCTACCTTGTTGTCAAGAGACTGAACATTGGTGAGTAGTATGCTCTTTCCGCTTCGGGAAAGTCGTATTCCTGGTCGTAATGATGGTGAGTTGACGTTGCTCTTATATCCAATAGCTCCTCCCAACTGTATGTAATAAAACCTAAGATTACCTGGGGTACCAATGTAAGAAATAACATGTAAAAAAAAAAAAAACACTGCATAGTTTCCTAGGAACTCGAAGCGAGGCGGCCATCTCGGTCGGTGCCAAATTCACATATGTATATCAGACACATATAGAGATGGATCCAATCGAGAAACAGGAGTTTCAATGAAGCATATTGGCATAACACCACATAATACTGAGCAGTGCAGAATGTCCTCAAACCTAGTGTTGTGTTATTGTGTCTCTAAGGATGAATGAGCTCATATGAATGCAGATGTTCATTAGTAACTGCTGGGCATGCAGGAACACATGGGATCCTGTAGGTTGGCACAGGCATGCAGTGTCTCCTTCACCCTATCCCATCCCATTCCTCTCCAAACCCTTATCATTACCATGTCTTTGTGGAATGACCCTGACTGATATAAAACATGCTCAACCACACAGACTTTCCCTTTTATCTTTCTCTGTCTTTGGGTGTCCGCTAGGTATTCGTTATAAGATTCATGTTTAGTTCATATGCGTTTTAAGATACAATGTATGAACAGTATGAACAGCCTACAATGTATGAACAGGTGAATTAATCTTCAAGGATTTTCCCTTTCTGATTTTCAGAGCATACATTGCCTAATTTAGAGTGAATACTTACATACTGTTGCTAAGGAAACGGCAATGGCTTTTATTGGCTTAGCTGTATCCAGGCAGTTCGACAATACCTGCACATCCCTCTGCCATTCCCCAGAAAGCCCCTACCAGGCTCAACCCGAAAGCAGGCTGCGCACACACACGGGCACACACACGGGCACACACACACACACACACACAATTTAGATTTTTACATATCATCCAATGAGCATCAGTTACTCTACATGCATCCAAGACTCAAGCCATTTGGCTACCATGTGGAGCTTTGTAGAGTTTGACATGCACCTTCTCAGCCCAGTATTCTCCCCATCACAGGATGCATTGGAGGACAGATCTGAGATTTCACACAGAAATGTTCACTCTAATGTTTCAATGTTCAGAGATAAACTAACATACATTTTTGTTAAATCACCTTATTTGCACATTGCTGGCACAAGCCTTTGCGTAACTTACTGCATCATGGTGAATAGTAAACCATGAGTACAGCATTTGTACACTTAAATGTACCAATATAATCTAATATAAGTATTTCCCCTAGGGACTCTGTACCGTAGACATATTATACTGTAGATAATCAATCAGAATAAATGGAGAGCAGGGTGTCATGTTGAAGTTGTATATTCAGACCTACTACTCCATGGATGAAAGATAAGGGATCCTGTAGCAGTGTACAGACTAGGTTGTGCAGCAAAGTCCACCCCCCTCACCCTGCCACCGTGTTTGATTCAGCATTGATTTTAATTGGACAGTAATGTAAGAGTAATAGCCTGACATAACAGCCTGACAACAGTCTCTATGTTGAATTTATGAACAATATCTGTAAGATTACCGTTAGCAAAAATAACTCTTGAGGCAAGTTGTTATTTATGATTATGTGTCATAATGAACAAGTAGGTTTGGATCTCCCAATTTACCCACTGATTGTCAAGATTTTTCAGTGAGTTACATACAATTAATAGTATCTCCTCAACACCACACATTTCAGTGTTCACACTGTAAATGAGGCAGTAGGATTAGCACTCTCCACACACACCTTCAATCAAATCAAAGTTTAATGGTCACATACACATATTTACAGATGTTATTGCTGGTGCAGCGAAATGCTTGTGTTTCTAGCTCCAACAGAGCAATTATTACTGCATGGTCAGTATGTCAATAGAAATGTACAGTCGAAGTCAGAAGTTACCATACACCTTAGCCAACTACATTTAAACTCAGTTTTTCACAATTCCTGACATTTAATCCGAATAAAAATTCACTGTCTTAGTTCAGTTAGGATCGCCACTTTATTTTAAGAATGTGAAATGTCAGAATAATAGCAGAGAGAATTATTTATTTCAGCTTTTATGTCTTTCATCACATTCCCAGTGGGTCAGAAGTTTACATACACTCATTTAGTATTTGGTAGCATTGCCTTTAAATTGTTGAACATGGGTCAAACATTTTGGGTAGCCTTCCACAAGCTTCCCACAATAAGTTGGGTGAATTTTGGCCCATTCCTCCTGACAGAGCTGGTGTAACTGAGTCAGGTTTGTAAGCCTCCTTGCTCGCACATGCTTTTTACCAGTTCTGACCACACATTTTCTATGAAATGGAGGTCAGAGCTTTGTGATGGCCACTCCAATACCTTGACTTTGTTGTCTTTAAGCCATTTTGCCACAACTTTGGAAATATGCTTGGGGTCATTGTCCATTTGGAAGACCCATTTGCGACCAAGCTTTAACTGATGTCTTGAGATGTTGCTTCAATATATCCACACAATTTTCCTGCCTCATGATGCCATCTATTTTGTGAAGTGCACCAGTCCCTCCTGCAGCAAAGCACCCCCACAACATGATGCTGCCACCCCCGTGCTTCACGGGTTGGGATGGTGTTCTTCAGCTTGCAAGCCTCCTGCTTTTTCCTCCAAACATAACTATGGTCATTATGGCCAAACAGTTCTATTTTTGTTTCATCAGACCAGAGGACATTTCTCCAAAAAGTATGTAGTCTGTCTTTTTAATGGCGGTTTTGGAGCAGTGGCTTCTTCCTTGTTGAGCGGCCTTTCAGGTTATGTTGATATAGGACTCATTTTACTGTGGATATGGATACTTTTGTACCCGTTTCCTGCAGCATCTTCGCAAGGTCCTTTGCTGTTGTTCTGGGATTGATTTGCAATTTTCGCACCAAAGTACGTTTTCCTCTAGGAGACAGAACGCGTCTCCTTCCTGAGCGGTATGATGGCTGCATGGTCCCGTGGTGTTTGTACTTGCGTACTATTGTTAAGTACAGATGAACGTGGATTCGATCCAGCAATCTTCTGGTTACTGCCCAAATGCTCTAACCACTAGGTTACTTACCACCCCAAATTAGAAGTCCCCTCACATTAACAGTGGCTGGAGGAATGCTTAGATATTAGAGTCTTGTTTTTCAGGGTGCTTTAGTTGCCAAAGAGCAATTAAGTTCATTTAGGGCAGTTTCCCTTGAGGCTTCCAGCTTTTATGCACCGAGTACAGAGCCAAAGATGCTGATTAGTGAGTTTTATTTTTCGACAATAAGCCCATTCAGGGATTTCAACGAAAAACAACTCACTGTGAAAGCAGAAGACAGTGTTGCCAAGGGAAAGTGGCCGGGGATGAGGTTGTAATCTTGGATATTCTGAGTATGCTGGAAACCTGATCATACAATAATAGGGTTGACTTCTTTTCTACAGATGTAGGATCATAATTTGAGCCAGTTTGCTACAGCAGGAAAATAATCCTTCAGCAACAGGATATGTGAATTATTATGTCGATAATAATTCATGGACATTTCGGTTAGGGCAAATTAAGTCTGACATTTTAAAGGGGAAATTTCATTACAAATTCACTACTGTTTTGCATTTCCTGCTGTGCAAAAAAATTCTCAGCCACAAAGAGTGATGAAGTTAAGATCCTACATCTGTAGATTAGCTATCTGTCTGAAATCTCATTTAGTTGTATAGTCCTCTGTAGAGAGAGATAACAACCATGGGTGTTCCCCATTTTCTAGTGTGTATAGGGAAACCAGACAGACTAGTCTGGGGTAGAACAAAAAGGCATTTCAGTCTTCCCCTCCCCCAGTCTCTCCCTCTATCTTCCCCCCTCTCACTCCTCAGCCCTTCCCCCACTCTACAGAGAAGGAACCGCCTTCTTGCCTCCTTCCTCTATTTCAATCAGTGCTTTTATGGAGAACACAAGCTTTCCTGGCTACCTGCCACCATCCGCTCTAAGGTCAGCTCATCGAGTTTCCAGTTTTTTACTGCAAGAGAGACGGGGAAGAAACTCAATAGCATAAGAATGGAAATTAATTAATCATTCTTACTGTACTGTAACACCTTTATACACTGTGGGATTATACAAGCAAGTTTACTACTCATATAGAATATACTATCTTGTAAAAAGAGCAATACCTGCTCTATTTCATGTCTGTTAGAGCTACCTGCGTCCCTGTCAATGGTGGTCATAAGTGCCATACTTTGCCCATGCGTAGAGATGTGGAGTGTAATAAACGCTCTACAACAAAGTTTTCTTAGTATCCAACAAGCTCTCCCTGCCCTTAACCTTGTTCTGAACACCTCCAAAACAAAGGTCATGTAGTGTGATTACTACCTCTGAGGGTTTAGAGCTTGACGTAGTGACCTCATAGAAGTACTTGGGAGTATGGCTAGATGGTACACTGTCCTTCTCTCAATACATATCAAAGCTGCAGGCTAAGGTTAAATCTAGACTTGGTTTCCTCTATCGTATTTGCTCCTCTTTCACCCCAGCTGCCAAACTAACCCTGATTCAGATGACCATCCTACCCATGCTAGACTATGAAGACATAATTTATACATCGGCAGGTAAGGGTGCTCTCGAGCGGCTAGATGTTCTTTACCATTCGGCCATCAGATTTGCCACCAATGCTCCTTATAGAACACATCACTGCACTCTATACTACTCTGTAAACTGGTCATCACTGTATACCTGTCACAAGACCCACTGGTTGATGCTTATTTATAAAACCCTCGCAGGCCTCACTTCCCCGCTATCTGAGATACCTACTGCAGCCCTGACTGTCCCTGAAGCTAAGCAGGGTCGGTCCTGGTCGGTCCCTAGATGAGACACCAGATGCTGATGGAAGTGGTGCTGGAGGGCCAGCAGGAGGCACTCTTTCCGCAGTTCAAAAAAAATATCCCAATTCCCCAGGGCAGTGATTGGGGACACTGCCCTGTGTAGGATGCTGTCTTTTGGCTGGGACGTTAAATGGGTGTCCTGACTCTCTGTGGTCACCAAAGATGCTATGGCACTTATTGTAAGAGTAGGAGTGTTAACCCTGGTGTCCTGGCTAAATTCTCAACCCGTCCGTCTTACGGTCACCTAATCATCCTCAGCTTATAATTGGCTCATTCATCCCTCTCCTCTCCCCTGTAACTGTTCCCCAGGTTGTTGCTGTAAATGAGAATGTGTTCTCACTCAACTTACCTGGTAAAATAAATAAACATACAACACTTGTTCTGCCAGTCGCATTGTGTTAAAGGTCCCTAAAGAATACACATCCCTAGTTTGCTCCCTAGTTCATTGCAGCTAGCTAGCTAACGAGCTGCAAAAAAACTCAAACCTAACAGTTTTATCGCCATCTCTTCATTCAAAGACTCAATCATGGACACTTTTACCGACAGTTGTGGCTGATTCGCGTGATGTATTGTTGTCTCTACCTTCATGCCCTTTGTGCTGTTGTCTGTGTCCAATAATGTTCGTACCATGTTTTGTGCTGCTGCCATGTTGTGTTACTACCATGTTGTCATGTTGTGTTGCTACCATGCTGTGTTTTCATGTGTTGCTGCCATGCTATGTTGTTGTCTTAGGTCTCTCTTTATGTAGTGTTGTGGTGTCTCTCTTGTCGTGAAGTGTGTTTTGTCCTATATTTTAATTTTATTTTTAATCGCAGCCCCCGTCCCTGCAGGAGGCCTTTTGCCTTTTGGTAGGCTGTCATTGTAAATAAGAAGTTGTTCTTCAACTGACTTGCCTAGTTAAATAAAAAATAAAAATAATATATAAATATCAAGTCAATTCCAGATTTGAAATCAAAGACAATGAAAGTAGACTGAACAGATTGCTTTTGGCATCCATATAGAGGAGAGCAAAATAATCACCCCCACATGAGAAGCATGCTAAACAGGTGGATACGTTGCTTGAATATCAACAGATACTTGGAAAAGCAGCACATAACACCCATTGAGAAATGCTAGAAATCATCTAACAACACTTTTGCCTTCAGTGTGTGTAAAAAATGTTTTAAAAGATCTGCCTCCCAGTTGGACCCGTAAGACGTGAGCCCTAGTTTAGTGACCCTGGCCCGTGTTTAGTGTGTAGAGAACTCTAGAGATATGAAAGGATTTCTCATAACTGTAATGAGGTCATGCAGTAGAGTAGACAGTCCACAGGGAGGAAGATCCCTGGCTTGTCTGCTCTGCTCAGGTCTGGGCCTCCCTGCCACTCAATGACTCCACCAGAAGGAAGGAGGATGTTGGGATGTGGGGATAGCTAGAACATTCCACATTGGCCAGTAGATCAACCCTGACCTCCAGCACCAGGGCATGTACTGCAACCTCCCTCTGCTCTCACAGTAGATGCTTCTGTTCTTTGTCCCTCAACATGTCCCTCACTGTTCCACCAGGGCCATATTTTGAAGTTAATTACCTGAAGTATTCCATCTCAACAACCTGCATGGGAAATTAATCTCTGTTTGGAAAAGGACACAATAATATTTTAATCCAGCATTTCAGTTAGACACAGCTGTATGTGCGAGCCAACGTTTAGAATGCCAGAAGGTAGATTTGGCAGAGGATATGGAACTATTGAAAACCAAGCCCCTACAGTCCTTTGAAAAATTAGATGAAATATGGTGACAGTAGGAGAGAGCTGGCTCGGATGTGGTTTGATTGGATTAAACACAAAGATGGTGCAGAATATGTTGTGTATATGTTTCGTACTGCAGGCAGTGGAATTGAATTTACCAGAGAGAGAGAGAGAGAGAGAGAGAGAGAGAGAGAGAGAGAGAGAGAAAAATATAAAACTGTAACGCTAAAAGCATCGTGTCAGAAAGGTTAACGGGGTAAACCGACAGACCAGCCTGCAGTGCTTGTATTGCCAAAGGAAAAGCACTCAACGGGGAGATTACAAAGCCCAGGCATATAGCTCATCCTTCGTTCATCATTCTATAGATTTTAGAACAAAAGCCAATGGGGTAGATATGGTAAAGGCAAAGGCTATTCCTACGTGGACCAACACCATGAGGCTGCAAAACTCTCCGATCATATGTGTTCTCACAACAGACAGAATGGTCACGTCTTTTTTCTCTTAACTATCAAAATAAATTGGGTCACAGAGACAGCTATATCTTAAGATTGAGATTCCACCTCTTCCTCCTCTCTCTCCGCTCAACGAGCAGGTTTAAAATATAGATGATGTATTACTGCTGTTCGCTCCCTCCAGCTGCCAGCGAGTGAGTGAGAGAGGGCGGTAGTGCCAGTGAGTGAGGAGGAGTAGGGAGGGGGCAGGATGAGTGAGAGGTGGAGTGGAGGAAGTGAAGAATCCTCCCCCCTCTCCCTCTCTAGACCTCTTTGCACTCACTCCCACTGAAGCCACAGTATAGTTGTATGGGGCTTCAAAGACTAGAGAGAGTACAGCCTGGAGAAAGTGTGAAAGGTAGTGTTACAGAGTAGAACAGAGAGGGAAGACAACTATACTGCTACTGTTGTCTGGGGCTCATGCCAACTGCAAACTACACTACATGACCAAAAGTATGTGACACTTACCCGTCAAATATCTCATTCCAAAATCATGGGCATTAATATGGAGTTGGTCCCCATTTGCTCCTATAACAACCTCCACTATTCTGGGAAGGCTTCCCACTAGATGCTGGAATATTGCTGCGGGGACTTGCTTCCATTCAGCCACAAGAGCATTAGTGAGGTTGAGCATTGGAAAAGGAAAGGGGGATACCTAGTCAGTTGTACAATTGCATGCATTGAACTGAAATGTGTCTTCCGCATTTAACCCAACCCCTCTGAATCAGAAAGGTGCGGGGGGCTGCCATAATCGACATCCTCATCTTCGGGGGCCCGGGGAACAGTGGGTTAACTGCCTTACTCAGGGGCAGAACAACATATTTTTACCTTGTCAGTTCGGGGAGTCGATCCAGCAACCTTTCGGTTACTGGCCCAACGCTCTAACCACTATTGACGATTAGGCCTGGCTCGCAGTCGGGTTTCCAATTCATCCCAAAGATGTTCGATGGGGTAGAGGTCAGGGTTGTGTGCAGGCCAGTGAAGTTCTTCCACACCGATATCGGCAAACCATTTTCATATGGACCTTGCTTTGTGCACGGGGACATTGTCATGCTGACACGGGAAAGGGCCTTCCCCCAAACTGTTGCCACAATGTTTTAGGAACAGAACCGTCTTGAATGCCATTGTATGCTGTAGTGCTAAGATTTCCCTTCACTGGAACTAACCATGGTAAGACAGCCCCAGACCATTATTCCTCCTCCAACAAACTTTAGATTTGGCACTAGGCATTGGGGTAATTAGTGTTCTACTGGCATCCACCAAACATAGATTCGTCCATCAAACTGCTAGATGGTGAAGCATGATTCATCACTCCAAAGAATGTGTTTCCACTGCTCCAGAGCCCAATGGTGGCGAGCTTTACACTACTCAAGCTGATGCTTGGCGTTGCATATAGTGATCTTAGGCTTGTGTGTGGCTGCTCGGCAATGGAAACCCATTTCATTAAGCTCCCGACGAGCAGTTCTTGTGCTGCCGTTGCGTCCAGAGGAAGTTTGGAACTCGGTAGTGGGAGTTGCAACCCAAGGACAGACCATTTTCACGCACTATGCACTTCAGCACTCGGTGGTCGTGTTCTGTGAGCTTGTGTGACCTACCAGTTCACGGCTGAGCCATTGTTGCTCCTAGATGTTTCCACTTCACAATAGCAGCTCTAGCAGGGCAGACATATGACGAACTGTCTTGTTGGAAAGGTGGCATCCTATGACGGTGCCACATTGAAAGTTACTGAGCTCTTCAGGAAGGCCATTCTACGGCCAATGTTTGTCTATGGAGGTTGCATGGCGGTGTGCTCGATTTTATACACCTGTCAGCAACGGGAGTGACTGAAATAGCTGAATCCACTCATTTGAAGGGATGTTCACATACTTCTGTATATGCTGTATAGTGTATATCTACTGTAGACTCCCTATACATTGTTCCGTGAAATCACTGAAGTTGGAGACTTATATCTCCCTCACTAACTTTAAGCGTCAGCTGTCAGAGCAGCTTACCGATCGCTGCAGCTGTAGACAGCCCATCTGTAAATTGACTTGCCATCCAAACAACTACCTACCTCATCCCCATATTTGTTTTTCTGCTCTTTTGCACACCAGTATTTCTACTTGTATATCCTCATCTGCACATCACTCCAGTGTTAATTGATCAATTGTAATTACTTTGCCACTATTGGCCTATTTATTGCCTTACCTCCTTACTTCATTTGCACACACTCTATATAGATTTGCTATTGTTATTGACTGTACGTTTGTTTATCCCATGTGTAACTCTGTGTTGTTGTTTTTGTCGCACTGCTTTGCTTAATCTTGGCCAGGTCGCAGTTGTAAATGAGAACTTGTTCTCAACTGGCCTACCTGGTTAAATAAAGGTGAAATTAAAAAATAATAATATTGTGTGATTAATGCAGTAAAATTCTATTCTATCTCCAAACACACTTCTTTGGACCTCAGGAAGAGTAGCTGATGACTTGGCAGCAGCTAATGGGGATCCGTAATAAAAATACAAAATACAAAATGTCAATATGAACCGGTCTGGTTTTCTTTGGTACTGTAGGTCTGAAAGCACAAGAATGATTTATTTTCCCATCTGGTTTGCTGTTGGTTTAGAGGTGGCTAATGCCTTCATGCATCTCGTTTGACATAACTGAAAGGTATGACCAATTCACCATCCTTACCCCTGTGTCTGCGTGTGCATGAGCGGTTGGATGTGGGTGTGTGCAGATACTTGTATGCATGTTTGTGTGTTGTTGGCACAGTTTTGTTTGGGGTTGTTTTCCTCCCCAAATGAAAGTGTGTGTGGTTGCACATGGTCTAGTTTGACTGGTCCTCTATGTAAAAGATTCAGATTTTCAATCCTGCACTGCCATTTCATATATTTGACTATGTGTGGATGGAAGATTTATTAAACTGATATTTCTGTATCTGTATAATAAAATAGCAAACAAATGCGATGATTGACATTTCTGAAGCTCTGCATGATTGCTGACAAAGAGAGAAAGAGGGAAAGAGAGAGAAGCTCACAATCCTTTGTTAGACTCTCTCTTCTCCCTTTCCCCTCACGCCTACTAAGCAGTGTGTTTGCACTTTGGCAGTGCAGTCATTTCACCAGAGGCTCCATGGGGACCAAGCTCTGCTGAAGGAAGACTCCCATCAAACATGGTCTTTGATGATATAAAGATAGCTAGAGCTGTATTTTAATCAGCTATGCCATATGAAATTAAACACTACAAATGGCTTTTATATAAAGCAGGTCTGCAGTTATTTTCACCAAAACAAAAAACACACAAATTCTTATGTATTGGCAAGATTGGAAAGATTACACAAACTTTTCAGGTTGTAAGATGGGGTTTGTATGGAACATGTCTATGGGTGTTTGGGGCTCAATGATGTATAAGTCATGTTGTTGTTTTCAGTGTCTTGGGCAGCGAAAACAGCTTTTTCTCGGAATACGATTTTTCCTCTGTGACCTCCCTTAATAAGGTAAAGATTATTTTGGAAAACAACACACCGTCATGTTCAAAGGGATTGAGCAGCTTTGTGAGGTGCATTTGATGGAGGCTGTCCATTAGCTTCTACCCTTATAGTACCATGTTCACCCGCAGCGAGTTGAAGGGAAAAAGGGCGTCCTGCTCATATGAAATCTAAATGGCAAGTCAAATGGATTTGTTCATTAGGCTTGAGCGAGAGCCCCAGATGAAGGCACAGATAATTGAGAGGGAAGATCAAAGGGTTCATGGCAGCTTGAGAAGCTCAAAGCCTCTCACTGGATTTATCTCAGAAATGGCATGGCGTTAAAGCACACTCAAGCGTGTGGATCTGGGCTATAAATGGCAGTGCCAAGGATAGTTACCAGGGGGTGAATCTCTTGTTTGAAGCTTGGGGGAGTAAAAGTACTTAATTCATTTGAACAGGTTCCTGGGTTTAAGTCAATGTTTATTTTATTTTAGACCTGGCCATATTTGATATTCTAATAGCAAGATAAAACATAACTATTTTGTACATTAGTACATCCAAGTGCAAGTGTTTATATGAAGTGTACCGTTGGTTTGCATTGTACAGTGTCCAAGGAGAATGCTGTAGATGTGAGCACAGATACAAATATATTTTTCAAAACCCTGTCTACATTCAAACAAATCAAAATCACTACACTAAGTAAACTCAGCAACAAAATAAACATCCCTTTTTCAGGACCCTGTCTTTCAAAGGTAATTCGTAAACATCAAAATAACTTCACAGATCTTCATTGTAAAGGGTTCAAACACTGTTTCCCATGCTTGTTCAATGAACCATACACAATTAATGAAAATTAATGAAAAGCTTACAGACGGTAGGCAATTAAGGTCAGAGTTATGACAACTTAGGACACTAAAGAGCCATTCTACTGACTCTGAAAAACACTGAAAATCGTCGAAGGAATGAGCGTTACACCGAGGCCTGTACTCTGGAGCGGTATCGATTGGAGGTGGAGGCAATCTCAACACTTTGCGTTACAGGGAAGACATCCTCATCCCTCATGTGGTACCATTCCTGCAGGCTCATCCTGACATGACCCTCCAGCATGACAATGCCACCAGCCATACTGCTCATTCTGTGCGTGATTTCCTGCAAGACAGGAATTTCAGTGTTCTTCCATGGCCAGCGAAGAGCCCGGATCTCAATCCCATTGAGCACGTCTGGGACCTGTTGGATCGGAGGGTGAGGACTAGGGCCATTCCCCCCAGAAATGTCCAGGAACTTGCAGGTGCCTTGGTGGAAGAGTCGGGTAACATCTCACAGCAAGGACGGGCAAATCTGGTGCAGTCCATGAGGAGGATATGCACTGCAGTACTTAATGCAGCTCATACTGACTGTTACTTTTGATTTTGATTCCACCTTTGTTCAGGGACACATTATTCAATTTCTGTTAGTCACGTGTCTGTGGAACTTGTTCAGTTTATGTCTCAATTGTTGAATCTTATGTTCATACAAATATTTACACGTTTGCTGAAAAAAAAACAGTTGACAGTGAGAGGACTTTTTTTTCTGAGTTTATGACTATGGTATGTATATTAAAACAGGGTTGGTTAGATGACATGATACCTTTGACCCTTCTCTTTTAAAATGTAATTTATTTATCGAAAGGTTCAGAAAAGGAACAAGGCTTACTTATTCTTGACTAATCACCATATACAGTGCCTTGCGAAAGTATTCGGCCCCCTTGAACTTTGCGACCTTTTGCCACATTTCAGGCTTCAAACATAAAGATATAAAACTGTATTTTTTTGTGAAGAATCAACAACAAGTGGGACACAATCATGAAGTGGAACGAAATTTATTGGATATTTCAAACTTTTTTAACAAATCAAAAACTGAAAAATTGGGCGTGCAAAATTATTCAGCCCCCTCTTGAAACTAGCCATCCCGGATCCGGGATCGTGACTACAGGCTCAAGCTCATTACCATAACGCAAAATGCAAAAAATATTCTTAGAAATACTTAACCTGCACACATTAACAAGTCCAATAGCTCAAATGAAAGATAAACACCTTGTTCATCTACCCAGCAAGTCAGATCTCTAAAATGTTTTACGGCGAAAACACACCACATATTTATATTAGACCACCACCGAAACAAAGACAAGAGGCAGCCATTTTGTTCCAGAAAATATACAATTATAAAAGCAGGATTAAAAAATAAATCATTCACTAACCTTTTGAAAATCTTCATCAGATGACAGTCATAGGACATGTTACACAGTACATTTATGTTTTTTTCAATAATATGCCATTTATATCCATAAATCTCTGTTTACAATGACGACATTTTCAAAAAATGCTACTCAAATGTCCGGAGAAATGATGATAGCTCCGACAGATAACGTCAGATAACAAGCAATACACATGACTAAATATACATGTTCTACATATAGTTACAAAGATACACTTTTAATGCAACCGCTGTGTTACATTTATTTTTAACGTTACAGAATTCGTTCACTAGGCTATAATATGAGACGGCGCTCAGATATTAGCAGTATGTCTCCTCTACGTTTGGAGTCCACAGAAACCCAAAATTAACCACATAAATATTCCCTTACCCTTTGATGTTCTTCGATCAGAAGACGTGGAAGGAGTTATACTTACCCAATACATCGTTTGGTTTCAAGTTGTGTGTCTCTGTATTAGCATATGCTAACAGCTTCAGCTGAAATGCACCCAAAATGACTTCTGGTCCCGCACTCTTGCGCATCAAAACTTCAAAATTACATATTATATGTCGACTAAACTGGTCAAACTAAGTGCAGAATCAAGCTTTAGGATCTTTTAAACGTGTAAAGCTCGAACAGACAAACCGACATCGATTGGTGTTTCATGGAAAAAGAGAGAGCTCCAATTCAGACGCGTGCAATAGAGTGCATGTATTTTCGTGTGACCCGAACGTTTTAGCCCACCAAAGGACGAGGGTGCGCGAGATTCTCACAATGAACGCCTCATTTGAAAGCAGACATCGTGCTGAACACATAGAAACTGTTCCCAGATCCGTAGCTGGTTGGGAAGGGTTGGGGCGATGACGTCAAAGTTGTCCCAACTTTTCTGTTGCCAAGAGAGAGTTTGGGAGAATGGATGCCCTGAGAGTTCTGCTTTACATAGACATAATTTAAACGGTTTTAGAAACTTTAGAGTGTTTTCTATTCAATAATAATTATTATATGCATATATTAGCAATTTTGGACAAAAAAAAATTCTGTTTACTAGTATTCAGCCCGATCCTCAAGAGCAACTACTTTGTAGCGCCACCTTTTGCTGCGATTACAGCTGTAAGTCGCTTGGGGTATGTCTCTATCAGTTTTGCACATCGAGAGACTGAAATTTTTTCCCATTCCTCCTTGCAAAACAGCTTGAGCTCAGTGAGGTTGGATGGAGAGCATTTGTGAACAGCAGTTTTCAGTTCTTTCCACAGATTCTCGATTGGATTCAGGTCTGGACTTTGACTTGGCCATTCTAACACCTGGATATGTTTATATTTGAACCATTCCATTGTAGATTTTGCTTTATGTTTTGGATCATTGTCTTGTTGGAAGACAAATCTCCGTCCCAGTCTCAGGTCTTTTGCAGACTCCATCAGGTTTTCTTCCAGAATGGTCCTGTATTTGGCTCCATCCATCTTCCCATCAATTTTAACCATCTTCCCTGTCCCTGCTGAAGAAAAGCAGGCCCAAACCATGATGCTGCCACCACCATGTTTGACAGTGGGGATGGTGTGTTCAGGGTGATGAGCTGTGTTGCTTTTACGCCAAACATAACATTTTGCATTGTTGCCAAAAAGTTCAATTTTGGTTTCATCTGACCAGAGCACCTTCTTCCACATGTTTGGTGTGTCTCCCAGGTGGCTTGTGGCAAACTTTAAACAACACTTTTTATGGATATCTTTAAGAAATGGCTTTCTTCTTGCCACTCTTCCATAAAGGCCAGATTTGTGCAATATACGACTGATTGTTGTCCTATGGACAGAGTCTCCCACCTCAGCTGTAGATCTCTGCATTTCATCCAGAGTGATCATGGGCCTCTTGGCTGCATCTCTGATCAGTCTTCTCCTTGTATGAGCTAAAAGTTTAGAGGGACGGCCAGGTCTTGGTAGATTTGCAGTGGTCTGATACTCCTTCCATTTCAATATTATCGCTTGCACAGTGCTCCTTGGGATGTTTAAAGCTTGGGAAATCTTTTTGTATCCAAATCCGGCGTTAAACTTCTTCACAGCAGTATCTCGGACCTGCCTGGTGTGTACCTTGTTCTTCATGATGCTCTCTGCGCTTTTAACGGACCTCTGAGACTATCACAGTGCAGGTGCATTTATACGGAGACTTGATTACACACAGGTGGATTGTATTTATCATCATTAGTCATTTAGGTCAACATTGGATCATTCAGAGATCCTCACTGATCTTCTGGAGAGAGTTTGCTGCACTGAAAGTAAAGGGGCTGAATAATTTTGCACGCCCAATTTTTCAGTTCTTGATTTGTTAAAAAAGTTTGAAATATCCAATAAATGTCGTTCCACTTCATGATTGTGTCCCACTTGTTGTTGATTCTTCACAAAAAAATACAGTTTTATATCTTTATGTTTGAAGCCTGAAATGTGGCAAAAGGTCGCAAAGTTCAAGGGGGACGAATACTTTCGCAAGGCACTGTATATGGTGGCAAATATTTCCCATCAAATAGGCTACTTGTGCAATATTGATACTTAAAGTATTGTACCAGGTACCTACATTATGTTGATCTATGGCAGCAACTATACTGAACACAAATTTAAATGCAACATGCAATAATTTCAAAGATTTTACTGAGTTACCAGGCTGTCTATGGTGGAACCACCATTTGCCTCATGTGACACATCTCCTTCGCATAGAGTTGATCATTCTGCTGATTGTGGCCTGTGAATTGTTGTTTCACTCCTCTTCAATGGCCGTGTGAAGTTGCTAGATATTGGCAGGAACTGGAACACGCTGTCATACACGTCAATCCAGAGCATCCTTAACATGCTCGATGGGTGACATGTCTGGTGAGTATGCAGGCCATGGAAGAACTGGGCCATTTTCAGTTTCCAGGAAAAGTGTACAGATCCTTGTGACATGGAGCTGTGCATTATCATGCTGAAACATGAGGCAAACGCGGCGGATGAATGGACTACAATGGGCCTCAGGATCTCGTCACGGTACTCTGTGCATTCAAATTGCCATCGGTAAAATGCAATTGTGTTCGTTGTCCATAGCTTATGTCTGCCCATACCATAACCCCACCGCCACCATGGGGCACTCTGTTCACAACGTTGACATCAGAAAACCACTCACCCATTCTGACGCAATACATGTGGTCTGCGGTTGTGAGGCCAGTTGAACACACTACCAAATTCTCTAAAACAATGTTGAGGGGGCTTAAGGTGGAGAAATTAACATTATTTTATCTGGCAACAGCTCTGGTGGACATTCCTGCAGTCAGCATGCCAATTGCACGCTCCCTCAAAACTTGAGACATCTGTGGCATTGTGTTGTGTGACAAAACTGCACATTTTGGATTGGCCTTTTATTGTCCCCAGCACAAGGTGCACCTGTGTAATGATCATGCTGTTTAATCAGCTTCTTGATATGCCACACCTGTCAGGTGGATGGATTATCTTGGCAAAAGAGAAATGCTCACTAACAGGGATGTAAACAAATTTGTGCACAACATTTTAGAGAAATAAGCTTTTTTTGCAAATTGAATATTTCTTTTATTTCAGCTCATGAAACATGGGTCCAACACTACATGTTGTGTTTATATTTTTGTTCAGTGTTTGATGTAAATTCCTAGCTGTGACCTACATTTCCTTTTGGCTGTGTGGGCTAATGGACAGCAATTAAGAACAAAACTAGGATTTACATAACAAGCAACAAAAACACTCTCTAAAGACCTGCATTGGTTATTCAAGAGAAAGAATTGGCACATTTCAAGAAAATCATAATTCCTTGATCATTATCAATAACACACCGTGTCCTAAAGATAGTTTGTTTTTTATTCTAGGACATATGTGGTTAATTGAACTAGATCTATTTGAGACGGCCATTTAGTCTTCTCAACCCATTTCAAATCAGTTCTCTGCCGACACTAATGTTTCATTTTAAAAGCCTGACAAAGCTGATGTCATTTGGGAATATGTGCTTAATGATTGTCCCTGTTAAACCTACACTATTTTCTCTTGCAGGCAGAGAAGAGAAGAGAGAGGCATATTTCCTGCTTCTAAGCTCTTTGTCTCAGGCAGACGCACACAGCTACTCAGCTATTCCGTTATTCCCCTTACTACCCATTACTTTAGCGGTTTATGATGTCAAACATGTCAAACAGTATTAAGGGGGAGCTGGCCTCAGGAATTGCAAAGGTCTATGGTCCATTTCATTAGCAATAAACCATCATCATCACCATGACCTCAAGTCCTCTTAGAAGAAGGCAGACAGAAAGAACCAAAGCAGTTTAGTATAATGCCAGGATTATCTATTTTCTGACGTAAAAAACAAATGTCACAATAGAAACGGATCCAGAAATGATCCCACAGGACCCTGTACAAGGCAGAGAGGCAGGTGACTGTTATGTGAGTGGCAGAATCAGATATATGGAAATTGTTAAAAGCCTTTTGGAATTAACCAGCCAATATGAATTTGTTTGCTTTCCTACAGAGCCACAAACAGGATGCAAACTGGTTTGAGCAGGTGTAAGTCAGGAAGTAGGGTCAGCTAAGGCGATTGTGCTGTGTAGTCTTGCCAGTGGCTGCTATTACACTGTATCAGGGCCCTCATTTGACGAGGGTCTGACAAAAGTGTGTTGACCACACATTATATAAAATGTATAATACTGTAATATAAGACTAGCCATTTACAGTAATATTATCAGCACAACAATGTAGAGCCATAGTGCCATTCACCAAGCAGGAAGAGACATGACTGTAAAATTGAATTGACTGATATAACCACTGTGCCGTCTGTGCAAAAATAAAACTTAAAATGAGTTGGTGTAACAATGTGTAAGATACAGTGTCTAAAAACCATAATAAATAATTTTTCGTTTCAGATAACAGCAAGAACAAAACACATTACTCCACATATCATGATTGTAGTCAATTTTGTTCCTCTTTGGTACATCAATATCATCAGGATGATATTTCAACCAGCTAAAGAAGATCTCTCTCTCTCTCTCTCTCTCTCTCTCTCTCTCTCTCTCTCTCTCTCTCTCTCTCTCTCTCTCTCTCTCTAGTAATTTAATACAGTGTTGTAAAACCATTTCTGGCACTCTCACCGTACTGTACAGTGTGACTGTGAGAAAGCTTTGAAACTGGACGAGGGAGTGAGGCAATAGGGACCCATTCTGTGAGGTACACCACAGGAGACAAACTCTGCAATATGCAGTGGGATTATGAAACCTTTGTCAAGACAGACTTGCTGACTTAGAGGACTGAACGACGACAATAAACTCACAGATGACCTATTCTCTTTGATTCTGTGTCTTTACCTAGATCTATGATCTATGGGGGGGGGATTCTGAATTGTTCAACTACATGGACGCTACTACGCCGGTTTACATCCTGTGGTAAACTCAAGGGAAGATTGATGTGATTGTGATGTCCTTGTTTCCACACAGACAGAATCCCATCCAAGACTCATCTTGTAAGGAGTCATGTACAGTATATCAATATTCAAGACAGAACTGGGAGACAATTTAAGGATACGGGGAGAAGTATACTTTAGAAACATATTTTTATTGAGAATAAATAGGTAAGGGTGTTAGTAGCAGGGTGTCTTGTGTATAACTGGCAGTATCAGTCCCACATTAAACAAACCACACATTTCTGAAGGCTTTAACTCTTAGATGAGCTCGAGTGTTCTCTGGGAAAACGTGGCCTGAAGAAATGTGTTTTCTTGTTACATCTTGCGTCAGGCCACAGGAAGCTTTGTACATCTCAATCAGTTACACCTATTCCCCATAATGAACACAAATATTGAGCTGTTGTAAAAAATATATATAAAAATAACATTACTGTACTTTCTCACAGAAGATATCTCCTGTTGTGCTGTGCAATGACTAACATAAACCTTTGCATTGTGTGACTACTACACGACCCAGACACGTAACACATGATTAAATTCAATCAGGAAAAACAAAGGCAGGAGAACCAAGTTAGTGTACTCAGTGGTTGAAAATAACACAGCTTCAGGTGTTTCTCTTGCACATTTCACTTTGTGGTTTCATATAAAAAAATACCTGTCCACTTTACGAGGAACAGTGCAGCTTTTTCACACTGTTCACTCCTTGGTGTTGAGAAAAGGTGGACATTGAAATAATGTGCACAGCTTCATGTGGCAATGGGGTATAATTATAATTTTTGGTGGTGGAAAAGTACCTAATTGTCATACTTGTGTAAAAGTAAAGATATGTTAATAGAAAATGACTCAAGTAAAAGTGAAAGTCACCCAATAAAATACTACTTAAGTAAAAGTCTAAAAGTATTTGGTTTTAAATATACTTAAGTATCAAAAGTAAATGTAATTGATAAAATGTATAAATCATTTTTAATTCCTTTTATTTTTAATCAAACCAGACGTCACCATTTTGTTGTTTTTAAAATTTACGGATAGCCAGGGACACATTCCAACGCATAATTTACAAATGAAGCATTTGTATTTAGTGAGTCTGCCAGATCAGAGGCAGAGGATGACCAACCAGAGATGTTCTCTTGATAAGTGTGTGAATTGGACCATTTCCTGTCCTACTAAGCGTTTAAAATGTAACGAGTACTTTTAGGTGTCAGGGAAAATGTATGGAGTAAAAAATACATAATTTTCTTTAGGAATGTAGTGAAGTAAATACAAAGGTAGTTAAAAATAAAAAAATTGTAAAGTATTTTTACTTAAGTATTTTACACCACTGATCATTTGACATTTTAGTCATTTAGCAGACTCTAACTTATCCAGAGTGACTTACAGGAGCAATTACGGTGAAGCGCTTTGCTCAAGGGCACATAGATTTTTCATCTAGTCGGCTCTGGGATTCAAATCAGCAACCTTTCGGTTACTGGTTACCTTTTGGTACTGTATATCAATATTCAATACTCTCTCTCCCTCTAGCTATGTGGAAGTGCATTGATCCAAAGAAATGGAGGGATAACGCAATTCACAGGACCATGTTGAAGACCCTGGTGAATATTTCTCTCTCCTTTGCTTATGGTTTTATGTCTGCAGCTATAGCATTTGTCTCTCTCCCCAGCTCTTGAAATCGTTGTCTCTCCATAGCTCTTCAAATCCAACATTGAGTGTTGCAGTTGGGAAGAGCTGGCTTAAAACACTGTCGGCTTAGTTGTATGACAAATTGAGAAGCAGACATTCCATGTCATAAATTACTTAATGTACCTTTGGTTAAAATAAGCATGCACTACTGTACAGAGCAGAGGTATTCCCTCCCATACCCAATAATACCATACATGTTGTTAAAAATGTGCCCTTACCATTGTTTCCCCAGTCAGCCTTCAGCATTTTTTATTTCATGTTTGCTGCATGAATTGTTTGTCTGTGTCTACTGCTCTGTTGCCTTGTGCCTGTGTTGCAGCCTGGAAGAGACTGCTGACATGTGAGATACTGTCACTTCCTGTTTGATGCTCCAGTCTTACACCTCTGCAAGGGATTTTTCTATCGTAACACTTTCATCTCTACCGCACCATGAAGATAAGCAACGCCCAGTTTCCTTTCAGACCAGCATATCAACAGAAGGCAAACCTCTGAGGGAGCTTGCTGTGGCAGGCACTTTGCTTAGATCAGGAGGGGGGAGGGGACTGGGAGGGACTATGTTGACATGTTGGTGGAATATTTATCCACCTTGAATACAGAGTGAAAAGCCAAGGTGTCCCGTTTCTGCCAACAGAGGATCCAAGATGGTGTCGTGTCTTTGGCATCATTAAATTGAAGACTGTTATTTTATCAAATCAATTCTCTGTAATTACTATTATTACGTGATTAAACTAATCATGTAAATGTAATTAACTAAGAAGTTGGTGCACCAAGGAAAATCTTCAGATTACAAAGTTATAATTTTCCTAATATAACTCTTCAGATATTTTAAAATCTGATCAATTAGTCTTCTAATTAATTAATTATTCTTAATCTCACGTTAGTCTCATTCCAAATGTCGTCAGTTGTTGGTTATCTGCACTATGCCTTTACTATGAATCATCCATGTCTTAATAATTTATTTACTAACTAACTAAATAATCACAGAAATGCATAAACAAACAAACAGTAGATATGGTAACAAGGAAATGATAGGGGAGGTTCCCTAGTGGGCTAAGCTGATATGACAGCTTGGTGGACAAAGGGAAGTGGGTGTGGACTGAGAAGGGCGGGAAAGACAAAAAGAGTCACTACACAGTTGATAATTATATTAATTGAAATGCTAATCCTTTGCACATGAACGCTCACTCATTTGGGAATAATTGCAGTCAATATATATTTCCGCCCAGTGTGTTGTCGTGATCTCTGTTGGAATCGTCAGTCCTTCTGTTGGAAAGTTCATCCGAGTGTTTCTCTGCTTCCCTGAATTCTTGTGTGGTTAGAATGTATACTTCAGGGTACCATTCAGAAATGTGCTGATAGAATAGATGTTTCGGTGGTTGTCGGTCTTCGCATCTCAAGTTGACATAATTTCTAGCTGCAGACTAGTCATTACTATCTAAGATTTGCTCTTATTCTCTAGGGATCGATAGTCTCAGAGTTTAACCATTTCCAGCTGTGTGTCACGTTCTGACCTTTATTTCCTTTGTTTTGTCTTTATTTAGTATGGTCAGGGCGTGAGTTGGGGTGGGCAGTCTATGTGTGTTTTTCTATGTTGGGGTTTTGAGTTCAGCCTAGTATGGTTCTCAATCAGAGGCAGGTGTCGTTAGTTGTCTCTGATTGAGAATCATACTTAGGTAGCCTGGGTTTCACTTTTGGTTTGTGGGTGTTTGTTTTCCGTGTGTGTGTGTTTGTTGCCACACGGTACTGTTTCGGTTTCGTTCGTTTCACGTTTATTGTTTTGTAGTGTTCAGTTTATGTCTTTAAATAAACGTTATGGACACTTACCACGCTGCGCATTGCTCCTCCGATCCTTCTCGCTTCTCCTCCTCAGAAGAGGAGGAGGAATGCCATTACACTGTGTAGCCAATGCTCCACGTGGTATGGTTAGGAGTTCAACATTACAACCTTAGCTTATACTGAGGTTTTTGGGGTCTAAACTCAACCTGTGCCCCCTCAGCTGACTGAGGTACGCATGGTCTGAAGAGGATTTCTTCAGGTGGGGGTTTTATTCGTAACAGTAGAAAAGGGCTGTCCCATGAGCCAGATCATGTCTGTGCTCTTGGGGGCAGGCCAATGACTTAGTTAAACATTAAAGGGAATACAATTCTCTCACATTAACGGTTTAACATAGCATTACATCAATTCACAAATAGTTTCATCTTTACTCATTCATTTTATACAATAATTAGATGCAAACCTCATAACGAAGGCACCTGTATAAACAGAGTTATGGTAATGTGGCTGTATTGTCTTTCATGAGGTCACAAACATGAAACAAAACGGTCCGGGTCGTAGCTGTATTCTCCACCGACCGGTTACACATTCTCCAAAACATGGATATTGTTCAGTTCTCAAGTTCTGTGATGTAGAAGAAGGTCCTTTGTTCTACTGTGAAACTCTCTCTCTCTCTATAGTGCATGGCCAGGAGGAGAGAGTCTCCTCCAGGAATTTACAACCTGAGATAACAGAACTTGGGTGTAGGAGAGGAGAGAGAGCGAGAGGGATGCCACGATCTATACCCAGAATGGGCCACGTCATGACAATGGTGATCATTGCAGTGGGTGATGTGTCACAGTGGGACACGTGCAGTGGAAGAGACATGTAAATGCCACAGCCCAAATTATGGTGTCTGCCTCAACACAGACCATCCTGCCAATTCTATCTCTGCCTGATATAAAGCAGAAAGTCCATGTTTCTTTGTTTCAACATACAGTAATGCTTACTAATGAAATAACATCAGTAAATAAAGAATTTAAGAGTCGGATGTTGCCTTCCTCGAAGATGTTTATGAAGTGTTGCTCTCTGAAATGTTCCAAGTGGTTTAGAGCTACAGTTCTTCCTCAGCCTGTATGCATGTTTATCTTCTGGAATTGTTTTCAGCTATCCCTTATGCTCTGAGACAGTGTTATTGATGGGAATCTCAGCCCTTAGACCACAAAATGCATGTTTATGTTACAATGTGTGCTGAGAGTTGGGAAGCAAGTTCAGGGAGTGAGTGTTTTAATAAATAAATGAAACCAAAATGTGACACAAACAATGCACAGATATGACCTAGGAACAGAAACAATAGCTCCTAGGGAAAGTGAGTGACATATATAGGGAAGGTAATCAGGGAGGTGATGGAGTCCAGGTGAGTCTGATGACGCGCAGGTGCGCGTAACGATGTTGACAGATGTGCGCCATAAAGAGCAACCTGGTGACCTAGAGGCTGGAGAGGGAGCACACATTTATTTTTTTATTTTTTATTTTTTATTTCACCTTTATTTAACCAGGTAGGCTAGTTGAGAACAAGTTCTCATTTGCAACTGCAACCTGGCCAAGATAAAGCAAAGCAGTGTGACACAGACAACAACACAGAGTTACACATGGAGTAAACAATAAACAAGCCAATAACACAAACAAGTCAATGACACAGTAGAGACAAAAAAAGTCTATATACAGTATGTGCAAAAGGCATGAGGAGGTAGGCAATAAATAGGCCATAAGAGCGAATAATTACAATTTAGCACATTAACACTGGAGTGATAAATGAGCAGATGATGATGTGCAAGTAGAGATATTGGTGTGCAAAAGAGCAGAAAAGTAAATAAAATAAAAACAGTATGGGGATGAGGTAGGTAGATTGGGTGGGCTATTTACAGATGGACTATGTACAGCTGCAGTGATCGGTTAGCTGCTCAGATAGTTGATGTTTAAAGTTGGTGAGGGAAATAAAAGTCTCCCACTTCAGCATTTTTTGCCATTCGTTCCATTCACTGGCAGCAGAGAACTGGAAGGAAAGGCGGCCAAATGGGGTGTTGACTTTGGGGATGATCTGTGAGATATACCTGCTGGAACGTGTGCTACGGGTGGGTGTTGTTATCGTGACCAGTGAACTGAGATAAGGCGGAGCTTTACCTAGCATAGACTTATAGATGACCTAGAGCCAGTGGGTCTGGCTATAAATATGTAGCGAGGGCCAGCCGACTCGCAGTTGTGGGTGGAATAAGGTGATTTGGTAACAAAACAGATGGAACTGTGATAGACTGCATCAAGTTTGCTGAGTAGAGTGTTGGAAGCTATTTTGTAGATGACATCGCCGAAGTCGAGGATCGGTAGGATAGTCAGTTTTACTAGGGTAAGTTTGGCGGCGTGAGTGTAGGAAGCTTTGTTGCGAAATAGAAAGCAGATTATAGATTTGATTTTGGATTGGAGATGTTTAATATGAGTCTGGAAGGAGAGTTTACAGTCTAGCCAGACACCTAGGTATTTATAGTTGTCCACATATTCTAGGTCGGAACCGTCCATGGTGGTAATGCTGGTCGGGCGGGCGGTGGCAGCGAACGGTTGAAAAGCATGCATTTGGTTTTACTAGCGTTTAAGAGCAGTTGGAGGCCACGGAAGGAGTGTTGTATGGCATTGAAGCTCGTTTGGAGGTTGGTCAGCACAGTGTCCAAGGAAGGGCCAGAAGTATACAGAATGGTGTTGTCTGCATAGAGGTGGATCAGGGAATTGCCCGCAGCAAGAGCATTGATATATACAGAGAAAAGAGTCGGCCCGAGAATTGAACCCTGTCGTACCCCCATAGAGACAGCCAGAGGTCCGGACAACATGCCCTCCGATTTGACACACTGAACTCTGTCTGCAAAGTAGTTGGTGAACCAGGCGAGGCAGTCATCAGAAAAACCAAGGCTATTGAGTCTGCCGATAAGAATATGGTGATTGACAGAGTTGAAAGCCTTGACAAGGTCGATGAAGACAGCTGCACAGTACTGTCTTTTATCGATGGCGGTTATGATATCGTTTAGTACCTTGAGCGTGACTGAGGTGCACCCGTGACCGGCTTGGAAGCCGGATTGCACAGCGGAGAAGGTACGGTGGGATACGAAATGGTCAGTGATCTGTTTATTAACTTGACTTTCGAAGACTTTAGATAGGCAGGGCAGGATGGATATACAGTAGGTCTGTAACAGTTTGGGTCTAGGGTGTCACCCCCTTTGAAGAGGGGTGGATAGTTTTAGAAAGAGAGGGTCCAGATTGTCTAGCCCAGCTGATTTGTACTGGTCCAGGTTTTGCAGCTCTTTCAGAACATCTGCTGTCTGGATATGGGTGAAGGAGAAGCTGGGGAGGCTTGGGCGATTAGCTGTGGGGGGGCGGAGCTGTTGGCCGGGGTTGGAGTAGCCAGGAGGAAGACATGGCCAGCCGTTGAGAAATGCTTATTGAGATGTTCGATTATCATTGATTTATCAGTGGTGACCGTGTTACCTAGCCTCAGTGCTGTGGGCAGCTGGGAGGAGGTGCTCTTGTTCCCCATGGACTTTACAGTGTCCCAAAACCTTTTGGAGTTAGAGCTACAGGATGCGAATTTCTGCTTGAAAAAGCTAGCCTTTGCTTTCTTGACTGACTGCCTGTATTGGTTCCTGACTTTCCTGAACAGTTGCATATCGTGGGGAATATTCGATGCTATGGCAGTCCGCCACAGGATGTTTTTGTGCTGGTCAAGGGCAGTCAGTTCTGGAGCGAACCAAGGGCTATATCTGTTCTTAGTGACAGTTTAAAGGTCCAGTGCAGCCTTTTTTACCTCAATATAAAATCATTTCTGGGTAACAATGAATTACCTTACTGTGATTGTTTTAATTTAAAATGGTCAACAAGAAAAATATATCAGTGAATCAACCCTGAGTGGGTTGATTCACTGATGTGGTCGTCCTGTCTGGGTTGGCGCCCCCCCCCTTGGGTTGTGCCATGGCGGAGATCTTTGTGGGCTATACTCAGCCTTGTCTCAGGATGGTAAGTTGGTGGTTGGAGATATCCCTCTAGTGGTGTGGGGGCTGTGCTTTGGCAAAGTGGGTGGGGTTATATCCTTCCTGTTTGGCCCTGTCTGGGGGTGTCCTCGGATGGGGCCACAGTGTCTCCTGACCCCTCCTGTCTCAGCCTCCAGTATTTATGCTGCAGTAGTTAATGTGTCGGGGGGCTAGGGTCAGTTTGTTATATCTGGAGTACCTCTCCTGTCCTATTCGGTGTCCTGTGTGAATCTAAGTGTGCGTTCTCTAATTCTCTCTATCTCTCTCTCTCTCTCTCTCTCTCTCTCTCGGAGGACCTGAGCCCTAGGACCATGACCCAGGACTACCTGACATGATGACTCCTTGCTGTCCCCAGTCCACCTGGCCGTGCTGCTGCTCCAGTTTCAACTGTTCTGCCTTATTATTATTCGACCATGCTGGTCATTTATGAACATTTGAACATCTTGGCCGTGTTCTGTTATAATCTCCACCCGGCACAGCCAGAAGAGGACTGGCCACCCCACATATGCTCTCTCTAATTCTCTCTTTCTTTCTCTCTCTCGGAGGACCTGAGCCCTAGGACCATGCCCCAGGACTACCTGACATGATGACTCCTTGCTGTCCCTAGTCCACCTGACCGTGCTGCTGCTCCAGTTTCAACTGTTCTGCCTTATTATTATATGACCATGCTGGTCATTTATGAACATTTGAACATCTTGTCCATGTTCTGTTATAATCTCCACCCGGCACAACCAGAAGAGGACTGGCCACCCCACATAGCCTGGTTCCTCTCTAGGTTTCTTCCTAGGTTTTGGCCTTTCTAGGGAGTTTTTCCTAGCCACCGTGCTTCTACACCTGCATTGCTTGCTGTTTGGGGTTTTAGGCTGGGTTTCTCTACAGCACTTTGAGATATCAGCTGATGTATGAAGGGCTATATAAATAAATTTGATTTGATTTGATAGCTTCTTAGCAAAAAGCAATTTCTCAAGCAAAAATGTTGCTAGGGGTGTCTCAGAGTGGGGAGTGGGAAATGGAAAACGATCTGTTATTGGCAGAAAAGTTTGAAACTCTCTTTCTTTTTGGTCTATTAATTTACCACCTGGTGATGCCAAAACTCCAACACACCAAAACAGACAGATATTTCAGGCACTCCTTTCAAACAGCACTTAAATTAAAAGGCCATTATCATAATTTTCACAATTTCTCAGTATTATTCCAACCTCATAGTGTGGAAATAATTTCTATATAACACTGGAAAATCACTTTGACTGAACTGGGCCTTTCATAAGCCATTTGTGAGTAATAAGTCTTTCTCTCTCTTCCACCCTCTCTCTCTCTTCCACCCTCTCTCTCTCTTCCACCCTCTCTCTCTCTCTTCCACCCTCTCTCTCTCCTCCACCCTCTCTCTCTCCTCCACCCTCTCTCTCTCCTCCACCCTCTCTCTCTCCTCCACCCTCTCTCTCTTCCACCCTCTCTCTCTTCCACCCTCTCTCTCTTCCACCCTCTCTCTCTTTATCCCTTCTCCTCTAGTTGCCATGTTTTTTAATCACAGGCACATAACAGTCATCTCTTTATTCTAGGAATAAAAACATCCACATCACAATATTAAATTGTGATGCCAAATGGAGCTTAAATGCTTTCAGCAATGTTAAACTAGGCCAATGCAAATATACCATCTGGGTAGACTTAGTTTGATAAACTGAGCCACCGCTGATTGCACTCAAGCACTGATGTCTAGAACAATCTTCATGTAACTGAGTTATCATCGGTCTCACAGGGTATTTGCTGTAACGTGTTGATGCTAAAGTGTGTTGCCCGGAACCTTTTAGTTGGTGGTCGCCGAAGTTTTTGCTCTACAGTGTGAATATCATTTCTACTCTCTCTGCTTAATTTTTCTCTTAAACACATAGCAGCTTCTATTTATCAAAGGGTGTTTCTCCTGCTACCATACTAAAGAATGCAAACAGCAATTTGTCTCTATTGGCCAACCATGAAATTACCTTAATTTTGCTCACTCAGCACGCTCAACACCATATAAATGGCTGTCAAATAAAGAACTCAGGGCTGAATTTGTAATTTTCTAAATTCTGTATTTGTGTTACGTGTGTTTCTATGAGTTTGGCAGTGTTTTTTTCTGTAGGGTTTATTACTCTGCCGCTGTGTATTAGATAATCTTGTTTATCCCACTTGTGTATTGTTTGAGTGTTTACTTGTGTTTGTTTGTAAGTTTTTCTCCAGTCTAGAGGCTGGTTCACCTCATTACTCACTTGTCTGGCAGAATGTTGAGCCAACCACTCTCTTCCTCTGAATTCTCATTATCTATCCCCAGCCAACCACACACTCTTGCAGTCATCATTATCCAATCCCAATCCAGAGCCATGGCAGGGAAATGACCCTCTGACCTACATGGGACTGATGTTATGCATGGAAAAACAAAGGTGAGGTAAGAAATCCCTGACCTTTACCATCCCAGTCAATACTCCCACACTCAGATACATACATACATACATACATACATACATATACATACATACATACATACATACATACATACATACATACATACATACATACATACATACATACATACATACATACATACATACATACATACATACATACATACATACATACATACATACATACATACATACATACATACATACATACATACATACATACATACATACATACATACATACATACATACATACATACATACATACATACATACATACATACATGCATACATACATACATGCATGCATGCATACCAGGGTTTCCGTTAGGAAAATGTGGCGCTGGACATTTGACCTGCAGCATTTTAATTCACTGGACATTTCAGAAATTTACCGGACCCATATGCATTGGGTGCATGACCTGATTAGGGCGTCCACCGATTGTGCTGAGAATGACAGAAATTACTTTTAGATTATGGCAATTAATCTTAACAGAACATGCAAGTCCTGGATGCATTGACTTGCGACCTTCTTAACACATTCTGATGCGCACTTTGAAGATGTTAGAACAACTGTCGACATATACTTTTCTTCAGCCAACTAGATGAGTAATGAACAGCAAAATCACTAGCTTATGTCAGTCAATCTACTATCTCCCAGAGTAGAAAAGTTTACCTATTCCATTGGTCAGCTTGTCAAGAAAGAAATAGCTTATTCAAAACAGACTCTGGGACAGTTGTGGCATCATAGATCCCAAATTCATACAAACACTACGTGACATTAAAAAAAATAAAGCAATGAGGCTGATGCAATAGATCAAAAACGTTTAGCTCAATATATTTATCAATTATTATTTCCTAACATTATAATTGCAGCAATGAGCACAAGTCAGTAGGCTACATGTAATTAGCGGGAAAACACTATTGTCAAAAGCGCACAACACATTCAAGCGGTTTCATGTGACAGAGATGAAAATATCTGTTAGAAATTTTAAGAGAGGAAACATATAAAGATGCAACAACTAGAATGGGTTGCTAATATGCCTATGATTGTGCCTTTGGCTACTTTACAATGATATTAAGTTGATTTGAAAACCAACAGAATATGAGAGAAATAGGCTCCTGGTTTCAATGGCGTTGCCTATGCAAACGGGAATGGTGCTTCAATTAGAAATAAAAATGGTTTATTTTGTACTTGATTGTGGCCGTCAAAACTGTTTTAACACGCGATTGCATTTAAAATTGTTGCACAATGATTGGGATTATAAAAGCACGTTTCACTCAAGCAGCAACGAAAGAGCTGTTCGAATAGCTGATTTTCCGCTCAAAGGCTTTGTATCTGTATGCTGTGGCATGTGATAAATAAGATACAGTACATAACGAATATACACATGTGCAAATTTAATTACAATAAATTATGTGAAAGCATGACCGGTCAAATATATTTAAATCGACTGGTATTTCCATCAATAAATAGGCTAGAAATCATTATTTCGCAATGGAAAGTATTTTCTTCTCCCGGACAATTGGCAATTTTATTTATCGGCTTTTCAATTTTTTAGCAGCCAAAAGACAGCTATTACCGGTTTACGGAAACCCTTATACCGAATGTCCTTGATGCTTGTTTTGTTGTTTATCTTCCCCTTGTCTTATTACAAGACACCCCCTTAAATTACTTACTTGGCACACAATGACAGTTCCTGTTTATGCATTATAGTAATGAAGCGTTTCCCAAAGGGGTGCACATTTTGGTTTTTGCCCCCTACACTACACAGCTGATTCAAATGATCAAAGCTCAATGATGAGTTGATTATTTGAATCAGCTGTGTAGTGCAAGGGCAAAAAACTAAACGTGCACCCCTTGGAGTCCCGAGGACCGAGTTTGGGAAACCCTTTAGTAATGTCAGGTTTAGACACAGCCTGAGATGGTCATGATAGAGGCTGTGATGCATAATCTGGGGTAACATATTTATATATGGTTCATTCTAATAGTGGCACTGATTAGGCTACTGTCAGAAAAATAAATTCTTTGCCTTCACATCAACAAACAATGCACGGAATGCTTATTATTTGATTGTCATATATGGCATGATTTACTGTACCTATCCGAAGACTGCATCTTACGTCTTTGTCAAGGCAATTATGATGATACTGAAGCCGGTGGTACTAAAGTGTAAACATAGGCACTACATTGATCCCAGGAGAAGTAGCATTTCTATACACACTCACATGTGTATTGTTTTCCTGGAGTCAGCCTTCCATGAGCACAATCTTAGTGTTTTGCTTATTACTGTATGAATCAAGATGTATTCAGTAGGAGAATTTTCCACCATACAGTTCCCCTCGTTACGAGGGACAATGCCCTCATGTGTAAGGACCGATGCTGGAGTCGAGAAGCAGGTACGGGGAGTCAAACATTTAATGAGGAACAGACACAGAACAAGACAGAAACAGCGTCAGCACACGGGAACAAAACATACAAACGTTAATGCGGAAGCGGGGAACAGAGCTGAGGGACAGACAGAAATAGGGAAGGAAATAACAGGTGACTGAGTCCAGGTGAGTACAAATTATCGCTGATGCGTGTGACGAGGGAAGCAGGTGTGCGTAATGATGGTGGCAGGAGTGCGTAATGCTAGGGAGCCTGACATCCTCGAGCGCCAGGGGGGAAGAGCAGGAGCAGGCGGGACATGATGTTTGGTCAAGAACATTTAAATTGATTGATAAGAACAAAATAATAGTAATCTGAAATGAATCTGCTCACTGTTGCAGATTAAAACAATAATGCTCGATGTAGGTAGCCTGGGCAGTGCTGTGAAAAAGCCATGGCACACAGTTTCAGATTATATCAAGACAAGGTTATATGATAATGCTCTTAAATAAAGTGGTGATCCTAACTGGCCTAAAATAGGGAATATTTACTACGATTAGATGTCAGGAATTGTGGAAAACAGATTTTAAATGTATTTGGCTAAGGTGTATGTAAACTTCCGACTGTATTTATGCACAATATTTGCCAAAGAGCATTTATAAAGAGAAATCAAAGAGATGTGGAAGACCACAGTATCTCCAATTTAATGGTTCCATTTTGAGAGAATAATAATCCCTCTACTGCCTCCAATAGACAGGGATTAAGCATACCCTTAAAACAGGTGTTCTGGAGAGTCTTTGCTGGGGCCCCTTTATATAGCTTTTCCAGCTCCACTAGAGCCAAAGGGATGAGATTCCTCCTTGTGCAGTTGGATAAAAAAATAAATATGGGAGGGATGGAATGCAGAGCCCCACTGTGGCTAATTGATTTGAATTCTGTTGAACATGTGTCTCCTCTACCTTGCACTGCATTGGGGGTTTAACATGCACCACATTCTATGAGAGTGGATGGCTCTCAGCCCTGTTAAGTGACAGTGGTTTGAAATACTTAAAATAGAGCATCTTCAAACTAAAATGTAGCGGTGTGTGGCATAGTCACCTTTTTGCAGTGCTTGACTTGGACTGAAATAGGTACCGGTACTCATTTTGGGTACTGTTTATATTGGAGCAGGAGCTCCATAATAGTTTTATGCTAATTATTCTATAAGAGGAACAGGAGCTCAAGCAGTAGAACATTTTAGTGCCGGTACTCAGCTCCAGTGAGCTCCTGCTCAAGTCAAGAACAGCCTTTTTGTATGATAAACTGTTCTGCCTCAAGGACAAGCGCTATTCACTATGTCCAATTATGTTCCAAGCATATTCTTATTTTTCTAGATATCAGTATTGATTGCCAAGGCTTGCTTTCATGTGTGAAACACTCTTGCCCCAAAAATACCATCCATCCTAGAGACACTCTCTGTACGGTACTATGTAATATTTCCACATATAGTTAGCTCAATGTCACAGAAGGCTGAGGCCCAATGGAACATTACCCTACCCCCAACAGTGCCTTTCTGATCTAGTTCCACCATTTTCCATAACATCCTCTTATTTGGCATGAATCTCAAACCTTAATGCTCCTATCTTAGGATATTGTGGGTAGAATGAAAGTAGCAGTGTAATATACAAACCAATGATGATGTCAGCTTGTTATTGACTCTCCAAGTCTGAATGACTGAGCAAAGGATAGGGGGTGGAGTGGAATCTATCTTTTGCAGTCTGTGACCAGCCAGGCAAAAGTGGGTTTACAAGCGAATGTGGGGGATGGGTGGGATCCTGCAGTCTCCTTTCCGCAGACATAATCTCCCAGTAACTGCACAGCTTTTCAATAGTTTACAATAATCTCTTCCCTGTATTCTGATGAGAACTAAATTAGAATAGCTAGGAGCAGAGGCAGCCATTATGGACAAAGTGGAACATCATGACAAAGATAATTGAGAGTAATGCTGAAATGGATACCACATTACAACCTCTAGTAGAACAGAGGGTAGAATTCACAAAAATGTTGCTGAATGCAAAGGTGCAGATGTATTAAAATGGGGAAAATACTAAATGACACATTATGTAACATGTTCTAAAATAAATGCCTCTCCATTGCTGCCAAAACCACAGTTCTGACTCCTGAGACAGACTGCATGGGGGAGTAAGAGCGAGGGAGGAGTTAGACGATCACACACACACTTCTCTCTCCCACCACCCCTCAGCACACAGGAAAAAAATATTCTGTGTACAATATTTGATTTACATTGTTGTGGTGCCTTTTTAAATCCCTTATCTGATTTGGGATTGTATTCATAGTCTAAATGAGATGTACATAAACACAACGTTTAAATATTGAGATATTTCTAACTCCCTTACACTGATGGTGAGTTGTATGTTAAAACTGTATTAAACTACTAAAACAACCTACCTACAAAGCATTTAATAACCTGCAAACAAAAAAAAATTGTTTATCTTTAAAAACACAACCCATTTGTTCATGTATAATGAACATAAATGCCTATAGATAAATATGGATCTCACAGGACGGTTTACATGCAAATTGTATAAATGATTACCAACTTGTAATATTTTGGTTTCAAATAAAGGGCAGCTTCTCCCTTCTACACTAACATGTTGTTTATTGTGTCTTCTCTCTGGAGGACAGTTAATTGTCCGAGTTAGATTTGTAATTTGTAAATGTTATTAATGAGCAGAGGTTTGAATCGATTCAGAACCAGAACGGCCCAGGCTCCACACATATTGACTGGAAGCAAAGTATACCATCTCAAGCAATACTTGGTTGTGCTCCTGAATAATTTATTTACTTACCTACAGCAGGAGTTTCAATCTTTAATGATTTAGCTTACACTCAAATTATACCATATTGCAGTATCTGCATTACTGAGCCTTTATAAGGAAATATGACAAAAACAATTTATTTGCTAGAACCCGGCAATGCTCACATCCCTATTTCTGATGCAGAAAATGAAATGTCCTTGCCCTATAAAGATCATTTCCTTCCGCTGTGTACAGACAGATCTAGACACCACGGACATTTCAAATTCAAATGCTGTACCATCACACAGAATTGATAGGCAGAGATAACCTAATTTGAAAAGGAAGCAATACCTCCCTGGCAGTGGGGGAGGAGGCTTGAGGTTGCGATGTCATCAATGGCTGGCATTGTCAGGGTTTAACAGCAATGGGTATCTCTACTAGCTATGCTGTTCAGATGGCCAGTGTCACGCAATGGTGTGGAGACCTCCTAGGGGCTACATCTATTGAGCTGGGACACTGAAACCTCATTAGTAGATAAAGGAAAGTGGAAGTCTTTCTCTCTCTCTCTCTCCCTCTCACTGACACATTACGTTGGTCTCTCTCTCTCTTTCTCTCTCTCTCACACACACACACACACACACGCAAATCCATTCATGCTACACACAGATCACAACAACGGCTGCTACCAGACTCTTAGTATGATTGCTAAATACTGCACAATTGAAACACTTGCCCATCAATCCCCCCTTCCCCAAACAGGTGTCTGTATTGGACTATAAATTGTGTCTTTGTTTATTATACTTTATGCAACATAACAGGTACTATCATACAGTATTTCACACATCATGATATGGCCATGGATTCCTGAAGACTATTGCTATAGTCTTCTCCTGAGATCGCAGCGAGGGGTAAGATACCTGAAAATAACAGCCTTCCTTACTGCCCCTCCTCCCCCCTCCACTCTTCACTTGTCTTTCCCTGGTGTGTTCAGTAATGGCCATTACACTGGCAGCCCTCTGCCCAGAGGAGCTTCAGACTCTACTCTGCCTCTCATCACTCCCCCGCTTTGATTCCAGAGACTCTCTTATCATGTCTCTACTCTCTACCCTCAGTTATCCTCTCCTTACTGGCCTATTCACCCAATAATAGAATGTGTCTTTGTAATTCCAACCTACAAAGCAAAAAATACATTTGAATATCCCCCTTACCTAAACCTGTTGGGTTTCATGTGTGACATGAAAGCTTTATTTGTTTGATTTTTTTATTTTAATTTTACCTTTATTTAACCAGGTAGGCTAGTTGAGAACAAGTTCTCATTTTCAACTGCGACCTGGCCAAGATAAAGCAAAGCTGTGTGACACAAACAACACAGAGTTACACATGGAAATTGATGTAAAATATATCACTAGCCACTTTAAACAATGCTACTTAATATAATGTTTACATACCCTACATTACTCATCTCATATGTATATGTATATACTGTACACGATATCATCTACTGCATCTTTATGTAATACATGTATCAGTAGCCACTTAAACTATGCCACTTTGTTGACATACCCTACATTACTCATCTCATATGTATGTATATACTGTACTCGATACCATCTACTGCATCTTGCCGATGTCGTTCTGTACCATCACTCATTCATATATCTTTATGTACATTTTCTTTATCCCTTTACACTTGTGTGTATAAGGTAGTAGTTTTGGAATTGTAAGGTAAGATTACTCGTTGGTTATTACTGCATTGTCGGAATTAGAAGCACAAGCATTTAGCTACACTCGCATTAACATCTCCTAACCATGTGTATGTGACAAATACATTTGATTTGATTTGATTTTGGGATAAACAAACGTACAGTCAATAACACAACAGAAAAATCTATATACAGTGTGTGCATTAAGATTAACTTCTTGCGTCGAGCCATCCCGGATCCGGGATCGTGAATACAGCCTCAAGCTCATTACCATAACGCAACGTTAACTATTCATGAAAATCGCAAATGAAATGAAATTAATATGCTAGCTCTCAAGCTTAGCCTTTTGTTAACAACATTGTCATCTCAGATTTTCAAAATATGCTTCTCAACCATAGCAAAACAAGCATTTGTGTAACAGCTAGCGCAGCTAGCGTAGCATTTAGCATTAGCATCAGCAGGCAACATTTTCACAAAAAACAGAAAATCATTCAAATAAAATTATTACCTTTGAAGAACTTCAGATGTTTTCAATGAGGAGACTCTCAGTTAGATAGCAAATGCTCAGTTTTTCCTGAAAGATTATTTGTTTAGGAGAAATTGCTCCGTTTGGTGCGTCACGTTTGGCTACCAAAAAAAAACGAAAATTCAGTCTTGAAAACGCCAAACCTTTTTCCAAATTAACTCCATAATATCGACTGAAACATGGTAAACGTTGTTTAGAATCAATCCTCAAGGTGTTTTTCACATATCTCTTCATGATATATCGTTCGTTGAAAGCCTCCTCTCTCCTCTCAATTACTGGATGACTGCGTGCAGCTTGTAGATTACGCACCAATTTAGACAAAGGACACCGGGCGGACCCCTGGTAAATGTAGTCTCTTATGGCCAATCTTCCAATGATATGCCTACAAATACGTCACAATGCTGCAGACACCTTGGAGAAACGATAGAAAGGGCAGGCTCATTCCCGGCACATTCACATCCATATAAGGAGACAATGGGAAACAGAGCTTCAAAAATTCTGCCCATTTCCTGGTTGAAGTTTCATCTTGGTTTCGCCTGTAGCATGAGTTCTGTGGCACTCACAGATAATATCTTTGCAGTTTTGGAAACCTTAGAGTGTTTTCTTTCCAAAGCTGCCAATTATATGCATAGTCGAGCATCTTTTCGTGACAAAATATTGCGCTTAAAACGGGCACGTTTTTTAATCCATAAATTAAAAGAGCGCCCCCTATATCCAAGAAGTTAAGGAGGCAAGGCAATAAATAAGCCATAGTGGCGAAATAATTACAATTTAGCTTAAATGGACTAATCATTTAAAGATGTTGATTTTCCTCGTGCTTAGTATTAGGCCTACTCTCTTACCTTGCAGTATTATAATACAAAACAAACGCATTGGTGGCAGGGATGTGAAGTAGTGTAATATTATTCATTTTTTCAACCAATGAGAATTATGAGAGCCAATTGTGAAACAGGAAGACACTGTTGTTTGTACAGGTTTAACAGAGTATCCTTTATTTTTTTTATTTTTACAAGAATCCTTTCACTATCCCGACTAGGGATGGGATTCTGGGCAATTCTGGGCTTCTGGGCAAATTGGTATAGCAACGGTCACCCGTTTTTTGTTTGATTCAACAGCCATTTGCATCAGAGGCAAATTGAACAGTGTCATGGTGTTGCCTGTTATTTGTTAGAGAATCAATTGATGTTTTTATGGGTCTGTCATTTTTCCTTACCTGTCATGTTTTAGTTGGTGACAGCATTCGCTGCTTCCGGCTTTACAGTACAAACAACAGAAAACTCTGCAACACCATGTAGACCTGTATCCTCCGGGTGTGCAAAATGAGCATGCCCACTGGATGATTATAATAATGCATATAAAACATTGTACATGTACTGTAAGTGTAAACTACATAATACATGAAGGGGTGTTATTGGTCTAACAGTAAGTATCCTTATAATATGCTATTATATTCAGTGTGTTAGGCCTATATAGAAAACTAATGAATCATTAAGTGACCTTACTTTATTATACAAGCACCATTCTGGGAAGTGGCGGAGCATCAGATTAAGTTAAAAAAAATAGAATGTTCGCAAGGATGGACCCACCAATGTCACAATCTAACAGAAATCCTGCTCTCACAGCATTACTATGACCAATGGTTAGGACTATTGATGGTTATTTATACGTTATTACAACCAGATTAATTAGACAAGGACAGGCTTCATTATTCTCAACATTGGATATTTCATTACTATTGTGTTTTTCTCTGTGAGGCTAGGGCTGGAACATCTTGTTTCTAACAGGTCAAACTCATTAAAAAAACATTGTAGATAGATGGGAATATGGTAGACAGCCATCTAGCTGCCTAGAATAGATGGTTAACGTGATAGCTAGCTAACTAAACAGTTTACCGGTGTGCTACATCATCCTGGCAGTCACATGCCACCTCATTTTACTGCAGTTTAGGCATACCCAGGCAGGCAATGTCTTTTGCTTGGCTGCTTTTTGGGGAAATCTGTCAACTTTAATTTCCAAAAATAGTTGTGTTCCCAGTCGTAGGAACCATGCCACAAGTGAATAACACGATCCAAATGTTTATTTTGACATGTGAAAACAACTAGACTTAGTAGCTAGCTTAACTAGCTAGCTGTTTAGCCCGACAAAACAGTTGGGTTCTGTTCAGTACAACAGAGCGGTGTGCAACGTTGAATTCAACGGAAACAGTACAGTACTGAATGACCAGTTGATAAACATTGTGATTATGGTGGCCCAGGTGGGAGATTGCCATATGGTGTGCTGCACAAGTTTTGCGATTTCAAATGTCACACCCATATTGGTCAGGCCACACCTCTCCACACCCACCAAACAGGCGAAAAAGTACCCCAAAGGCTGTTGAAGAACAGCGCACACCGTTTTGAGGAAACGTATCATTCATTACAAACTGTCACGCAACGTACCAAACGTTGAATCAAACTGAACTCACCCCAGAAGTTTGAACATTCCATATGTGTAACATCACCCACTTCAGGCTAGTATTGTTATGTGATAAGTTATGATTGAGATATTTGCATCTTTTTTATTTAGATTTCTGCATCTTGAGACTTCTCCAGAATAAAAATGTGTGTACTGCTCTACATGTGTATTTTATACAAATGCTATTTCCACAACACTAGCTAGGTTATATAGGTACATGAAACACTATTTTATACTGCGACACCCATTTCAATATTTTTGTGTCCTTCATACAGTTTCTACATAACTGCAGAGAATTGCCTAGGCCTGCCTCATTTTTGCCTGGAGAGTCACCTCCTCAGTGTTTCTGTATCTGAAGCCGTTGGCTGGTTCTGAACCGTTTGGCTCTTTCTCCACAAGCAAGCAACCTTACAATGTATCCCAATTGCTTTTCAATCTAATTTTTTTAAGGATTTATCAAATGCTACACTTATGTAATCAAAACACATCGCTCATTTGGGATTTTAACTATCAAGCCGCAATCTCGGAGTAGATTTATAACGCTTTATTGTGACTATATTTTAGAAAATAGAGGTGGAGGAAGAGATTCCATATAAGGAGCACAGCAGAGAAGGCACCCGTTGTGTGATCTGGACAGTTTAAGTAAGTGTTTTCTTGGCTTTTCTCGTGATTATATGTAATATAAAATATACTACGAGACGCATTCATTGTACACTATTGTTTGTTGGTCGTTATGGTCAATTATTTCACTGTCACCAATGTTTATTTTGGTAATTTCAACAGGGTGGGGGATGGGCAGCGTCAGCGTGTGTGCGCGCGAAAGAATGTGTGTGTGTGTGTGTGTGTGTGCGCGCGCGCGCGTGTGGTGACTAGCAGCTTGCTTCCTGTTCCTACCTACAACTTCACAGGGTTTGTAAAGTTGCTTGTTTACAAGCCAGTTTTTAACTGTATGATAATCACTGCCAAATATTTTAGATAAACCATTAGAACACTTTGACCATCTGAGCGGTTGTAAACGCAGATTTGTGGCCACAAATCTAGGTGTGATGTGCAAGGTTTGTTGTGATACATAGCTAGACACACATAAACATGCTAACGTTAGCAACCATTAACTGTTGCTAACTACATAAAAGGGATGTGGAATGATGTATTTAGCCATATGTTAACTTCTATGTAATAAAGGAACAAAATCAGAGCTTATTGACAATTCAACCCATGAGTGTGGGGGAGGGGAACCCAGAGTCAAAGCCAGACGACTCTAGCTCAACTTCCTTACAGTATAGCCTAGTTGAAATCCAGGAAATCATTAGTAAGGTTATGTAGTTATCTAGCCAACTACATAGGCTACACATATGATTTTCCTGCTGTATTGCTTAACCTAAGAATTAGTCTTTAATTGACATTTTGTAGGTTAAGCCTAGCTCCTGTTTAAAAATATATTGACCTGAATAGTGCAGTCTGACCACTGCTGTATTATATTATGGGAATATTCAATAAGTGAAAGTATCTTTGATAATTACAATAGAACAAAGTTTATAACCCAATACTAGCCCAGTTAATTATCTGATTTACACACCTGTTTATATTCATATTTCATATAGACATTAAGTTTATTGTATTTGCTATGGAAACGTTTCGCTTAAACAATGTCTCACCCACCTCTTATGTAGCTAGTGGTGGAGTAGCACAGTTATGTAACTGGTGCTTGACAGTAGACTGAAGGAACATGTGGGGGATGGGAAGGATGAGTGGATTTCAGTTCTACAGCAGCAGTTCTTTGTTTCATAGCTAGATTGCCAGGACAATGACAGAACAAGACATCAATATTAAATCATCTTTTATTAGTTCCCATACCAACCCATATTTAATTTAAATGGCACATATTATCAGAGATAGTCATTTACAAGTTGAAATACAGTCAGAATTATGATCTTCAGGCTAGGTCTTATTGTGTGTTCATGTGCT